>NW_028225182.1:14010317-14610317 GCF_052327205.1 Somniosus microcephalus | reverse complement strand
GATCGGGGGTAAGGTACTGACTTGGATAGAGAACTGGTTGGCAGACAGGAAGCAAAGAGTATGTCTAAACGGGTCTTTTTCCAAGTGGCAGGCAGTTACTAGTGGGGTAGGGCAGGGATAACTGCTAGGACCCCAGCTACTCACAATATATATTAATGATCTAGAAGGTTGAACTAGATGTAATAACTCCAAGTTTGCAGACGACACAAAGCTGGGTGGGCATGTGTGCTGTGAGGAGGATGCAGAGAAACTCCAGTATGATATGGACAGGTTAGGTGATTTAGCAGAAGCATGGCAGATGCAGTATAATGTGGATAAATGTGAGGTTATCAACTTTGGTGGCAAAAACAGGAAGACTGCTTATTATCAGAATGTCAATAGATTGGGAAAAGGGGAACTGCAATGAGACCTGGGTGTCCGTGTGCACCAATCGCTGAAGGTCAGCATGCAGGTGCAGCAGGTGGTTAACAAGGCAAATGTTGGCCTTTATTGTGAGAGGTTTCGAGTACAGGAGCAAGGATGTCTTGCTGCAGTTGTACAAGGCCTTGGTGAGGCCATACCTTGAGTATTGTGTGCAGCTTTGGTCACCTTATCTGAGGAAGGATGTTCTTGCCATGGAGGGAGTGCAGCGAAGATTCACCAGACTGATACATGGGATGGCAGGAATGACGTACGAAGACAGATTGAGATGATTAGGCTTACATTCGCTAGAGTTTAGAAGAACGAGAGGGGATCTCATTGAAACTTACAAAATTCTAACAGGACTAGACACACTAGATGCAGGAAGAATGATCCCGATGGTGCGGGAATCCAGAACCAGCAGTCACAGTCTAAGGATAAGGGGTAAGCCACTTAGGGCTGAGATGAGGAGGAATTTCTTCACCCAGAGAGTGGTGAACCTGTTGAATTCTGTACCACAGAAGGCAGTAGAGGCCAATTCATTAAATATATTCAAGAAGGAGTTGGATATATTTCTTAAGGCTGAAGAGATAAAGGGATATGGGGAGAAAGCAGGGCCAGGGTACTGAATGTGGATGATCAGCCATGATCTCATTAAATGGCGTTGCAGGCTCGAGGGGCTTCTCTTTTATGTTTCTATGTGAATGGAGCAGGTGAACTGCTGAATCCCACTTTTAAGGGATGTCCCAAAGTGCTTGACGTTGCTGTGAAATTAAATGAGTTCCGCTTGGTAATTAAATGTAAAGACTGTCACAAGTGGGATTCGAACCCGCCATCTCCAGAGCAGATTGCGACCTGAACGGAGCGCCTTAGACCGCTCGGCCATTCTGACTTGTTTTATTAATTTCGGAATCTCATCACTTCCACATGAAGAACGTTTCCGTCCGGGTGCTTGTTCAATGCTGTTGAAGACTCATTTGCCGGGATATCATCTCCCCCGGGGTTTTCCTGAGCTTGTGCTCGGTGTATGGGGAGGTTTGTCCCGGGTCCCTGGAATCTTGCAGCTCCAGGGATGGGCAGTAACAATCTGAGCTCTGGAGCTGGGGAAAAGCGAATAATTAATGGGTTTGTTTTCGGGCCTGAAATGCGGCTTAGATCTGTTGGTATTAACCAAGGCCGCGGCTGCGAGATATTTCAGTTTGTTCACGTTTAATCAGAGGAATATCCGCATTCAGGAGCTGAAAAGGACCAAGAGCTGAAAAAACACCAGAAGAAAGATAAGAAATATCAGCAATTGTGATCAACTCTTTAATGTGTGTTCTGGTAGTTTAGTGGTTTAATTGTTTTAATCAACATTCATTCACCGAAAGCGTTGTTTTGCAGAATGAAAGAAATGCTCACAGTAAGGGACAGTCGAAAGTTGAGTAATTTAACTTTAATAATTTGTGAAAGTTTATTCACTGACGAAGATTTATACCCTATCAGAATTTGCGCACTGTGTATTTTAGGAGTCTGCTTTAAATTGTTCGTTGCTTCTGACACAAGAAACCTGTGAAATTTATTTCACAGAAAGATAATGTTTCCGCCCGGGCACCTTTCGCGAGTGAGGCAAACGTGGTAACCGCTACACTACGGAAACCTCTACTTAATTCAGCATCGAGAAAGCACTGTTCAGACAGAAGGGACACTACAGAATCGCTCCTTCTGCAATGATTTCCTTTCACTGGCATTTCTCTGACCGAAATGCACAAGTCAAAAATGTTCCTTTCAAACTCATTAAACTGCCGAATTTCCTTCCCTCTGGTTTAACCCAGGGGTTTAAATTGTTCTGCAAACCATGAACCAGGATCACCTGAATTCCAAGGTGTGTAAAGAAATCAAGCATCAAAAGCCCTTTCATTAACCAGAGGGATTCAGCCAATTTTCTGATCGCAAAGCGCGTTCTCACCTTGTCAATATCTCTCGTGTGTTTGTCCTCGGCTAAAATTCGCAAAGATTTGTTTAAAAGCTGTTGTTAATTATACTTCTAATTGTTGCAAAATTAATAAATCTGACATTTATCGTTGCGAACACTTTTACTGCTCTGCGCGTTTCCTAGCTGTGCTCGGAGCGCCGTCCCCTTCAGTCCATCGCTCACAGGGTCTGTTCCATTCAGCGTTTCTATTCTCTGGACCTTGGTGAAATTTCATAGATTGAAAGCGACGCGTCTCAACCCCGAGCTCGTCACCGACTCGCTAACCGCTGCACAGCGACCACACTCTGCTCCCGTGAGATGGAGGCCCAGGAGCTGTTTCAAGCTCGAGTGCAGTTACAAGCAGAACTCATTCAAAGAAAGTCCAAGTCATTGAGGCGCCTGATTCTTTGCACCTTCCCAACGTGTTGAGATTCATGTGGGGGTGATTTGGGCACGCCTTTCCCCACATTGCAACACTTCAAATGTACTTCAATGGTTATAAAGCGCTTTGGGACGTCCTGAGTTCGTGAAAAGCTCTGTATCAATGCCAGTGTTTTTTTTTTTTGCAGAAGTTCGAACAGCAAGTTCATAATTCGTGGGCAAAATAAAGGATCGTCCGGGATTTGAACCGTTGACTTCTCGTCAGTTTCGAACTAATAATCCCGAAGGGAGAATCATACCTCTAAAGCAACGAGCAAACTGATAGATAAAACTGGAAATAAGAGCTAGCCATTGTAAAACCATTTTTTCTGTGTGGTTTTACTTGATGATCAGAGCACTTGAGACCGAGACAATGACTTTGCCTTTTGGACCTGTCTTCTCAAGCGCCGCCCGGTCCCAGACCTACAGTTAATGAGCTGTGGTTCAGATATTGGATGGGATAAAAATTGATAAAGAGGAGGTACTAGAAAGGCTGGCTGTAAACCTTTTGTTTATATTCTCTTCTGGACGCCGGTTTGCTGCAGCTCTCTTTTTCCCATAACATACTGAAAACCAAGGAGCCGACTGGTTAAAAGTAGTGGAGATAAGAGGTAACTATTGTAAAAACCATTTTGTGTATGTGGCTATTCTTGATGAGCACAGCACTTGAAACCGAGACAGTGACTGTGCCTTTTGGACCTGTCTTCTGAAGCGCCGCCCGGTCCCAGACCTAAAGTTATTGAGCTGTGGTTGAGATATTGGATGTGATAACAATTGTTAAAGAGGAGGTGCCAGGAAAGCTGGCTGTATTTATGTCCATAAGTCACCAGGACCAGATGAAATGCATCCTAGGATGCTCAGGGAAGCACAGGTGGAAATTGTGAAGTTACTGGCCAGAATCTTCCAATACTCATTGGATATGGCGGTGGTGCCAGACGTCTGGAGAATTGCAAATGTTACACCCTTGTTCAAAAAGGAGTATAAGGTTCAAACCAGCAACTACAGGCCAGTCAGCTTAACGTCGGTAGTCAGGAAGCTTTTAGACAGGATAATCCTGGACAAAATGACCGGTCACTTGGACAAGTATGGATGAATTAAGGAAAGTCTGCACGGATTTGTTAAAGGCAAATCGTCTTTTACCAACTTGATTAAATTATTTGATGAGGTGAAAGAATGGGTTGATGAGGGAAATGCGGTTGATGTGGTGAACATGGACTTCCAAAAGGCACTTGATAAAGTGCCGCATAACAGGCTTGCCAGCAAAGTTGAAGCCCATGGAATAAGAGGGACAGTGGCAGCATGGATGTGAAATTGGCTAAGAGATAGGAAACAGAGTAGTGGTGAACGGTTATTTCTCTGACTGGAGGAAGGTGTTCCCCAGGGGTCGGTACTAGGACCACGGCACATCTTGACATATATTAATTATTTGGAGTTAGGTGTCCAGGGCACAATTTCAAAACTTGCTGATGATACAAAACTTGGAAGTATAGTGAGCAGTGAGGAGTGTAGTGATAGACTCCAAGTGGACATGGACAGGCTGGTGGAATGGGCGGACATGTGGCAGATGAAGTTAAATGCAGAAAACTGTGAAGTGATACATTTTGGTTGGAAGAATGAGGAGAGGCAATAAAAAATTAAAGGATACATTTCCAAAGTGGGTGCAGGAACAGAGAGACCTGGGGGTATATGTGCACAAATCATTGAAGGTGGCAGGACAGGTTGAGAAATCAGTTTAAAAAGCTAATGGAACCCGGGGCTTTACAAATAGAGGCATAGAGCACAAAAGCAAGGAAGTTATGATGAACCTTTATAAAACACTGTTTCGGCCTCAACTGCAGTATTCATGTTCCAGAAAATGTTATTCTGTGCAATAACAGGTCCTGTTAAATTGAACAAAAGTTGCACAAGACACCTGGTGACATAAGCAATGAACATTTTAAACCAGACTCCTGAAATACATTGGCCTGGAAATTGCGATCGGGGGCTCGCCACCGGCTAAGGCCTCGGAATCGAAAAACAAATCCGAATTACCTGGTGTCTCCGGAGCTTCGCACTCTTGCCGCCCTGGGCCTGCTGGCGTCCGCCTGCATAAAGGCACACGGATCCCAGGGGCGCACACGTTTCGCAAGCATCCCTGAGATCACATGGGCCAGACCAACCAATCAAAAAGGGGGGTTCCTATGAGGGTAATGGGGATTCCATTTATGTACAGAAACCCCACAACATAGTCGACATCTCCAAATCAATAACATTTCACACCACGGAAATAAAAATAAATGATGACTTGTTCAAACTTAATGAAATTAATTAAACATTTAAAATACAATTTTTAATTTTATGAAATATATATTTGAACATTTTAAAGCGGGCCAGAGTTTACCTAAACTAATTTAAAATATATGTATGTGTATATCATTAAAAAAAAATATTTTAACATTTATTTTCACCCGTGCACTGGCAAAAGAAGGTCTTACGCCTGCTATTAGGCTGGATAGCTCTTTCGACCAACGTGGACACGAAGGGCCGAATGGCCTCCTTCTGTGCCGTACATTTCTATGATTCTATTACCAGGTGTAAGGGTTTCCTGGGCATCCGCTGGGCAGTAGTTAGCCCAACTCTGCACCAGCAAAAGTGATGTTGTAGCGGATGCGGTGGCTCTGTCCCAGCGAAACTTGACAGATCACAAGTTCTGGGCTTTCGGGCGTGCGGAAACCTGGAACTTGCGGGGTGGTTCTGAAGGCATACGAGAGCCTACGCTGTGCATTCGCTGTCGGAAGCACCGTAAAATCCGGGCTATGGTGTAAAATGAGATATGCATAACAGTTCATCACATAGAAAGCACAATACACGTTATTGAAGTATCTTTAGCATTTAATTCATTCTGCAAATTAAGATTATCGGTTAATTAATGGTAATTAAAACATTTGTTCACAATAGATACATGTAAGTAATTTTACAAGTTAGTTTAAATTAATTAAAGACTGTTACAAAAATTGCTTCCCTGACCAGCCGCGGCGGTGAGCACGCCGAATCCTAACCACTAGACTACCAGGGAACACGGAATAATAATGCGATAATTGTAAATAGAATGGGTCAATCCGTATTGGATACAAATTCGTTTTGATTGTTTACATCAAAAAGCAATTCATGACACTGCGGCTTACAAATCTAGTTACATGTACCTGAAGCTATGATAAATTGAGCCTTAGTGTTAGGGGGATTAAACACGTGGGGTTACCGGGATAGGGTGGGGTATGTGTTGGTGTAGGGGTTACGGGTACCGGGTGGGATATGTGTCGGTGCAGGCTCGATGGGCCGAAATGGCCTCTATCTGCACTGTGGGGTTTCTGTGATTCTGTGATTTATTGGGGTGCATTTATCTTCATTCGAAGCCTCAGTAAAATGCTCCAACCTCTTCTGTTTCCCTCATACCGGCTGTGCAACAGCCACAACTCAAATGTAACCTCACACGGCGCGCTGGCGTCTTCCAGTTCTATATCTGTATATAGAGAATTAATGACGAAAGGTCATCGACCTAAAGATTACACGTACATGTAAAAATATTTATAGCATTCAGGACTCAACATCGAGTTCAACAATTTCAGACCATAACCTCTGCTCCTATTTTTTCAGATGGCAGCTGTTGATGATTCTGCCATTCCCATTTACACCTCCTCTGGTCCCATCTCTCCTTCCTTTACTTGTCCCATTGCCATCTCCTTTTGCCTCGCACCTTCATCCCTTTTGTCATTTAATCTCTCCTGCCTTCCACCTTATCACTAATATTGCCTCTTGCTGTTTCCTCCTCTCCCCCATTTGCCTAAAATCTGTTTCATCTCTAACTTCTCCCAGTTCTGACGAAAGGTCATCGACCTGAAACGTTAACTCTGTTTCTCTCTCCACAGATGCTGCCTGAGTTGCTGAGTATTTCTAGAATTTTCTGTTTTTATGTCAGATTCCCAGCCTCTGCAGTATTTCGCTATTGCATACTTTACTCTAAATAGACTCACATGCATTGATAAATATTGTGACGGTGCAATGCAACGTTCCCTTGTGGGTAGGATTCAGCGTTCTCTTGGATTTGATTCCAGGTCAGGGGAGTAACAGTTTTTAATTCGAGACCTGATTTAAATGAATTACATGACTTTCATGTGGAAAAAAGAATAATTGGTTTAAACATCATTTATTAATCCATAAAGTTATTTTGTGGAACTTCAATCATTTAATTAGCCCTCAGCATGTGATGAACCTTTATCCCGAGCTCATTGTATTTTTGGAGCCTTGGTGTAAAATCTTGAGTGTTTATGACACGGACCCAGCCCCAGAATCGCCACTGTGAAAGTAGGAAACTGCTCGAAATACACAACAGGGCGGGCAGTTTGTGAAAAACAATTAAACTTTTGGCGTGTAGACTTTTCACAGAAATGGAACCAGCTTCGTGTGACAATATGAGCTGTGACTGTGTGTACATGGGTGGCATGTTTCTATATCAAGTGAGTGTTTGTGTTCTGATGCGATCCTTTGCATGTCATTGAGTCATAGAGTCATAGCGGCACAGAAGGAGGCCATTCGGCCCTTCGAGTCCGTGCCGGCTCTCTGTGGAGCAATCCAGTCAGTCCCATTCCCCCCGCTCGATCCCCGTAGCCCTGAAAGTTTATTTCCCTCAAGTGCCTATCCAGTCTCCCCTTGTGTGTCAGTTGTACATTTAATTTCTTGACTTTTATCATATGCAGCAGGTTGTCAATATATAAATATCTGTGTTTGAAAGTGAGATTCTTCTAAATGGATTTTAGGTGTATCAGTGAGCTGGTGATGAATAAATGTGATTGTATCTGTGTGTTATTTCTCAATGTATTTGTGCGTAACTGTGTTCTGTATAAATGTATTTGCGTGGCATTTAAAAGGAATACAGACATAAAGAGCCAGAACATGCTTTTTGAATGAGACAGATTCCCCCAAATAAATAAATCAATAACACAGATGCATGGAAATCTTGGATAAGTGCCTGAAGGAAATAAAATGTGCAGGGCTCCTGGGAAAGGGCGGGGGAATGGGACGAGCTGAAGGGCTGTTGCAGAGAGCCGGCACGGGCTGGACGGGCCGAATGGCCTCCTTCTGTGCTGTATCCATTCTCTGATTCTATGATGTAGATCTATCTGTAAGTGGTGAAAGGCGACTACAGTGATTCACCACCACCTCGGTGATGGGCAATAAATGCTGGCCTTGCCAGCGAAACCTACATCCCAGGAACGAATATAAAAAATATATCTAATACCAGTACTCATTGTTGTGAGTTAACAAATAAGATATTAATTGTCCAGACTGATATGAGCTGTAAAAGAATAGTCACCCGACATGTTTTGAACACGCAGTCTTTCTGATTTGGAGTAAGACACGCTACCGTTGCGCCAGAAGGTCTGGACAGCTTTTGCTCTGTATTCAAGTTCATATATACAAAAGTATCATTCCTGGTTCCTGGTGGTCGAATGACACTCACCTGCTTTCGATTCTCAATCAAGGAATTTATGTTGACACAAGATTTGGGAACAGTAAATTACAGAAAGATAATTCAAGTCTGTGAGACGAGTGATAATTGCTTTAATCTTGGTTAATAAATCCATTACTTTCTGTTACAGATTTCGGTTACAGACGCTCTTTTCGTGACATTTGTTCCGCGTTTAATTTTGCAAACTGGGAGAGATCGCTGATCGCGGGGAGACAGTGGGAGCTTCAGCGGCCCCACTGTCAGGATGTGGAAGGATTCACGTTAGGGGCGTGCGGGGGGAATCAGTGACATTGGCAGCGGGGGAGAAGGACTGAGAGCATTCAGTGTGGGACAGAAGCTGTTTAAATTGAGGCAGCACATTGCCGATCAGCACAGAGGGAGTTAACTGACTCAGTGCCCCTCTGCTGCTGCTACAGAGCCGGTGATTTCCACATTGTAGCGGTTATCAGATTCGAGCCCGCGTGGAAATAAATATGTTTTAAACTTGCTGTGCCGAACAAACAGAGGCGAATTGATTCTCCTGTCAAAAGGGCCACAGCGGCTTCTACCTTGTTCTTTAATTGCTCTTTATTTCACTTCACTGAGTTAGGTATATTTCTTATGGCTAAAGGGATCAAGGAATATGGGGAGAAGGCAGGGACAGGGCACCTAATTTGGATGATCAGCCATGATCTCATTGAATGACGGAGCAGGCTCGACAGACCGAATGGCCTACTCCTGCTCCTACCTTCTATGTTTCTCTGTTTCTATGAATAGATAACTTTGAGTGAGAGAAAACTGATCCAGAAATATAATCCATTAATCTGCAGGGTGGCCATCAGTAAGAAGCCATTTCTCTCTGGATCCGGCAGCGGTTCTGGTTTCAGGCTCAAGATTGCCGGTACTGTCGATAGAGTTTTGTTGATTAAGGGTATTAAGGGTTAAGGAATCAAAGCGGGTAGCTGGAGTGAAGATACAGACTAGCCCTGATCTAATTCAATGATGGAACAGGCTCGAGGGGCTGAATGGCCTCCTCCTGTTCCTATGGAGTCGCTGCAATGCAATGCACTCGATGCTGGACGGTTTCTGGTGTGTAATAGTTATCGCATTCCGCTAACACACGAAAACTCAATGGTTCGAAAGTGGGTAGAGGCAATTTAATGCCTTTTCTCCATTCAAGATTACTAAATATGAAAACAGGAATAATTTACATGTTTGTACAAATAAAACACGCATTGTCAGGCGAATTATACCTTTCAAATGGCAGCGTTACAGTGAGTGAAGTAATTCTCAATAATATGTCCCATATAAGACACAGTTTGGGTTGCGGTACTGTAAGCAGAGTTTGGGGAAAATTGGCATGATTTAGGGAATCTCCCCCTCGCGTGTCGCTACATTAAAGAGGTTCAGAATGCGGAAGCAAAATAACACAGATTAATAGGAAAACACAGGGTGAGCGACGGGATTCGAAGTGCAGTTTGAATCGGTCTGTCTGGGTGTCCTTTCAATAACTAACAAAGAAAGCGCGTCTCCAATAATGTCCCACACCGTGTTATGATTCAGGAAACTGAGACGGGGGTAGAAATAAGAAGAAAAAAGAGTGATATAGAGAAGAGTAAGAGAGAAGGGGAAAAATACTGTTTCCACGGAGAACTAATGCAGAATCCCCTCTGCTGCGCCTGGGGTGGCCTCCTGCAGCCCGGATACATTAACATCCTAACAGCTCATTAACTGTTCGAGTGGGACCGGGCGGCGCTTCAGAAGACAGGGCGAAAAGGCAAAGACACTGTGTCGGTCTCAACTGCTCTGCTCATCAAGAATAGCCACACACACAAAATGGTTTTAGCATGGTTACCTCTTATCTGCATTACCGCCAATCAGTCGGCTCTTTGGTCTAGGGGGTTTGATTCTCGCTGCTTGAAACTTGCGAGATATTGTGGGTTGAAATCCTGGACGTACACTACTTTTGTCCACGGATTTTGAACTTGCAGTTGAAACTATTGCAAAGAAAGTCTCCCATTGACACAGCGCTTTTCACGAGCTCAGGACAGCCCAAAGCGCTTTACAACCATTGCAGTATCTTTGAAGTGTTGTAAGGTGGGGAAAGATGTGCCCAAATTCCCCCCACGTGAATCTAAACTCTTTGGGAAGGAGTTTGGTGGAAAGACTCAGGCTCCTCAATGTCTTGGACTTTCTTTGAATGAGTTCTGCCTGTAACTGCACTCGAGCTTGAAACAGCTTCTGGGACTCCATCTCACGGGAGCAGAGTGTGGTCGCTGTGCAGCGGTTAGCGAGTCGGTGACGAACTCGGGGGTGAGACACGTCGCTTTCAATCTATGAAATTTCACCAAGGGCCAGAGAATAGAAACGCTGAATGGAACAGTCCCTGTGAGCGATGGATTGAAGGGGACGGCGCACCGAGCACAGCTGGAGAACGCGCAGTGCAGCCAAAGTGTTCGCAACATTAAATGTCAGAGTTATTAATCCTGCAATAATTAGACATATAATTAACAACAGCATTTAGACAAATTCTTGCGAATTTTAACCGGAGAACTCAAATACGTTATAGTTCCGATCTCGATATACAAGTTAATCAAACCTGTATCGGATTCTAAAGTATCTGTTCCAAACGTCACTTGTACATCCTTTCCTCGCCTCTTCTACGCGGCCCCTCAAACTATTACAGCTGTTCAAATGGATGCTTCACCTCACCTAATACAAATTCTCGAACTGATACACTATCTCAAATTAATACACCTCAAAAAAATATAGCAACTCAAAGTAATACAGCACCTCAAACCAATTCAGCTCCTCAATCTAATGCAGCACCTCAAACTAATACAGCACCTCAAAATAATACAGAGCCTCAAAATAATACAGTGCCTCAAACTAATACAGCACCTCAATCTAATACAGCACCTTAAATGAATAGAGCGCCTCAAACTAATACAGCACCTCAAACTAATGCAGCATCTCAAACTAATACAGCCCCTCAAACTAATACAGCACCTCAAACTAATACAACACCTCAAACTAATACAGCACCTCAAACTAATACAGTGCCTCAAACTAATACAGCGCCTCAAACTAATACAGCGCCTCAAATTAATACAGCACCTCAAACTAATACAACACCTCAAACTAATACAACACCTCAAGCTAATACAGCGCCTCAAATTAATACAGCACCTCAAACTAATACAACACCTCAAACTAATACAGCGGCTCAATCTAATACAGCACCTGAAACTAACACAGCCCCTTAAACTAATAAAGTGCATCAAACTAATGTAGCACCTCAAGTCATAGAAAGATAGAGGATAGGAGCAGGAGTAGGCCATTCGGCCCCTCGATCCTGTTCCTTCATTCAATGAGATCATGGCTGATCATCCAAATTCAGTACCCTGTCCCTGCCTTTTCCCCATATCCCTTGATCCCTTTAGCCTTAAGAAATATATCTAACTCCTTCTTGAATATATTTAATAAATAAATTGGCCTCAACTGCCTTCTGTGGTAGAGAATTCCACAGGTTCACCACTCTCTGGGTGAAGAAATTCCTCCTCATCTCAGTCCTAAATGGCTTACCCCTTATCCTTAGACTGTGACCCCTGATTCTGGAGTCTCCCACCATCGGGAACATCCTTACTGCATCCAGTCTGCCTATTCATATTAGAATTTTTTAAGTTTCAATGAAATCCCCTCTCATTCTTCTAAACTCCAGCGAGTATAAGCCCAATCGACCCAATCTCTCCTCATACGTCATTCCTGCCATCCCAGGTAAATCAATACAGCATGTAAAACTAATAAAGCACCTCAAACTAATACGGCACCTCAAACTAATACAGCACCTCAAACTAATACAGCACCTCAAACTAATACGGCACCTCAAACTAAAACAGCACCTCAAACTAATACAGCACCTCAAACTAATACAGCACCTCAAACTAATACAGCCCCTCAAACTAATACAGCACCTCAAACTAATACAGCGCCTCAAACTAATACAGTGCCTCAAACTAATATGGCACCTCAAACTAATACAGCACCTCAAACTAATACAGCACTTCAAACTAATACAGCACCTCAAACTAATACAGACCCTCAAACTAATACAGCACCTCAAACGAGTACAGCAATGCAAACTAATACAGACCCTCAAACTAATACAGCACCTCAAACTAAAAGATCACCTCAATCTAATACAGCACCTCAAAATAATACAGCACCTCAAACTAATACAGCCCCTCCAACGAATACGGCACCTCAAACTAATACAGCACCTCAAACTAAAAGAGCACCTCAAATTAATACAGCACCTCAAACCAATACAGCACCTCAAACCAATACAGCGCCTCAAACTAATACAGCACCTCAAAGTAATACCGCTCCTCAAACTAATCACAGAATCACAGAAACCTCACAGTGCAGATAGAGGCCATTTCGGCCCATCGAGCCTGCACCGACACATATCCCACCCGATCCCCGCAACCCCTACACCAACACATATCCCACCCTATCCCCGTAACCCCACATATTTAATCCCCCTAACACTAAGGGTCAATTTTTATCATAGCCAATCAACGTAACCCGCACATCTTTGGACTGTGGGAGGAAACCGGAGCACCCGGAGAAAACCCACGCAAACACGGGGAGAATGTGCAAACTCCACACAGACAGTCACCCGAGGCCGGATTCGAACCCGGGTCCCTGGCGCTGTGAGGCAACAGTGCTAACCACTATGCCACCGTGCTGCAATACAGCACCTCAATCTAATACAGCATCTCAAACTAATAAAGCACCTCAAAGTAATACAGTGGGTCAAACTAATAAAGCACCTCAAATTAGTACAGCATCTCAAACTAATACAGCACCTCAGACTAATACAGCGCCTCAAACTAATACAGCACCTTAAACTAATACAGCACCTCAAACTAATACAGCACAAACTAATACGGCACCTCAAACTAATACAGCACCTCAAACTAATACAGCACCTCAAACTAATACGTCACCTCAAACTAATACAGTACCTCAAACTAATACAGCACCTCAAACTAATACAGCACCTCAAACTAATACAGCACCTCAAACTAATACAGAATCTCAAACTAATACAGCACCTCAAACTAATACAGCACCTCAAACCTAATCAAAAATAAAGAATGTCAGAAGTGGGATCTGAACCCACACCTCCAGGGGAGACCGCTCGACCATCCTGACTTCTAAACGTTATGTCGGGGCACCTGCAAGTTGATTCTGAACGAATATCTGTGATCGTGTCTTGTCCGCTTATTTAACTGATGCCATCAGGCTCTTCTCTCCCTGACTCTGGGGAAACAGTGAGACAGAATTTCGAGCAAGCGTCTGGTTATTGTGAAGCAGCAAAGAAAATATTAAATCCGGATTGATCCAAAAAAGTTGTGACCCGACCTGATTTGAACACACAGCTAACGTTGTGCCATGAGGTCGACAACAACAAGCGGGGATGTTTATATATATAAACGTACCTCAATAAAAGGGCTTTAAAATCCCACTCCCACTCGGTGTCAGACAGCTGCAGAAGCAGCGCTTACCTGTCAGTCACCGGACGTCTTTTGTTAAACTGTGGTCTTTTTTTCACGGGAAAGCATCATTAATTATCCGATTATTATCTTTTGCACAACTAAAGGAATGCTAACGGAGCGAGAATCGATTCTTCAATCATTTGTTCTGTGCTTTGCATGTTAACTGTTACCCATATCTCATTTTACAGACTGTGCTTTAGGAACCTGGTTTAAAATGTTCATTGCTGATGACACCAGGAATCTGGGCCAACTTTTGTCAAATTGAACAGGACCGGTTATATCTACCGTGCACAGAAAATAGAATCAGCAGTGAATATCAACTCCAATGGTGCTGACT
The DNA here is from genome assembly GCF_052327205.1 of Somniosus microcephalus. Classification (NCBI taxonomy): domain Eukaryota; kingdom Metazoa; phylum Chordata; class Chondrichthyes; order Squaliformes; family Somniosidae; genus Somniosus; species Somniosus microcephalus. The sequence goes on along the minus strand of NW_028225182.1, from coordinate 14,596,158 downwards.
TTCAGATTTAACGCAGTCAGATTTGCAATCAAGTGAAATAATTTCACAGTGAAAAGATTGTAAGTGTTACTCGCATTTGTGCCTTTAATTAAAGTTTGTGGCGTCTGACTCCCGTTCATGTCTCTTCTTCCTCCGTTGAATAAAACAGGAGGGGCTGGACGTTGACCAGACTGCACTGCCCCTGATGTCTGTGAGCTCATCCTTTATATTGAGTGGTTTCTCGCCCTTTGATCGGCTGCAGTGGGGCGGTTACCGTGTCCGCCTCACACGCGATGGATCACTCGGTGAATCAATTTACTCTCACTCAAAGTTATCTATTTAGTGAAGTGAAATAAGAGCAATTGAAGAGTAAGTGAGCAGTCACTACAGCCCTTTTGGTTAGAGAATGAACTCGGAAGCAAGCTTAAACATAACGCTCACGCCCGGGATCGAATCGGGAACCTACTGCGTGCAAAGCGAACGTGATAACCACTACACAAAAGGAACCGCTGGCTAAGGACTTTTAACAGAGGGGAACTGACCAGTGAAGCAACTCTCTATTGGTTGGTTCACCTTAAACAGCATCACTCATGTAAAGGATGAGCTCACTAATATCAGGCGCAGTGCAGTCTGGCTAACGTCAAAACCCTGCTTTCTTATTAAACAGAGGAAGAAGAGACATGAACCGGAGTCAGACGGCACAAAATTTAATTAAAGGCACAAATACGATTAACAATTACTAACAATCGTTTCACTGATAAAATCTTTCACTTGACGTAAAAGCTGACTACGTTGAATCTGAAAATAAGCACCGTGGGATATTTTGTTCACTACTGATTCTATTCTCTATGATCAGCTGTGCAGCAGTGTCCGTAGTGTATCGGTTATCACGCTCCCCTCACACGCGGAAAATCCCCGGTTCGAGCGCAAGTAAACACAATACATTCGCAAAAATGTTATTCTGTTCAGTGAATAGTCCTGTTAATTTTAGCAAAAGTTGCCCCAGATTTATGCTTTGATAATCAATTAATATTTTAAACGAGATTCCTATAATGCAATGTGTAAAATGAGATATGGTTAACAGTTGATTACTTACAAAGGGCAAAATGCGTTATTGAAGTGTCAATCGCCTTTCTTTCATTCTGTAAATTATGGTAATCGGTTATTTAATGGTGATTGCAAAAGATTCAACTGCAGTTTGAATAGTGGCCGGCGACACGAGCGCTCGTTTGGGATTTGGGGCTTTATTTATTCAAACAACCGAAGCGAAAAATCGATCCCCGAGAAAGCCGGTTCAAATCTAGCCAGGTGAGGAGCTAACCATTGCAAAACCATTTTGTGTGTGTGCCTATTCTTGATGACCAGAGCACTGGAGACCGAGACATTGACTTTGCCTTTTCGACCTGTCTTCTGAAGCGCCGCCCGGTCCCACTGCTACAGTTAATGAGCTGTTAGGATGTTAATGTATCCGGGCTGCAGGAGGGCGCTCCAGGCGCAGCAGAGGAGTCTCTGCATTAGTTCTCCGTGGAAACGGTAATTTCCCCTTCGCTCTTCCTCCTCTCTATATCCCTGTGCTTTTATGTCTCTATTTCTCCCCCGGCTCAGTTTTCGGAATCATAACACGGTGTGGGGCATTTTTGGAGACGCGTTTTCTTTGTTTCTTATTCAATGGACACTCAGGCAGACCGATTGAAACTGCACTTTGAATCCCGTCGCTGACCCTGTGTTTTCCTATTAATCTGTGTTGTTTTGCTTCCACATTCTCAATGAGAAAGTCCCCAGCCTCAATTTTTAAATAAAATAAGGCCCACCTCGTCAAATTGCGACACGCGCGGCGGAGATTCCCTAAATCAGCGCCAACTTTCCCCAAATCCTCCTTACAGTACCGCAACCCAAACTGTGTCCTATATGGGAAATACCATTGAGAATTACTTCACTCATTGTAACGCTGCCATTTGAATGGCATAATTCGCCTGTCCATAGGAAGAGGAGAAGGCCATTCAGCCCCTCGAGCCTGTTGCGCCATTCAATTAAGTCAGAGCAGATCTGTATCTTCACTCCATCTACCCGCTTTGGTTACGTAACCCTGAATACCCTTACCCAACAAAAATCTATCGACAGTACCGGCAATCTTCAGCCGGAAGCCATCACCTCTCCCGGATCCAGACAGAAACGGTTTCTTACTGACTGCCACCCTGCAGATTCATGGATTACATTTCTGAACTTCAGCGATTCGGAGACTCCAGTGTTTAAAAGTGAACATAAGATGAAATGGGTCTCACTGTGGATCGGTTTTCTCTCACTCGAAGTTATCTATTCAGTGAAGTGAAATAAAGAACAATTAAAGAACAGGGGAGAAGCCGCTGTGGCCCTTTTGACAGGAAGATAAATTCGCCTCTGGTTGCTCGCCAAACCTCGAACGTGAAAACCGCTACACTGCGGACACCCCGGCTCTATAGCAGCAGCAGAGGGGACCTGACTCAGTGAACTCCCTCTGTGCTGATCGGCAATGTGTTGCCTCACTTTAAACAACTTCTGTCCCACACTGAAAGCTCTCAGTCCTTCTTCTCCGCTGCCCTTTACAAAAAATGTCACTGATTCCCCCCGCACACCCCTAACGTGTTCTCTTCCACACCCACACAGTGGGGCCGCTCAGCCTCCCCCTGCCTGATCACGATCAGCCATGTCACCCAGTTTGTAATATTAAACCCATAACAAGCGCCCCGCAAAGAGAGTCTGTAACCTAAATCTGTAACAGAAAGTACTGGGTTTATTAACGGTGATGGAAGCAATTATAACTCGTCTCACAGACTAGAATTACTTATATAAAGTGAACTGTAGCCAAATCTTTTGTCACGCTGAATTCCTTGATTAAGAATCATAACCGGGTGAGTTCCAGTCGACCACCAAGGACCAGCAATGATTCTTGTCAACCTGAATATGATTGGGAGCTGTCTAGTCCTCGTGTCGCAACGGTAGTGCGCCTGATCCCGAGGCTGCGTGTTCAAATGACGTCGGGGTCATGGTTGCTTTGCAGCTCATATGAGTCTGGATAATTAATATATTAATGGTTATCTCACAACAATGAGAACTTGAATTAAATGTATTTTATTAGATTGGTTTCTGGGATGTAGGTCTCGCTGGCAAGGCCAGCATTTATTGCCCATCCCTGAGGTGCTGGTCAGCCACTGTAGTCGCCTTTCACCACTTACAGAACTACATCATAGAATCAGGGAATGGATACAGAATAGAAAGAGGCCATTCGGCCCGTCCAGCCCGCGCCGGCTCTCTGCAAGAGCCCTTCAGCTAGTCCCACTTCCCCGCCGTTTCCCCGTAGGCCTGCACACTTTATTCCTTCAGTTACTTATCCAATATTTACATGTATCGGTATTATTTATTCATTTATTTGGGTGAAGCTGTCTCATTCAAAAATATGTTCTGGCTATTTATTTCTGTCTTACTTTTAAATTACACGCAAATGACTTTATGCAGAACACCGATACACACAAAGACATTGATCAATAACACACAGATACATTCACATTTATTCATCACCAGCGCAATGATACACCCAAAATCCATTTAGAAGAATCACAGTTTTAAACACAGATATTTATATATTAATATCCTGAAGTATGTTATAAAAATAAAGAAAATAAATGTACAACTGACTCCTGTATTTTTACATGTATGTGTAACCTTTAGGTCGATGACCTTTCACCATGAATTCTCTCTGTACATATATAGAACTGGAAGATGCCAGCACGCCGTGTGAGATTACATTTGATTTGTGGCTCTTGTACAGCCGGCATGATGGAAATAGAAGAGGTTCGAGCACTTTAATGAGGTTTCCAATGAAGATAGATGCACCCCAATAAATGGCAAAATATTTCAGATATAATGTAAATAGATCTATAAGCCGCAGAGTCATGAAATTCTTTACATGTAAACACGCGAAATTAATTTGTATCCAATACAGATTGACTCATTCTAATTACGATTATTGCGTCACTTCACTTCAGTGTTCCCTGGCAGTCTCATGATTAGAATTCGGCACTCTTACTCTCCGGGTTCAATTCCCGGTCAGGGAAGACATTTTTATAACAGTTTTTTATTAAATTAAACTAATTTTGTTTCAACTCTAACACGCATCTAACCTGGAAAATTGTCTTAATTATTATGAATTAACCGATAATCTTAATTTACAGAATGACATAAATGCTAAAGATACTTCACTAACATATATTGTGCTTTCTATGTGATGAACTGTTATGCATATCTTATTTTACACCATGGCCCGGATTTTACGGTGCTTCCTACAGCGAATGCACAGCATAGGCTATTGTACACCTTCAGAACGACTACACAAGTGCCAGGTATCCGCACGCCCAGAATTTGTGATCTGTCAAGTTTCGCTTTGACAGATTCACCGCATCCGCTACAACATCACTTTTGCTTTCACCGAGTTGGGCTAACTACTGTCCAGCGAATGCCCAGGAAACCCTTACACCTGATAACAGCAGGCATAAGGCTTTCTTTTACCATCGTAAGGGTTAAAATCAATATTAAAATATATTTTTAAAGTGATATAAACATACACTTACATTTAAAATTCGTTTAAGTAAATTTTGTTACGATTTAAAATGTTACATTTATATTTCAAAACATTCAATTTGAATTTTAAATCATAGATTGATAGAATCACAGATGATACGGCACAGAAGGAGGCCATTCAGCCCATTGAGTCTGCACTGGCACATTGAAAGAGCTCTTCAAATAGTCCCACTCCACTGCTTTTCCCCATAGTCCTGCAAATTTCTCCTTTACAATTATTTACTCAATTCACTTTTGAAAGTTACTATTGTGTCTGCTCCACCGCCCTTTCAGGCAGCGCATTCCCGATCACAACAACTGGCTGTGGTAAAAAAAACTCCTCATCTCCCCTCTGGTACTTTTGCCGGTTAGGTTCAATTAGTCTCCTCCAGTTACCGACCCTCCTGCCACTGGAAACAGGTTCTCCTTATTTACTCTTATCAAAACATCTTGTAAATTTAGAAACCTCGATTAAATTTCCTCTTAACCTTCTGCAGGAAACAATTCCAGCTTCTCAGTCTCTCAACATAACTGAAGTCAACTCATCCCTGGGACCACTCGCTCTTTGTGCTTGTCTCTCTTTCTTTGTCTCTATCTGTCTCTCTCTTTGTCTCTGACTCTCTCTTTGTCCCTGTCTCTCTCTCTGTCTGTCTGTCCCTTCTGTCTCTTTCTCTCTCTGTTCACAGGTCCATTCTAGTTCTGATCAAACACTGCAGTTTTCAGTTCTTCGTTGGTATAGTGGTGAGTATCCTCGCCTGTCACGTGAGCGACTGGGGTTCACATCCCCGACGAAAAGGATTTTTTTTTAACAACCCCAATTTTAAACTTCTTCCCAGCTCCTTGAAATGCTCCTTTGAAAAGTTCAATTGAAATAATTTTAAAAGATTTACTGGCATATGAAGAACTGTATAAAAACTTCCTGCACCTGTTCCTCGTTGGAATCGTGCTCGCCCTCTATTTCCCTCTCACTGTTCTGTGGGACAGAGAGGAGTCATAACGTCACAGAATGAGACCATTGAATGCTTAATTAAATTCATTTATTTTGAACATGTGACCATTTATTCTTACTTCCGTGGTGTGAAATGTTATTTATTTGGAGATTTCTATTATGCTTATGGGATTCCGTACATAAAGCATCATAGGAATCCCCCCGTTAGATTGGTTGGCCTGGCCAACGTGAATCCAGGGATGCTGCCGAACCGTGAGCGCCAATGGTATCCGTGGGCCTTTATGCAGGCGTACGCCAGCAGGCCCAAGACCGCAAGTGTGCGAAACTCCGGAGACACCAGTGAATTGGGATTTGTTTCTCGGTTCGGAGGCGTAAGCCGGAGCCAAACCTCCGATCGCAATTTCAAGGCCCATCGTATTTTAGGAGGCTGGTTTAAAATGTTCATTACTTACGACATCAGGAATCTGGGGCAAATTTTGTTCAACATAAACGGACCGGTTATTGCGCAGAATAAAAATGTTCCACTCGAACATATCCACCCGGGCTCGATTTGGGAACTGTTCATGTAGGAGGCGAACATGATAGTCGCTGCACTACGGAAACCGGAGCGTTAGTGTCCACGGAAAAGCGAATCAGCAGCGAACATAAAATCTCATGGTGATCATTTTCAGATTCAATGCAGTCAGCCATTAAATAAAGTGAAATAATTTTACAGTGAAAAGATTTGGAAGTGTTACTTGTATCTGCGCCTTTAATTAAAGTTTGTGGCGTCTGACTCCCGCTCATGTCTCTGAATAAGAAAGGAGGGGCTTGACGTTGACCAGACTGCACTGTGCCTGATGTTTGTGAGCTCATCCTTTATATTGAGCGGTTTCTCATCCTTTGATCGGCGTTAGCATCAGCTCAGCGGTAACTTCGCAGCCTTAACTTAATTGTAAGCTCGAATCCTCTCTCACCATGGATGTTGTATGGTGATTTTATAGTCATATTCAACCCCCTTCTTCTACACCGAAACAAATTGTAGCCGTGATTTTAAACCTATGCTGCGTGATTCATAGCGATCACCTTTAAATGATTCAGAAAACCAGTCCTTTCACCTCCGCAACACGATTTCGATTCCTGGTCAGGAAAGTGACTTTTATAACACAGTTCTTAAATCACAACCTGATGAAATTGAATACATTCAGCTGATTTGAAAAAAGTAGAATTGTATAAATTACCATTACTTACCCCATAACTTTCATTTGCAGAACGAAAGAATTACTAGCTTTGCACCATTAAAAATTATTCTGTGTGTCTATTCTTCCTACCAAAGTGAATAACCTCACATTTCCCTACATTATATTCCATCTGCCACCTTCTTGCCCGCCCACTCACTTAATCTGTCTATATCCCATTGTAGGCTCTTTGTGTCCTTCTCACAGCTTACTTTCCCACCAAGCTTTGCATCATCAGAAAACTTGGATACATTACACTCTGTCCCTTCATCTAAGTCAGTAATATCGACTGTAAATAGCTGAAGCATGCGCACTTGATCCTTGCGGCACCCCACTATTTACAGCCTGCCAATCTGAAAATGACCCGATAATTCCTACTCTCTATTTTCTGTCCATTAACCAAACCTCTATTCTTGCTAATACATTACCTCCAGCCCCATGAGCCCTTATCTTGTGTAACAAGCTTTTACGTGTTTGCTTATCGAATGCCTTTTGGAAATCCAAATATGCTGCCTCCACTGGTTCCCCTTATAGTTCCAATGAATGCCTGAAGCAGAACATCCCGTTGTGCGAATGGAGCCTGTTTGTCGGACAAGGCTACATGTAAGGAAGGAGTGTGGTAAGGAGATAAGGGAAGTGATACTCTGGTAACAAGGTCGGGTAATAAAAATATCAAGTGCTGGAAACACTCAACAGGTCAGGCAGCATCTGTGGAGAGAGAAGCGGATTTAACGTTTCCGGTCGAAAACCTTCCACCAGAAAGTGGGCAGTTGTGTTAGGTTACACTATTAAACGTGCACATTGTCACGTAGTAGAGGTAAGGAAAAGATATCAAAAGTTTGGAACAGATACTTTAGAATTCGTTAAAGGTTTGATTAACTTGTATATCGAACTCGGAACTATAACGTGTTGGAGTTCCTCGGCTAAAATTCGCAAAGATTTGTTTAAGAGCTGTTGTTAATTATACAAAATTTGTCTCCACTTGGAGAGGCAAGGATTAATCAGGGATAGTCAACATGGCTTTGTCAAGGGAAGATCATGTCTGATTAATTTGATTGAATTTTTTGAGGGGGTGACTAGGTGTGTGGATGAGGGTAACGCAGTGGATGTGGTATACATGGATTGCAGTAAGGCCTTCGATAAAGTCCCGCACAGGAGACTGGTCAAGAAGGTAAGAGCCCATGGAATCCAGGGTGCCTTGGCACATTGGATACAAAACTGGCTTAGTGGCAGAAGGCAGAGGGTGATGGTCGAAGGTTGTTTCTGTGACTGGAAGCCTGTGGCCAGTGGGGTACCACAGGGATCGGTGCTGGGTCCCTTGCTGTTTGTGGTCTACATTAATGACTTGGATATGAATGTAAAGGGTATGATCAGTAAGTTCGCGGATGATACAAAAATTGGTAGGGTGGTAAATAGCGAGGAGGGTAGCCTCAGTCTGCAGGACGATATAGATGGGTTGGTCAGATGGGCGGAACAGTGGCAAATGGAATTTAACCCGGAAAAGTGCGAGGTGATGCACTTTGGGGGGACTAACAAGGCAAAGGAATACACAATGAATGGAAAGACCCTAGGCAAGACGGAGGGTCAGAGGGATCTGGGTGTGCAAGTACACAGATCCGTGAAGGTGGCGGAACAGGTGGATAAGGTGGTAAAAAAGGGATATGGGATACTTGCCTTCATTAGCCGAGGCATTGAATATAAGAGCAAGGAGTTTATGATGGAGCTGTATAAAACACTGGTTAGGCCACAGCTGGAATACTGTGTGCAGTTCTGGTCGCCACACTACAGGAAGGATGTGATCGCATTAGAGAGGGTGCAGAGGAGGTTCACCAGGATGTTACCAGGGCTGGAGCGCTTCGGCTATGAAGAGAGACTGGGCAGATTGGGTTTGTTTTCCTTGGAGCAGAGGAGACTGAGGGGGGACATGATTGAGGTGTACAAAATTATGAGGGGCATAGATAGGATGGATGCTGAGGAGCTTTTTCCCTTAGTAGAGGGGTCAATAACTAGGGGGCATAGATTCAAGGTAAAGGGCGGGAGGTTTAGAGGGGATTTGAGAAAGAACTTTTTCACCCAGAGGGTGGTTGGAGTCTGGAACTCACTGCCTAAAAGGGTTGTGGAGGCAGAAACCCTCACAACATTTAAGAAGCATTTGGATGTGCACTTGAAATGCCATAGCATACAAGGCTACGGGCCAAATGCTGGAATATGGGATTAGATTAGGCAGGGCTTGATGGCCGGCGTGGACACGATGGGCCGAAGGGCCTCTATCCGTGCTGTATTACTCTATGACTCTATGACTTCTAATTATTGCATGATTAATAAATCTGACATTTACGGTTGCGAACACTTTTACTGCACTGCGCGTTCTCCAGCTGAGCTCGGAGCGTCGTCCCCTTCAATCCATCGCTCACAGGGACTGTTCCATTCAGCATTTCTTTTCTCTGGGCCTTGGTGAAATTTCATAGATTGAAAGCGACGCGTCTCAACCCCAAGCTCGTCACCGACTTGCAAACCGCTGCACAGCGACCACACTCTGCTCCCGTGAGATGGAGGCCCAGGAGCTGTTTCAAGCTCGAGTGCAGTTACAAGCAGAACTAATTCAAAGAAAGTCCACATCATTGAGGCGCCTGAGTCTTTGCACCGAACTCCTTCCCAAAGAGTTGAGATTAATGTGGGGGTGATTTGGGCACATTTTTCCCCACATTACAACACTTCAAAGGGACTTCAATGGGGATAAATCCCTTTGGGACGTCCTGAGTTCGTGAAAAGCTCTGTTTAAAAGCCAGTGTTTTTTTTCTCCAGAAGTTCGAACAGCAAGTTCATAATTCGCGGGCAAAATAAGGGCTCGTCCGGGATCTCTCGCAAGTTTCATCCAATAACCCCGAAGCGAGAATCATACCAACGAGCCAACTGATAAATTTGACTGGAGATAAGAGGTAAGCATTGTGAAACCATTTTGTTTGTGTGGTTGTTCTTGATGAGCAGAGCACTTAAGACCGAGACAGTGACTTTGCCTTTTCGAACTGTCTACTGAAGCGCCGCCCGGGCCCACTGCTACAGTTAATGAGCTGTAGTTGAATATTGGATGGGATAAAAATTGAAAAAGAGGAGGTACTAGAAAGCTGGCTGTACCAGGACCAGTTGAAATGGATCCTAGGATGCTGAGGGGAGTAAAGGTGGGAATTACGGAGGTACTGACCATAATCTTCCAATACTCATTGGATGTGGGGTGGTGCCAGACGTCTGGAGAATTGCAAATGTTACACCCTTGTTGAAAAAAGTGTATAAGGTTCAACCCAGCAACTACACGCCAGACAGCTTAACGTCGGTAGTGAGGAAGCTTTTAGAAAGGATAACCCTGCACAAAATGACCAGTCACTTGGACAAGTGTGGATTAATTAAGGAAAGTCTGCTCGGATTTGTTAAACGCAACTCGTCTTTTCCCAACTTGATTGAATTTTTTGATGAGGTGAAAGAGAGAGTTGATGAGGGAAATTCATTTGATGTGGTGGACATGGACTTCCAAAAGGCATTTGATAAAGTGCCACGTAACAGGCTTGCCGGCAAAGCTGAAGCCCATGTAATAAAAGGGACAGTGGCAGCATGGATGTCAAATTGGCTAAGTGACAGGAAACAGAGAGTAGTGCTGAACTGTTGTTTCTCTGACTGGAGGAAGGTACACAGTGGTGTTCCCCAGGGGTCGGTACTAGGAGCCTGCTCCGTCATTCAATGAGATCATGGCTGATCATCCAAATTCAGTACCCTGTCCCTGCCTTCTCCCCATATCCCTTGATCCCTTTAGCCTTAAGAAATATATCTAACTCAGTGAAGTGAAATAAAGAGCAATTAAAGAACGAGGTAGAAGCCGCTGTGGCCCATTTGACAGAAGAATAAATTCGCCTCTAGTTGTTCGCCACAGCAAGTTTAAAACATATATGTTTCCACCCAGGCTCGAACCTGAAAACCGCTACAATGTGGAAACCACCGGCTCTGTAGCAGCAGCAGAGTGGTACTGAGTCAGTTAACGCGCTCTGTGCGGATCGGCAATGTGTTGCCTCACTTTAAACACCTTCTGTCCCACACTGAATGCTCTCAGTCCTTCTCCCCCGCTGCCCTTTACAAAAAATGTCACTGATTCCCCCCGCACACCCCTAACATGAATCCTTCCACATCCTGACAGTGGGGCCGCTGAAGCTCCCACTGTCTCCCCGCGATCAGCCATCTCACCCAGTTTGTAAAATTAAACGCGGAACAAATGTCACGCAAAGAGCGTCTGTAACCGAAATCTGTAACAGAAAGTGATGGATTTATTTGTCAAGATTAAAGCAATTATTACTCGTCTCACAGACTTGAATTATCTTTCTGCAATGCACTGTTCCCAAATCTTATGTCAAGATGAATTCCTTGGTTGTGAATCGAAAGCAGGTGAGTGTCATTCGACCAGCACGGACCAGGTATGATACTTCTGTATATATGAACCTGAATACACAAAGAAAGTTGTCGAGACTTCGTGGCGCAACGGTAGCGCGTCTGACTCCAGATTATAGAGTCATAGAGTCAAAGAGTTTTACAGCACAGAAAGAGGCCCTTCGGCCCATCGTGTCAGCGCCGTCCATCAATCCCTGTCCAGTCTAATCCCATTTTCCAGCATTTGGTCCATAGCCTTGTATGCAATGGCATTTCAAGTGCTCATCCAAATGCTTCTTGAATGGTGTGAGGGTTCCTGCCTCTACCACCCTTTCAGGCAGTGAGTTCCAGATTCCAACCACACTCTGGGTGAAAAGGTTCCTCCTCAAATCCCCTCTAAATCTCCTGCCCCTTACCCTGAATCTATGCCCCCTTGTTATTGACCCCCCTACTGAGGGGAAACGTTCCTCTTTATCTACCCTATCTATGCCCCTCATCATTTTGTACACCTCAATCAGGTTCCCCCTCAGCCTTCTTTGCTCCAAGGAAAACAACCCCAGCCTGTTTAGCCTTTCTTCATAGCTGAGGCGCTCCATCCCAGCTAACATCCTGGTGAATCTTCTCTGCACCCTCTCCAAAGCAATCACATCCTTCCTATAGTGAGGCGACCAGAACTGCACACAGTACTCCAGCTGTGGCCTCACCAGCGTTTTGTACAGCTCCATCATAACCTCCCTGCTCTTATATACTATACCTTGGCTAATGAAGGCAAGTATCCCATATGCCTTTTAACCACCTTATCTACCTGTTCCGCTGCCTTCAGGGATCTATGTACATGTACACCAAGGTCCCTCTGACCCTCTGTACTTCCTAGGGTCCTACCACTCATTGTGTATTCCCTTGCCTTATTTGTCCGTCCAAAATGCATCACCTCGCACTTTTCAGGGTTAAACTCCATTTGCCACTTTTCCGCCCATCTGTCCAACCCGTTTATATCGTCCTGTAGCCTGAGACTTTCCTCCTCGCAATTTACCACCCCACCAATTTTCGTGTCATCTGCGAACTTACTGATCATACCTTTTACATTCTCATCCAAGTCATTTATGTAGATCACAAACAGCAAGGGACCCAGCACCGATCCCTGAGGTACCCCACTGGACACAGGCTTCCAGTCACAAAAGCAACCTTCGACCATCACCCTCTGCCTCCTGCCACTCAGCCAGTTTAGGATCCAACGCGCCAAGGCACCCTGGATCCCATGGGCTCTTACGTTCTTGACCAGTCTCCTATGCGGGACTTTGTGAAAAGCATTACTGAAGTCCATGTAAACCACATCCACAGCATTTCCCTCATCCACACACCTAATCACCCCCTCGAAAAATTCAATCAGATTGCTCAGACATGATTTACCTTTGACAAAGCCATGCTGACTATCCCCGATTAATCCTTGCCTCTCCAAGTGGTGACTAATTTTGTCCCTCAGAATTTTATCCAATAATTTCCCTACCACAGATGTTAGGCTCACTGGCCTGTAATTCCTTGGTTCATCCCTGCTACCCTTCTTGAATAATGGTACTACGTTAGCTGTTCTCCAGACCTCTGGTACATCCCCTGTGGCCAGAGAGGTTCTGAAAATTTGTGTCAGAGCCCCTGCAATCTCCTCCTTTGCCTCACACAACAGCCTGGGACACATCCCGTCCGGGCCTGGGGATTTATCCACTTTTTGGCCTGCTAAAACAGCTAGTACCCCCTCCATCTCGATGCTAATATGTTCAAGTATGTCACAGTCCCCTTGCCCGATTTCTATGTCTACATCGTCTTTCTCCATAGTGAACACAGATGCAAAAAATTCATTTAAAACCCCGCCTACATCATCTGGCTCTACACACAGATTGCCACTTTGGTCCCTAATCGGCCCTAACCTTTCCCTGGTTATCCTCTTGCCCTTAATATACTTATAAAACATCTTAGGTTTTTCCTTTATTTTGCTCGCCAGTGTTATTTCATGGCCCCTCCTCGCCCTCCTAATTTCTCTTTTAATATGCCCCTGCACTTTTGATACTCCTCTAGGGCTTCCTCCGTCTTTAGTCTTTTGTAATTGCCAAAAGCCCCCCTTTTTTCCCTTATGCATTTTTGTATATCCCTTGTCATCCAAGGTTCCCTTTGCATGTTGGTCCCACCCTTGACCTTTACAGGAACATGTTGGCATTGTACTCTCTCTATTTCCCTTCTGAAAGTCTCCCACTGTTTTGATGTGGATTTTCCTATAAGCAGCTGCTCCCAGTCCACTTTGGCCAGATCCTGCCTTATCATATTAAAATCGGCCTTCCCCCAAATTAGAACCCTTCTTTCCGGGCCGTCTTTGTCTTTTTCCATGACCACCTTAAATCTCACCGAATTATGGTCACTGTCGCCAAAATGCTCTCCTACTGACACTTCCACCACTTGCCCGACTACATTCCCTAGAATTAGGTCCAGTACCGCCCCCTCTCTTGTAGGACTTTCTACATGTTGGCTCAAAAAGCTCTCCTGGATGCACTTTAAGGATTCTGCACCCTCTAAGCCTTTCACACTCTGACTATCCCAATTAATATTGGGGAAGTTGAAATCCCCCACTATTATTACCCTATTATTTTCGCACTTCTCTGAGATTTGCCTACATATCTGTTCCTCTATCTCCCCCTGACTGTTTGGGGGCCTATAGTACACTGCCAGCAAAGTGCTTGCCCCCTTTTTGTTTTTAAGTTCTACCCATATGGCCTCATTAGAGGAACGCGCGAATATATCGTCCCTCCTTACAGCAGTAATTGACTCCTTAATTAATATTGCAACACCCCCTCCCCTTTTACACCCCCCTCTGTCTCGCCTGAAGATTCTATACCCCGGAATATTGAGCTGCCAATCCTGACCCTCCCTCAACCATGTCTCCGTGATAGCAACAATATCGTACTCCCATGTGTTCAACAACAACTTCAGTTCATCCACCTTATTTGCAAGACTCCTTGCATTAAAATAAATGCCTTCCAGCCCTGCCATATTCCCTTTTGCCTTCACATATTTGCTCTGCCTTCCCAGCTGACTTGTTTTTTCCTCCGTATTTGGCTGTAAATCACCCCCTACTATAGCTCCACTCTGTATCCCATCCCCCTGCCAAGTTAGTTCAAACCCCCCCCAGCAGTGCTAGCAAACCTCCCCGCAAGGATAAGAACATAAGAACATAAGATATAGAAGCAGGAGTAGGCCAATCGGCCCCTCGAGCCTGCTCCACCATTCAATAAGATCATGGCTGATCTAATCCTAACCTCAAATCTTCTATCACTCTGCATCCACCCGAACCCATGTGATCTCCCGGGAGAGGCAAAAAACCAGATAAAGACCCAATGGCCAATTTGGGAGAAAAAAATCTGGGAAATTCCTCTCCGACCCAGCTAGGCGATCGAAATTCTTCCAGGAGATCACACTGTCCCTATATTTTCTACAGTACTTACCTTCTGTAAAGGCGATCTCCACCCCAGCCAGGAATAGGTTCAGGTGTTAACCGTCCGACTTGTACAAGTCCCACCTTTCCCAGAAGCAGACCCAATGATCCAGGAAACTATAGCCCTCCCTCCTGCACCATCCCTTTAGCCACGCATTCATCTGTTCTATCTTCCTATTCCTATATTCAGTAGCACGTGGCACCGGGAGTAATCCAGAGATTACAACCTTTGAAGTCCTGCTCCTTAATCTTCCACCAAGCTCCCTAAATTCTTGCTGCACGAACTCATCCCTCTTTTTTCCTATGTCGTTGGAACCAATGTGGACCACGACCTCTGGCTGTTCACCCTCCCCCTCCAGAATGCCCTGCAGCCGCTCAGTGACATCCTTGACCCTGGCACCAGGGAGGCAACAAACCATCCTGGATTCACGTCTATGGCCACAGAAACGCCTATCTGTTCCCCTTACTATAGAATCCCCTACCACTATTGCTCTCCCACTCTTTTTCCTCCCTTCCTGGGCAGCAAGGAGCACCCCCAGTGCCAGAAAGTTGGCTGCTGCTGCCTTCCCCTGGTGAGTCATCCCCCTCAACAGTATCCAAATTGGTATACCTGGTATCAGAAGCCTGCGTTTTCAAATCACGTCGGGGTCACTGTTCTTTTACAGCTCATATCAGTCTCGACAATTAATATCTTAATTGTTAACTCACAACAATGAGAAATTATATCAGATGTATGTTTTATATTGGTTAGATGTAGGTCTCGCTGGCAAGGCCAGCATTTATTGCTAATGCCTGAGGTGATGTTGTGTCACTGTAGTCGCCTTTCCCCACTTACAGATCTACACCATAGAAGCAGAAAATGGATACAGCACAGAAGGAGGCCATTCGGCCCGTCCATCCCGTGCCGGCTCTCTGCAAGAGCCCTTCAGCTAGTCCCACTCCGCCGCCCTCTCCCCGTAACCCTGCACATTTTTTTTCCTTCAGGCACTTATCCAAGATTTACATGCATCTGCGTTATTTATTCATTTATTTGGGTGAATCTGTCTCATTCAAAAAGCATGTTCTGGCTATTTATGTCTGTCTT
Organism: Somniosus microcephalus; assembly: GCF_052327205.1. Lineage (NCBI taxonomy): Eukaryota > Metazoa > Chordata > Chondrichthyes > Squaliformes > Somniosidae > Somniosus > Somniosus microcephalus. The sequence goes on along the minus strand of NW_028225182.1, from coordinate 14,580,448 downwards.
ACCTTTAAATGCCACGCAAATACATTTATACAGAACACCAATACACACACATCCATTGAGAAATAACACACAGATGCAATCACATTTCTTCATCACCAGCCCACTGATATTCACAAAATCCATTTAGAAGAATCTCACTTTCAAACACAGATATTTATATATTGATAACCTGATGGATATGATAAAAGTCAAGAATATAAATGTACAACTGACACACAAAGGGAGACTGGATAGGCACTTGAGGGAAATAAACTTGCAGAGCTACGGGGATAGAGCGGGGGGAATGGGACTGACTGGATTGCTCCACAGAGAGCCAGCACGGACTGGAAGGACCGAATGGCCTCCTTCTGTGCTGTTATGACTCTATGACTCAATGACATGCAAAGGATCGCACTCAGAACACAAACACTCGCTTGATATAGAAACATGCCACCCATGTACACACAGTCACAGCTCATATTGTCACCCGAAGCCGGTTCCATTTCTGTGAAAAGTTATTCTGTAGAAATTCAATCATTTATTTAGCTCTGAGCATGTGATGAGCCTTTATCCCTAGCTCATTGTATTTTAGGAACCTTGGTTTAAAATGTTGAGTGTTTATGACACGCACCCAGCCCCAGAATCGCCACTGTGAAAGTAGGAAACTGCTCGAAATACACAACAGGGCGGGCAACTTCTGAAAAACAATTAAACTTTTGGCGTGTAGACTGTTCACAGAAATGGAACCAGCTTCCTGTGAAAATATGAGCTGTGAGTGGGTGTACATGGGTGGCACGTTTCTATATCAAGCGAGTGTCTGTGTTCTGAGTGCGATCCTTTGCATGTCATTGAGTCATAGAATCATAACGGCACAGAAGGAGGCCATTCGGCCCTTCCAGTCCGTGCCGGCTCTCTGTCGAGCAATCCAGTCAGTCTCATTCCCCCCGCTCTATCCCCGTAGCTCTGCAAGCTTATTTCCCTCAAGTGCTTATCCAGTCCCCCTTTGTGTGTCAGTTGTACATTTAATTTCTTGACTTTTATCATATGCATCAGGTTATCAATATATAAATATCTGTGTTTGAACGAGAGATTCTTCTAAATGGATTTTGTGTGTATCAGTGGGCTGGTGATGAATAAATGTGAATGTATCTGTGTGTTATATCTCAATGTATTTGTGTGTATCTGTGTTCCATATAAATGTATTTGCGTGGCATTTAAAAGGAATACAGACATAAAGAGCCAGAACATGCCTTTTAAATGAGACAGATTCACCCAAATAAATAAATCAATAATACAGATGAATGTAAATCTTGGATAAGTGCCTGAAGGGAATAAAATGTGCAGGGCTACGGGGAAAGGGCGGGGGAGTGGGACTAGCTGAAGGGCTGTTGCAGAGAGCCCGCATGGGCTGGACGGGCCGAATGGCCTCCTTCTGTGCTGTATCCATTCTCTGATTCTATGGTGTAGATCTGTAAGTGGTGAAAGGCGACTACAGTGTTTCACCACCACCCCAGAGATGGGCAATAAATGCTGGCCTTGCCAGCGAGACCTACATCCCAGGAACAAAATAAATTAAATATATCTAATACAAGTACTCATTGTTGTGAGTTAACAAATAAGATATTAATTATCCAGACTGATATGAGCTGTAAAAGGACAGTGACCCCGACGTGATTTAAACACGCAGCCTTCTGATCTGATGTCAGACGCGCTACCGTTGCGCCACGAGCTCTAGACAGCTTCGATAGTGTATTCAAGTTCATATATACAGAAGTAACATACCTGGTTCCTGGTGGTCGAATGACACTCACCCGCTTTCGATTCTCAATCAAGGAATTTATGTTGACAAAAGATTTGGGAACAGTAAATTGCAGAAAGATAATTCAAGTCTGTGAGACGAGTAATAATTGCTTTAATCTTGGTTAATAAATCTATTACTTTCTGTTACAGATTCTGGTTACAGACGCTCTTTGCGTGACATTTGTTCCGCGATTAATTTTACAAACTGGGTGAGATCGCTGATCGCGGGAAGACAGTGGGAGCTTCAGCTGGCTCCACCGTCAGGATGTGGAAGGATTCACGTTAGGGGCGTGTGGGGGAATCAGTGACATTTTTTATGAAGGGCAGCGGGGGTGAAGGACTGAGAGCATTCAGTGTGGGACAGAAGCTGTTTAAATTGAGGCAACACATTGCCGATCAGCACAGAGGGAGTTAACTGACTCAGTAGCCCTCTGCTGCTGCTACAGATTGTAGCAGTTATCAGGCTCGAGCCCGGCTGGAAGCATATATTTTTTAAACTTGCTGTGACGAGCAACCAGAGGCGAATTTATTCTCCTGTCAAAAGAGCCACAGCGGCTTCTACCTTGTTCTTTAATTGCTCTTTATTTCACTTCACTGAGTTAGATATATTTCTTAATGCTAAATGGATCAAGGGGTATGGGGAGAACGCAGGGACAGGGTACTGAATTTGGATGATCAGCCATTTTAATATTGATTTTAACTCTTACGATGGTAAAAGAAAGTCTACACGCCAAAAGAACCACGCAGAGCTAGAGACAGTACTAGGCCTGGTTAACTACTTAGCCAAGTTTGCCCCGAGTCTCTCCAAAATCAACGCACCCATGCGTCAGTTGCTCAAACAATCCAATGAGTTCCTGTGGGACAAACAACACGACACAGCATTTCAGAAAATGAAAGACCTAATCACCAGAGAACCAGGACCAAAGTCATACATGAAGGATGGCCTGAGGAAAGGAGGAAACGCCCTCAGAGCATTTCTGAATTCTGGAACCACAGAGACAAACTGTCACAAGTCAACAGAATCGTCTTCAAAGGGGAGAAAATCGTCATTCCTACCAGTCTCAGAGAAGAGATGTTGACAGAAATTCATGCTGGACATATGGGCATGGAAAAATGCAAACAAAGAGCACGTGACATTATGTTTTGGCCCGGAATGTGCAAACATATTGAGGACATTGTCGGAAAATGTTCCATTTGTCTCGAACGCCGCCCATCAAATGTGAAAGAGCCCATGATACATCACCGTATCCCAGACAGGCCCTTGCAGGTCGCAGCAATTGATCAGTTCACATGGAACAACGAGGACTACATAGTGACTGTTGATTACAACAGCAGATTTGTTGAACTGGACAAGCTTCACAGCACCACATCTGCAGCTGTGATCCACATGCAAAAGGCAGCCATTGCCAGGCATGGCGTGGTAGAGACTTTAGTCTCAGACAATGGCCCCCAATATAAATCAAAAGAGTTCGAGTCGTTTGCCAAGGCATGGGATTTCACACATGTCACATCAAGGCCACATTACCCTCAAAGTAATGGCCTTGCTGAAAAAACTGTCCAGATTGCAAAAACACTCATGGACAAAGCCAAAGCGGGCAAAATAGACCCCTACGTCAGTCTCCTTGAGTACCGCAACACTCCGGTTGACAACTTCAAGTCACCAGCACATCAGTTGATGAGCCGCAGACCTCGCTCAATCCTTCCACGCACCAACCAGCAGCTGCAGCCAGAGCTCGCCAGCTGCAAGCAAGTGCATGCAAAACGTGTACAGAGACAGCAACACCAAAAGAAATATTATGACAGGTCAGCTAGACTACTGCCGCCACTGCAAAATGGCGAATCCATCAGAATCCAGGAGCATGATTACTGGAAGCCAGCAGTCGTCATCCAGCCAGCTGACACTGAGGGATCGTATCACGTCTGCACCCCAGAAGGACAGGTGTACCGCCGCAATCGCAGGCACCTCCTGAACACCAAGGAACAACACCATCATTCCGACGAGAGGATCAGTTCAACAGAGTGTGATGAACAGAGCAATACACAAAACAAATCATATTTACCTGAACCTAAACCTGAACCTGAATTGTTGACCGATTCAGAGGCATGCTCAGTTCCATACCACACAAGGTCGGGACGAAAGGTCAAGCCTAGAGTTATCCTTGACTTGTGAACTGTCAAAGGGTGTAGGCGGATCGCTGCCTTTAAAAAAACTGTACATCATTATTGAAACGTTGAGATGTTTTCACTGTTAGTTAAATGCTGAGTTTACTTATATGTTGATGCTACAGAGAACATTATGTAGAAGAAAAGTTTAAAAGTAAAGCATAACATTTTTCTTTTAAAAGAAAGGGGCTGTAACATTTGCATATTGAATTTTCATTGGCCCGCAGGCATCTGTAAGGAATACCTAGTATATTCACATGTGATCACATGCTGAGTTGTCATTGGCCTGCAGGCATCTGTAAGCACTGCTATTGTTTTGAAGTACAGGCTAGGGGTCCTTACTCCATCTTGTCCCCACTGTACTGCTGTGAGTAAGATCAGAGCTAATGCTTCATAAAAGAGTTTAAACTGCAATACTCCATTGTCCTGCAAGTTATTATTTTGAACAAAGTGTGCAAAACAAGACAGGTATGATTCTCGCTGGTTGAAACTTGCGAGATATTGGCCCAGAAATTCGGGTCGGGGGCTTCCCGTGGGTGTAAGCCCCCGACCTGCACTTAGCTAGCGCGCCGGCAGTTGAGCTGTAGTGCCCCGTGGAATTCCGATCCAGGGCCTGGACCAGCTGCCGGCGCGCAGTGCTTCGTATCGCAGGGGTGCAGTTAGTGCGATGCGTCCCCTGGGATCACGTGAGCCATGGGCAGCCAATCGGAGGAGGGAAAGCCCATTCATAAATCTGACAGGAAGACCTGTCAAGACTTATAAATACTACGGCCCCAAAATAGCATTAAACCTTCAAATAAATTTTTAAAAAATCACACTTTTTAAAATAAACTATAAATTACATTAAATAACTATTTAAAACAATAATTTAAGTTTTTGAAAAAAATAATTTTATATTCTAACAGGGCTAAAAATAAACTTACCTTGCTTTAAAGTATTTAAAAATAATAAACCTGTGGAAAAAATGTTTTAATTTTAATTAATTGACCACTTACCTTGTAAAAAGCAGGCCTTACACCTGCTTTTGACATTTCTAAATCCTGCAGGCTTACGATCCCGGGAAAACCTGCAAAAAAAACCTAAGTTCAAAGCGCACGCGCAGCCTCTCCCGCGCACGCGTTCGACCTCTGAACCTCTTCGTTCAGGGGAACGGAAGTGCCGGAGACACGAATTTCTGGGCCAATATTCTGGGTTCAAATCCCCGACATGCCCTTCTTTTGTCCGCGGATTTTGCACTTGCAGTTGAAACTGTTGAAAAGAATGACTTGCATTGATACAGCGCTTTTCATGAACTCAGGACATCCCAAAGCGTTTATAAACATTGAAGTACCTTTGAAGTGTTGCAATGTGGGGAAAGGTGAGCCGAAATGCCCCCCACATGAATCTGAACTATTTGGGAAGGAGTTCGGTGCAAAGACTCCGGCTCCTCAATGTCTTGGACTTTCTTTGAATGAGTTCTGCTTGTAACTGCACTCGAGCTTGAAACAGTTCCTGGGCATCCATCTTACGGGAGCAGAGTGTGGTCACTGTGCAGCGGTTAGCGAGTCGGTGACCAGCTTGGGGTGAGACACGTCGCTTTCATTCTATGACATTTCACCAAGGGCCAGAGAATTGAAACGCTGAATGGAACTGTCCCTGTGAGCGATGGATTGAAGGGGACGGCGCTCCAAGCACAGCTGGAGAACGCGCAGTGCAGTAAAAGGGTTCGCAACATTAAATGCCAGAGTTATTAATCATGCAATAATTAGACATATAATTAACAACAGCATTTCGACAAATCCTTGCGAATTTTAACCGATCAACTCAAATACGTTATGGTTCCGATTTCGATATACAAGTTAATCCAACATTGATCGGATTCTAAAATATCTGTTCCAAACACCACTTTTACATCATTTCCTCACCTCTTCTACCTTATCATTTGCTCGGTTAATTGTGTTACCTATCACAACTGCCCAACATCTGATGGAAGGTCATCGACCGGAAATGTTAACTCTGTTTCTCTCTCTACAGACGCTGCCTGACCTGCTGAGTTCGTCCATCATTTTCTCTTTATATTACCGGAACTTGTAACCAGAGTATCAATTCCCTTTTCTCCAAACCACACTCCTTCCTTCCATGTAGCCTTGTCCAATCAACAGAGGGGAACGGACCAGGGAACTCCATCTGTGCTGATTGGCTCACCTAAAATAGCTTCACTCAATATAAAGGATGAGCTCACAAACATCAGGCACAGTGCAGTCTGGTCAAAGTCAAGCCCCTCCTTTCTTATTCAGAGACATGAACGAGAGTCAGACGCCACAAACTTTAATTAAAGACACAAATACGAGTAACACTTACTTCCAAATCGTTTCACTGATAAATTCTTTCACTTGATGTAAACGCTGACTGCTTTGAATCTGAAAATGAATACCGTGGGATAGTTTGTTCACTACTGATTATATTAGCTGTGAGTAGCAATGCAAAGTTTTCCGTAGTGTACTGGCTATCACATTTGCTTTACATGCGAAAAGTCCCGCGTGCCAGCCAAGGCGGGCGGGAAAATTACAATATCCAGTATTTTATTCTGTGCAGTGACCAGTCCTGTTAATTTTTATCGAAAGCTGCCCCATTTTTCTGCTTTCATAAGCAATGCAATTCTAAACGAGGTTCCTAAGATACAATGTGTAAAATTAGATGTGGTTAACAGTTCATTACTTACAAAGGGCAAAATGCTTTATTGAAATGTTTTTCGCCTTCCTTTCATTCTGTAAATTATGGTAATCGGTTATTTAATGGTGATTGCAAAAGATTCAACTGCAAGTTGAATAGTGGCCGGCGACGCGAGCGCTCGTTTGGGATTTGAATCGAGGACATCACGGAAACTTAAACAACCACCGAAGCGAAAATCGGACCCCGAGAACGCCGGTTCAAACCTAGCCAGATGAGAAGCTGACCATTGTAAAACCATTTTGTTTGTGTGGCTATTCTTGATGAGCAGAGCACTGGAGACCGAGACAGTGTCTTTGCCTTTTCGACCTGTCTTCTGACGCGCCGCCCGGGCCCACTCCAACAGTTAATGAGCTGTTAGGATGTTAATGTATCCGGGCTGCAGGAGGCCACCCCAGGCGCAGCAGAGGAGTCTCTGCATTAGTTCTCCGTGGAAACAGTATTTTCCCCTTCTCTCTTCCTCTTCTCTATATCCCTGTGCAGTTTACTGAATCATTAAAGGGAGGGGACATTTTTAGAGACGCGCTTTTTTATTACTTATTGAATGGACAGCCAGCCGGACCGATTGAAACTGCAATTTCAATCCTGTCGCCGACCTTGTGTTTTCCTATTAATCTGTGTTGTTCTGCTTTCCATATTCTCAATGAGAATGCTCCCACCCTCAATTTTTAAGTCAAATAAGGCCCACCTCTTCAAATAGCGACACGCGAGTGGGAGATTCCCTAAATCAGCGCCAACTTTTCCCAAATCCTTCTTACAGTATCGCAAGCCAAACTGTGTCCTTTATGGGAAATATCATTGAGAATTACTTCATAATTCGCCTGACAATGCGCGTTTTATTTATACTGAACCAAACATGAAATTATTCCAGTTGTCATATTTACTAAACTTGAATGGAGAAAATACCTTAAATTGCCTCTACCCACTTTCGAACCGTTGAGTTTTCGTAAAGCGATCACCAGTACACACCGGAAAACCTCCAACACTTGGGTGCATTGCATTGCAGCGCCTCAATAGGAACAGGGGGAGGCCATTCAGCCCCTCGATCCTGTTGCGCCATTCAATTAGATCAGGGTTGATCTGTATCTTCATTTCATCTACCCGCTTTGTTTCTGTAACCCGTAATAACCTTACCCAACAATAATCTATCAACAGCAGCGGCAATCTTCAGCCTGACTCCAGCTGCACTCCCGGATCCAGACAGAAAAGGCTTCTTACTGAAGGCCACCCTGCAGATCAATGAATTACATTTCTGAACTTCAGGGATTCGGGGATTCCAGGGTTTAAAAGGGAACAAAAGATGAAATGGACCTCACTGTGGATCAGTTTTCTCTCACTCAGACGTATCTGATTGGTGAAGTTAAATAAAGAACAAGGGAGAAGCCGCTGTAGCCCTATTGACAGGAGAATAAACTAGCCATACATCTCTCACGTTTCCCAATTCTAACAGAAGTGTAATCGAATTGAAACGTTCACTCTGTTTCTTTATCCACATATACTGCTTGACCTCTTAAGAATTTCCACCATTTTCATTTTCTATTTGCGATTCCCAGCATTTGCAATAATTTTCTTTTGTCACTTAAAATAAACCCGCTGGTTGTTCATCCACAGCAGCATTAAACACAATGTTCCCGCCCAGGCTCAAACCAGGAACCTTTCGCGTGTAAAGCAAACGTGATAACCACTACACTACGGGAACCGCTGGGTACACATCGTCAACAGAGGGGAACTGACCAGTAAAGCCCCTCTGTGCTGATTGGTTCAGCTGAAACAACATCAGTCAATATAAAGGATGAGCTCACAAATATCAGGCGCAGTGCAGCCTGGTCAACGTCAGCCCCTCCTTTCTTATTCAACAGAGGAAGAAGAGACATGAGCGGGAGTCAGACGTCACAAACTTTTATTAAAGCTACAAATACGAGTAACACATACTTCCAAATCGTTTCACTGAAAACTTCTTTCATTGATGAAAAAGCTGACTGCATTGAATCTGAAAATGCGCACCGGGCGATATTTTGTTCACTACTGATTCTATTCTCGGTGGGTTACGCCGCAGCGGCTGCCGTAGTGTACCGGTTATCCATTTCGCTTCACACGTGAAATATCTGCGGTTCGAGCCCGGTCAGATATACGATATTCGCCAGGATTTCATTATATGCAGTGACCGATCCTGTTGGCTTTAACAAAAGTTGCGTCAAATTTCAGCTTTCATAAGCAATTAACAATTTAATCGTGATTCCTAAAATACGATGTGTATAATGAGATATGGTTAACAGTTGATTACTTACAAAGTGCAAAATGCGTTGAAGTGTGTTTCGCCTTTGTTGCATTCTGTAAATTATGGTAATCGGTTATTTAATGGTGATTGCAAAAGATTCAACTGCAAGTTGAATAGTGGCCGGCGACACGAGCGCTCCTTTGGGATTTGAACCGTGGGCTTCTCGGAAATTTAAACAAACACCGAAGCGAAAATCGAATGCCGAGAACGCCGGTTCAAACCTAGCCAGGTGAAGAGCTAACCATTGTAAAACCATTTTGTGTGTGTGGCTATTCTTGATGAGCAGAGCACTGGAGACCGAGACAGTGAGATTGCCTTTTCGACACGTCTTCTGAAGCGCCGCCCGGTCCCACTCCTACAGTTAATGAGCTGTTAGGATGTTAATGTATCCGGGCTGCAGGAGGCCGCTCCAGGCGCAGCAGAGGAGTCCCGGCATTAGTTCTCCGTGGAGCAGTATTTCTCGCTTCTCTCTTCCTCTTCTCTATATCGCTGTGCAGTTTCCTGAATCATAACAGGGTGGGGACATTTTTAGTGAGGCGCATTCTTTGTTTCTTATTGAAAAGACACACAGACAGACCGATTGAAACTGCACTTTGAATCCTGTCGCTGATCTTTTGTTTTCCTATTAATCTGTGTTGTTCTGCTTTCCACATTCTCAATGAGAAAGTCCCCAGCCTCAATTCTTAAATAAAATAAGGCCCAGCTCGTCAAATAGCGACACGCGAGTGGGAGATTCCCTAAATCAGCGCAAACTTTCCCCAAATCCTGCTTACAGTACCGCAACCAAAACTGTGTCCTATATGGGAAATATCATTGAGAATTACTTCACTCACTGTAACACTGCCATTTGAATGGCATAATTCGCCTGTCAATGTGTATTTTATTTATACTGAACCAAGCATGCAAATTATTCCAGTTTTCATAATCACTAAACTTGAATGGGTAAAGGGCATTAAATTGCCTCTACCCACTTTCGAAACGTTGAGTTTTCGTGCGTTAGCGGAATGCGATAACCATTACACACCGGAAACCCTCCAGCACTCGGGTGCATTGCATTGCAGTGACTCCATAGGAACAGGAGGAGGCCATTCAGCCCCTCGAGCCTTTTGCACCATTCAATTAGATCCGAGCTGATCTGTATCTTCACTCCATCTATCCGCTTTGGTTTCGTAATCTTGAATACCCTTACCCAACAAAAATCTATCGCCAGTATCGGCAATCTTCAGCCTGAAGCCATCTCCTCTCCCGGATCCAGCCAGAAACGATTTCTTACTGACTGCCACCCTGCAGATTAATGGATTACATCTCTGAACTTCAGCGATTCGGAGATTCCAGTGTTTAAAAGTGAACAAAAGATGAAATGGCTCTCACTGTGGATCAGTTTTCTCTCACTCGAAGTTATCTATTCAGTGAAGTGAAATAAAGGGCAACTAAAGAACAAGGGAGAAGCCGCTGTGCCCCTTTTGACAGGAGGATAAATTCACCTCTGGTTGGACGCCAAACCTCGAACGTGACACCCGCTTCTCTGCGGACACCCCCGGCTCGATAGTAGCAGCAGAGGGGACCTGACTCAGTGACCTCCCTCTGTGCTGATCGGCAATGTGTTGCCTCACTTTAAACAACTACTGTCCCACACTGAAAGCTCTCAGTCCCTCTTCTCCGCTGCCCTTTTCAATTAATGTCACTGATTCCCCCCGCACACCCCTAACGTGATCTCTTCCACACCCACACATTCGGGCCGCTCAGCCTCCCCCTGCCTCAACGCGATCAGCGATGTCACCCAGTTTGTAATATTAAACCCGGAACAAGTGCCCCAGAAAGAGAGTCTGTAACCTAAATCTGTAACAGAAAGTACTGGGCTTATTAACGGTGATTCAAGCAATTATTACTCATCTCACAGACTAGAATTACTTTTATACAGTGCTTTATACAATCTTTTGTCACGCTGAATTCCTTGATTAAGAATCGTAACCGGATGAGTTCCAGTCGACCACCAGGGACCAGCTATGATTCCTGTATATATATATAGATATCAACCTGAATATGATTAGGGAGCTGTCTAGACCTCATGTCGCAACGGTAGTGCACCTGACTGCAGATCCGGAAGCTGCCTATTCAAATTATGTCGGGGTCACGGTTCCTTTGCAGCTCATATGTGTTTGGATAATTAACATATTAATTGTTATCTCACAACAATGAGAACTTGTATTAGATGTGTTTTTTATATTGGTTCAAGTGATGTAGGTCTCGCTGGCAAGGCCAGCATTTATTGCCCATCCCTGGGGTGGTGGTGAGCCACTGTAGTTGCTTTCACCACTTACAGATCTGCATCATAGAATCAGAGAATGGATACAGCATAGAAAGAGGGCATTCGGCCCGTCCAGCCCGTGCCGGCTCTCTGCAAGAGCCCTTCAGCTAGTCACACTTCCCCACCCTCTCCCCATAGCCCTGCACATTTTATTCCTTCAGTTGCTTATCCAATATTTACATGTATCGGTATTATTTATTCATTGATTTGGGTGAATCTGTCTCATTCAAAAATATGTCCTGGCTATTTATTTCTGTCTTACTTTTAAATTACACGCAAATGACCTTATTCGGAACACCGATACACACAAATACATTGATCAATAACACACAGATACATTCACATTTATTCATCACCAGCGCAATGATACACCCAAAATCCATTTCGAAGAATCACAGTTTCAAACACAGATATTTATATATTAATATCCTGAAGTATGTTATAAAAATAAAGAAAATATATATACAACTGACTCAAGTATTTTTACATGTATGTGTAACCTTTAGGTCGATGACCTTTCGTCATTAATTCTCTATATGCATATATAGAACTGGAGGATGCCAGTGCACCGTGTGAGTCTGTGGCTGTTGCACAGCCGGTCTGAGGGAAGTAGAAGAGGCTGGAGCACTTTAAAACGGTTTCGAATGAAGATGGATGCACCCCAATAAATGACAAACTTTTTCAGATACATTGTAAATAGATCTGTAAGCCGCAGAGTCATGAAATGCTTATACATGTAAACACGCAAAATTAATTTGTATCTAATACAGATTGACTCATTCTAATTACAATTATTGCGTCACTTTACTTCAGTGTTCCCTAATAGTCTCATGATCAGAATTCGGCACACTTACTGCCCGGGTTCAATGCCCGGTCAGGGAAGTCATTTTTATAACAGTTTTTTATTAAATTAAACTAATTTTGCTTCAGCTCTAACACGCAGCTAACCTGGAAAATTGTTTTAACTATTATTAATTAAACGATAATCTTAGTTCATAGAATGACATAAATGCTAAAGATACTTCACTAACATATATTGAGCATTCTATGTGATGAACTGTTATGCAGATCTTATTTTACACCATGGCCCGGATTTTACGGTGCTTCCGACAGCGAATGCACAGCATAGACTATTGTATGCCTTCAGAACGACTACACAAGTGCCAGGCATCCGCACGCACAGAAATTGCAGTCTGTCAAGTTTCGCTTGGACACATCCACCGCATCCGCTGCAACATCACTTTTGCTGTCACAGAGTTGGGCTAACTGCTGCCCAGCGAATGCCCACGAAACCCTTATACCTGGTAATATCAGGCGAAAGGCCTTCTTTTACCATTGTAAGGGTTAAAATCAATATTAAAATATATTTTAAAAGTGATATAAACATACACTTACATTTAAAATTTGTTTCGGTAAATTTTGTTAAGTTTTAAAATGTTACATTTATATTTCAAAACATTCAATTTGAATTTTAAATCATAGATTCATAGAATCATAGATTGATATGGCACAGAAGGAGGCCATGCAGCCCATTGAGCCTGCACTGGCACTTTGAAAGAGCTTTTCAAATAGTCCCACTCCCCTGATTTTCCTCATAGTCCTGCAAATTTCTCCTTTACAAATATTTATTCAATTCTCTTTGAAAGTTACAATTGCGTCTGCTCCACCGCCCTTTCAGGCAGTGCATTCCCGATCACAACAACTGGCTGCGGAAAAAAAAAGCTCATCTCCCCTCTGGTACCTTTGCCGGTTAGGTTCAATTGGTGTCCTCCAGTTACCGACCCTCCTGCCACTGGAAACAGATTCTCCTTATTTACTCTTATCAAAACATCTTGTAAATTGAAAAATCTCTATTAAATTTCCTCTTAACCTTCTGCAGATAACAATTCCAGCTTCTCAGTCTCTCAAAATAACTGAAACAGCGATTTACTTGTACTTCTTGCAATTTAATATACTGTATTCGCTGCTCACGATACGGTCTCCTCTACATTGGGGAGACCAAACGCAGATTGGGCGACTGCTTTGCGGAACACCTCCGCTCAGTCCGTACGGGTGACCCTGAGCTTCTGGTCGCCTGTCACTTTAATTCACCGCTTCACTCCCACTCTGATCTCTCTGTCCTCGGGCTATTGCATTGTTCCAATGAAGCTCAACGTAAGCTGGAGGAACAGCACCTCATCTTTCGATTGGGCACTTTGCAGCCTTCCGGACTCAACATTGAGTTCAACAATTTCACTTAATTATCCCTGCCCCCATTTATCATGCAGTATGATTTTTGCCATTCCCATTTGCAACATTTTATCTTTCCTGCCTCTTACAAAAGTACAGGATGTTCTTTCTATTTCTTCCTCCCCTCCTAACCCCGCCCCCCTGTCTCTGCACCTGCTTAATATCTGTTACATCTCCAGCTTTTTCCAGTTCTGATGAAGGGTCCCAGACCTGAAACGTTAACTCTGTTTCTCTCTCCACGGATGCTGCCTGGGCCTGCTGAGTATTTCCAGCATTTTCTGTTGTTATTTCAGATTTCCAGCATCTGCAGTATTTTGCAATTATATTGAAGTCAACTCATCCCTGGGACCACTCTCTCTTTGTGCGTGTCTCTCTTTCTTAGTCTCTACCTGTCTCTCCCTCTCTCTTTGTCCTTGTCTGTCTCTCTGTCTGTCTGTCTCTTCTGTCTCTTTCTCACTCTGTTCACAGGTCCATTCTAGTTCTGATCAGCACTGCAAGTTGCAGTTCCACGTTAGTATAGTGGTGAGTATCCCTGCCTGTCGCGCGGGAGACCGCTGTTCAATTCCCTGATGAGGAGGCTTTTTTTTTTTAACAACCCCAATTTTTTAACTTCTTCCCAGCTCCTTGAAATGCTCCTTGTAAAAATTGAACTGGAAAAGTTCAAGTGAAATAATTTTAAAAGACTTACTGGCATATGAATAACTGTATGACAACTTCCTGAACCTGTTCCTCGTTGGAATCGTGCTCGCCCTCTATTTCCCTCTCACTGTTGTGTGGGGCAGAGAGGAGTCATAAAGGCACAGAATGAGACCATTGAATGCTTAATTAAATTCATTTATTTTGAACATGTGACCATTTATTCTTACTTCCGTGGTGTGAAATGTTATTAATTTGGAGATTTCTATTATGCTTATGGGATTCCGTACACACAGCATCGTAGGAATCCCCTGTGTGATTGGTTGGCCTGGCCAACGGATGCTGCTGAACCGTGAGCGTCAATGGTATCTGTGGGCCTTTATGCAGGCGTATGCCAGCAGGCCCAAGACCGCAAGAGTGCGAAGCTCCGGAGACACCAGTTAATTGGGATTTGTTTCACGGTTCGGAGGCGTAAGCCAGCGACAAACCTCCGATCGCAATTTCAAGGCCCATCGTATTTTAGGAGGCTGGTTTAAAATGTTCATTACTTACGACATCAGGAATCTGGGACAAATTTTGTTCAATATAATCGGACCCATAATTGCAGAGAATAAAAATGTTCCACTCGAACATATCCACCCGGGTTCGATTTGGAAACTGTCCATGTAGGAAGCGAACATGATAGTCACTGCACTACGGAAACCGACACGTTAGTGTCCACAGCAAAGCGAATCAGCAGCGAACATAAAATCTCATGGTGATCATTTTCAGGTTCAATGCAGTCAGCCATTAAATAAAGTGAAATAATTTTACAGTGAAAAGATTTGGAAGTGTTACTCGTATCTGTGCCTTTAATTAAAGTTTGTGGCGTCTGACTCCCGTTCATGTCTCTGAATAAGAAAGAGAGGCTTGACGTTGACCAGACTGCACTGTGCCTGTTGTTTGTGAACTCATCCTTTATATTGAGCGGTTTCTCAACTTTTGATCGGCGTCAGGTTTAGCTCAGCGGTAACTTCAACAACCTTAACTTAATTGTAAGCTCGGACTCTCTCTCACCGCGGGCGTTGCATGGGGATTTTTTCGTCATGTTCAATCCCCTTCTTCTACACCGAAACAAATTGTAGCCGTGATTTTAAACCTATGCTGCGTGATTCATAGCAATCACCTTTAAATGATTCAGAAAAGCAGCCCTTACACCTGCGCCACACGGTTTCGATTCCTGGTCAGGAAAGTGACTTTTATAACACAGATTTTAAATCACAACCTGATGAAATTGACTACATTCAGCTGATTTGAAAAAATTAGAATTGTATAAATTACCATTACTTACCCCATAACCTTCATTTGCAGAACGAAAGAATTAATAGCTTTGCACCATTTAAAAATATTCTGTTTGTCTATTCTTCCTACATTATATTCCATCTGCCACCTTCTTGCCCGCCCAATCACTTAATCTGTCTATATCCCATTGTAGGCTCTTTGTGTCCTCACAGCTTGCTTTCCCACCTAGCTTTGGATCATCAGAAAACTTGGATACATTACACTCTGTCCCTTCATCTAAGTCAGTAATATAGACTGTAAATAGCTGAAGCATGTGCACTTGATCCTTGCGGCACCCCACTAGTTACAGCCTGCCAATCTGAAAATCACCCGATAATTCCTGCTCTCTATTTTCTGTTCGTTAACCAATCCTCTATTCTTGCTAATACATTTCCTCCTGTCCCATGAGCCCTTATCTTGTGTAACAGGCTTTTATGTGTTTCCTTATCGAATGCCTTTTGGAAATCCAAATATGCTGCCTCCACTGGTTCCCCTTCTAGTTCCAATGAATGCCTGAAGCAGAACATCCCGTTGTGCGAATGGAGCCTGTTGGTCGGACAATGCTACATGTAAGGAAGGAGTGTGGTAAGGAGATAAGGGAAGTGATACTCTGGTAACAAGGTCGGGTAATAATAATAGAAAGTGCTGGAAACATTCAACAGGTCAGGCAGCAGCTGTGGAGAGAGAAGCAGATTTAACGTTTCCGGTCGAAAACCTTCCATCAGAAGGTGGGCAGTTGTGTTAGGTTACCCTATTAAACGTGCAAAATGTCACGTAGTAGAGGTAAGGAAAAGATATCAAATGTTTGGAACAGATACTTTAGAATTCGATAAAGGTTTGATTAACTTGTATATCGAACTCGGAACTATAACGTGTTGGAGATCCTCGGCTAAAATTCGCAAAGATTTGTTTAAGAGCTGTTGTTAATTATATGTCTAATTATTGCGGGATTAATAAATCTGACATTTAATGCTGCGAACTCTTTTGCTGCACTGCGCGTTCTCCAGCTGTGCTCGGAGCGCCGTCCCCTTCAATCCATCGCTCACAGGGACTGTTCCATTCAGCATTTCTTTTATCTGGGCCTTGGTGAAATTTCATAGATTGAAAGCGACGCCTCTCAACCCCAAGCTCGTCACCGACTTGCTAACCGCTGCACAGCGACCACACTCTGCTCCCGTGAGATGGAAGCCTGGGAGCTGTTTCAAGCTCGAGTGCAGTTACAAGCAGAACTCATTCAAAGAAAGTCCACATCATTGAGGCGCCTGAGTCTTTGCACCGAACTGCTTCCCAAAGAGTTGAGATTCATGTGGGGGTGATTTGGGCACACTTTTCCCCACATTAAAACACTTCAAAAGGACTTCAATGGGCTTAAAGCGCTTTGGGACGTCCTGAATTCGTGAAAAGCTCTGTATCAAAGCCAGTGTTTTTTTTTGCAAAAGTTCGAACAGCAAGTTCATAATTCGCGGGCAAATTAAGGGCTCGTCCGGGATCTCTGGCAAGTTTCAACCAATAACCCCGAAGCGAGAATCATACCAACGAGCCAACTGATAAATTTGACTGGAGATAAGAGGTAAGCATTGTAAAACCATTTTGTTTGTGTGGTTGTTCTTGATGAGCAGAGCACTTAAGACCGAGACAGTGAATTTGTCTTTTCGAACTGTCTACTGAAGCGCCGCCCGGGCCCACTGCTACAGTTAATGAGCTGTAGTTGAATATTGGATGGGATAAAAATTGATAAAGAGGAGGTACTAGAAAGCTGGCTGTACCAGGACCAGTTGAAATGCATCCTAGGATGCTGAGGGGAGTAAAGGTGGGAATTACGGAGGTACTGACCATAATCTTCCAATACTCATTGGATATGGGGTGGTGCCAGACGTCTGGAGAATCGCAAATGTTACACCCTTGTTGAAAAAAGTGTATAAGGTTCAACCCAGCAACTACACGCCAGTCAGCTTAACGTCGCTAGTGAGGAAGCTTTTAGAAAGGGTAACCCTGCACAAAATGACCAGTCACTTGGACAAGTGTGGATTAATTAAGGAAAGTCTGCTCGGATTTGTTAAACGCAAATCGTCTTTTCCCAACTTGATGAGGTGAAAGAGAGGGTTGATGAGGGAAATGCAGTTGATGTGATGGACATGGACTTCCAAAAGGCATCTGATAAAGTGCCACGTAACCGGCTTGCCAGTAAAGCTGAAGCCCATGGAATAAAAGGGACAGTGGCAGCATGGATGTCAAATTGGCGAAGTGACAGGAAACAGAGAGTAGTGCTGAACTGTTGTTTCTATGAATGGAGGAAGGTACACAGTGGTGTTCCCCAGGGGTCGGTACTAGGACCACGGCCCTTCTTGACATATATTAATCATTTGGAGTTAGGTGTCCAGGGCACAATTTCTAAATTTGCAGATGGTACAAAACTTGGAAGTATAGTGAGCAGTGAAGAGTATAGTGATAGACTTCAAGAGGACATGGATCGGCTGGTGGAATGGGCGGACATGTGGCAGATGAAGTTAAAAACAGAAAAGTGCGAATTGATACATTTTGGTCGGAAGAATGAGGAGAGGCAATATAAACTAAAGGATACATTTCCAAAGTGGTTGCAGGAACAGAGATACCTGGGGGTGTATGTACACAAATCGTTCAATGTGGCAGGACCGGTTGAGAAATCAGTTAAAAAGCTTACAGAATCCGGGGCTTTATAAATAAAGGCGCAGAGTACAAAAGCAAGGAAGTTATGATGAATCTTTATAAAACACTGGTTCGGCCACAAATGCAGAAATTATGTGTTCCAGAAAATTTTATCCTGTGCAATAACTGGTCCCATTAAATTAAACAAAAGTTGCCCCAGATTCCTGGTGACATAAGCAAAGAACATTTTAAACCAGACTCCTGAAATACAATCGGCCTGGAAAATGCGATCGGAAACTCTCCGCTGGCTAATGCCTCCGAATCAAAAAACCAATACGACTTACCTGGTGTCACCAGAGCTTCGGACTCTTGCTGCCCTGGGCCTGCTGGCATACGCCTGCATAAAGGCCCATGGATCCCAGGGGCGCACACGGTTCGCAAGCCTGTGTGTCCCTGTGCACCAGTCGCTGAAGGTAAGCATGCAGGTGCAGCAGGCGGTTAAGAAGGCAAATGGTATGTTGGCCTTCGTAGCGAGAGGATTCGAGTACAGGAGCAAGGATGCCTTGCTGCAGTTGTGCAGGGCCTTGGTGAGACCACATCTTGAGTATTGTGTGCAGTTTTGGTCGCCTTATCTGAGGAAGGATGTTCTTGCCATGGAAGGAGTTCAGCGAATATTCACCAGGCTGATACCTGGGATGGCAGGAATGACATATGAGGAGAGACTGGGACGATTGGGCTCGTACTCGCTGGAGTTTAGCAGAATGAGAGGGGATCTCATTGAAACTTATAAAATTCTGACAATACTGGAAAGACTAGATGCAGGAAGGATGTTCCTGATGGTCGGGGACTCCAGAGCCAGGGGTCACAGTCTAAGGATAAGGGGTAGGCCATTTAGGACAGACATGAGGAGGAATTTCTTCACCCAGAGAGTGGTGAACCTGTGGAATTCTCTACCACAGAAGGCAGTAGAAGCCAATTCATTAAATATATTCAAGAAGTGGTTGAATATATTTCTTAAGGCTAAAGGGATCCAGGTGTATGGGGAGAAAGCAGTGATGGGGTACTGAAATTGGCTGATCAGCCATGATCGCATTGAAAAGCGGAGCAGGCTCGAGGGTCCGAATGGCCTACTCCTGCTCTGATCTTCTATGTTTCCATGTTTCATCCCTGGGATCACATGGGCCAGACCAACCAATCAAAAAGGGGGATTCCTATGAGGCGAATTGGGATTCCATTTATGTACGGAATCCCCATAAGCACATTAGAAATCTCCAAATAAAGAACATTTCACACCACGGAAATAAAATAAATGGTCAATTGTTCAAACGTAATGAAATTAATTAAAGATTTAAAATATAATTGAAATTTATGAAATATAAATTTGAACATTTTAAAGCAGGCCAGAATTTAGCCAAAGTAATTTTAAATGTATGTATGTTTATATCATTAAAAAAATATGTTATAATCAACCGACAAAAAATTGTGTTGCACAATGAAGGAATTGCTAACATGTTTGCTGGGTGACAGTCAAACTTTAATAGCCTTTTTTATAGAATCAGAGATTTATGACAGACGCCGATTTTTCACTTCAATGTTATCGTAGTGTAGTGGTTATCACGTTCGCCTCACACGCGAAAACTCCACGGTTCGAAACCGGGCAGAGACGTTTTGTAAATCGTGTTCATTTAAATAGTAGAAAAAATGGAACAATTCGCATTTCTAATGCAATGTAACAAAATCCTGTTACATTTGTGTTTCTCTGTGCAGTCCTGCACTCAATCAAAGCACTACAGTGTCACTCGCTCACTCTCATTTCCAGCTCTGACCATGCAGACAGTCCCTCTCAAAGCTGCACATTCCGGCTGCTATCAGTTGAATTGTGAAAGATTATTCAAGGATCCTGCAGCTATACCTCGGTTCACAACAGCAGATCGAAGCCGCGTTTCTGCAAAATACAAACCATGTTTTCCAGAATTCCAAGGTGTATAAGGAACTCAATCATTAAAATCCCTTTCATTAACCACAGGATTTCAGGAAATTTCCTATGATTCTATAAAAACTTATTAAAGTTTGACTGTCATCCGGTATACATGTTAGCAATTCCTGCAGTGTGCAACAAAATGTTGTGGGTTGATTAATGATAATAGAAACAATTATGAAGTGCCTCACAGACTTCAATGATCCCTTAATACCGTTGGTTAACTAAAATCTATCAATCGCAGGTTAAAATGAGCAATTCATGTTGCATCTTTGAAAGAGCTATCCAATCAGTCCCACTCCGCTGCTCTTCCCCCATAGACCTGCTGACACTCCTGCCAGTGGAAACTGTTTCCCCCATAATTTTGATCACCTCTATTAAATCTCCCCTGACCAGTGATTAATGGAGTTCAACGCGGGCAAGTGTCAGGTCATTCACTTGGGGCCGAGCAAAGATCGGTCAGTGTGTGGTCTGAAAACATCATGTGAGAGAATAGGTTTTTTTTCTGTGAAATAGCCGGTCCCGTTAAATTTAACAATTGTTGCCCCAGATCGCTGCTCTCTCAAGCAATGAACATTTTAAACCATTCTCCTAAAATGCAATGTGTAAAATGAGATGTGGGTTAAAAGTTCAGGAGATGCAAAGAGCAAAATAAATGAATGAAGTTTCGACTGTCCCTCAGTAACCATATTATCATGTCTTTCATTCTGCAAAATAAAGTTACCGGTTAATTAATGGTGATTAAAGCAGTTCTTATTTATTCACATTAGATGCATGTAATTAATTTAATAAAATTACATCGCATTCATGAATAAAAAACGGTGATACCAAAATTTCTTCACTAACTGGGAATCGAACCCATCTCGCAGCGCTGATAGGAATACGTTATTGAATAATTTTGTGATGCCCTCTAAAAATGTCACAGTGCTAAATTAAAATCACTGCTATAATGTGTTTTGTTGTTGAAGAAGGGGATTGAAAATGACAATAAAAAGCCCAAACTGCGCCCGCAGTGAGACAGAGTTCCAAATTAGAAAGAAGTTGGTGCTGCGAAGTAACCGCTGAGCGAAAGCTGACACCGGTTAAAGAACGAGAAACCGCTCAATATAAAGGATGAGCTCACAAACACCAGACGCAGTGCAGTCTGGTCAACGACAAGCCCCTCCTTCCTTATTCAGAGACATGAACGGGAGTCAGACGCCACAAACTTTAATTAAAAGCACAAACACGAGTAACATTTACTTCCAGATCTTTACTGTTAAAATGATATCACTTTTTTACAATTCGGGCTGCGTAGAATCTGAAAATCAGCACCATGGGATTTGATGTTCACTGCTGATTCTATTTTCCTGTTCAATATGACAAAAGTTGGCCCAGATTCCTGGTGTCATCAGCAATGAGCACTTTAACCCAGACTCCTAAAGCACAGTGTGTAAAATGAGATATGGGTAACAGTTAACATGCAAAGCAAAAATAAAGTGATTGAAGTATCGACTCTCGCTCAGTTATCATTTCTTTAATTGGGCAAAAGAATATTATCGGGTAATTAATTATGCTTTTCCGTGAAAGCAACATAAAAGTTGAACAAAAATAATTCTCCCAACATGGGGCTCGAACCCACGACCCTACAATTAAGAGTCGCGGCCGACTGAGCTAGCCGGGCTGGAGAAGCTGATACGTTCTTGTCTTTGATTGCAGCCAGGCGCCTAATGGCTCGGCCCCAGGATAAACCACGAACCAGGTTCTCCTTAATTCCAAGGTGTGTAAGGAAATCAAGCATCAAAAGCCCTTTCATTAACCACAGGGATTCAAGCAATTTTCTGATCGCAAAGTGCTTTCTCACCTTGTCAATATCTCTCGTCTATTTGCCGGTGTTTCCCGATTCTGCCTGTCTCTCTGGCGCTGTTTATTCTGTGTGACCACCTGCAGGTTGATTTTGAGCGAATACCTGTGCTTGTGTCTTGTCACATTAAATAAATGAGGAATTGTGGCGCTTCTCTCCCTGACACTGGGGAAAGAGTGAGACAGTCTTTGGAGCAAGTGTCTGGTTATTGTGAAATGGCAAAGAAAACAATAATTCTGGAATTACCCAGAAGAATAGTGACCCCGACGTGATTTGAACACGCAGCCTTCTGATCTGCAGTCAAACACTCTACCGTTGCGCCACGATGTCTTACAATTTGGACAGCGCTGTTTTATATACACACGTTCCACAAACACTGTTTCATTCCTCCTGCCTTCTCCTGATTCCTCAGTGTCATGCACAGAAGCGCCTGATGCCCTCATTTGTTTAACGTAACAAGCAGACACAAACACAGGTATTCCTTCAAAATCAACCCGCAGGTGGCCACAGACACAATAAACAGAGCCAGAGAGAAAGACAGAATCGGGAATCTCCGGGAAATAGACAAGAGATATTGACAAGGACTAAAGCGCTTTGCGATCAGAAAATTGCCTGAACCCCTGTGGTTAATGAAAGGGATTTTGCTGCTTGAGTTCCTTATACGCCTTGGGCTTCTGGAGAACTTGTTTCGTAGTTTGCAGAAACGCGGCTCAGACATGCTGTTGTGACCGGGCCGGAGCCACCAGGTACCTGACTGCAATCAGCGACAATGAAATACAATTCCAACAGGCCCGGCTAGCTCAGTCGGTAGAGCATGAGACTCTTAATCTCAGGGTCGTGGGTTCGAGCCCCACGTTGGGCGGTATTTATTTTGTTAAACGTTTATGTTGCTTTCAAAGTGTCAGTAATTGAGCGATAACCTTGTTTTGCACAATGAAAGAAATGCGAACTGAGAAAATGCTGCAGATGCTGGAAATCTGAATTGAAACAGAAAATGCTGGAGATACTCAGCAGGTCAGGCAGCTACTGCGAAGAGAGAAACAGAGTTAACGTTTCAGGTCGATAACCTTTCGTCAGAACTGGAAAAAAGAGGTAATGGAACAGATTTTTAAGCAAGTGTAGGGGATTCTATGAGATCATGGCTGATCTCCTGCCTCAATTCCATTCACCGGCCCTAACGCCATATCCCTTGATGCCCTTACCAGTCAGAATTCTACCGACTTCTGTTTTGAACATACCCAATGACTGAGCCTCCACGGCCCTCTGGGGTAGAAAATTCCAAAGATTCACCACCATCTGTGTGAGGAAATTTCTTCTCCTCTCAGTCCTGAATGACCTAACCTTCATCCTGAGGCTGTGGCCCCTGGTTCTAGACTCCCCAGCCAAGGGAAACATTCTCCCAGCATCCAACCGATCAAACCCTGTAATAATTTTGCATGCTTAATGAGATCCCCTCTCATTCTTCCGAATTCAAGAGATTGCAGGCCTAGTTTACTCAATCTCTTCTCATACGAGGTCAGTGACAGTCTTGCAAATGGTGACTTGATATTCGGTAGTGTGGTCATGGTCCAGGCGGAGGTAGGAGGAGGTGTTGGAGAGTTGGCGTACAGCTTCCGCTAGGTAGAGGTCGGTTCGCCAAAAAGCAACAGCTCCACCCTTGTCAGCAGGTTTTGTGCTTTGCATGTTAACTGTTAACTATTACCCATATCTCATTTTACACAATATATGAGCTACTCCAGCTCCTAATTCTTTTGTTCTTAGTTGTTATTTCCTCACACAGGAGAGCAATCTCGCCCCTGGACAAGCAGAAGGAGCAAGTTCCAACAAAATGATTCCGCAAACGTGATAACTGCTACACTGTGGAGCCGTCTCCACTTTCAGTACCAGGTCAGATGGAAATGTTAACATTTTTTGAGGATGTAACTGGTAGAATAGATAAGGGAGAACCAGTGGATGTGGTGTGTTTGGACGTTCAGAAGGCTTTCGATAAGGTCCCACATAAGAGATTGGCGTGCAAAGTTAAAGCACATGCGATCGGGTGTAAGGTACTGACTTGGATAGAGAACTGGTTGGCAGACAGGAAGCAAAGAGTATGTCTAAACGGGTCTTTTTCCAAGTGGCAGGCAGTTACTAGTGCGGTAGAGCAGGGATAAGTGCTGGGACCCCAGCTACTCACAATATATATTAATGATCTAGAAGGTTGAACTAGATGTAATAACTCTAAGTTTGCAGACGACACAAAGCTGGATGGGCATGTGTGCTGTGAGGAGGATGCAGAGAAACTCCAGTATGATATGGACAGATTAGGTGATTTAGCAGAAGCATGGCAGATGCAGTATAATGTGGATAAATGTGAGGTTATCAACTTTGGTGGCAAAAACAGGAAGACAGCTTATTATCAGAATGTCAATAGATTGGTAAAAGGGGAACTGCAATGAGACCTGAGTGTCCGTGTGCACCAATCGCTGAAGGTAAGCATGCAGGTGCAGCAGGTGGTTAAGAATGCAAATGTTGGCCTTTATCGTGAGAGGATTCGAGTACAGGAGCAAGGATGTCTTGCTACAGTTGTACAAGGCCTTGGTGAGACCATACCTTGAGTATTGTGTGCAGCTTTGGTCACGTTGTCTGAGGAAGGATGTTCTTGCCATGGAGGGAGTGCAGCGAAGATGCACCAGACTGATACATGGGATGGCAGGAATGACGTATGAAGACAGATTGAGATGATTAGCATTATATTCGCTAGAGTTTAGAAGAACGAGAGGGGAGCTCATGGAAACTTACAAAATTCTAACAGGACTAGACACACTAGATGCAGGAAGAATGATCCCGATGGTGCGGGAATCCAGAACCAGCGGTCACAGTCTAAGGATAAGGGGTAAGCCACTTAGGGCTGAGGAGAGGAGGAATTTCTTCACCCAGAGAGTGGTGAACCTGTTGAATTCTGTACCACAGACGGCAGTTGAGGCCAATTCATTAAAAATATTCAAGAAGGAGTTAGATATATTTCTTAAGGCTAAAGAGATAAAGGGATATGGGGAGAAAGCAGGGACAGGGTACTGAATGTGAATGATCAGCCATGATCTCATTAAATGGTGGAGCAGGCTCGAGGGGCCGAATGGCCTACTCCTGCTCCTATTTTCTATGTTTCTATGTGAATGGAGCAGGTGAACCGCTGAATCCCACTTTTGAGGGATGTCCCAAAGTGCTTGACAGTGGTGTGAAAATAAATGAGTTCCGCTTGGTAATTAAAAGTAAATACTGTCAGAAGTGGGATTCGAACCCACGTCTGCAGAGGAGACTGCGACCTGAACGCAGCGCCTTAGACCGCTCGGCCATCCTGACTTGTTCCATTAATTTCTGCATCTCATCTTTTCCGCATGAAGAACGTTTCCGTCCGGGTGCTTGTTCAATGCTGTTGAAGGCTCAGTGACCGGGATATCATCTCCCCCGGGGTTTTCCTCAGCTTGTGCTCGGTGTATGGGGAGGTTTGTCCCGGGTCCCTGCTATTTTGCAGCTCGAGGGATGGGCAGTAACAATCTGACCTCTGGAGCTGGGGAGAAGCGAATAATTAATGGATTGTTTACTGGCCTGAAATGCGGCTTAGATCTGTTGGCATTAACCGAGGCCGGGGCTGCGAGGTATTTCAGTTTGTTCACGTTTAATCAGAGGAATATCCGCAGTCAGGAGCTGAAAAGGACCAAGAGCTGAAAAAACACCAGAAAAAAGATAAGAAATATCAGCAATTGTGATCAACTCTTTAATGTGTGTTCTGGTAGTTTAGTGGTTTAATTGTTTAAACAACATTCATTAACCGAAAGCGTTGTTTTGCAGAATGAAAGAAATGCTCACAGTAAGGGACAGTCGAAAGTTGAGTAATTTAACTTTAATAATTTGTGAAAGTTTATTCATTGACGAAGATTTATACCCTATCAGAATTTACACACTGTGTATTTTCGGAGTCTGCTTCAAATTGTTCGTTGCTTCTGACACAAGAAACCTGTTAAATTTATTTCACAGAAAAATAACATTTCCGCCCAGGCTCGAACCAGGGATTTCTCGCTTGTGAGGCGAACGTGATAACCGCTACACTATGGAGACCTCTGCTTAATGCAGCATCGAGAAAGCACTATTCAGACAGAAGGAACACTACAGTATCGCTTTTTCTGCAATGATTTCCTCTGACTGGCATTTCTCTGACCGAACTGCACAAGTCAAAAATGTTCCTTTCAAACTCATTAAACTGCCGAATTTCCTTCCCTTTGAATCTGATGCCTCTAGTTTTGCCCGCTCAACCAATGTCCCTTTGCAATTTTCTGCTCCCTTCCGCACTACTTAATCTGCCACTAACTTAGTGTCGTTAAACTTGGTAATATATGCCTATAGAAGACTTTGGGATTACCTTTTATGTTAGCTGCCATTCTATTCTCAGACCCTCTCTTTTCCCCTCTTATTTCCCTTTTCACTTCTCATCTGAACTCTCTATAGTCAGATATATTAGGATAGTTGAAGCCCCCATTATCACTAATCTATAATTCATCGTCATAGAGTCATAACGGCTCAGAAGGAGGCCATTCGGCCCATCGATTCTGTTCCAGCTCACTGTGGAGCAATCCATTCAGTCCTATTCCCCCGCTATATCCCCATAGCCCTGCAAGTTTATTTCCCTCAAGTTTCTATCCAGTCTCCCCTTGAAAACATTGAGTGTCTCTGCTTCTATGACTTCCGTCGGCAGCGAGTCCCAAGTCCTCACCACTCGCTGCGTAAAAACGTTTTCCTCACATCCCTCCTGTATCTCTTGCCCAAAACCTTAAATCTGTGTCCACCAGTCCTTGTACCATGAACTAGTGGGAACAGCCTTTTCCCGTCTCGTGTATCCAAACCCGTCATAATCTTGTACACGTCTATCAAATCACCCCTCAACCTCCTTTGTCTTAAAATCATCCTGTCCAGCGCCTTGGGACGTTTTACTACGTTGAAGGTGCTATATAAATAGAGGTTGTTGTTGTTGTTGTTGTGGTAATGAAAACAAATCCAGCTTCTCCAACCTGTCCTTTTAGCTAAGATGCCCCATCCCCAGAACCATTCTGGTAAATCTCCTCTGCACCCTCGCAAGGGCCTTCACATCCTTCCTAAAGTGTGGTGACCAGAACTGGACGCAATTCTCCAGTCGTGGCCTAACCAGCACTTTATAAAGGTTCAGCATAACTTCTCTACTTTTGTACGCAATACCTCTATTTATGAAGCCCAAGATCCCATATGCTTTGCTAACCATTCTCTCAATATTTCCTGCCACCTTCAGGGACCTATGTACATTAACTCACAGGTCCCTCTGTCCCTGCACACTCATTAAAACTATGCCATTAAGTATATATTGCCTCACCCTGTTCCTTCTACGAAAATTCATCACTTCACACTTCTCTGTATTAAATTCCATCTGCCATTTGTCTGCCCCATTCTGCAAGACTTTCTATGTCCTGCTGTATTTGACTGGTATCATCCTGACTGTTTGCCACACCCCAAAGTTTGTTGTCATCGGCAAATTTAGAAATTCTACTCTGTATTCCAATATCCAGGTCAATTACATATATATCATAAAAAGCAGTGGCCCCAGCACTGACCCTTGGGGAACACCACTGTCTACCATCCTCCAGTCTGAAAAAACACACATTTACCACAACTCGCTGTTTTCTATCCTTAAGCCAATTCCTTCTGCAAGCTGCCACTGACCCACCTATTCCATGAGCCTCAATTTGGTTATCCAGCCTTCTACGTGGTACCTTATCAAACGCCTTCCTAAAATCCATGCAGACAACATCCATTGCATTCTCTTGATCAATGTTCCCTGTTACTTCATCAAAAAATTCAATTATATTAGTCAAACACGATCTGCCTTTTACAAATCCATGTTGGCTCTCCTTAATTAGCTTAAACCTCTCCAACTGGCCGTTGATATTTTCCTTGATTATTGTTTCTAGAACTTTACCCACCATTGATGTTAAACTGACCAGCCTGTAGTTACTGGAATTATCCTTACAGCCTTTCTTGAATAGTTCTTACATCTCTCTGTAATTTCTCTGCAAATTTGCTTCTCCATATTTTCTCACTAGTTGGTGGCCTATAGAATACATCTAGTAGTGTAACGGCCCCTCTATTATATCTTAACTCTAGCCATATAAATTCGGTCCTTGTCCCCCCAGGACATCCTCTCTCCCCAGCACTGTAACATTCTGCTTAACCAATAATGTCGCACCACCTCCTGTCATTCCTTCCCTATCCTTCCTGAACACCATCTATCCAAGATTATTTAATACCCAATCCTGCCCTTTTTTGAGCCAAGTTTCAGTTATTTTCACAACATCCTATTCCCATGTGACTATTTGCGCCTTCAGCTCACCAACCTTGTTTACTATGCTTCATGCATTCACATACATGCACTGTAACCCTATCTTAGAACATCCTGTGTTCTCTCTAAGTCTGACCCCACCTAATACCTTACTATTTTTTACGTTAGCGTTATCGCTCTCTCCAAATCTGGTGTACACCATTTTCTTCTTTCTATTGGTACATCCTGGTGCCCATATCCCTGCCAACTTAATTTAAATCCTCCCCAACAACACTAGCAAACCTCCCCATGATGATATTTCTACCGGCTCTGTTGATTTGCAACCCGTCCGGCCTGTACCGGACCCACCTCCTCCAGAACCGGCCACAATGCCCCAGGAATCTCATCCCTCTTTCTACCACGACCTCTGGCTGTTCTCCTCCACCTCAGAATATTCTGCAGCCGCTCAGTGACATCCTTGACCCTGGCACCAAGGAGGCAACATTACCATCCTGGAGTCATGTCTGTTCTCCTCGTCTGTCTAACGATCACCCATTCCCTCTCTGCCTGTACACTCCTTAGCTGCGGGGTGACCACCTCCTGAAACGTGCTGTCCACGTAGCTCTCAGCCTCGCGGATGCACTGCAGTGACGCCAGCTGCTGATCAAGCTCCGAAACCGCGAGCTCCTCCAGCTGACGACACGACCTGCACAAGTGGTTGTCCAGGACATGGGATACATCCTGGATTTCCCACATGGCACAGGATGCACATTCCGTGGGACTGAGCTGCCCTGCCTTTATTTATTCGACTATTAACTAACTTTACAGAATATTAAGACTAAGATGTACCTAATTAAAGTTATTAATGCAATATATTATTAACAGTTACTAATTTAACGTAGAATTAAATTTTTGCTAACAGTCGCTTGTGTGAAATCTTCTCAAATGCCTGCTAGAAATCATCATATTAAATCTAGAAAATCCCTCCATAGTGTCCTATGTACATTAACTCCCAGATCCCTCTGTCCCTGCAAACTCGTTAAGACTGTGCCATTAATGTATATTGCCTCTCCCTGTTCCCTCTGCCAAAATGCATCACCTCACACTTCTCTGTATTAAATTCCATCTGCCCATTCTGCTAGCCTTTCTATTTCCTGTTGCCGTCGATTGGTATCAACCTCAATGTTTGCCACACCCCCAAGTTTGGTTTGATATTTAAGGGGGAACTGATAGGGTAGGTAGAGAGAAACTATTTCCCCCAGTTGGGGAGTCTAGGGTTAGGGAACATAGCTTACAAATTAGATCCAGGCCTTTCAGGAGTTGTACTTGGGAAACATTTCTACACACAAAGGGTGGTAGAAGTTTGGAACTCTCTTCCACAAACAGCAACTGATGCTGGGTCCATTGTTAATATTAAAGCTGCGATTGATCGATAATTGTTAACCAAAGGTAATATGGGGTATGTGTAGTGTCCGTGTGTAGATAAAGACACTGAAGACAGGAGTTGGTTCATAGGTATTTACTAAGCAAGTCTGGGGGGGGTTCTAAAGGATATACACAATACACAGGCTTATATAGCCCAAGTGGCAATTACCGGCAATACGCACACCTGGGGCTCTTAAAGGCACATACACCACAATTGCTCTTAAAGGCACATACACCACAATTCCTCCCCTTCTAGCTAACTAGTACATCATATTTTAAGTAATTATTAATTACATGTTATTGGCAAAATAATATACGTTGCTGTATTAATTAATTATAGGTTAGTCTCTCAGGAGGCTTCCTGACTCGGTCCGGTTAATGCCTCGGGGGTGTAGTAGTTTCTGGTGGTGTAGTAGGTTCTTCTGGCAAGGCTGATTCGGCTTGAAGGCCAGTGTCGGGTTCATCGGGTTCCAGTATCACCGGATCGGAGGTAGATATGGGTATCCCTATTTCATTGTTAGATGTATAGCGTGGTGGTGTAGGTTGTCCCTTTTCGGATGACTTGATGATTTGGTCAGCATGGTGCCTTATTATGCTTTCTCCGATGTCCACGGTATACATCAGTGGTCCTAGTGGTGTGCAGATAGTTCCAGGCTGCCATTTCTCGGTATGGTAGTCCCGGGCCAAAACCGGTTGGCCTATCTGGAAGGCCCGAGTTGGCCTTTCATTCATGCCCTGAAACTGCCGGTTCTCCACGTCCCTTCGGATGTTGGGCTTGACCAAATCCAGCCGGCATCTTAGGTTTCTATTGTAGAACATCATGGCGGGAGTTTGGTTTGTAACCATATGTGTTGCATTCCTATATGCAAATAAGAAGTTATCCACCTTGTGCTGAAGTTTTATGTCTTCATTACCCATGGCCTTTATGGCCTTCTTAATGGTCTGGACAAACCTTTCAGCCAATCCATTGGTGGCGGGATGGTATGGGGCGGACGTGTAGTGCTTTACCCCATTGTTCTTTAAGAACTTTCTGAATTCTTCGGACACAAATTGCGGTCCATTATCAGAACATATCTGTTCCGGCAGCCCATTCCTGGCAAATATGGTCCTTAATACTGTGATGGTTTTTACCGTGGTGGTGGAGGACATCTTTATTACCTCCAGCCACTTGGAGTGTGCATCAACTGCGATTAAGAACATTGAGTCCATAAATGGACCAGCAAAGTCGATGTGCACCCTTTGCCAGGGAGATGAGGGCCACTCCCATGGATGTAGAGGGGCCTGTGGTGGAGCATTTTGGACCTTCTGGCATCCGAGGCAGCTCTTGTCATGTCTTCGATGTCTCCATCGATACCTGGCCACCATACAAACGCCCTAGCTAGGTTCTTCATTTTCACTCCACCCAGATGCCCCTCGTGAAGCTCCTTTAGCACTTTATCCTGGAGTTTGGGTGGAATCACCACCCTGGATCCACACATCAAGGTTCCTCGGCACACTGACAGCTGTTCTCTTCTTTGCAAGAATGCTGGCAACAGTGGTTCGCCATGTGCTGGCCATCCCTTCATTGTTAAATCGTAGACCCGTGAGAGAGTAGGGTCATTTCTTGTCTCCCTTTCAATGGCAGAATTTGTCACCGGTAGACATTCCACTATGGTAGAGTGGAATATCTCTGCTGGGTCTACTGTAGGTGCCTCTTCTATCGTTGGCAATGGCAGGCGCGATAAACCGTCAGCATTCCCATGCTGTTTTGACCCTTTGTATTCAATGTTGTATTGGTGTGCCCCTAGAAAAAGGGACCACCTCTGTAGTCTTTGTGCCGTCATAATGGGGACACCTTTCTTAGGGTTGAATATGGAGATGAGGGGTTGATGGTCAGTCAGCAAGGTAAATTTTTGTCCGTGTAGGTAATGGTTGAATTTCTTCACTCCCCATACCAGGCTGAGTGCTTCCCTGTCTATCTGGGAATAGTTACGCTCAGCTGAGATCAATGAGCGTGACGCAAAAGCTATCGGCCGTTCCGAGCCATCAGGGAATCTATGGGGCAATACCGCTCCTACGCCGTAAGGGGATGCATCGCACGCCAGTCTGATTGGTAGTGATGGGTTGTAATGAGCCAAAACTTTCTCGGATGTGATTAAGTCTTTACATTTATGGAAGGCACGTTTACAGTCTTCGTTCCATTTCCAAATCACTCCTGTGTGTAGAAGATCATTAAGATGGTGTAGAATAGTTGATAAGTTAGGTAAAAATTTATGATAGTAATTTATTAATCCCAGGAATGACCTCAATTGTGAAACATTTTCAGGTGCTGGGGGTTTTATAACTGCTTCAATTTTTTCAGGTGACTTATGCAACCCTTCCTTATTAATTATGTGGCCACAATATGATATCTGATTTTGGAAAAATTCGCACTTGGGGCGATTTGCTCGTAGGCCCCGTTCTTTCAGCCTAGTGAGCACCTGCTCCAAATTGGCAAGGTGCTCGTTGTCGTTTTCTCCTGTTATAAGGATGTCATCTAGGTAGCACTGAGTCCCCGGAATCCCTTGCAGGATTTGCTCCATAGCTCTTTGCCAGATAGCTGGAGCTGATGCTACTCCAAAAACCAGTCGATTGTACTGGTACAGGCCTTTGTGTGTGTTTATTGTGAGATACTTTTTAGATCTCTCCTCAACCTCCATCTGTAGATATGCCTGTGCCAAGTCAATTTTTGTGAAACGTTTTCCTCTGGATAGTGAGGCGAAAATATCTTCTATCCTCGGAAGAGGATACTGTACCGTGTGAAGGACCGGGTTTACAGTCACCTTAAAGTCTCCACAGATGCGAATTTTTCTCTGTTCCTCAGAGTTATTTTTCAATGTTTTTTTCATGACTGGAACGATGGGTGTTGCCCATTCGCTCCAATCTATTTTGGATAATACGCCTGCCTTTTCCAAATTCTCCAGCTCTGCCTCGACTGCCGGACGTATTGCGTATGGCACCGGTCTTGCCTTAAAATTTTTTGGAATTGCTGCATCTTCCACTTTTATTGAGGCGGTGATGCCTTTCAAGGTTCCTAGTTTCTCTTGAAACACTTCTTTGGAGTTGGCCAAGATGTCTTTTAATCGTTCAGGTATGATGTCATCATTGTTTTTTTCCTTACTGGTCACCGTCAGTGCCTGAATGGAGTGCCAGTCTAAACGTATCTTCCTTATCCATTCACGTCCCAACAACGGTGGACCACCATCTTGTAGAATGTATACATACAACTTTTGTATTTCTTTGCCGTTGTATACCACAGGCACCTTTATTTTTCCTTTGGGGTATACTTTCTGCCCCGTATATGTTTTTAAGATAATGGATGTGTCTTTTAGAGGTATATGTGAAAATCGCCTCTCGTAATCTCATCGATTTATTACGGTTAGAGCTGATCCTGTATCTAGCTCCATTTTAACTGGGGACCCTGCTATTATGAGGGTAACCCAAATGGTCTGGTAATCTTCATTGGCAATTACATTATGTAATTTGAGAGAGCTTAGTCTCTTGTTCCCGGAGTGGCTATCGCTCTTCTGGTCTTTGGAGCTACTGTCCGTCATCATTTGTACCTTTCTGTGCTTTTCCTTATTGATTCTTTTCCTGTTAGTGGATTTTTTATTTTCAGATCGGCATACACGTGGAATGTGTCCCATCTTTCCGCATCACCTGCATGCTTTTTCTTTGAACCAGCAATCCGTCTGGTCATGGTTGGATCTGTCGCAGCAATAACATCTCTTGAAACCCCGCGTCATTTCATGGGTGCCGAAGTCCTGTGGCCTTTGCTGTATATTTGCCGCTCCTATTGCACTGAAAGCCTTGTCCAGTGTTAGATCTTTTCCAGAAGATACCTTTTTTTTGTGTTTCTACACTTAGGGGATCGCAGATGAATTTGTCTTGAAGAGAATCTGCCAGTCCTGCCTCGAATTGGCAGTGTAGGGTATCAACAATCTCCTCAAAATTCTTGTCCATCGGTTTGGCTGGAGTGATTAAGTTATGTAACAGCTTGTATGTTTCTGCGCCCATTAGATCCAGAAGCACTGAAGCTTTTTTTTCATCTTCTATTCCATTTGCGGTGCAAAACACCTCCACTCTTTCTACATATGTGGTCCAATCCTCTATCTTGTTATCAAAAACATCAATATTGCCAAAGTTAGGCTCTGTTTCGTTATCAAAAGCATCAATATTGCCAGACTTAGGCATTTCAAAAAAAGATATGGCGCTTCCTGCGCTTTTTTTTTCTTCTCTGGAGCAACGATATTGCGCTTCCTGCACTTTGCCGCCGCTGCTACCGATAACAACGCTGTTTTACTGTGGTTTCCGTTTATTCACTGTTGGAGACTCGTTCCCGACGGAGGTCTAAACGCTGACCTGCTTGCCGCGCCGGCCGTCTCCCGAGTGCACCCTCCCAGTCCGTTATTGCTTGCCTCCGATTTCGCTGCCTGTCTCAGCTGTAGAGCCCACCGCTGGAGCCCCAGCCTGACGCCCAGGAAGGATTTGCGCAGTACCTGCCACCAGCTTGGCCAGCTGGTGAAACCACCGTTTCTATTACTTCCTTGAGTCTTCTGGACGCTGGAGGAACCGATGTCCTTGAGGTGCTGCCGAATTGCAGGTAAGTCCGTTTCCACTTCGTCGCCACTGTAGTGTCCGTGTGTAGATAAAGACACTGAAGACAGGAGTTGGTTCATAGATATTTACTAAGCAAATCTCGGGGGGGTTCTAAAGGATATACACAATACACAGGCTTATATAGCCCAAGTGGCAATTACCGGCATTATGCACACCTGGGGCTCTTAAAGGCACATACACCACAATTGCTCTTAAAGGCACATACACCACAGTATGGGCAAAGGCAGATAGATGGAGTTAGATCACAGATCAGCCATAATCTCATTGAATGGCGGAACAGGCTCGAGAGGCTGAATAGCCTCCTCCTGTTCCTATGTTCCATGGGGATTGACAGGGTAGACACTGAGAGGTTGTTTCCCCTGGCTGGAGTGTCTAGAACTAGGCATAGTCTCAGGAAGCGGGGTCGGCCATTTAAGACTGAGATGAGGAGGAATTTCTTCACTCAGAGGGTGGTGAATCTTTGGAATTCTCTGCCCCAGAGGGCTGTGGATGCTGAGTCTTTGTGTATAGTCAAGGCTGAGATAGATATAATTTTTGGACTGTAGGGGAATCAAGGGACATGGTGATCGGGCGGGAAAGTGGAGTTGAGCTCGATGATCGGCTATGATCTCATTGAATGGTGGAGCAGGCTCGAGGGGCCGTATGGCTGACTCCTGCTCCTAATTCTTAGGTTATTCTGTTTTAAGGGGGCTTTCTGGTTGATGTTGGGTGTCAGCCTCGGCTCAGTTGTTCGCGCGCTCGCGTGAGTCGTAGGTGCAAGCTCCACTTGACTGAAGCACAAATTCCTGTGAAATAGTCCTGAGGGAGCGCAGCACTGTCGGAGGTGTCGTCTTTCGGATGTGATGTTAAACCGAGGCTCTGTTTTCCCTCTCAGGTGGATGTAAAAGATCCCACAGTTGTATTTGGAAGAACACCGGGGTGTTCTCCTGGACAAATCTTTATCCTTCAACCAACACCTCCAAGTCTGCAGATGACACAAAGCTGGGTGGGTGTGTGTGCTGTGAGGAGGATACCGAGAAACTCCAGGATGATTTGGACAGGTTGGCTGATTGGGCAGATGCATGGCATATGCAGTATAATGTGAATAAATTTGAGGTTATCCACTTTGCTGGCAAAAACAGGAAGGCAGATTATTATTTGAACGGCAATAGATTGGGAGAAGGGTAAGTGCAACGAGACCTGAGTGTCCTTGTGCACCAGTCGCTGAAGGTAAGCATGCAGGTGCAGCAGGCGGTTAAGAAAGCAAATGGTATGTTGGCCTTCGTATCGAGAGGGTTTGAGTACAGTAACAAGGATGTCTTGCTGCAGTTGTACAGGGCCTTGGTGAGACCACATCTTGAGTATTGTGTGCAGTTTTGGTCGCCTTATCTGAGGAAGGATGTTCTTGCCATGGAGGGAGTGCAGCGAAGATTCACCAGACTGATACCTGGGATGGCAGGAATGACGTATGAGTTCAATTGGACTTATACTCGCTGGAGTTCAGAAGAATGAGAGGTGATCTCATTGAAACTTATAAAATTCTAACAGAACTAGACAGACTAGATGCAGGAAGGCTGTTCCCGATGGCGGGGCAGTCCAGACCCAGGGGCCACAGTCTAACGATAAGGGGTAAGCCATTTAGGACTGAGATGAGGAGGAATTTCTTCACCCAGAGAATGGTGAACCTATGGAATTCTCTACCACAGAAGGCAGTTGAGGCCAATTCATTAAATATATTCAAGAAGGAGTTAGATATATTTCTTAAGGCTAAAGGGATCAAGGGATATGGGGAGAGGGCAGGGACAGGGTACTGTGTTTGGATGATCAGCCATGATCTCATTGAATGGCAGAGTAGGCTCGAGGGGGCGAATGGCCTACTCCTGCTCCTATCTTCTACGTTTCTGTTTATTTTTCCCTGTGTACACAGAGGTCATTGACAGGCTGATGGAATGTGCAAGCACATGGCAGAGGACATTCAATGGGTTGGAATGTACGAGTGAGGAAAGTGTCGCTGCGATTGTAGAGGGCCTTGCTGAGACCACACCTGGAGTACTGTGCAGAGTTTTCGTCTCCTTTCCTAAGGCAGGATATACTTGCCTTAGAGGGAGTGCAATGAAGGTTCAGCAGACTGATTCCTGGGGTGAGAGGGCTGTCCTATGAGGAGAGATTGAGTAGATTGGGACTATGCGCTCTGGGGTTTGGAAGAATGAGAGGTGATCTCATTGAAACGTGTAAAATTCTTAAGGGGCTTGGCAGGGTAGATGCTGAGAAGCTGTTTCCCCTGGCTGGAGAGTCCAGAAGGAGGGGGCGACTGAGATGAGGAGATATTTCTTCATTGAGGGTGGTGAATCTTTGGAATTCTCTACCCCAGAGGGCTGTGAATGCTGAATCGTTGAGTATATTCAAGGCTGAGATCGATAGCTGTTTAGACTCTAGGGGAATCAAGGGATATGGGGATCAGGTGGGATCAGGTGGGAAAGTGGAGTTGAGGTCGAAGATCAGCCATGATCTTATTAAATGGCGGAGCTGGCTTGAGGGACCATATGGCTGACTCCTGCTACTATTTCTCATGTTCTTGAGAGGGGAAGATAATGGGCGGGGTCAGTGGGAAGGTAACGGTACAGGGGATGCAATGGGAATGAGGGGTGGGAGGCGTGAGTGTTTGGGGATGGGTCGGAAGGGAATTCCGGCCAAGTCCTACCCACAAATTGCTTCCGGAGGACATTGGCGGCTGCTTATTGTGCACCACCACACGATGCAAACCAGCAGCTCCCATGCGAAAGGAAAAAAGAAAAATGGTAGGGGGAGAAAAGGAGAAAAAGAGACGCGAACATAGGAATTGAGGATTGAAGAGAAGGGAAATAGGGAGAAAGAAGCAAAGGAGGAGACAGAGAGAAATAGCACACACAGCGAAGAGGAACCTTGCCATGTGCAGTACCTTAGGATACTGACTATATTTATATCTTTCAATAGCATTCTATTATTATCAGTTAATCTCCATTAGTGCCACACACGGGGCACTGTGACTAGGGGGGAAAAGTTCAGTATCACCCCGTTTGGGGCGGCATTACCGGCCATGCGCAAAATTTAGTGCCTGGCGCACTAATTATCACCTCCGACGGCAAACTTGGCTTTTATTGCCCCTGGAGATGATTGGAGCGCTAAATCAGGTGCTTCACACCAGTCTTAAGGCAAAAAGTCCGAGGAGTGATGCGATACCTCAGAGCGCTGGCGAAGCAAGGAAGGGCAAACTAAAATAAACCTGCAAAGTGCTGCTCTGTACCCAAAACTCCTTCACACAGCATTGAATCTCTCCAGAAGTCTCTCTCGCTCTCTCTCTCAGAATGCGTGGTGCAAAAATGTCACCAACAAAAAAAGGCAGGAAGCGGTCGCCTTTAAGTAGCGCTCCCCCAGTCCCTTTCTGACTGCATAACGCTCTCCTCAAACTGTTGTTGCTAGCGGCAGGCAGTAAGGCAGGGGGCGCCACTAAATATCTGGTCC
Organism: Somniosus microcephalus; assembly: GCF_052327205.1. Lineage (NCBI taxonomy): Eukaryota > Metazoa > Chordata > Chondrichthyes > Squaliformes > Somniosidae > Somniosus > Somniosus microcephalus. Next base: position 14,542,715 of record NW_028225182.1, on the reverse strand, counting down.
GGGGCACTACCAGGGCATTGTGCACTTGACTGACGTCACGATCTGCCAGCCCAAGAGATCGTGGCGGTAGTGTTTAGTGCCGCCACAAAAGTCTAGTTAATTTCGCGAGTGGCGCAAGCATCGCCGCGCCCGGGCACTAGTTGCTTTACGCCCATTTATTGCCCTCTTAAGGTGCTAACGGGAGGTGCAAACAACTGAATTTCCCCCCTAGGTGTGGTATTAAGGCGAAACACTCTATATCAGTAAGTTAGATGAAGGGAGCGATTGTAATGTGCCCAAGTTTGCTGACGATACAAAGATAGGTGGGACAGTAACCTGTGAGGAGGACACAAAGAACCTGCAAAGGGATATAGACAGGTTAAGTGAGTGTGCAATAAGGTGGCAGACGGAGTATACTGTGGGGAAATGTAAGGTTATTCACTTTGGTAGGAAAAATCAGAAAACAGAACATTTTTTTAAACGGCGAGGCACTGTTAAATGTTGGTGCTCAGAGGGCTTTGTCTGCCTTGTACACGAAACACAGAGAGGTAACATTGTAGGGGTTCGCAAAATCCCCTCAGCCCCCAAAGATCGGGAAATATTAACCCACATCGTGGACGAAGACGTTGCGTGATTTAAATTGTCTCTGGGTTGGACAATGTTTTAAAACATACCCAGAACCGCAAGAAGGCTGCGTTAAGCTAGGCAGCACTTGGACAACACCGGATTCAAAGAACTTTGTAAAAAAATCGCACACCTTAAGACAGTACATTTTTATTAAAAAAAGGAACTCTTGAGTTTGGTAAATTGCCCAGGGATAAAATGGCTGTCAAGCTGCATGGCCAAGGACAAAGGGCATGGAAGCAGCTTTCTGTGTCTGTGAAGCAACGGCAGTCAAATTCTGTCAATCAAAAGGGGAGTTTCCCCTCCCTGCAGAGACAATCGATGTTTGTTTACAGAAACTGCTACAAGGATATTTGCACAAGGGATTAAACCAATTGACTGAGGTTTCAGTGACTACAAGATAATGGGTTTCTGTTTACATAGTAATACAACTCCATTCAAAACCCATCAGGTTGAATGGAGATGGTTCGAAGGCTCAGCACAGACATTTGAAAAGAAACACTTAAACTGAGGAAGGGAACAGTTTAAAATGAATGGGTTTGAACCACCCATTACTGGAAAATGGGGACAGTTGGATCCCTTTTGTTTTAGCCCAGAAACTTCCGGATCTGGGCGGGCACATTTCGGCACCAAAACTGGGGTATAAGAGATTGCTTCTCAGAGGCATCTCTCTCTCTCTGGCTTGCCTCCGTGTGCCCTCTGCAGCGTGGGAGTCTGTCTGAAGAAGTAAGAACACCAGCAGTTTACTTTTAAAACATTGCGGTGTTTCTTTACTTCAGGACAGTGAAGATCTCGTTGGACATGGAGCTGGCACTGCAGTGGTGAGCATATATTTTTCTGGCCTTCCACAAGGCAACTTATGATAGGTTTAGGGGTGGGAGTAAAGTGGGGATTTCGTTAGAATTGTATTTTAGTCGATTTCCCTCGTTGTGTCCGTTTTTTTCCTTCCCTATTTAAGCAATTTTACCGTGATTACAAGATCGTGTGTTGTAGTTTCTTAGTTTTCGTAAAGTTTGACTTTCTTGCATCCAGACCATTTGTCCATTTTAATATATCATTAATTATAAGTTCCTCCAGTCAGAACTGGAAGGAGGGGTTTTGTGATTTGAAACCGCTGTGCAGTGCAAAAAGTGCAGTGGCAAAAACGCTGCCTGCCCAGGTAAATTACCGTAAACCAGGTAAAGGAAGGTAAATTACCGTAAACCAGGTAAAGAATGCCCCCTTCAAATTTGCGACCGTGGCAGGACTGGAGGCAGTTTTTGATATGATAAGTGGTCTGGATCTGGAGAAAGCACCAGCGCTTGCTTTTCTTGCTTTTAGTCTGTAGGTAGCCCTGCAGAAGTTAGCGGCAGTGTGTAAGCTCACCGTTTATGGTATAGGTGGCTGGGTTAAGAAGGGTGAGATGAGGGTGCGGGAGGAGGTTAAAGAGGCCAAGAATCGGGAGTCAGAGTTTGAAAAATGCCAGGCGGAGGTAGAATGCCTCATAAGAGAGGTGAATAAGGCCAGAGATAGTGGGATGAGGGTGCGGGAAGAAAATGCACGCCTTACACTAGAGGTCATGAAATGCCAGGCTGAGATAGAGCGCCTTGTGCAGGAAGCCACAGTGGCTAGGGACAGTGAGATGAAGCTACAGGAGGAAAACGCACACCTCACCCAAGAAACTAGTGATGGCAAAAGCCACGCGAGGCACAAGATAGAGTTCCTAAAGTGCCAAATTACAGAAGCAAGGAGGAACGAGATGAGACTGCGGGAAGATAATACCCACCTCACCTCAGAAGTAACAGAGCAGGAGGAAAAGGTTAAGGAGGTAAAGGCAGCTTATAAGCTGGCCTGCGACCAAAGGTTTAGTGGAGCAGATCATACCCCATGTAACAGAATGATTGAGAGTTTGGGTATGGAGTTATTAAGGACTGAAGGGATGGAATGTCTCATAAGTCCGAAGGGAAGTCCATTGGACAGTACCAGCAGCCCAAATAAAACCGCCCCACAGGCAGCACCCAGAACAGAGCTTGCTAGGGAATTAGAGATCCCAAGACAGCAGCCCACGGCACCGAGTTTTGAGGAGCTCTGGCAGCAAGAAGGGGTGGACAATGGGGTGGTAGGAGAACGCCAGCAGGTCCCGCTAGGCAGGCGGGGATCAGGACCAGTGTACCCCTTCCCACAACGGAGGTACGGGCCGCCCGTGAACGATAAAGACCCAGGGACTGCTCAGCATACCTATCTGGTGCCCTATGATACCCCACAGCTCAGAGGCCTGGTGAAACATATTCCCCTGCTCTCCGAAAAGAGAGACCCCTCAGTGCACTTGCAAGGGATAGAACAGGCAGCCTGTGTTAATGGCTGTGATGATGAAGAGAAAGCCAAAATGTTCCTTTTCTCTGTAGATACTAAGCTCTATCAGACCCTTTCAGATGAGGCTAAGAGAGGGCAGAATGGTTTTGAGGACCTAAAGGAGGAAATACTGGAAGCCATGGGTGCGAACGACGGCAGTCCGTTCGATCGCATAGGAAAAACACCGCAGAAGGAAGGGGAGACCCCACAGACATTTGCAGACAGGCGGTAGCCAGTCTACAACAGTGCATGTACAGGGGGACAAAATAGGGCACGCCTGAACCCGCAGCAGCGGACCCAATGGCTTTGTTGCCTGGTGTCCAATTGTCTGCCCCAGATAAAAGCAAAGGCTGATACTTGGTTTGACCATCGAGACCCCCTAGCAACCGAAGAGACTGTAATCCGGCAGCTCACAGTAGCATATAGGAACAGTAGGAATAGTGGGAGCCCAAGCGAAAGGGTAAGGTCCACGAGGTTAAACCTGGGACTCAATTCAAGAAATAGCGTCGCCAGGAGGGGAGCCGACCCTCCAAGAACAAGGTCACTTGTTACAGGAGCGGGGAGGATGGCCACTGGCGCAGGGATTGTAAAAAGCCTGGAGAGACGATAAAGCCAGCACCGCCGCAGCCCCAACTCAGAAGGCAGAGACAGAAACTCCTCCCGATACAGTCGAGTCCATCATGGAGTCGATAAAACCGTTCCTCAGGGCCAATCAGGGAAAGGTAGCAGCCATCAGTGGTGCTGCAAACCCCTTGCCCACCTTTGCCTCCCCACAATGACTGGAGCACACGCAGCCTGTCCGTCTGTGTAATCTCCGGTAAGATGAATGGAAGAGACCGCTCGTACAGATGGAGACAGAGAAGGTTACAGGGACATATCTATTGGATACGGGGGCATCATGCATCGTGATCCATATGGATAATCCCACCACCACACCTCTGTTTGATGGGGTTCCAAACATACTATCGGAATTCACCAGTCAGTAGCAGGCGGGGGTATACTCCAGATCCCTCTCCGTCCATCTGGGCATGCTCCTAACTAAGTGGACGTGCATCCTGGCAAAGTGGAATAAGGAGGAAGGAAACGGGACCCAAGGAGCCGACTTCCTGGTGGGCCACGGGATCCTCGTGGATCTCCGCAACCATTGCCTTTGGGGGGCTAGCACAGACAGGGAAGAAGGTGTAGTGGTCATCCCGGCCAAGGAGGGTAAGGGGACCTTGTGTACTGTGAAGCCCAAAGAAGGTTACGACCTCAGGCTCATGGTAAATGGTGTCCCGGAGGCACTGCAGGCAGTCGTGCAGGCAAACCTCACAGCCTTTGCCACCCATAAACACGTCTGTGGAAGGATCACAGGGTTTGAGTTTAAAATAAATGGGGAACCCATGACCCGACCACAGAAGCAGTACAATTTCCCCAAGGAGGCAGAACCCGACATGGAGGCAGCCATCACCTCCTTAGTTAAACAAGGAGTGTTGAGGCCCATAGCCACTCATGTTAATTCTCTACTTTGGCCGGTTAGGAAACCGGACAATTCATGGAGAGCCACGATGGACTATCGGATGCTTAACAGCAATATCCCCGTGTGTGCCCCCACAGTAGAAGCAGTGGCTAATATTATTAGCAGTATTCCAGAATCCGCGAACACATTCACGGTGCTGGAAATTTCGAATGGGTTCTGGTCCATCCCTTTAAAATGGGAGGTGCAATATAAGTTTGCCTTCACCTTTAAGGGGCAGCAGCATACCTGGACCTGTCTGCCACAGGGTTTCTACAACAGCCCCGGCATCTTCCACCAATGCATGAAGGATAGTTTAAAGGAGTTCAGTCAAACCACTCAATTACTGCAGTATGTGGATGATCTGCTCTTATTTACCGACTCGGTCGGGGAGCATGGCCCACTGCTGGCTGAGCTGCTGCAGAGAAAGTGGTTTAAAGTCAACCCCAAGAAGGCGCAGATGGGTCAGCAAGAAGTTTAATTCCTGGGTCTGACTGTCCGCACAGGAGAGAGGTCGATAGATAAGGCAAGGATGGAAGCGGTCCAGGAGTTACCGATTCCCAAATCAGTAAGAGGGCTGAGGTCGTTCCTGGGATTGACGGGGTACTGCAGGGAATTTATAGAGGACTATGCAGCCACAGCGGCCCCTCTGCTCCGTCTCCTACACAAGGGAGTGGAGTGGTCCTGGGTTGAGGGATGCCAGGCAGCATTTGTTAAGTTAATGGGAGACCTGCAGACCGCAGCAGCCCTTGGAGCGATAGATGGGAAAAGGGAATTTTTTCTGCAGGCAGCAGACAGCATGAGGAAGCAGCATTGGAATAACCGGCTGCTGCTGGAGCCTAGCAGGAGCCAGCAGTGGGAGATAGGAGACCTAGTGATGGTAAGATACAATGCCCAGGTGGGAAGTTTAGAGCCACTCTACATGGGACTATACTATTATAGTTGATAGGGACAGCCCCATGGTCAATGCAGTAAAACTACCCCGGTGCACAAAGTAGTTCCACGCCAACCAATGTAAATTGTAACAAGTTCAAGTTCACAGGCTGTAAAGACAGGCACTGTGGCTTGTTCCAAGGGAAAAGTTGTCCGGCCCACCAACTGGGACACTTCCCCGCCCCAGTGGGACCTAAGTTTTGGCCTAAGTTTAAATTTGAACCAGTTATCTAGTTCAGAAACAGAGAAACAGCCGCCTGAGAGTAAACATCTGCAGGGTGCTGCGAGTTGATTCCCAGAAGAGACTGCCCGCACATGTGTAGTCGCTGGTCTGGAGGCAGGAATTCCCCAGTCTTTTGAACAGGAGGTTCACGGGGAGAGGTTTCCCAACACCAGGTTCGCACAGGTGCAGTTCCCCAGCCTATGACCCCAGCGGCTCCTCTTCAGTTTTCCCACGCAGGCGCTGTCGCCTGTTTGAATACAGAGATTTCACAGCCTCTGCCGGGGGACTCAGGGGAGGAGGTTCGTGCAGGCGCAGTTGCCTGTTTCAAGGGACAAACTTCCCAGCCCGCTTCTAGAGTGGTTCCCCCTATGGTGTGGGACTCTGGGGAGGAAAGGTTTGAAATTCCTCTTGTGGGGGACATATGGAAGGAGCCGGTACCAGGTTTTGGACTTGGAGAGGAAGATTTTCAGTCACCAGCAGCAGGTGGTAAGTGGATGCCTGCCCCCAGTACAGGAGTGGGTAGGGAAAAGGAGACAAACCCGGATTACTGGCAGGCTGCCAGGTATATTAAACAGTGCGGTCTGTTTGCATCAGGGGGAGAAAGTTCCTAGCCAGCTAGGGCTGTGACCCAGGCTCAGGGTCTGTCAGCCAAAATTTCCCCGCAGAGACGACCCTCAGAAAGTCTCAGGGGGTCCACAAGCCTAATATAAGATGGTCACCAGGGTACCTGTCACAAAGAGCAATCTTCCGAGCCGGGAGGAAACAGATCACAGAGGTCCCCAACTAGCAGCCATAAGCTGCCAGGGACCTGAAGCAGGAGGCAGTCCAGCTTCACTGCAGGCAGCAGTAATCTGTGACAGTGACACCAGAGATTAGCCTGGCCGTCCGGAGACGGGCGGCATTTGTATTATAGCTTTGTGTTAAGTTACCAGTGTTTATAGCTTGCTTTTAAGGTGTTTAAATTTTAAGTTTAGAATGTAACTAGTAGTTTAAAGTTTAAGCTTGCAAGTGTGCCAAATATTTGTATTTTGGTCCGAGGTCAAGGGACCCGACCATGTCTCCACCTAAGGCAGCAGGTCAGTGAGAGACTTGGCTGCATGTCCTTTTAAGTTCTTTTGCAGGAGAGTGGACAAAGGAGCAGACCTGTTCGCCCAGCCCGAGCTGGGCATCGAATGAAGATATGGTTATACAGAATGCTGGTGATCACCTCGCCATTGGACAAATCCAGAAGGAGACCCCACAGTGACCTTCGGGAGAAACCGGACAGAGTCCGGAGGAACCTGCCTACTCAAGGGGGGCACGGTGGCATAGTGGTTAGCACTGTTGCCTCACAGCGCTGGGGACCCGGGTTCAAATCTGGCCTCGGGCGACTGTCTGTGTGGAGTTTGCACATTCTCCCTTTGTCTGCGTGGGTTTCCTCTGGGTGCTCCGGTTTCCTCCCACAGTCCAAAGATGTGCAGGTTAGGTTGATCTGGCTATGATAAATTGACCCTTAGTGTTAGGGGATTAAATACGTGGGGTTACGGGGATAGGGTGGGATATGTGTCGGTGCAGACTCGATGGGCTGAAATGGCCTCTATCTGCACTGTAGATTCTGTGTGTGATTCATCCTACGTGGTAGGGTTGGCCCCAGCTAGGTGGGGCACAGCCGCAACCCAGCAATATCCTGACCGAATTTCACTTGCTGGAGACCTCGCTATTGAGGAGTCATGGTGGGGAAGCACAGGCACCTTGTCAGATAGGGACGCGTTCCCCGGGGACTGGGTGGTGATGGCCCGGGAAAGATTGTAAAGGGGAGGGGGAGACTCAAGAGTCGCATGGGTGCATTCGGGGAAGGGAGGAACTCACCTGGGGCCCACAGGCAAAGTTGGAGTCTAACTGTGGATGGGAAGGATGAGTGAGTGGCCGGACCTGGGATCCAAGTTTGAGTGTGGGGCCAGTGAGAGACGCCACACAGGCACCCATCATTTTCTGCAGCCAGTCAAGGGAAGATGGGAGGGGGAGGGACTGGGAGTTGCGATCCCATACTCCCCGGTCTCGGTCTGTGAAACATGAGGGGTACCCCGCCTCCACAAAGGGAGAAGGGAATGGCTTGGGGCTGGCGGAGCAGACTGTTCTGTAAAATCCATTCTGTATGTTTTAAAAGTTTAAGACCATTAAAAGGGGGGGTGGAAGGAACATTTACTGCCCGGGTGGGAGGAGCAATACTCACTCGAATTTCGTGGCCCTTCATTGGCACGTGATGGTCGGGGTTTATTTCAGCATTTTGTTTCAAATGTTTAATGGAGATTTTTGTATTTTGTTTTACAGTTCCAAGTGCTGCAGAGGCGTAGGACACTCTACGTGCTTGAAATCATTCTGATTACATTGTATAACCAAGATTGCAACATTTTGTAATATGTTAAAATGTAACAAGTGGTGCAGGGGTATGAGACCCTTATTGTAACATTTTGTAATTGATGTATCTGTAGATGCCTACCGTACCACGGTTTTCTCGGATTTGAGTGGAATAGACGGGTCGGGGAATCAGTGATAGTTAGCTATAGGTAAATACAGGGGATGGTTGTTTGTCGGGTGTCAGAAATCTTTGCTCACTTCTTCAAGAGGATACTACAAGCAAGTTGCAAGTATCCAAGGTGCGAATGTAGGGGTTTGCAAAATCCCCTCAGCCCCCGAAGATCGGGAAATATTAACCCACATCGTGGACGAAGAGTTTGCGTGATTTAAATTGTCTCTGGGTTGGATTTTTTTTATAACATACCCAGAACCGCAAGAAGTCTGCGTTAAGCTAGGCAGCACTTGGACAACACCGGAATCAAAGAACTTTGTAAAAAAATCGCACACCTTAAGACAGCACATTTTTATTAAAAAAAGGTACTCTTGAGTTTGGTAAATTGCCCAGGGATAAAATGGCCATCAGACTGCATGGCCAAGGACAAAGGGCCTGGAAGCAGCTTTCTGTGTCTGTGAAGCAACGGCAGTCAAATTCTGTCAATCAGAAGGGTAGGTTCCCTCCCTGCAGAGACAATCGATGTTTGTTTACAGAAACTGCAAAAGGCTATTTGCACAAGGGATTAAACCAATTGACTGCGGTTGCAGTGACCACAAGATAATGGGTTTCTGTTTACATAGTAACACAACTCCATTCAAAACCCATCAGGGTGAATGGAGATGGTTCGAAGGCTCAGCACAGACATTTGAAAAGAAACACTTAAACTGAGGAAGGGAACAGTTTAAAATGAATGGGTTTGAAGCACCCATTTCTGGACAATGCGGACAGTTGGATCCCTTTTGCTTTAGCCCAGAAACTTCCGGATCTGGGCGGGAACATTTCGGCCCCAAAACTGGGGTGTAAGAGATAGCTTCTCAGAGGCATCTCTCTCTCTCTGGCTTGCCTCCATGTGCTCTCTACAGTGTGGCAGTCCGTCTGAAGAAGTAACACCAGCAGTTTGCTTTTAAAACACTGGGGTGTTTCTTTACTTCAGGACAGTGAAGATCTCGTGGGACACGCAGCTGGCACTGCAGTGGTGAGCATATATTTTTCTGGTCTTCCACAAGGCAACTTAGGATAGGCTTAGGGGTGGGAGTAAAGTGGGGATTTCATTAGAATTGTATTTTAGTCGATTTCCCTCGTTGTGTCCGTTTTTTTCCTCCCCTCTTTAAGCAATTTTAGCGTGATTACAAGATCGTGTGGTGTAGTTTCTTAGTTTTAATAAAGTTTGACTTTCTTGCATCCAGACCATTTGTCCGTTTTAATATATCATTAATTATAAGTTCCTCCCGTCAGAACTCGAAGGAGGGCTATAGCGATTCGAGACTGCTGATTGGAGCTGGCCAAAGTGCAGTGGCAAAAAGGCTGTCTGACCAGGTAAAGTACCGTAAACCAGGTAAAGGAAGGTAAATTGCCATAAAGCAGGAAAAGAATGCCCGCCTACAATATGAAGGTACACCAAAAAATTAGGAAGGTGGATGCATTTTGGCCTTTATTGCAAGGGGTTTGGAATATAAAAGTGAGGAGTAAGTCTCTCATCCCTGCAATTGTCAGTGCTTTTGTGCCCTGAGGGAATCAGGAAATATGGGGATCGGGTGGGAAAGTGTAGTTGAGGTCGAAGATCAGCCATGATCTAATTGAATGGCGGAGCAGGCTTGAGGGGCTGAAAGGCCTAATCCTGCTCCTGATTCTTATGTTTCTTACATGACAGGGTTAGGGAGTTGGGGTTAATTGGAGTAGGGCTTCCAGACTTCATTGGTTCTCCATTTTAAAGTCCCCACATTGTGGTTTGCAACAAAGCTTAGAGTAATATGCAAGGTAGCTACAGTGGGTTGAACCAGAGGCTAGTGCACACTGAGAAGCTGGGCTGGTAAATCTGTGCTGCTGCAGCGGCACCAAGTGGTGACATAGAGAGTTGCCATTATTCTTATGGACAGAGCAATTTATTGCAGAAAAGTTGGCACAGAAGTGTGACAAAAAAGTGATAGGAAGTTTTGTAGAAAGGACTCTGTCTTTAAGGGGCCCACATTCTCCTTCGCCTCCCTCTTTATCATACTATACCAGTAAAAATTTTTCACAGGTTTATTCTTGCATTCCCTTTCTACAGTGTTTTTGCACCCCTTTGCTGTCCAAAGAGACTCGAGGTTCCATGTACATAGATCAATAAAATCTCATGAACAGGTATGGAAAATAATCAAAAAGGCAAATGGAATGCTGGCCTTAATATCTAGAAAGCTAGAATACAACGGGGCAGAGGTTATGCTGCAGCTATACAAAGCCCTGTTTAGGCCTCAGTTGGAGTATTGTATTCAGTTCTGGGCAGAGTTGTTAGATGGCTGTGATCCTAGGATGGATTAACTATTATATCCTGTAAGTTACGGTTGCCCCATGATCTCATGCCGTTATGCCCAGTGTTCTGTGTTTTGCTGGTCTTGAAACAACTATTAAGTAAATATTAAAGTGATTTATATATACACACATATATATGACACAAATCCACTTTGAATTGACTTCTGACGAGAAGCAGGACTAATTACATTTGATTTCCTTTACATGTTGAGGAACGATAACCTGCTTGATTTAGTTCTCGTACCCGGGCACAATGTCCATAATATGCAAGAATGATTATATCCAAATACTCTCAATATCCCCACGTGCACTTTATATATGTTCAAATGTATCAAATTACTGTATCACTCATTCCATATATGTATCGGTTCAATAAAATGTAATAAAAACATTTCATCTGCGCCAGTTCCTTATTACAAAACCTCCTGTCCCTATTTTGTCACACTTCTGTACCAACTTTTCTGCAATAAATTGCTCTGTCAATAATAATAATGATAAAGGCAACTCTCTATGTCACCAGTTGGTGCCACTGCAGCCGTCCAGATTTACCTGCCCCAGATTCTCATTGTCCACCATTCTCTGGTTCAACCCACTGTAGCTACCTGGCATATTACTCTAAGCTTTTTTGTAAACCACAATGTGGGGACTTTAAAATGGGGACCCAATGATGTCTGGAAGCCCTACACCAATTATCTCCAACTCCGTAACCTGTTACGTATGTTACATAAGAATCAGGAGCTTCGTTTGACTGCACAGCAGATTGCTCAACATTTTCTTTGCAAGCTGCATTCGGCTGGCATACTTGTTGAAATTGAAAGCAGTGCTTCTTGAAACGTAGACATTGCACTTCGTATTCTCGAAAAAAGTTAACAATTGCTTATCTTTCGTGCAGCAGTGCCTTGCAAAGATTATACACATTTTACCTGGCAGTACTGCAATGCAAGCTGCCATGAGCAGTGTGAAAAAGAAGCTGAGATTTGTGAACCGATAGCCATCAAGGCAGCTGCGTGATTTGCACAGAACCGAGGCTTAGCAGAGGGGCAAGTGGGCAAGCTGAAGTTAAGGTTGAGATCAGACCGAGACAAAGTATAATGGTGGCGACGGGAATGTTGTTGATTTTAAGAAAAGATTCTAATGAATTCTTCAGCGACGGTTGCATGGGGTAATGGTGACCACTCTGGACTTTGAGTCCAGCGACCCAAGTTCAAATCTTGGTGGAACCTGAATTCTTGTTGTCCCAGCTGCTGGAAATTTGGGACATACAAGCTTGGCATCTACATACCAACCACGGTTACGGGACCGTTTGCTGCCTGAATCAATGACGGTTGATTTATTGTTCTCGACATCAGATGATAGGCTGAACCTCTCATTCGCAGTTCCAAATAAGCGGGGGGGAAAGATGTGTATTGTCCAGTGCTTCGTTTCACTGCACAGCAGATTGCTCAACATCTTCTTTGCAAGCTGCATTCGGCTGGCATACTTGTTGAAATTGAAAGCAGTGCTTCTTGAAACGTAGACATTGCACTTCGTATTCTCGAAAAAAGTTAACAATTGCTTATCTTTCGTGCAGCAGTGCCTTGCAAAGATTATTCACATTTTACCTGGCAGGACTGCAATACAAGCTGCTATGAGCAGTGTGAAAAAGAAGCAGAGATTTGTGAACCGATAGCCATCAAGGCAGCTGTGTGATTTACTCAGAACCGAGGCTTAGCAGAGGGGAAGTGGGCAAGCTGAAGTTAAGGATGAGACCAGGCCGAGACAAAGTATATTGGTGGTGTGATGAAATACTCCATTCATCACTGCCTGTGACTGTGGTTGGTTTCAGGTTTCAGTTCCCTTACCTCAGTTCCGTCTCCTCACCATTGTATTGTATATTGTAATGTATTGTGTGTAGGGCTCCGCCCATACCTGGCCCCTATGTAAGCAAGCTCAGTCTGGCCTCATATCCAGTACTGCAGACCTCCAGATGGAAGATACCTCTCTCCACTGCATGTTACCTTCTAAGTTAATAAAAGCCTTATTTTATTTCACTAACATCGAGTCTCGGAATTATTGAGGCACATCAGGTGGAGATGGTAATGTTGTTGATTTTGAGAAAAGAATCTAAAGAACTTTTCTGTAACGGATCCATGGTGTAAGGGTGAGCACTCGGGACTCTAAATCCAGCGATCTGAGTTTAAATCTTGGCAGAAGTTGAATTCTTGTTGTCCCAGCTGCTGGAAATTAGGGACATACAAGCTTAGCATCTGCATACCAACCACGGTGACTGGACCGTTTGCTGCGTGAATCAATGACGGTTGATTTATTGTTCTCGACATCAGATGATAGGCTCAACCTCTCATTCCCAGTTCCGAACAAGCGGGGCAGAAAGATGTGCATTGTCCAGTGCTTCGTTTGACTGCACAGCAGATTGCTCAACATTTTCATTGCAAGCTGCATTCGGCTGGCATACTTGCTGAAATTGAAAGCAGTGCTTCTTGAAACGTAGGCATTGCACTTCATATTCTCGAAAAAAGTTAACAATTGCTCATCTTTCGTGCAGCAGTGCCTTGCAAAGATTATACTCATTTTACCTGGCAGGACTGCAATACAAGCTGCTATGAGCAGTGTGAAAAAGAAGCTGAGATTTGTGAACCGATAGCCATCAAGGCAGCTGTGTAATTTGCTCAGAACCGAAGCTTAGCAGAGGGGCAAGTGGGCAAGCTGAAGTTAAGGATGAGACCAGGCCGAGACAAAGTATAATGGTGGAGATGGTAATGTTGTTGATTTTGAGAAAAGAATCTAAGGAACTATTCAGCAAAGGTTCCATGGTGTAATGGTAAGCACTCTGGACTCTGAATCCAGCGATCCAAGTTCAAATATGGGTGGAACCTGAATTCTTGTTGTCCCAGCTGCTGGAAATTTGGGACATACAACCTTGGCATCTGCATACCAACCACGGTTACGGGACCGTTTGCTGCCTGGATCGATGACAGTTGATTTATTGTTCTCGACATGAGATGATAGGCTCAATCTCTCATTCACAGTTCCAAATGAGCGGGGGAGAAAGATGTGTATTGTCCAGTGCTTCGTTTCACTGCACAGCAGATTGCTCAACATTTTCTTTGCAAGCTGCATTCGGCTGGCATATTTGTTGAAATTGAAAGCAGTGCTTCTTGAAACGCAGACATTGCACTTCGTATTCCCGAAAAAAGTTAACAATTGCTTATCTATCGTGCAGCAGTGCCTTGCAAAGATTATTCACATTTTACCTGGCAGGACTGCAATACAAGATGCTATGAGCAGTGTGAAAAAGAAACAGAGATTTGTGAACCGATAGCCATCAAGACAGCTCTGTGATTTACTCAGAACCGAGGCTCAGCAGAGGGGCAAGTGGGCAAGCTGAAGTTAAGGATGAGACCTGGCCGAGACAAAGTATAATGGTGGAGACAGTAATGTTGTTGATTTTAAGAAAATATTCAAATGAATTTATTAGCATAGGTTCCATGGTGTAATGGTGAGCACTCTGGACTTTGCATCCAGCGATCCGAGTTTAAATCTCGGTGGAACCTGAATTCTTGTTGTCCCAGCTGCTGGAAATTTGGGACATACAAGCTTGGCATCTGCATACCAACCACGGTTACGGGACCTTTTGCTGTCTGGATCGATGAAGGTTGATTTATTGTTCTCGACAATAGATGATAGGCTCAACCTCTCATTCCCAGTTCCAAATAAGCGGGGGAGAACGATATGTATTGTCCAGTGCTTCGTTTCACTGCACAGCAGATTTATCAACATTTTCTTTGCAAGCTGCATTCGGCTGGCATACTTGTTGAAATTGAAAGCAGTGCTTCTTGAAATGTAGACATTGCACTTCGTATTCTCGAAAAAAGTTAACAATTGCTTATCTATCGTGCAGCAGTGCCTTGCAAAGATTATTCACATTTTACCTGGCAGGACTGCAATACAAGATGCTATGAGCAGTGTGAAAAAGAAACAGAGATTTGTGAACCGATAGCCATCAAGGCAGCTGTGTGATTTACTCAGACCCGAGGCTTAGCAGAGGGGCAAGTGGGCAAGCTGAAGTTGAGGATGAGACCTGGCCGAGACAAAGTATAATGGTGGAGACGGTAATGTTGTTGATTTTAAGAAAAGATTCAAATGAATTTATCAGCAAAGGTTCCATGATGTAATGGTGAGCCCTCTGGACTTTAAATCCAGCGATCCGAGTTTAAATCTCGGTGGAACCTGAATTCTTGTTGTCCCAGCTGCTGGAAATTTGGGACATACAAGCTTGGTATCTGCATACCAACCACGGTTATGGGACCGTTTGCTGCCTGGATCAATGACGGTTGATTTATTGTTCTCGACATCAGATGATAGGCTCAACCTCTCATTCCCAGTTCCAAATAAGAGGAGGAGAAAGATGTGTGTTCTCCAGTGCTTCGTTTGACTGCACAGCAGATTGCTCAACATTTTCTTTGCAAGCTGCATTCGGCTGGCATACTTGCTGAAATTGAAAGCAGTGCTTCTTGAAAAGTAGGCATTGCACTTCGTATTCTCGAAAAAAGTTAACAATTGCTTATCTTTCGTGCAGCAGTGCCTTGCAAAGATTATACTCATTTTACCTGGCAGGACTGCAATGCAATCTGCCATGAGCAGTGTGAAAAAGAAGCTGAGATTTGTGAACCGATAGCCATCAAGGCAACTGTGTGATTTGCTCAGAACCGAAGCTTAGCATAGGGTCAAGTGGGCAAGCTAAAGTTAAGGATGAGACCAGGACGAGACAAAGTATAATGGTGGAGATGGTAATGTTGTTGATTTTGAGAAAAGAATCTAGGAAACTGTTCAGCAAAGGTTCCATGGTGTAATGGTAAGCACTCTAGGCTCTGAGTCCAGCGATCCAAGTTCAAATCTCGGTGGAACCTGAATTCTTGTTGTCCCAGCTGCTGGAAATTTGGGACATACAAGCTTGGCATCTGCATACCAACCACGATTACAGGACCGTTTGCTGCCTGAATCAATGACGGTTGATTTATTGTTCTCGACATCTGATGATAGGCTCAACCTTTCATTCCCAGTTCCAAATAAGAGGGGGAGAAAGATGTGTGTTGTCCAGTGCTTCGTTTGACTGCACAGCAGATTGCTCAACATTTTCTTTGCAAGCTGCATTCGGCTGGCATACTTGCTGAAATTGAAAGCAGTGCTTCTTGAAACGTAGGCATTGCACTTCGTATTCTTCGAAAAAGTTAACAATTGCTTATCTTTCGTGCAGCAGTGCCTTGCAAAGATTATACTCATTTTACCTGGCAGGACTGCAATGCAATCTGCCATGAGCAGTGTGAAAAAGAAGCTGAGATTTGTGAACCGATAGCCATCAAGGCAGCTGTGTGATTTGCTCAGAACCGAAGCTTCGCAGAGGGGCAAGTGGGGAAGCTGAAGTTAAGGATGAGACCAGGCCGAGACAAAGTGTAATGGTGGAGTTGTGAATGTTGTTGATTTTGAGAAAAGAATCTAAGGAACTGTTCAACAAAGGTTCCATGGTGTAATGGTAAGCACTCTGGACTCTGAATCCAGCGATTCCAAGTTCAAATATGGGTGGAACCTGAATTCTTGTTGTCCCAGCTGCTGGAAATTTGGGACATACAAGCTTGGCATCTGCATACCAACCACGGCTACGGGACCATTTGCTGCCTGGATCGATGACGGTTGATTTATTGTTCTCGACAATAGATGATAGGCTCCACCTCTCATTCCCAGTTCCAAATAAGCGGGGGAGAAAGATGTGTATTGTCCAGTGCTTCGTTTCACTGCACAGCAGGTTTATCAACATTTTCTTTGCAAGCTGCATTCGGCTGGCATACTTGTTGAAATTGAAAGCAGTGCTTCTTGAAACGTAGACATTGCAACTTCGTATTCTCGAAAAAAGTTAACAATTGCTTATCTATCGTGCAGCAGTGCCTTGCAAAGATTATTCACATTTTACCTGGCAGGACTGCAATACAAGATGCTATGAGCAGTGTGAAAAAGAAACAGAGATTTGTGAACCGATAGCCATCAAGGCAGCTGTGTGATTTACTCAGAACCGAGGCTTAGCAGAGGGGCAAGTGGGCAAGCTGAAGTTAACGATGAGACCTGGCCGAGACAAAGTATAATGGTGGAGACAGTAATGTTGTTGATTTTAAGAAAAGATTCAAATGAATTTATCAGCAAAGGTTCCATGGTGTAATGGTGAGCACTCTGGATTTTGAATCCAGCGATCCGAGTTTAAATCTCGGTGGAACCTGAATTCTTGTTGTCCCAGCTGCTGGAAATTTGGGACATACAAGCTTGGCATCTGCATACCAACCACGGTTACGGGACCTTTTGCTGCCTGAATCAATGACGGTTGATTTATTGTTCTCGACATCAGATGATAGGCTCAACCTCTTATTCCCAGTTCCAAATAAGAGGGGGAGAAAGATGTGTGTTGTCCACTGCTTCGTTTGACTGCACAGCAGAATGCTCAACATTTTCATTGCAAGCTGCATTCGGCTGGCATACTTGCTGAAATTGAAAGCAGTGCTTCTTGAAACGTAGGCATTGCACTTCATATTCTCGAAAAAAGTTAACAATTGCTCATCTTTCGTGCAGCAGTGCCTTGCAAAGATTATACTCATTTTACCTGGCAGGACTGCAATACAAGCTGCTATGAGCAGTGTGAAAAAGAAGCTGAGATTTGTGAACCGATAGCCATCAAGGCAGCTGTGTGATTTGCTCAGAACCGAAGCTTAGCAGAGGGGCAAGTGGGCAAGCTGAAGTTAAGGATGAGACCAGGCCGAGACAAAGTATAATGGTGGAGATGGTAATGTTGTTGATTTTGAGAAAAGAATCTAAGGAACTATTCAGCAAAGGTTCCATGGTGTAATGGTAAGCACTCTGGACTCTGAATCCAGCGATTCCAAGTTCAAATATGGGTGGAACCTGAATTCTTGTTGTCCCAGCTGCTGGAAATTTGGGACATACAAGCTTGGCATCTTCATAACAACCACGGTTACGGGGCCGTTTGCTGCCTGGATCAATGACAGTTGATTTATTGTTCTCGACTTCAGATGATAGGCTCAACCTCTCATTCCCAGTTCCAAATGAGCGGGGGAGAAAGATGTGTATTGTCCAGTGCTTCGTTTCACTGCACAGCAGATTGCTCAACATTTTCTTTGCAAGCTGCATTCGGCTGGCATATTTGTTGAAATTGAAAGCAGTGCTTCTTGAAACGTAGACATTGCACTTCGTATTCCCGAAAAAAGTTAACAATTGCTTATCTATCGTGCAGCAGTGCCTTGCAAAGATTATTCACATTTTACCTGGCAGGACTGCAATATAAGATGCTATGAGCAGTGTGAAAAAGAAACAGAGATTTGTGAACCGATAGCCATCAAGTCAGCTCTGTGATTTACTCAGAAACGAGGCTCAGCAGAGGGGCAAGTGGGCAAGCTGAAGTTAAGGATGAGACCTGGCCGAGACAAAGTATAATGGTGGAGACAGTAATGTTGTTGATTTTAAGAAAATATTCAAATGAATTTATTAGCATAGGTTCCATGGTGTAATGGTGAGCACTCTGGACTTTGCATCCAGCGATCCGAGTTTAAATCTCGGTGGAACCTGAATTCTTGTTGTCCCAGCTGCTGGAAATTTGGGACATACAAGCTTGGCATCTGCATACCAACCACGGTTACGGGACCTTTTGCTGCCTGGATCGATGACGGTTGATTTATTGTTCTCGACAATAGATGATAGGCTCCACCTCTCATTCCCAGTTCCAAATAAGCGGGGGAGAAAGATGTGTATTGTCCAGTGCTTCGTTTCACTGCACAGCAGGTTTATCAACATTTACTTTGCAAGCTGCATTCGGCTGGCATTCTTGTTGAAATTGAAAGCAGTGCTTCTTGAAACGTAGACATTGCAACTTCGTATTCTCGAAAAAAGTTAACAATTGCTTATCTATCGTGCAGCAGTGCCTTGCAAAGATTATTCACATTTTACCTGGCAGGACTGCAATACAAGATGCTATGAGCAGTGTGAAAAAGAAACAGAGATTTGTGAACCGATAGCCATCAAGGCAGCTGTGTGATTTACTCAGAACCGAGGCTTAGCAGAGGGGCAAGTGGGCAAGCTGAAGTTAAGGATGAGACCTGGCCGAGACAAAGTATAATGGTGGAGACGGTAATGTTGTTGATTTTAAGAAAAGATTCAAATGAATTTATCAGCAAAGGTTCCATGGTGTAATGGTGAGCACTCTGGACTTTGAATCCAGCGATCCGAGTTTAAATCTCGGTGGAACCTGAATTCTTGTTGTCCCAGCTGCTGGAAATTTGGGACATACAAGCTTGGCATCTGCATACCAACCACGGTTACGGGACCTTTTGCTGCCTGAATCAATGACGGTTGATTTATTGTTCTCGACATCAGATGATAGGCTCAACCTCTCATTCCCAGTTCCAAATAAGAGGGGGAGAAAGATGTGTGTTGTCCAGTGCTTCGTTTGACTGCACAGCAGATTGCTCAACATTTTCTTTGTAAGCTGCATTCGGCTGGCATACTTGCTGAAATTGAAAGCAGTGCTTCTTGAAACGTAGGCATTGCACTTCGTATTCTTCGAAAAAGTTAACAATTGCTTATCTTTCGTGCAGCAGTGCCTTGCAAATAATAATACTCATTTTACCTGGCAGGACTGCAATGCAATCTGCCATGAGCAGTGTGAAAAAGAAGCTGAGATTTGTGAACCGATAGCCATCAAGGCAGCTGTGTGATTTGCTCAGAACCGAAGCTTAGCAGAGGGGCAAGTGGGCAAGCTGAAGTTAAGGATGAGACCAGGCCGAGACAAAGTATAATGGTGGAGATGGTAATGTTGTTGATTTTGAGAAAAGAATCTAGTAAACTATTCAGCAAAGGTTCCGTGGTGTAATGGTAAGCACTCTGGGCTCTGAATCCAGCGATCCGAGTTCAAATCTCGGTGGAAACTGAATTATTCTTGTCCCAGCTGCTGGAAATTTGGGACACACAAGCTTGGCATCTGCGTACCAACTACGGTTACGGGACCGTTTGCTGCCTGAATCAATGACGGTTGATTTATTGTTCTCGACATCAGATGATAGGCTCAATCTCTCATTCCCAGTTCCAAATGAGCGGGGGAGAAAGATATGTATTGTCCAGTGCTTCGTTTCACTGCACAGCAGATTGCTCAACATTTTCTTTGCAAGCTGCATTCGGCTGGCATATTTGTTGAAATTGAAAGCAGTGCTTCTTGAAACGTAGACATTGCACTTCGTATTCCCGAAAAAAGTTAACAATTGCTTATCTATCGTGCAGCAGTGCCTTGCAAAGATTATTCACATTTTACCTGGCAGGACTGCAATACAAGATGCTATGAGCAGTGTGAAAAAGAAGCTGAGATTTGTGAACCGATAGCCATCAAGGCAGCTGTGTGATTTGCTCAGAACCGAAGCTTCGCAGTTGGGTAAGTGGGCAAGCTGAAGTTAAGGATGAGACCAGGCCGAGACAAAGTATAATGGTGGAGATGGTAATGTTGTTGATTTTGAGAAAAGAATCTAGCAAAATGTTCAGCAAAGGTTCCATGGTGTGATGGCAAACAGTCTGGGCTCTGAATCCAGCGATCCGAGTTCAAATCTCGGTGGAAACTGAATTCTTGTTGTCTCAGCTGCTGGAAATTTGGGACATGCAAGCTTGGCATCTGCATAACAACCACGGTTACGGGACCGTTTGCTGCCTGAATCAATGACGGTTGATTTATTGTTCTCGACATCAGATGATAGGCTCAACCTCTCATTCCCAGTTCCAAATAAGATGGGGAGAAAGATGTGTGTTGTCCAGTGCTTCCTTTCACTGCACAGCAGATTGCTCAACATTTTCTTTGCAAGCTGCATTCGGCTGGCATACTTGCTGAAATTGAAAGCAGTGCTTCTTGAAACGTAGGCATTGCACTTCGTATTCTTCGAAAAAGTTAACAATTGCTTATCTTTCGTGCAGCAGTGCCTTGCAAAGATTATACTCATTTTACCTGGCAGGACTGCAATGCAATCTGCCATGAGCAGTGTGAAAAAGAAGCTGAGATTTGTGAACCGATAGCCATCAAGGCAGCTGTGTGATTTGCTCAGAACCGAAGCTTAGCAGAGGGGCAAGTGGGCAAGCTGAAGTTAAGGATGAGACCAGGCCGAGACAAAGTATAATGGTGGAGTTGTGAATGTTGTTGATTTTGAGGAAAGAATCTACGGAAGTGTTCAACAAACGTTCCATGGTGTAATGGTAAGCATTCTGGACTTTGAATCCAGCGATCCGAGTTCAAATCTCGGTGGAACCTGAATTCTTGTTGTCCGAGCTGCTGGAAATTTGGGACATACAAGCTTGGCATCTGCATACCAACCACGGTTACGGGACGGTTTGCTGCCTGAATCAATGACGGTTGATTTATTGTTCTCGACATCAGATGATAGGCTCAACCTCTCATTCCCAGTTCCAAATAAGAGGGGGAGAAAGATGTGTATTGTCCAGTGCTTCGTTTGACTGCACAGCAGATTGCTCAACATTTTCTTTGCAAGCTGCATTCGGCTGACATATTTGCTGAAATTGAAAGCAGTGCTTCTTGAAACGTAGGCTTTGCACTTCGTATTCTTCGAAAAAGTTAACAATTGCTTATCTTTCGTGCAGCAGTGCCTTGCAAAGATTATACTCATTTTACCTGGCAGGACTGCAATGCAATCTGCCATGAGCAGTGTGAAAAAGAAGCTGAGATTTGTGAACTGATAGCCATCAAGGCAGCTGTGTGATTTGCTCAGAACCGAAGCTTAGCAGAGGGGCAAGTGGGCAAGCTGAAGTTAAGGATGAGACCAGGCCGAGACAAAGTTTAATGGTGGAGTTGTGAATGTTGTTGATTTTGAGAAAAGAATCTAAGCAACTGTTCAACAAAGGTTCCATGATGTAATGGTAAGCACTCTGAACTTTGAATCCAGCGATCCGAGTTCAAATCTTGGTGGAACCTGAATTCTTGTTATCCCAGCTGCTGGAAATTTGGGACAGACAAGCTTGGCATCTGCATACCAACCACGGTTACGGGACAGTTTGCTGCCTGAATCGATGACGGTTGATTTATTGTACTCGACATCAGATGATCGGCTCAACCTCTTATTCCCAGTTCCAAATAAGAGGGGGAGAAAGATGTGTGTTGTCCACTGCTTCGTTTGACTGCACAGCAGAATGCTCAACATTTTCATTGCAAGCAGCATTCGGCTGGCATACTTGCTGAAATTGAAAGCAGTGCTTCTTGAAACGTAGGCATTGCACTTCATATTCTCGAAAAAAGTTCACAATTGCTCATCTTTCGTGCAGCAGTGCCTTGCAAAGATTATACTCATTTTACCTGGCAGGACTGCAATAGAAGCTGCTATGAGCAGTGTGAAAAAGAAGCTGAGATTTGTGAACCGATAGCCATCAAGGCAGCTGTGTGATTTGATCAGAACCGAAGCTTAGCAAAGGGGCAAGTGGGCTAGCTGAAGTTAAGGATGAGACCAGGCCGAGACAAAGTATAATGGTGGAGATGGTAATGTTGTTGATCTTGAGAAAAGAATCTAAGGAACTATTCAGCAAAGGTTCCATGGTGTAATGGTAAGCACTCTGGACTCTGAATCCAGCGATTCCAAGTTCAAATATGGGTGGAACCTGAATTCTTGTTGTCCCAGCTGCTGGAAATTTGGGACATGCAACCTTGGCATCTGCATACCAACCACGGTTACGGGACCGTTTGCTGCCTGAATCAATGACGGTTGATTTGTTGTTCTCGACATCAGATGATAGGCTCAACCTCTCATTCCCAATTCCAAATAAGAGGGGGAGAAAGATGTGTGTTGTCCAGTGCTTCGTTTGACTGCACAGCAGATTGCTCAACATTTTCTTTGCAAGGTGCATTCGGCTGGCATACTTGCTGAAATTGAAAGCAGTGCTTCTTGAAAAGTAGGCATTGCACTTCGTATTCTCGAAAAAAGTTAACAATTGCTTATCTATCGTGCAGCAGTGCCTTGCAAAGATTATTCACATTTTACCTGGCAGGACTGCAATACAAGATGCTATGAGCAGTGTGAAAAAGAAACAGAGATTTGTGAACCGATAGCCATCAAGGCAGCTGTGTGATTTACTCAGAACCGAGGCTTAGCAGAGGGGCAAGTGGGCAAGCTGAAGTTAAGGATGAGACCTGGCCGAGACAAAGTATAATGGTGGAGACGGTAATGTTGTTGATTTTAAGAAAAGATTCAAATGAATTTATCAGCAAAGGTTCCATGGTGTAATGGTGAGCACTCTGGACTTTGAATCCAGCGATCCGAGTTTAAATCTCGGTGGAACCTGAATTCTTGTTGTCCCAGCTGCTGGAAATTTGGGACAAACAAGCTTGGCATCTGCATACCAACCACGGTGAAGGGACCGTTTGCTGCCTGAATCAATAACGGTTGATTTATTGTTCTCGACATCAGATGATAGGCTCAACCTCTCATTCCCAGTTCTAAATAAGAGGGGGAGAAAGATGTGTGTTGTCCAGTGCTTCGTTTGACTGCACAGCAGATTGCTCAACATTTTCTTTGCAAGCTGCATTCGGCTGGCATACTTGCTGAAATTGAAAGCAGTGCTTCTTGAAAAGTAGGCATTGCACTTCGTATTCTCGAAAAAAGTTAACAATTGCTTATCTTTCGTGCAGCAGTGCCTTGCAAAGATTATACTCATTTTACCTGGCAGGACTGCAATGCAATCTGCCATGAGCAGTGTGAAAAAGAAGCTGAGATTTGTGAACCGATAGCCATCAAGGCAACTGTGTGATTTGCTCAGAACCGAAGCTTAGCATAGGGTCAAGTGGGCAAGCTAAAGTTAAGGATGAGACCAGGCCGAGACAAAGTATAATGGTGGAGATGGTAATGTTGTTGATTTTGAGAAAAGAATCTGGGAAACTGTTTAGCAAAGGTTCCATGGTGTAATGGTAAGCACTCTGGGCTCTGAATCCAGCGATTCCAAGTTCAAATATTGGTGGAACCTGAATTCTTGTTGTCCCAGCTGCTGGAAATTTGGGACAGACAACCTTGGCATCTGCATACCAACCACGGTTACGGGACCGTTTGCTGCCTGGATCGATGATTTATTGTTCTCGACATCAGATGATAGGCTCAACCTCTCATTCCCAGTTCCAAATAAGCGGGGGAGAAAGATGTGTATTGTCCAGTGCTTCGTTTCACTGCACAGCAGATTTATCAACATTTTCTTTGCAAGCTGCATTCGGCTGGCATACTTGTTGAAATTGAAAGCAGTGCTTCTTGAAACGTAGACATTGCACTTCGTATTCTCGAAAAAAGTTAACAATTGCTTATCTATCGTGCAGCAGTGCCTTGCAAAGATTATTCACATTTTACCTGGCAGGAGTGCAATACAAGATGCTATGAGCAGTGTGAAAAAGAAACAGAGATTTGTGAACCGATGGCCATCAAGGCAGCTGTGTGATTTACTCAGAACCGAGGCTTAGCAGAGGGGCAAGTGGGCAAGCTGAAGTTAAGGATGAGACCTGGCCGAGACAAAGTATAATGGTGGAGACGGTAATGTTGTTGATTTTAAGAAAAGATTCAAATGAATTTATCAGCAAAGGTTCCATGGTGTAATGGTGAGCACTCTGGACTTTGAATCCAGCGATCCGAGTTTAAATCTCGGTGAAACCTGAATTCTTGTTGTCCCAGCTGCTGGAAATTTGGGACATACAAGCTTGGCATCTGCATACCAACCACGGCTACGGGACCATTTGCTGCCTGAATCAATGACGGTTGATTTATTGTTCTCGACATCAGATGAGATAGGCTCAACCTCTCATTCCCAGTTCCAAATAAGAGGGGGAGAAAAATGTGTGTTGTCCAGTGCTTCGTTTGACTGCACAGCAGATTGCTCAACATTTTCATTGCAAGCTGCATTCGGCTGGCATATTTGCTGAAATTGAAAGCAGTGCTTCTTGAAACGTAGGAATTGCACTTCGTATTCTTCGAAAAAGTTAACAATTGCTTATCTTTCGTGCAGCAGTGCCTTGCAAAGATTATACTCATTTTACCTGGCAGGACTGCAATGCAATCTGCCATGAGCAGTGTGAAAAAGAAGCTGAGATTTGTGAACCGATAGCCATCAAGGCAGCTGTGTGATTTGCTCAGAACGGAAGCTTAGCAGAGGGGCAAGTGGGCAAGCTGAAGTTAAGGATGAGACCAGGCCGAGACAAAGTATAATGGTGGAGTTGTGAATGTTGTTGATTTTAAGAAAAGAATCAAATGAATTTATCAGCAAAGGTTCCATGGTGTAATGGTGAGCACTCTGGACTTTGAATCCAGCGATCCGAGTTTAAATCTCGGTGGAACCTTAATTCTTGTTGTCCCAGCTGCTGGAAATTTGGGACATACAAGCTTGGCATCTGCATACCAACCACGGTTACGGGACCGTTTGCTGCCTGAATCAATGACGGTTGATTTATTGTTCTCGACATCAGATGAGATAGGCTCAACCTCTCATTCCCAGTTCCAAATAAGAGGGGGAGAAAGATGTGTGTTGTCCAGTGCTTCGTTTGACTGCACAGCAGATTGCTCAACATTTTCATTGCAAGCTGCATTCGGCTGGCATATTTGCTGAAATTGAAAGCAGTGCTTCTTGAAACGTAGGAATTGCACTTCGTATTCTTCGAAAAAGTTAACAATTGCTTATCTTTCGTGCAGCAGTGCCTTGCAAAGATTATACTCATTTTACCTGGCAGGACTGCAATGCAATCTGCCATGAGCAGTGTGAAAAAGAAGCTGAGATTTGTGAACCGATAGCCATCAAGGCAGCTGTGTGATTTGCTCAGAACCGAAGCTTAGCAGAGGGGCAAGTGGGCAAGCTAAAGTTAAGGATGAGACCAGGCCGAGACAAAGTACAATGGTGGAGATGGTAATGTTGTTGATTTTGAGAAAAGAATCTAGGAAACTGTTCAGCAAAGGTTCCATGGTGTAATGGTAAGCACTCTGAGCTCTGAATCCAGCGATCCGAGTTCAAATCTCGGTAAAACCTGAATTCTTGTTGTCCCAGCTGCTGGAAATTTGGGACATGCAAGCTTGGCATCTGCATACCAACCACGGTTACGGGAACGTTTGCTGCCTGAATCAATGACGGTTGATTTATTGTTCTCGACATCAGATGATAGGCTCAACCTCTCAATCCCAGTTCCAAATAAGAGGGGGAGAAAGATGTGTGTTGTCCAGTGCTTCGTTTGACTGCACAGCAGATTGCTCAACATTTTCTTTGCAAGCTGCATTCGGCTGGCATACTTGCTGAAATTGAAAGCAGTGCTTCTTGAAACGTAGGCATTGCACTTCGTATTCTTCGAAAAAGTTAACAATTGCTTATCTTTCGTGCAGCAGTGCCTTGCAAAGATTATACTCATTTTACCTGGCAGGACTGCAAGGCAATCTGCCATGAGCAGTGTGAAAAAGAAGCTGAGATTTGTGAACCGATAGCCATCAAGGCAGCTGTGTGATTTGCTCAGAACCGAAGCTCAGCAGAGGGGCACGTGGGCAAGCTGAAGTTAAGGATGAGACCAGGCCGAGACAAAGTATAATGGTGGAGACGGTAATGTTGTTGATTTTAAGAAAAGATTCAAATGTATTTATCAGCAAAGGTTCCATGGTGTAATGGTGAGCACTCTGGACTTTGAATCCAGCGATCCGAGTTTAAATCTCGGTGGAACCTGAATTCTTGTTGTCCCAGCTGCTGGAAATTTGAGACATACAAGCTTGGCATCTGCATACCAACCACAATTACGGGACCGTTTGCTGCCTGAATCAATGACGGTTGATTTATTGTTCTCGACATCAGATGATAGGCTCAACCTCTCATTCACAGTTCCAAATAAGAGGGGGAGAAAGATGTGTGTTGTCCAGTGCTTAGTTTGACTGCACAGCAGATTGCTCAACATTTTCTTTGCAAGCTGCATTCGGCTGGCATACTTGCTGAAATTGAAAGCAGTGCTTCTTGAAAAGTAGGCATTGCACTTCGTATTCTCGAAAAAAGTTAACAATTGCTTATCTTTCGTGCAGCAGTGCCTTGCAAAGATTATACTCATTTTACCTGGCAGGACTGCAATACAAGATGCTATGAGCAGTGTGAAAAAGAAACAGAGATTTGTGAACCGATAGCCATCAAGGCAGCTGTGTGATTTACTCAGAACCGAGGCTTAGCAGAGGGGCAAGTGGGCAAGCTGAAGTTAAGGATGAGACCTGGCCGAGACAAAGTATAATGGTGGAGACGGTAATGTTGTTGATTTTAAGAAAAGATTCAAATGAATTTATCAGCAAAGGTTCCATGGTGTAATGGTGAGCACTCTGGACTTTAAATCCAGCGATCCGAGTTTAAATCTCGGTGGAACCTGAATTCTTGTTGTCCCAGCTGCTGGAAATTTGGGACATACAAGCTTGGCATCTGCATACCAACCACGGTTACGGGACCGTTTGCTGCCTGAATCAATGACGGTTGATTTATTGTTCTCGACATCAGATGATAGGCTCAATCTCGCATTCCCAGTTCCAAATAAGAGGGGGAGAAAGATGTGTGTTGTCCAGTGCTTCGTTTGACTGCACAGCAGATTGCTCAACATTTTCTTTGCAAGCTGCATTTGGCTGGCATACTTGCTGAAATTGAAACAGTGCTTCTTGAAACGTAGGCATTGCACTTCGTATTCTTCGAAAAAGTTAACAATTGCTTATCTTTCGTGCAGCAGTGCCTTGCAAAGATTATACTCATTTTACCTGGCTGGACTGCAATGCAATCTGCCATGAGCAGTGTGAAAAAGAAGCTGAGATTTGTGAACCGATAGCCATCAAGGCAGCTGTGTGATTTGCTTAGAACCGAAGCTTAGCAGAGGGGCAAGTGGGCAAGCTGAAGTTGAGGATGTGACCAGGCCGAGACAAAGTATAATGGTGGAGATGGCAATGTTGTTGATTTTGAGAAAAGAATCAAGGGAACTGTTCAGCAAAGGTTCCATGGTGTAATGGTAAGCACTCTGGGCTCTGTATCCAGCGATCCGAGTTCAAATCTCGGTGCAACCTGAATTCTTGTTGTCCCAGCTGCTGGAAATTTGGGACATACAAGCTTGGCATCTGCATGCCAACCACGGTTACGGGACCGTTTGCTGCCTGAATCGATGACGATTGATTTATTGTTCTCGACATCAGATGATAGGCTCAACCTCTTATTCCCAGTTCCAAATAAGAGGGGGAGAAAGATGTGCGTTGTCCACTGCTTCGTTTGACTGCACAGCAGAATGCTCAACATTTTCATTGTAAGCTGCATTCGGCTGGCATACTTGCTGAAATTGAAAGCAGTGCTTCTTGAAACGGAGGCATTGCACTTCATATTCTCGAAAACAGTTAACAATTGCTCATTTTTCGTGCAGCAGTGCCTTGCAAAGATTATACTCATTTTACCTGGCAGGACTGCAATACAAGCTGCTATGAGCAGTGTGAAAAAGAAGCTGAGATTTGTGAACCGATAGCCATCAAGGCAGCTGTGTGATTTGCTCAGAACCGAAGCTTAGCAGAGGGGCAAGTGGGCAAGCTGAAGTTAAGGATGAGACCAGGCCGAGACAAAGTATAATGGTGGAGATGGTAATGTTGTTGATTTTGAGAAAAGAATCTAAGGAACTATTCAGCAAAGGTTCCATGGTGTAATGGTAAGCACTCTGGACTCTGAATCCAGTCGATCCGAGTTTAAATCTCGGTGGAACCTGATTTCTTGTTGTCCCAGCTGCTGGAAATTTGGGACATACAAGCTTGGCATCTTCATAACAACCACGGTTACGGGGCCGTTTGCTGCCTGGATCAATGAAAGTTGATTTATTGTTCTCGACATCAGATGATAGGCTCAACCTCTCATTCCCAGTTCCAAATAAGAGGAGGAGAATGATCTGTGTTGTCCAGTGCTTCGTTTGACTGCACAGCAGATTGCTCAACATTTTCTTTGCAAGCTGCATTCGGCTGGCATACTTGCTGAAATTGAAAGCAGTGCTTCTTGAAAAGTAGGCATTACACTTCGTATTCTCGAAAAAAGTTAACAATTGCTTATCTTTCGTGCAGCAGTGCCTTGCAAAGATTATACTCATTTTACCTGGCAGGACTGCAATGCAATCTGCCATGAGCAGTGTGAATAAGAAGCTGAGATTTGTGAACCGATAGCCATCAAGGCAACTGTGTGATTTGCTCAGAACCGAAGCTTAGCAGAGTGTCAAGTGCGCAAGCTAAAGTTAAGGATGAGACCAGGCCGAGACAAAGTATAATGGTGGAGATGGTAATGTTGTTGATTTTGAGAAAAGAATCTAGGAAACTGTTCAGCAAAGGTTCCATGGTGTAATGGTAAACACTATGGGCTCTTAATCCAGCGATCCGAGTTCAAATCTCGATATAGCCTGAAATCTTGTTGTCCCAGCTGCTGGAAATTTGGGACATACAAGCTTGGCATCTGCATACCAACCACGGTTACGGGACCGTTTGCTGCCTGAATCAATGACAGTTGATTTATTGTTCTCGACATCAGATGATAGGCTCAACCTCTCATTCCCAGTTCCAAATAAGACGGGGAGAAAGATGTGTGTTGTCCAGTGCTTCGTTTGACTGCACAGCAGATTGCTCAACATTTTCTTTGCAAGCTGCATTCGGCTGGCATACTTGCTGAAATTGAAAGCAGTGCTCCTTGAAACGTAGGCATTGCACTTCGTATTCTTCGAAAAAGTTAACAATTGCTATCTTTCGTGCAGCAGTGCCTTGCAAAGATTATACTCAGTTTACCTGGCAGGACTGCAATGCAATCTGCCATGAGCAGTGTAAAAAAGAAGCTGAGATTTGTGAACCGATAGCCATCAAGGCAGCTGTGTCATTTGCTCAGAACCGAAGCTTAGCAGAGGGGCAAGTGGGCAAGCTGAAGTTAAGGATGAGACCAGGCCAGAGACAAAGTATAATGGTGGAGATGGTAATGTTGTTGATTTTGAGAAAATAAGCTGGGAATCTGTTCAGCCAAGGTTCCATGGTGTAATGGTAAGCACTCTGAGTTCTGAATCCAGCGATCCGAGTTTAATTCTCGGTGGAAACTGAATTCTTGTTGTCCCAGCTGCTGGAAATTTGGGACATACAAGCTTGGCATCTGCATACCAACCACGGTTACGGGACCGTTTTCTGCCTGAATCGATGACGGTTGATTTATTGTTCTCGACATCAGATGATAGGCTCAACCTCTTATTCCCAGTTCCAAATAAGAGGGGGAGAAAGATGTGTGTTCGTCCACTGCTTCGTTTGACTGCACAGCAGAATGCTCAACATTTTCATTGCAAGCTGCATTCGGCTGGCATACTTGCTGAAATTGAAAGCAGTGCTTCTTGAAACGTAGGCATTGCACTTCATATTCTCGAAAAAAGTTAACAATTGCTCATCTTTCGTGCAGCAGTGCCTTGCAAAGATTATACTCATTTTACCTGGCAGGACTGCAATACAAGCTGCTATGAGCAGTGTGAAAAAGAAGCTGAGATTTGTGAACCGATAGCCATCAAGGCAGCTGTGTGATTTGCTCAGAACCGAAGCTTAGCAGAGGGGCAAGTGGGCAAACTGAAGTTAAGGATAAGACCAGGCCGAGACAAAGTATAATGGTGGAGATGGTAATGTTGTTGATTTTGAGAAAAGAATCTAAGGAACTATTCAGCAAAGGTTCCATGGTGTAATGGTAAGCACTCTGGACTCTGAACCCAACGATTCCAAGTTCAAATATGGGTGGAACCTGAATTCTTGTTGTCCCAGCTGCTGGAAATTTTGGGACATACAAGCTTGGCATCTGCGTACCAACCACGGTTACGGGACC
The DNA here is from genome assembly GCF_052327205.1 of Somniosus microcephalus. Lineage (NCBI taxonomy): Eukaryota > Metazoa > Chordata > Chondrichthyes > Squaliformes > Somniosidae > Somniosus > Somniosus microcephalus. The sequence goes on along the minus strand of NW_028225182.1, from coordinate 14,512,382 downwards.
GTTTGCTGCCTGAATCGATGATGGTTGATTTATTGTTCTCGACATCAGCTGATAAGCTCAACCTCTTATTCCCAGTTCCAAATAAGAGGGGGAGAAAGATGTTTGTTCGTCCACTGCTTCGTTTGACTGCACAGCAGGATGCTCAAAACTTTCATTGCAAGCTGCATTCGGCTGGCATTCTTGCTGAAATTGAAAGCAGTGCTTCTTGAAACGTAGGCATTGCACTTCATATTCTCGAAATAGTTAACAATTGCTCATCTTTCGTGCAGCAGTGCCTTGCAAAGATTATACTCATTTTACCTGGCAGGACTGCAATACAAGCTGCTATGAGCAGTGTGAAAAAGAAGCTGAGATTTGTGAACCGATAGCCATCAAGGCAGCTGTGTGATTTGCTCAGAACCGAAGCTTAGCAGAGGGGCAAGTGGGCAAGCTGAAGTTAAGGATGAGACCAGGCCGAGACAAAGTATAATGGTGGAGATGGTAATGTTGTTGATTTTGAGAAAAGAATCTAAGGAACTATTCAGCAAAGGTTCCATGGTGTAATGGTAAGCACTCTGGACTCTGAACCCAGCGATTCCAAGTTCAAATATGGGAGGAACCTGAATTCTTGTTGTCCCAGCTGCTGGAAATTTGGGACATACAAGCTTGTCATCTACGTACCAACCACGGTTACGGGACCGTTTGCTGCCTGAATCGATGACGGTTGATTTATTGTTCTCGACATCAGCTGATAGGCTCAACCTCTTATTCCCAGTTCCAAATAAGAGGGGGAGAAAGATGTTTGTTCGTTTGACTGCACAGCAGAATGCTCAACATTTTCATTGCAAGCTGCATTCGGCTGGCATACTTGCTGAAATTGAAAGCAGTGCTTCTTGAAACGTAGGCATTGCACTTCATATTCTCGAAAAAAGTTAACAATTGCTCATCTTTCGTGCAGCAGTGCCTTGCAAAGATTATACTCATTTTACCTGGCAGGACTGCAATACAAGCTGCTATGAGCAGTGTGAAAAAGAAGCTGAGATTTGTGAACCGATAGCCATCAAGGCAGCTGTGTGATTTGCTCAGAACCGAAGCTTAGCAGAGGGGCAAGTGGGCAAGCTGAAGTTAAGGATGAGACCAGGCCGAGACAAAGTATAATGGTGGAGACGGTAATGTTGTTGATTTTGAGAAAAGAACCGAAGGAACTATTCAGCAAAGGTTCCATGGTGTCATGGTAAGAACTCTGGACTCTGAATCCAGCGATTCCAAGTTCAAATATGGGTGGAACCTGAATTCTTGTTGTCCCAGCTGCTGGAAATTTGGGACATACAACCTTGGCATCTGCATACCAACCACGGTTACGGGACCGTTTGCTGCCTGGAGCGATGACAGTTGATTTATTGTTCTCGACATCAGATGATAGGCTCAACCTCTCATTCCCAGTTCCAAATGAGCGGGGGAGAAAGATGTGTATTGTCCAGTGCTTCGTTTCACTGCACAGCAGATTGCTCAACATTTTCTTTGCAAGCTGCATTCGGCTGCATATTTGTTGAAATTGAAAGCAGTGCTTCTTGAAACGTAGACATTGCACTTCGTATTCCCGAAAAAAGTTAACAATTGCTTATCTATCGTGCAGCAGTGCCTTGCAAAGATTATTCACATTTTAACTGGCAGGACTGCAATACAAGATGCTATGAGCAGTGTGAAAAAGAAACAGAGATTTGTGAACCGATAGCCATCAAGGCAGCTGTGTGATTTACTCAGAACCGAGGCTTAGCAGAGGGGCAAGTGGGCAAGCTGAAGTTAAGGATGAGACCTGGCTGAGACAAAGTATAATGGTGGAGACGGTAATGTTGTTGATTTTAAGAAAAGATTCAAATGAATTTATCAGCAAAGGTTCCATGGTGTAATGGTGAGCACTCTGGACTTTGAATCCAGCGATTCCGAGTTTAAATCTCGGTGGAGCCTGAATTCTTGTTGTCCCAGCTGCTGGAAATTTGGGACATACAAGCTTGGCAGCTGCATACCAACCACGGTTACGGGACCGTTTGCTGCCTGAATCAATGACGGTTGATTTATTGTTCTCGACATCAGATGATAGGCTCAACCTCTCATTTCCTGTTCCAAATAAGAGGGGGAGAAAGATGTGTGTTGTCCAGTGCTTCGTTTGACTGCACAGCAGATTGCTCAACATTTTCTTTGCAAGCTGCATTCGGCTGGCATACTTGCTGAAATTGAAAGCAGTGCTTCTTGAAAAGTAGGCATTGCACTTCGTATTCTCGAAAAAAGTTAACAATTGCTTATCTTTCGTGCAGCAGTGCCTTGCAAAGATTATACTCATTTTACCTGGCAGGACTGCAATGCAATCTGCCATGAGCAGTGTGAAAAAGAAGCTGAGATTTGTGAACCGATAGCCATCAAGGCAACTGTGTGATTTGCTCAGAACCGAAGCTTAGCAGAGGGGCAAGTGGGCAAGCTAAAGTTAAGGATGAGACCAGGCCGAGACAAAGTATAATGGTGGAGATGGTAATGTTGTTGATTTTGAGAAAAGAATCTAGGAAACTGTTCAGCAAAGGTTCCATGGTGTAATGGTAAGCACTCTGGACTCTGAATCCAGCGATTCCAAGTTCAAATATGGGTGGAACCTGAATTCTTGTTGTCCCAGCTGCTGGAAATTTGGGACATACAACCTTGGCATCTGCATACCAACCACGGTTACGGGACCGTTTGCTGCCTGGATCGATGACAGTTGATTTATTGTTCTCGACATCAGATAATAGGCTCAACCTCTCATTCGCAGTTCCAAATGAGCGGGGGAGAAAGATGTGTATTGTCCAGTGCTTCGTTTCACTGCACAGCAGATTGCTCAACATTTTCTTTGCAAGCTGCATTCAGCTGGCATATTTGTTGAAATTGAAAGCAGTGCTTCTTGAAACGTAGACATTGCACTTCGTATTCCCGAAAAAAGTTAACAATTGCTTATCTATCGTGCAGCAGTGCCTTGCAAAGATTATTCACATTTTACCTGGCAGGACTGCAATACAAGATGCTATGAGCAGTGTGAAAAAGAAACAGAGATTTGTGAACCGATAGCCATCAAGGCAGCTCTGTGATTTACTCAGAACCGAGGCTCAGCAGAGGGGCAAGTGGGCAAGCTGAAGTTAAGGATGAGACCTGGCCGAGACAAAGTATAATGGTGGAGACAGTAATGTTGTTGATTTTAAGAAAATATTCAAATAAATTTATTAGCTTAGGTTCCATGGTGTAATGGTGAGCACTCTGGACTTTGCATCCAGCGATCCGAGTTTAAATCTCGGTGGACCTGAATTCTTGTTGTCCCAGCTGCTGGAAATTTGGGACATACAAGCTTGGCATCTGCATACCAGCCACGGTTACGGGACCTTTTGCTGCCTGGATCGATGACGGTTGATTTATTGTTCTCGACAATACATGATAGGCTCAACCTCTCATTCCCACTTCCAAATAAGCGGGGGAGAAAGATGTGTATTGTCCAGTGCTTCGTTTCACTGCACAGCAGATTTATCAACATTTTCTTTGCAAGCTGCATTCGGCTGGCATACTTGTTGAAATTGAAAGCAGTGCTTCTTGAAACGTAGACATTGCACTTCGTATTCTCGAAAAAAGTTAACAATTGCTTATCTATCGTGCAGCAGTGCCTTGCAAAGATTATTCACATTTTACCTGGCAGGACTGCAATACAAGATGCTATGAGCAGTGTGAAAAAGAAACAGAGATTTGTGAACCGATAGCCATCAAGGCAGCTCTGTGATTTACTCAGAACCGAGGCTCAGCAGAGGGGCAAGTGGGCAAGCTGAAGTTAAGGATGAGACCTGGCCGAGACAAAGTATCATGGTGGAGACAGTAATGTTGTTGATTTTAAGAAAATATTCAAATGAATTTATTAGCATAGGTTCCATGGTGAGCAGTCTGGACTTTGCATCCAGCGATCCGAGTTTAAATCTCGGTGGAACCTGAATTCTTGTTGTCCCAGCTGCTGGAAATTTGGGACATACAACCTTGGCATCTTCATAACAACCACGGTTATGGGGCCGTTTGCTGCCTGGATCAATGACGGTTGATTTATTGTTCTCGACATCAGATGATAGGCTCAACCTCTCATTCCCAGTTCCAAATAAGAGGAGGAGAAAGATGTGTGTTGTCCAGTGCTTCGTTTGACTGCACAGCAGATTGCTCAACATTTTCTTTGCAAGCTGCATTCGGCTGGCATACTTGCTGAAATTGAAAGCAGTGCTTCTTGAAAAGTAGGCATTGCACTTCGTATTCTCGAAAAAAGTTAACAATTGCTTATCTTTCGTGCAGCAGTGCCTTGCAAAGATTATACTCATTTTACCTGGCAGGACTGCAATGCAATCTGCCATGAGCAGTGTGAATAAGAAGCTGAGATTTGTGAACCGATAGCCATCAAGGCAACTGTGTGATTTGCTCAGAACCGAAGCTTAGCAGAGGGTCAAGTGGGCAAGCTAAAGTTAAGGATGAGACCAGGCCGAGACAAAGTATAATGGTGGAGATGGTAATGTTGTTGATTTTGAGAAAAGAATCTAGGAAACTGTTCAGCAAAGGTTCCATGGTGTAATGGTAAGCACTATGGGCTCTTAATCCAGCGATCCAAGTTCAAATATCGGTGGAACCTGAATTCTTGTTGTCCCAGCTGCTGGAAATTTGGGACATACAAACTTGACATCTGCATACCAACCACGGTTACGGGACAGTTTGCTGCCTGGATCGATGACGGTTGATTTATTGTTCTCGACATCAGATGATAGGCTCAACCTCTCATTCCCAGTTCCAAATAAGAGGGGGAGAAAGATGTGTGTTGTCCAGTGCTTCGTTTGACTGCACAGCAGATTGCTCAACATTTTCTTTGCAAGCTGCGTTCGGCTGGCATACTTGCTGAAATTGAAAGCAGTGCTTCTTGAAACGTAGGCATTGCACTTCGTATTCTTCGAAAAAGTTAACAATTGCTTATCTTTCATGCAGCAGTGCCTTGCAAAGATTATACTCATTTTACCTGGCAGGACTGCAATGCAATCTGCCATGAGCAGTGTGAAAAAGAAGCTGAGATTTGTGAACCGATAGCCATCAAGGCAGCTGTGTGATTTGCTCAGAACCGATCTTAGCAGAGGGGCAAGTGGGCAAGCTGAAGTTAAGGATGAGACCAGGCCGAGACAAAGTATAATGGTGGAGTTGTTAATGTTGTTGATTTTGAGAAAAGAATCTAAATAACTGTTCAGCAAACGTTCCATGGTGTAATGGTAAGCACTCTGAACTTTGAATCCAGCGATCCAAGTTCAAATCTCGTAAGAACCTGAATTCCTGTTGTCCCAGCTGCTGGAAATTTGGGACATACAAACTTGGCATCTGCATACCAACCACGGTTACGGGACCGTTTGCTGCCTGAATCAATGACGGTTGATTTATTGTACTCGACATCAGATGATAGGCTCAACCTCTCATTCCCAGTTCCAAATAAGAGGGGGAGAAAGATGTGCGTTGTCCAGTGCTTCGTTTGACTGCACAGCAGATTGCTCAACATTTTCTTTGCAAGCTGCATTCGGCTGGCATACTTGCTGAAATTGAAAGCAGTGCTTCTTGAAACGTAGGCATTGCACTTCGTATTCTTCGAAAAAGTTAACAATTGCTTATCTTTCGTGCAGCAGTGCCTTGCAAAGATTATACTCATTTTACCTGGCAGGACTGCAATGCAATCTGCCATGAGCAGTGTGAAAAAGAAGCTGAGATTTGTGAACCGATAGCCATCAAGGCAGCTGTGTGATTTGCTCAGAACCGAAGCTTAGCAGAGGGGCAAGTGGGCAAGCTGAAGTTAAGGATGAGACCAGGCCGAGACAAAGTATAATGGTGGAGATGGTAATGTTGTTGATTTTGAGAAAATAATGTAAGAAACTGTTCAGCAAAGGTTCCATGGTGTAATGGTAAGCACTCTGGGCTCTGAATCCAGCGATCCGAGTTCAAATTCTTGGTGGAACCTGAATTCTTGTTGTCCCAGCTGCTGGAAATTTGGGACATACAAGCTTGGCATCTGCATACCAACCACGGTTACGGGACCGTTTGCTGCCTGAATCAATGACGGTTGATTTATTGTTCCCGACATCAGATGATAGGCTCAACCTCTCATTCCCAGTTCCAAATAAGAGGGGGAGAAAGATGTGTGTTGTCCAGTGCTTCGTTTGACTGCACAGCAGATTGCTCAACATTTTCTTTGCAAGCTGCATTCGGCTGGCATGCTTGCTGAAATTGAAAGCAGTGCTTCTTGAAACGTAGGCATTGCACTTCGTGTTCTTCGAAAAAGTTAACAATTGCTTATCTTTCGTGCAGCAGTGCCTTGCAAAGATTATACTCATGTTACCTGGCAGGACTGCAATGCAATCTGCCATGAGCAGTGTGAAAAAGAAGCTGAGATTTGTGAACCGATAGCCATCAAGGCAGCTGTGTGATTTGCTCAGAACCGAAGCTTAGCAGAGGGGCAAGTGGGCAAGCTGAAGTTGAGGATGAGACCAGGTCGAGACAAAGTATAATGGTGGAGTTGTGAATGTTGTTGATTTTAAGAAAAGATTCAAATGAATTTATCAGCAAAGGTTCCATGGTGTAATGGTGAGCACTCTGGACTTTGAATCCAGCGATCCGAGTTTAAATCTCGATGGAACCTGAATTCTTGTTGTCCCAGCTGCTGGAAATTTGGGACATACAAGCTTGGCATCTGCATACCAACCACGGTTACGGGACCGTTTGCTGACTGAATCAATGACGGTTGATTTATTGTTCTCGACATCAGATGATCGGCTCAACCTCTCATTCCCAGTTCCAAATAAGAGGGGGAGAAAGATGTGTGTTGTCCAGTGCTTCGTTTGACTGCACAGCAGATTGCTCAACATTTTCTTTGCAAGCTGCATTCGGCTGGCATACTTGCTGAAATTGAAAGCAGTGCTTCTTGAAAAGTAGGCATTGCACTTCGTATTCTCGAAAAAAGTTAACAATTGCTTATCTTTCGTGCAGCAGTGCCTTGCAAAGATTATACTCATTTTACCTGGCAGGACTGCAATACAAGATGCTATGAGCAGTGTGAAAAAGAAACAGAGATTTGTGAACCGATAGCCATCAAGGCAGCTCTGTGATTTACTCAGAACCGAGGCTCAGCAGAGGGGCAAGTGGGCAAGCTGAAGTTAAGGATGAGACCTGGCCGAGACAAAGTATAATGGTGGAGACAGTAATGTTGTTGATTTTAAGAAAATATTCAAATGAATTTATTAGCATAGTTTCCATGGTGTAATGGTGAGCACTCTGGACTTTGCATCCAGCGATCCGAGTTTAAATCTCGGTGGAACCTGAATTCTTGTTGTCCCAGCTGCTGGAAATTTGGGACATACAAGCTTGGCATCTGCATACCAACCACGGTTACGGGACCTTTTGCTGCCTGGATCGATGACGGTTGATTTATTGTTCTCGACAATAGATGATAGGCTCAACCTCTCATTCCCAGTTCCAAATAAGCGGGGGAGAAAGATGTGTATTGTCCAGTGCTTCGTTTCACTGCACAGCAGATTTATCAACATTTTCTTTGCAAGCTGCATTCGGCTGGCATACTTGTTGAAATTGAAAGCAGTGCTTCTTGAAACGTAGACATTGCACTTCGTATTCTCGAAAAAAGTTAACAATTGCTTATCTATCGTGCAGCAGTGCCTTGCAAAGATTATTCACATTTTACCTGGCAGGACTGCAATACAAGATGCTATGAGCAGTGTGAAAAAGAAACAGAGATTTGTGAACCGATAGCCATCAAGGCAGCTGTGTGATTTACTCAGAACCGAGGCTTAGCAGAGGGGCAAGTGGGCAAGCTGAAGTTAAGGATGAGACCTGGCCGAGGCAAAGTATAATGGTGGAGACGGTAATGTTGTTGATTTTAAGAAAAGATTCAAATGAATTTATCAGCAAAGGTTCCATGGTGTAATGGTGAGCACTCTGGACTTTGAATCCAGCGATCCGAGTTTAAATCTCGGTGGAACCTGAATTCTTGTTGTCCCAGCTGCTGGAAATTTGGGACATACAAGCTTGGCATCTTCATAACAACCACGGTTACGGGGCCGTTTGCTGCCTGGATCAATGACGGTTGATTTATTGTTCTCGACATCAGATGATAGGCTCAACCTCTCATTCCCAGTTGCAAATAAGAGGAGGAGAAAGATGTGTGTTGTCCAGTGCTTCGTTTGACTGCACAGCAGATTGCTCAACATTTTCTTTGCAAGCTGCATTCGGCTGGCATACTTGCTGAAATTGAAAGCAGTGCTCCTTGAAACGTAGGCATTGCACTTCGTATTCTTCGAAAAAGTTAACAATTGCTTATCTTTCGTGCAGCAGTGCCTTGCAAAGATTATACTCATTTTACCTGGCAGGACTGCAATGCAATCTGCCATGAGCAGTGTGAAAATGAAGCTGAGATTTGTGAACCGATAGCCATCAAGGCAACTGTGTGATTTGCTCAGAACCGAAGCTCAGCAGAGGGGCAAGTGGGCAAGCTGAAGTTAAGGATGAGACCAGGCCGAGACAAAGTATAATGGTGGAGTTGTGAATGTTGTTGATTTTGAGAAAAGAATCTAAGAAACTGTTCAACAAAGGTTCCATGGTGTAATGGTAAGCACTCTGGACTTTGAATCCAGCGATCCGAGTTCAAATCTCGGTGGAGCCTGAATTCTTGTTGTCCCAGCTACTGGAAATTTGGGACACACAAGCTTGGCATCTGCGTCCCAACCACGGTTACGGGACCGTTTGCTGCCTGAATCGATGACGGTTGATTTATTGTTCTCGACATCAGATGATAGGCTCAACCTCTTATACCCAGTTCCAAATAAGAGGGGGAGAAAGATGTGTGTTGTCCACTGCACAGCAGAATGCTCAACATTTTCATTGCAAGCTGCATTCGGCTGGCATACTTGCTGAAATTGAAAGCAGTGCGTCTTGAAACGTAGGCATTGCACTTCATATTCTCGAAAAAAGTTAACAATTGCTCATCTTTCGTGCAGCAGTGCCTTGCAAAGATTATACTCGTTTTACCTGGCAGGACTGCAATACAAGCTGCTATGAGCAGTGTGAAAAAGAAGCTGAGATTTGTGAACCGATAGCCATCCAGGCAGCTGTGTGATTTGCTCAGAACCGAAGCTTAGCAGAGGGGCAAGTGGGCAAGCTGAAGTTAAGGATGAGACCAGGCCGAGACCAAGTATAATGGTGGAGATGGTAATGTTGTTGATTTTGAGAAAAAAATCTAAGGAACTATTCAGCGAAGGTTCCATGGTGTAATGGTGAGCACTCTGGACTCTGAATCCAGCGATTCCAAGTTCAAATATGGGTGGAACCTGAATTCTTGTTGTCCCAGCTGCTGGAAATTTGGAACATACAACCTTGGCATCTGCATACCAACCACGGTTACGGGACCGTTTGCTGCCTGGATTGATGACAATTGATTTATTGTTATCGACATCAGATGATAGGCTCAACCTCTCATTCCCAGTTCCAAATGAGCGGGGGAGAAAGATGTGTATTGTCCAGTGCTTCGTTTCACTGCACAGCAGATTGCTCAACATTTTCTTTGCAAGCTGCATTCGGCTGGCATATTTGTTGAAATTGAAAGCAGTGCTTCTTGAAACGTAGACATTGCACTTCGTATTCCCGAAAAAAGTTAACAATTGCTTATCTATCGTGCAGCAGTGCCTTGCAAAGATTATTCACATTTTACCTGGCAGGACTGCAATACAAGATGCTATGAGCAGTGTGAAAAAGAAACAGAGATTTGTGAACCGATAGCCATCAAGGCAGCTCTGTGATTTACTCAGAACCGAGGCTCAGCAGAGGGGCAAGTGGGTAAGCTGAAGTTAAGGATGAGACCTGGCCGAGACAAAGTATAATGGTGGAGACAGTAATGTTGTTGATTTTAAGAAAATATTCAAATGAATTTATTAGCATAGGTTCCATGGTGTAATGGTGAGCACTCTGGACTTTGCATCCAGCGATCCGAGTTTAAATCTCGGTGGAACCTGAATTCTTGTTGTCCCAGCTGCTGGAAATTTGGGACATACAAGCTTGGCATCTGCATACCAACCACGGTTACGGGACCTTTTGCTGCCTGGATCGATGACGGTTGATTTATTGTTCTCGACAATAGATGATAGGCTCAACCTCTCATTCCCAGTTCCAAATAAGCGGGGGAGAAAGATGTGTATTGTCCAGTGCTTCGTTTCACTGCACAGCAGATTTATCAACATTTTCTTTGCAAGCTGCATTCGGCTGGCATACTTGTTGAAATTGAAAGCAGTGCTTCTTGAAACGTAGTCATTGCACTTCGTATTCTCGAAAAAAGTTAACAATTGCTTATCTATCGTGCAGCAGTGCCTTGCAAAGATTATTCACATTTTACCTGGCAGGACTGCAATACAAGATGCTATGAGCAGTGTGAAAAAGAAACAGAGATTTGTGAACCGATAGCCATCAAGGCAGCTGTGTGATTTACTCAGAACCGAGGCTTAGCAGAGGGGCAAGTGGGCAAGCTGAAGTTAAGGATGAGACCTGGCCGAGGCAAAGTATAATGGTGGAGATGGTAATGTTGTTGATTTTAAGAAAAGATTCAAATGAATTTATCAGCAAAGGTTCCATGGTGTAATGATGAGCACTCTGGACTTTGAATCCAGCGATCCGAGTTTAAATCTCGGTGGAACCTGAATTCTTGTTGTCCCAGCTGCTGGAAATTTGGGACATACAAGCTTGGCATCTTCATAACAACCACGGTTACGGGGCCGTTTGCTGCCTGGATCAATGACGGTTGATTTATTGTTCTCGACATCAGATGATAGGCTCAACCTCTCATTCCCAGTTCCAAATAAGAGGAGGAGAAAGATGTGTGTTGTCCAGTGCTTCGTTTGACTGCACAGCAGGTTGCTCAACATTTTCTTTGCAAGCTGCATTCGGCTGGCATACTTGCTGAAATTGAAAGCAGTGCTTCTTGAAAAGTAGGCATTGCACTTCGTATTCTCGAAAAAAGTTAACAATTGCTTATCTTTCGTGCAGCAGTGCCTTGCAAAGATTATACTCATTTTACCTGGCAGGACTGCAATGCAATCTGCCATGAGCAGTGTGAATAAGAAGCTGAGATTTGTGAACCGATAGCCATCAAGGCAACTGTGTGATTTGCTCAGAACCGAAGCTTAGCAGAGGGTCAAGTGGGCAAGCTAAAGTTAAGGATGAGACCAGGCCGAGACAAAGTATAATGGTGGAGATGGTAATGTTGTTGATTTTGAGAAAAGAATCTAAGGAACTATTCAGCAAAGGTTCCATGGTGTAATGGTAAGCACTCTGGACTCTGAATCCAGCGATTCCAAGTTCAAATATGGGTGGAACCTGAATTCTTGTTGTCCCAGCTGCTGGAAATTTGGGACATACAACCTTGGCATCTGCATACCAACCACGGTTACGGGACCGTTTGCTGCCTGGATCGATGACAGTTGATTTATTGTTCTCGACATCAGATGATAGGCTCAACCTCTCATTCGCAGTTCCAAATGAGCGGGGGAGAAAGATGTGTATTGTCCAGTGCTTCGTTTCACTGCACAGCAGATTGCTCAACATTTTCTTTGCAAGCTGCATTCAGCTGGCATATTTGTTGAAATTGAAAGCAGTGCTTCTTGAAACGTAGACATTGCACTTCGTATTCCCGAAAAAAGTTAACAATTGCTTATCTATCGTGCAGCAGTGCCTTGCAAAGATTATTCACATTTTACCTGGCAGGACTGCAATACAAGATGCTATGAGCAGTGTGAAAAAGAAACAGAGATTTGTGAACCGATAGCCATCAAGGCAGCTCTGTGATTTACTCAGAACCGAGGCTCAGCAGAGGGGCAAGTGGGCAAGCTGAAGTTAAGGATGAGACCTGGCCGAGACAACGTATAATGGTGGAGACAGTAATGTTGTTGATTTTAAGAAAATATTCAAATAAATTTATTAGCATAGGTTCCATGGTGTAATGGTGAGCACTCTGGACTTTGCATCCAGCGATCCGAGTTTAAATCTCGGTGGACCTGAATTCTTGTTGTCCCAGCTGCTGGAAATTTGGGACATACAAGCTTGGCATCTTCATAACAACCACGGTTACGGGGCCGTTTGCTGCCTGGATCAATGACGGTTGATTTATTGTTCTCGACATCAGATGATAGGCTCAACCTCTCATTCCCAGTTGCAAATAAGAGGAGGAGAAAGATGTGTGTTGTCCAGTGCTTCGTTTGACTGCACAGCAGGTTGCTCAACATTTTCTTTGCAAGCTGCATTCGGCTGGCATACTTGCTGAAATTGAAAGCAGTGCTTCTTGAAAAGTAGGCATTGCACTTCGTATTCTCGAAAAAAGTTAACAATTGCTTATCTTTCGTGCAGCAGTGCCTTGCAAAGATTATACTCATTTTACCTGGCAGGACTGCAATGCAATCTGCCATGAGCAGTGTGAATAAGAAGCTGAGATTTGTGAACCGATAGCCATCAAGGCAACTGTGTGATTTGCTCAGAACCGAAGCTTAGCAGAGGGTCAATTGGGCAAGCTAAAGTTAAGGATGAGACCAGGCCGAGACAAAGTATAATGGTGGAGATGGTAATGTTGTTGATTTTGAGAAAAGAATCTAGGAAACTGTTCAGCAAAGGTTCCATGGTGTAATGGTAAGCACTATCGGCTCTTAATCCAGCGATCCGAGTTCAAATCTCGGTGGAGCCTGAATTCTTGTTGTCCCAGCTACTGGAAATTTGGGACATACAAGCTTGGCATCTGCATACCAACCACGGTTGCGGGACCGTTTGCTGCCTGAATCAATGACGGTTGATTTATTGTTCTCGACATCAGATGATTGGCTCACCCTCTCATTCCCAGTTCCAAATAAGAGGGGGAGAAAGATGTGTGCTGTCCAGTGCTTCGTTTGACTGCACAGCAGATTGCTCAACATTTTCTTTGCAAGCTGCATTCGGCTGGCATACTTGCTGAAATTGAAAGCAGTGCTCCTTGAAACGTAGGCATTGCACTTCGTATTCTTCGAAAAAGTTAACAATTGCTTATCTTTCGTGCAGCAGTGCCTTGCAAAGATTATACTCATTTTACCTGGCAGGACTGCAATGCAATCTGCCATGAGCAGTGTGAAAATGAAGCTGAGATTTGTGAACCGATAGCCATCAAGGCAACTGTGTGATTTGCTCAGAACCGAAGCTCAGCAGAGGGGCAAGTGGGCAAGCTGAAGTTAAGGATGAGACCAGGCCGAGACAAAGTATAATGGTGGAGTTGTGAATGTTGTTGATTTTGAGAAAATAATCTAAGAAACTGTTCAACAAAGGTTCCATGGTGTAATGGTAAGCACTCTGGACTTTGAATCCAGCGATCCGAGTTCAAATCTCGGTGAAGCCTGAATTCTTGTTGTCCCAGCTACTGGAAATTTGGGACACACAAGCTTGGCATCTGCGTCCCAACCACGGTTACGGGACCGTTTGCTGCCTGAATCGATGACGGTTGATTTATTGTTCTCGACATCAGATGATAGGCTCAACCTCTTATACCCAGTTCCAAATAAGAGGGGGAGAAAGATGTGTGTTGTCCACTGCTTCGTTTGACTGCACAGCAGAATGCTCAACATTTTCATTGCAAGCTGCATTCGGCTGGCATACTTGCTGAAATTGAAAGCAGTGCGTCTTGAAACGTAGGCATTGCACTTCATATTCTCGAAAAAAGTTAACAATTGCTCATCTTTCGTGCAGCAGTGCCTTGCAAAGATTATACTCGTTTTACCTGGCAGGACTGCAATTCAAGCTGCTATGAGCAGTGTGAAAAAGAAGCTGAGATTTGTGAACCGATAGCCATCCAGGCAGCTGTGTGATTTGCTCAGAACCGAAGCTTAGCAGAGGGGCAAGTGGGCAAGCTGAAGTTAAGGATGAGACCAGGCCGAGACAAAGTATAATGGTGGAGATGGTAATGTTGTTGATTTTGAGAAAAAAATCTAAGGAACTATTCAGCGAAGGTTCCATGGTGTAATGGTGAGCACTCTGGACTCTGAATCCAGCGATTCCAAGTTCAAATATGGGTGGAATCTGAATTCTTGTTGTCCCAGCTGCTGGAAATTTGGGACATACAACCTTGGCATCTGCATACCAACCACGGTTACGGGACCGTTTGCTGCCTGGATTGATGACAATTGATTTATTGTTATCGACATCAGATGATAGGCTCAACCTCTCATTCCCAGTTCCAAATGAGCGGGGGAGAAAGATGTGTATTGTCCAGTGCTTCGTTTCACTGCACAGCAGATTGCTCAACATTTTCTTTGCAAGCTGCATTCGGCTGGCATATTTGTTGAAATTGAAAGCAGTGCTTCTTGAAACGTAGACATTGCACTTCGTATTCCCGAAAAAAGTTAACAATTGCTTATCTATCGTGCAGCAGTGCCTTGCAAAGATTATTCACATTTTACCTGGCAGGACTGCAATACAAGATGCTATGAGCAGTGTGAAAAAGAAACAGAGATTTGTGAACCGATAGCCATCAAGGCAGCTCTGTGATTTACTCAGAACCGAGGCTCAGCAGAGGGGCAAGTGGGTAAGCTGAAGTTAAGGATGAGACCTGGCCGAGACAAAGTATAATGGTGGAGACAGTAATGTTGTTGATTTTAAGAAAATATTCAAATGAATTTATTAGCATAGGTTCCATGGTGTAATGGTGAGCACTCTGGACTTTGCATCCAGCGATCCGAGTTTAAATCTCGGTGGAACCTGAATTCTTGTTGTCCCAGCTGCTGGAAATTTGGGACATACAAGCTTGGCATCTGCATACCAACCACGGTTACGGGACCTTTTGCTGCCTGGATCGATGACGGTTGATTTATTGTTCTCGACAATAGATGATAGGCTCAACCTCTCATTCCCAGTTCCAAATAAGCGGGGGAGAAAGATGTGTATTGTCCAGTGCTTCGTTTCACTGCACAGCAGATTTATCAACATTTTCTTTGCAAGCTGCATTCGGCTGGCATACTTGTTGAAATTGAAAGCAGTGCTTCTTGAAACGTAGTCATTGCACTTCGTATTCTCGAAAAAAGTTAACAATTGCTTATCTATCGTGCAGCAGTGCCTTGCAAAGATTATTCACATTTTACCTGGCAGGACTGCAATACAAGATGCTATGAGCAGTGTGAAAAAGAAACAGAGATTTGTGAACCGATAGCCATCAAGGCAGCTGTGTGATTTACTCAGAACCGAGGCTTAGCAGAGGGGCAAGTGGGCAAGCTGAAGTTAAGGATGAGACCTGGCCGAGGCAAAGTATAATGGTGGAGACGGTAATGTTGTTGATTTTAAGAAAAGATTCAAATGAATTTATCAGCAAAGGTTCCATGGTGTAATGATGAGCACTCTGGACTTTGAATCCAGCGATCCGAGTTTAAATCTCGGTGGAACCTGAATTCTTGTTGTCCCAGCTGCTGGAAATTTGGGACATACAAGCTTGGCATCTTCATAACAACCACGGTTACGGGGCCGTTTGCTGCCTGGATCAATGACGGTTGATTTATTGTTCTCGACATCAGATGATAGGCTCAACCTCTCATTCCCAGTTCCAAATAAGAGGAGGAGAAAGATGTGTGTTGTCCAGTGCTTCGTTTGACTGCACAGCAGGTTGCTCAACATTTTCTTTGCAAGCTGCATTCGGCTGGCATACTTGCTGAAATTGAAAGCAGTGCTTCTTGAAAAGTAGGCATTGCACTTCGTATTCTCGAAAAAAGTTAACAATTGCTTATCTTTCGTGCAGCAGTGCCTTGCAAAGATTATACTCATTTTACCTGGCAGGACTGCAATGCAATCTGCCATGAGCAGTGTGAATAAGAAGCTGAGATTTGTGAACCGATAGCCATCAAGGCAACTGTGTGATTTGCTCAGAACCGAAGCTTAGCAGAGGGTCAAGTGGGCAAGCTAAAGTTAAGGATGAGACCAGGCCGAGACAAAGTATAATGGTGGAGATGGTAATGTTGTTGATTTTGAGAAAAGAATCTAAGGAACTATTCAGCAAAGGTTCCATGGTGTAATGTTAAGCACTCTGGACTCTGAATCCAGCGATTCCAAGTTCAAATATGGGTGGAACCTGAATTCTTGTTGTCCCAGCTGCTGGAAATTTGGGACATACAACCTTGGCATCTGCATACCAACCACGGTTACGGGACCGTTTGCTGCCTGGATCGATGACAGTTGATTTATTGTTCTCGACATCAGATGATAGGCTCAACCTCTCATTCGCAGTTCGAAATGAGCGGGGGAGAAAGATGTGTATTGTCCAGTGCTTCGTTTCACTGCACAGCAGATTGCTCAACATTTTCTTTGCAAGCTGCATTCAGCTGGCATATTTTTGAAATTGAAAGCAGTGCTTCTTGAAACGTAGACATTGCACTTCGTATTCCCGAAAAAAGTTAACAATTGCTTATCTATCGTGCAGCAGTGCCTTGCAAAGATTATTCACATTTTACCTGGCAGGACTGCAATACAAGATGCTATGAGCAGTGTGAAAAAGAAACAGAGATTTGTGAACCGATAGCCATCAAGGCAGCTCTGTGATTTACTCAGAACCGAGGCTCAGCAGAGGGGCAAGTGGGCAAGCTGAAGTTAAGGATGAGACCTGGCCGAGACAAAGTATAATGGTGGAGACAGTAATGTTGTTGATTTTAAGAAAATATTCAAATAAATTTATTAGCATAGGTTCCATGGTGTAATGGTGAGCACTCTGGACTTTGCATCCAGCGATCCGAGTTTAAATCTCGGTGGACCTGAATTCTTGTTGTCCCAGCTGCTGGAAATTTGGGACATACAAGCTTGGCATCTGCATACCAGCCACGGTTACGGGACCTTTTGCTGCCTGGATCGATGACGGTTGATTTATTGTTCTCGACAATAGATGATAGGCTCAACCTCTCATTCCCAGTTCCAAATAAGCGGGGGAGAAAGATGTGTATTGTCCAGTGCTTCGTTTCACTGCACAGCAGATTTATCAACATTTTCTTTGCAAGCTGCATTCGGCTGGCATACTTGTTGAAATTGAAAGCAGTGCTTCTTGAAACGTAGACATTGCACTTCGTATTCTCGAAAAAAGTTAACAATTGCTTATCTATCGTGCAGCAGTGCCTTGCAAAGATTATTCACATTTTACCTGGCAGGACTGCAATACAAGATGCTATGAGCACTGTGAAAAAGAAACAGAGATTTGTGAACCGATAGCCATCAAGGCAGCTCTGTGATTTACTCAGAACCGAGGCTCAGCAGAGGGGCAAGTGGGCAAGCTGAAGTTAAGGATGAGACCTGGCCGAGACAAAGTATCATGGTGGAGACAATAATGTTGTTGATTTTAAGAAAATATTCAAATGAATTTATTAGCATAGGTTCCATGGTGAGCACTCTGGACTTTGCATTCAGCGATCCGAGTTTAAATCTCGGTGGAACCTGAATTCTTGTTGTCCCAGCTGCTGGAAATTTGGGACATACAACCTTGGCATCTTCATAACAACCACGGTTATGGGGCCGTTTGCTGCCTGGATCAATGACGGTTGATTTATTGTTCTCGACATCAGATGATAGGCTCAACCTCTCATTCCCAGTTCCAAATAAGAGGAGGAGAAAGATGTGTGTTGTCCAGTGCTTCGTTTGACTGCACAGCAGATTGCTCAACATTTTCTTTGCAAGCTGCATTCGGCTGGCATACTTGCTGAAATTGAAAGCAGTGCTTCTTGAAAAGTAGGCATTGCACTTCGTATTCTCGAAAAAAGTTAACAATTGCTTATCTTTCGTGCAGCAGTGCCTTGCAAAGATTATACTCATTTTACCTGGCAGGACTGCAATGCAATCTGCCATGAGCAGTGTGAATAAGAAGCTGAGATTTGTGAACCGATAGCCATCAAGGCAACTGTGTGATTTGCTCAGAACCGAAGCTTAGCAGAGGGTCAAGTGGGCAAGCTAAAGTTAAGGATGAGACCAGGCCGAGACAAAGTATAATGGTGGAGATGGTAATGTTGTTGATTTTGAGAAAAGAATCTAGGAAACTGTTCAGCAAAGGTTCCATGGTGTAATGGTAAGCACTATGGGCTCTTAATCCAGCGATCCAAGTTCAAATATCGGTGGAACCTGAATTCTTGTTGTCCCAGCTGCTGGAAATTTGGGACATACAAACTTGACATCTGCATACCAACCACGGTTACGGGACAGTTTGCTGCCTGGATCGATGACGGTTGATTTATTGTTCTCGACATCAGATGATAGGCTCAACCTCTCATTCCCAGTTCCAAATAAGAGGGGGAGAAAGATGTGTGTTGTCCAGTGCTTCGTTTGACTGCACAGCAGATTGCTCAACATTTTCTTTGCAAGCTGCGTTCGGCTGGCATACTTGCTGAAATTGAAAGCAGTGCTTCTTGAAACGTAGGCATTGCACTTCGTATTCTTCGAAAAAGTTAACAATTGCTTATCTTTCATGCAGCAGTGCCTTGCAAAGATTATACTCATTTTACCTGGCAGGACTGCAATGCAATCTGCCATGAGCAATGTGAAAAAGAAGCTGAGATTTGTGAACCGATAGCCATCAAGGCAGCTGTGTGATTTGCTCAGAACCGAAGCTTAGCAGAGGGGCAAGTGGGCAAGCTGAAGTTAAGTATGAGACCAGGCCGAGACAAAGTATAATGGTGGAGTTGTTAATGTTGTTGATTTTGAGAAAAGAATCTAAAGAACTGTTCAGCAAAGGTTCCATGGTGTAATGGTAAGCACTCTGAACTTTGAATCCAGCGATCCAAGTTCAAATCTCGGTGGAACCTGAATTCTTGTTGTCCCAGCTGCTGGAAATTTGGGACATACAAGCTTGGCATCTGCGTACCAACCACTGTTACGGGACCGTTTGCTGCCTGAATCGATGACGGTTGATTTATTGTTCTCGACATCAGATGACAGGCTCAACCTCTTATTCCCAGTTCCAAATAAGAGGGGGAGAAAGATGTGTGTTGTCCAGTGCTTCGTTTGACTGCACAGCAGAATGCTCAACATTTTCTTTGCAAGCTGCATTCGGCTGGCATACTTGCTGAAATTGAAAGCAGTGCGTCTTGAAACGTAGGCATTGCACTTCATATTCTCGAAAAAAGTTAACAATTGCTCATCTTTCGTGCAGCAGTGCCTTGCAAAGATTATACTCATTTTACCTGGCAGGACTGAAATGCAATCTGCCATGAGCAGTGTGAAAAAGAAGCTGAGATTTGTGAACTGATAGCCATCAAGGCAGCTGTGTGATTTACTCAGAACCGAGGCTTAGCAGATGGGCAAGTGGGCAAGCTGAAGTGAAGGATGAGATCTGGCCGAGACAAAGTATAATGGTGGAGACGGTAATGTTGTTGATTTTAAGAAAAGATTCAAATGAATTTATCAGCAAAGGTTCCATGGTGTAATGGTGAGCACTCTGGACTTTAAATCCAACGATCCGAGTTCAAATCTTGGTAGAACCTGAATTCTTCTTGTCCCAGCTGCTGGAAATTTAGGGCATACATGCTTGGCATCTGCATACCAACCACGGTTACGGGGCTTTTGCTGCCTTAATCAATGATGGTTGATTTATTGTTCTCGACATCAGATGATAGGCTGAACCTCTCATTCCCTGTTCCAAATGAGCGGAGCAGAAAGATATGTGTTGTTCAGTGCTTCATTTGATTCCACAGCAGATTGCTCAACATTTTCTTTGCAAGCTGCATTCGGCTGGCATACTTGTTGTAATTGAAAGCAGAGCTTCTTGAAACGTCGGCATTGCACTTCGTATTCTCGAAAAAACTTAACAATTGCTTTTCTTTAGTGCAGCAGTGCCTTGCAAGGTTTATACACATTTTATCAGGCAGGACTGTAATACAAGCTGCTCTGAGCAGTGTGAGAAAGAAGCAGCGTTTTGAGAACCAAGATCCATCAAGGCGGCTGTGTGATTTGCTCAGAACCGAGGCTTAGCAGAGGGGCAAGTGGGCAAGCTGAAGTTAAGGATGAGACCAGGCCGAGACAAAGTTGAATGGTGGAGACGTTAATGTTGTTGATTTTGAGAAAAGAGCTAATGAAATCTTCAGCAACGGTTCCATGGTGTAATGGTTAGCACTCTGGACTCTGAATCCAGCAATCAGGGTTCAAATCTAGGTGGAACTGAATTCTTGTTGTCCCAGTTGCTGGAAATTTCGGACATATAGGGTGAAGGCATCTGCGTACCAACCACGGTTGCTGGACCGTTTGCTGCCTGAATCAATGACGGTTGATTTATTGTACTCTGTTGTGTCTGTACCTTTAAGAGAATAACTGGTCTTAGACTGCAGTACTGGCAGTGACCACTCCTGTATAAAAGGCCCTAGCAGGCTTCTGTAGTTTCAGTTTCAAGCTGCCTCTTGTTCAGTAAAGTACCTGTTAAACTGTTCTCCCGAAGTGCGTGTATTATTGAGGTGCAGACTTTACAGTGGCGACGAGTAAGTTCGAACTCACCTGCAGTGTGGCATCATCTCACGGGGATCTCACCTGAAAGGAAGGTCCTGGAAGGTCGTAGTCTGAGCAACGGGCGCCGACCGAGGGCAACCGCCCAAAGAATCCATCGGTGTTTGGAGAATTGCGGGAGAGACTGTGGTTCCAGCGAATCGTGCTGGAAGCAGGTAGCGCGCTGCCCCTTCCGGACTGTGGTGCGCTCAAGCTCGATAGAGAGGCTCTACAAATCGGGCAATTCAAACAGCCCCAAAACGCACTGTTCCCTGACCGGGAATCGAACCCGGGCCGCGGCGATGAGAGCGCCGAATCCTAACCAGTAGACCACCAGGGAAGCCACAGCAATGCAGTTGTTCCTGCCTGCTCCTTTGCAATTCAGATCCTTTCGCGACAGGCAAACTGTTCGGACAAAATGACATTTTTTAGACGAGCACACAAAAGACGTGTTCGCGAAAGCACGGCACCAAGTGCGGGTAGGCATCCACTAGAAATCGATTTCCTCCTGTGTTTTTCTCTGGATGTTGTCTCTCTCGGTGCTGGGCGAACAATTCATTGATGCATTTCTCCTGAACTGAAGCCTTTTGCCCATCTCGCGGGGTCAGAGCCGCTCTGTCCGTCTCTTACCTGCTTGTGACCATTATCGGGAACAGGCCGCCTGTTCAACTTTCATCAGCAAACCCAGAAAGACAAATAAACAGAAAGATGTGTCTCTCAGCCCCGGTGGCAAAGGTGCAGTGGATGTTAATCCAAATAAATCCCCCGTGAGATTCTGTCTGCATTGGCTTCCTTCTAAAGTTTGTATTTTATATTTTCGGAAAGACCATAAAATTAGGCTGATGGCCCGTACGGGGATTGGACCCGCGCCCTTGGCGTTATTCACCCCCCCGTGCTCAGTGCTCAGCAGAGTCGGCAGCACGAAGTTGGCAAACTGCCTGCAGTCCTCCGAACGGGCCTGTGTTGCGAGCCCATCCCGATCCCCGCAACCATTCTCGGGAAAAGGAATTTCTCGGCCTATCTCCTATTGATAAACTCACGATCTGCTCGAGCACAGAGCTCTCAGCCTTTACTCACTGATCTTCACAAGAGTTGATTGTGTTTTGTAAATCTCTCACTCGCTCTCCTCGCGGTCAAACACAAAGTTTACCTGCTGTGTTTTCCAGCAGCCAGTAAGTTGATTTGAAAAGGCCATTGTGACAGGGTTTGGGCTCTGAATCCAGTCACAGATCGGGTTGTGATGCCTTGTGGCTCAAGCGGTCACCTGACCTGCCAGCTGATGACCTCACTGCTGATGATGACTGATGTACCTCAATAATCCCGAGACTCGATGTTAGCGAAACAAAACAAGGCTTTTATTAACTTAGAAGATAACACGCAGTGGAGAGAGGTATCTTCCCTGGAGGTCTGCAGTACTGGCTGTGAGGCCAGACTGAGCTGGCTTACATAGAGGCCAGGTATGGGCGGAGCCCTACACACAACACATTCCATACATTCCAATACACAATACAATGGTGAGGAGAAACCTGAAACCAACCACAGTCACAGGCAATACAATGGTAAGGGGGAACCTGAAACCAACCACAGTCACAGGCAGTGATGAATGGAATATTTAATCACATTCACCCCTTCTATAGATTTAGTCTTTTCGGGGGTTTGGTAGTCCTCTGCGACCGACGTGGCTGTTGTGGTGTCGCGGGTGTCGGCTGGGTGTCCCCGGTGGCCTCCTGGGTCTCTGCCGGGGGTGCCGTCAGGGTTGTTGAAGGGGTAGTTGGTGGGGGTGCCGTTGGTCGATGTTCTTCCGGGGGTGATGAAAGAGTAGTGGGTGGGTAAGAGTTGCTGTGGTCGTTGTTGCTGCTATTGCCGTGGTTGTTGTCGTTACCGGCTGGGGCGACATCTTTTATTGACACGGTGTCCTCCCTTCCGTCGGCGTGCCGGACATACGCGTGTTGGGGGTTAGTGTGGAGTAGGTGCACTGGCTCCACGAGAGGGTCCGTCTTATGGCCCCTCACATGCCTTCGCACGAATACCAGACCCGGGGTGGAGAGCCATGACGGCATGGATACGCCTGAGGTGGATTTCCGGGGGAAGCTAAACATTCGTTCATGAGGCGTGGCATTAGTGGCAGTACACAATAGCGACCGTATCGAATGGAGCACATCTGAGAGGACTTCCTGCCAGCGGGAGATAGGGAGGCCCTTGGTCCTTAGAGCTAGAGTGACTGCTTTCCATACTGTCCCGTTCTCTCGCTCCACTTGACCGTTACCCCGGGGGTTGTAGCTGGTGGTACGGCTCGTGGCGATACCCCTGGACAGCATGTACTGGCGTAGCTCTTCACTCATGAAGGACGCCCCCATATCCGTGTGGATGTAGCTCGGCATACCGAACAGGCAGAACAGGCTGTTGAGGCATTTAATGACCGTGGCGCTGGTCATGTCTGGGCAGGGGAAGGCGAATGGGAACCGGGAGTATTCGTCCACAATGTTCAGGAAGTAAACATTGCGGTCGACGGACGGGAGGGGGCCCTTGAAATCTAAGCTGAGCCGCTCAAAGGGCCGTGTAGCTTTGATTAAGTGGGCTCTATCAGGGTGGTAGAACCGAGGCTTGCACTCAGCGCAAGTGCGGCAGTTCCTGGTCAGAGACCGAACTTCCTCAATCGAGTAGGGTAAGTTGCGGGACTTTATGAAGTGGAACAGCCGCGTGACCCCTGGGTGGCAGAGGTCGTTGTGGAGGGTCTGTAGCCGATCCCCGGTGGCGCTGGCACACATCCCTCGTGAGAGGGCATCTGGGGATTCGTTAAGGGCCCCTGGCCGGTAAATGATGTCATACTCGAAGGTGGAGAGCTCGATCCGCCACCTAAGAATCTTATCATTTTTGATCTTCCCCCTCTGTTTGTTATTGAACATAAACGCTACTGACCGCTGGTCGGTAAGTAGGGTGAAGCGTTTGCCGGCTAGGTAGTGGCGCCAGTGGCGCACTGCCTCCACGATGGCTTGGGCCTCCTTTTCCACGGAGGAGTGTCTGATCTCGGGCCCTTGGAGGGTCCTCGAGAAGAAAGCTACGGGCCGCCCCGCCTGGTTGAGGGTGGCCGCCAAGGCAAAGTCAGACGCATCACTTTCCACTTGAAATGGAGTGTTCTCGTCCACTGCCTGTAGCGTGGCCCGCTCAATATCCTGCTTAATGCTTTTGAAGGCGGCGTGGGCCTCAGCAGAGAGCGGAAAAGAGGATGCTTTCAAGAGGGGGCAGGCTTTGTCGGAGTAGTTGGGGACCCATTGGGAATAATAAGAAAATAACCCCAGGCACCTTTTCAGGGCTTTGGGAGTGTTGGGCAGGGGCAGCTCCCGTAGGGGGCGCAATCGGTCGGGGTCTGGTCCGATTTCCCCATTCTCCACCACGCTGCCTAGTGTGCAGAGGGGCGTGGTGTTGAAAACGCACTTGTCCTCGTTGTCGGTGAGGTTGAGTTTTTGTGCGGTTTTCAGGAACCTCTCGAGGTTCAAGTCGTGATCCTGCTGGTTGTGACCGCAGATGGTGACGTTGTCGAGGTAGGGGAAGGTTGCCTGCAAGTGGTGGTCATCGACCATGCGATCCATCTCCCTCTGGTAGACCGAGACCCCATTCGTCACCCCAAAGGGGACTCTGAGGAATTGGTAGAGGCGTCCGTTCGCCTCGAAGGTGGTGTACGGGCGGTCCTCTGGTCTGATAGGGAGCTGGTGGTACGCTGACTTGAGGTCGATGGTGGAGAACACCCGGTATTGGGCGATTTGGTTCACCATTTCTGATATGCGGGGTAGCGGGTAGGCGTCTAGTTGGGTGTACCTGTTGATCGTTTGGCTATAGTCAATCACCATCCATTTCTTCTCGCTACCCCTTACCACCACCACTTGGGCGCGCCACGGGCTATTGCTGCATTCAATAATGCGCTCTTTCAGGAGCCTGTCTACCTCGGTTGCGATAAACCGCCTGTCCTCCCAGCTGTACCTCCTGCTTTTGGTCGAAGGCGGCTTTACCTTCAGGGTAGCCAGGCCGCACACTGTGAGGGGCGGCTGGGACCCACCGTACTTGAGCGTGATGCTTTGGTGGTTGCACTGGAAATCCAGGCCCAAGATCACGCTCGCGCATAGATTCTTCATGATTAATACTTTAAAATTATCGTATACAGTCCCGTTAACGGACAATTGAACCGTGCAGCAACCCAGAATGGTCGATGTCTGGGTTTTATCAGCCATAGAGATGGTACCCCGAGTAGGGACCACCTTTAGGGAGAGTTGTCGTGCCAGTTCCGGGTGGATAAAACTCTCCATGCTTCCACTGTCAATTAAACATTTAACCCCGCACCCGTTTACCTCAATGTCCACCATTGATTTGGATAGCGGGTGGGGCCTGGTCTGGTCCACTGTGACCGATGCCACTGTAGGGCCCTGATCGAGACAAGATGGCATCCGCGCTGTCTGCTCACAAGATGGCGACCCCACGAGGTCGGGCAAGACGGCCGCTCCCACGGCGCACACACGGCGGTGGCGTGTTTTGGTTTTCCAGCGGGGTTCCCTCTGCACACCTTCCCAAAGTGCCCCTTCTTACCGCACTTAAAGCAGGTGGTGCCTTTCGCCGGGCACAGGTTTCTGGTGTGTTTTGGCTGCCCGCAGAAGTAGCAGTTGGGTCCCCGATGCGTCGCGGCTGTCGTAGGGCTTCTGGGGTGGAGAGCGGGGCCCCGACGGTGTCGGGCTGCCGGGCGGGGAAGATGCCTTCCAAGATGGCGGCGCCCTTGGTGCACACGTGGCGGCGTGGACGGCACGGGCTGAAGAGTAGGCGTCCGAGTTTCTCTGGGCCACATCCAGTGATCGCGCAGTGTCCGCAGCCTGTTTCAGGTCCAATCCCGTATTTTCCAGCAGTCTTTGCCGGATGTAAGTGGAGCTGAGGCCTGTGATAAAGGCATCGCGAACAAGCTCGTCGGTGTAAACTGCGGCTTTTACATCTCGGCACTTGCAGTCTTTGCCAAGCATTTTCAGGGTGCCTAGGAACTCCTCCACCGATTCCCCAGGTCGCTGTGCGCGAGTGGCGAGCAGATGCCTAGCATACACCTCATTCGGAGGCTGCTGGTAATGCGCCTTTAAGATGTTGCAGGCGGCCAGGTACGTGTCGGCGTCTTGGATGAGGGGGTAAACCCGGTGGCTTACCCAATTCCGCAGAATTCCGAGTTTCATACTCGCAGCGTCCGTAGCGTCTTTGACGGCTGCGGAATTGTCCAGGAAGAATTCCATACACATAAACCAGTGTCCGAAGCGTGCTGATGCGTCCGGAGCATGCTGATCCAAATCCAAACGTTCGGGTTTCAGGAGTTGATCCATTGTGTTGAAAAATAAGTTAATAAAATTGATGTGCCTCAATAATCCCGAGACTCGATGTTAGCGAAACAAAACAAGGCTTTTATTAACTTAGAAGATAACACGCAGTGGAGAGAGGTATCTTCCCTGGAGGTCTGCAGTACTGGCTGTGAGGCCAGACTGAGCTGGCTTACATAGAGGCCAGGTATGGGCGGAGCCCTACACACAACACATTCAATACATTCCAATACACAATACAATGGTGAGGAGAAACCTGAAACCAACCACAGTCACAGGCAATACAATGGTAAGGGGGAACCTGAAACCAACCACAGTCACAGGCAGTAATGAATGGAATATTTCATCACAGTGACCTCATAATTAACCCCATCGTACAGCTGTGGGTTGATGTTTAAATTGATGCAAAAATATTTCCCTGAAAGCCAATCAAATCTAATCGACATAAACTAGTTGATGTTATGAATTTGTGCTCCCAGTGGGAATTCCTGCAGAGTCTGCTGGTGTTCCTCTCCCCAATTACCCACAGGAAGCTTTGTGTTCAGAGTCTGTACTCATTACATCGACATTACACAGTATTATTACACGGCCACATCTAAAACTGGACACATTAATAGGGAGACAACAGTGTGAATCGTAGGGTGGGAGAGGCGGGGAGCGAGGGAGAGAGAGAAAGAGAGGGAGGGGGGAGGGAGAGAAAGAGAGGGAGTGGGGAGGGAGAGAGAGGGGGAGGGAGAGAGAGCGGGGAGGGAGTGAGAGAGAGGATGAACGAGAGAACGGAGGTAGAGAGAGAACGGGTTCGGGAGAGGGGACGGGAGAGAGAGGGGGCTGGAGAGAGAGGGGGCGGGAGAGAGAGGGGGCGGAAGAGAGAGGGGGCGGGAGAGAGAGGGGGCGGGAGAGAGAGGGGGCGGGAGAGAGAGGGGAGGGAGAGAGAGGGGAGGGAGAGAGAGGGGAGGGAGAGAGGGAGAGAGAGGGGAGGGAGAGAGAGGGGAGGGAGAGAGACAGGAGGGAGAGAGAGTGAGGGGAGGGAGAGAGAGGGGAGGGAGAGAGAGAGGGCGAAGAGAGAGTGAGAGGGGGTGAGATGGTGATAAACGTGGTGGTAAACGCTTCAGCCGTGTTTTTGCACTCACGTGCTGGGCTCCGCCATCATTGAGGATGGGGATATTCATGGTGCCTCCTCCTCCCGTTAGTTGTTTAATTGTCCACCACCATTCACGACTGAATGTGGCAGGACTGCAGAGCTTTGGTCTGATCCATTGATTGTGGGATCACTTCACCCTGTCTATAGCATGCTGCTTCCGCTTTTTAGCACTTCATTTTTGGTATGCCTGCTGCTACTCCTGGCATGGTTTTCTGCACTCCTTATTGAACCAGGCCAGGCCTTGGTGGTACAGATTGTGGTTGAATACTATTCTGCTGTTGCTGATGGCCCACAGCGCCGCATGGATGCCCAGTTTTGAGCTGCTAGATCTGTTCTGAATCTGTCCCAATTAGCACGGTGGTAGTGCCACACAACATGATGGAGGGTGTTCTTGGTGTGAAGACGGGACTTCGTCTCCTCAGTGACTGTGCGGTGGTCGCTGCTGCCAATGCTGTCATGGAAAGATCCATCTGCGACAGGTAGATTGGTGAGGACGAGGTCAAGTAGGTTTTTCCCTCATTTTGGTTCTCTCACCACCTGCCGGAGGCCCAGACTGGCAAATATGTCTTTCCGGACTCAGCCAGCTCGGTCAGTAGTGGTGCTACCGAACCACTCATGGTGATGGACATTGAAGTCCCCCACCCAGAGTACATTCTGTGCCCTTGTTACTCTCAGTGCTTCTTCCAAGTGGTGTTCAACATGGAGGAGCACTGATTCATCAGCTGAGGGTGGGAGGGAGGTGGTAATCAGCAGGAGGTTTCCTTGCCCATGCTTGACCTGAAGCAACGAGACTTTTATGGGGTCCGGAGTCAATGTTGAGGACTCCCAGGGCCACTCCCTCCCGACTGTATACCACAGTGCCGCCACCCCTGGTGGGTCTGTCCTGCCGGTGGGACAGGACATACCCAGGGATAGTGATGGAGGAGTTTGGGGCATTGGCTGAAAGGTAAGATTCTGTGATTATGACTATGTCAGGCTGTAGCTTGACTAGTCTGTGTCACAGCTCTCCCAATTCTGGCACAATTGCCCAGATGTTGGTGAGGAGGACTTTGCAGGGTCGACGGGGCTGGGTGTGCCGTTGCCGTGTTCTTAGCTGGTGCCGAGTTCGATGCCGGGTGGTCCCTCCGGATGGAGCAAGTTTAAAACACACGAGAGAAAGACACACACTGAAAGAGACAGACTTTTATCACAGCAGGGGGGAGTGTGAAGCAGGAATTTCGACTGCTCGTGTGGAGAAGAGACAAACGTCTTTGTAATAAAGGTTGGAAGCGATCAAACATCCAAGGCTTCCCGAACAAATGAGAACCACTGTATCATCAGGATACACACAGGGAGGGAGTGATGGTTTATGATTCCCACACGTGTCCCAATATGAAAAATATAAGAATACAGCAATCTGAAGCTCAGAGTAATAAAAAAGGGAAACTCTTCAAATCGACTCTTTGAGGAGCAAAGCCGGTATCTCTGGGGTGTGTGAGTTTTATTGGTACCGATATCACATATACACTGCATGGAAGGGGTTATATTTCAGTATCTGATTGATTATAACTTTATTGAACGAAGTCAAAGGTTTTTTCACTGTTTCCCTTCACCTCGAACTTGTATTGGAGATAAAGGATGTTTGACAATATCCTGTAATACATCCACACGGGAGATAGGAATATATGACAATCTCCTACAGCCAAGGACAAAGTGACTGAGCACGGAGAGAAATGTGAGTTGATTAGAGAGAGGCAATATGGATGTGTAGAGGGCAGGTCATGTCTAACGAACCTCATTGAACTTTGAGGAATTAGCTGAAGTAGTAGGCAGAGGAATGTCTGTGGATATGTTGTATATGGACTTCCAGAATGGATTCAATGAGGTTCAGTATAAGAGACTGTTAGCTAAAATTAAAGGTCATGGAATTGAAGGCAAATTATTGGGCTCGTTAGGAGATTGGGTAGGCGGTGGGAGACAGAGAGTAGGGACAGTGGAAATGTACTCGAATTGGAAGGAAGTGACTTGTGGTGTCCACAAGAATCTGTGCTGGGGGATCAACTATTCACTGTATTTATTAATGAAAGGGATAACATAATAGAGAGCCATATATCCAGGTTTGCCGATGACACAAAGATAGGTGGCACAGTAAGTAGTGTAGAGGGGAG
The DNA here is from genome assembly GCF_052327205.1 of Somniosus microcephalus. Classification (NCBI taxonomy): domain Eukaryota; kingdom Metazoa; phylum Chordata; class Chondrichthyes; order Squaliformes; family Somniosidae; genus Somniosus; species Somniosus microcephalus. Next base: position 14,483,217 of record NW_028225182.1, on the reverse strand, counting down.
CATAAAATTACAAAGAGACATTGATAGATTAACTGAGTGGGCAAAACTGTGGCAGCTGGATTTCAACACAGTTAAATGTGAGGTCATCCATTCTGGACCAAAGAAAGACAGATGTGTGTATTGTTTAAATGGTGGAAAGCTGGGAACAGTGAAGGTCCAAAGACATTTAGGGGTTTGTGTAAAGAGATCACTAAAATACAGTGATCAGGTACAAAAAATAATCAACAAAGCCAATGGAATGTGAGCATTTGCCTAGAAATTGGGTTGTGGCGCCAAAATGGCGCAAAAGTCGCCTGAGCGCAGGATTTAGCGCAGCGATCGTAGTAATACCGATCGCCAGAAATTCAGTTTCAGTGCCCCTCGAGGGACACGGGGCGAGACTCGAGGTGCTCCGCGTCCCTCTTAGGGCGCTGAAACTGATTATCGCAGCGCAACGTGCCGCAGTGCCACACGCTGCGGCACGGCACGCTGCGGTACTGCAGGCCTTCCTCCCACTGTTAAGGGGGAGGTGCCTGCAACAGCGCGAACCCCGATCGCGAGTGCTGGGAAATGAGCCCGGCACCAAGGAGAAGTGCCGGGCTCTCGGGAAACAGCCGGCAATGCCGCGGGGGGTAGGGTTAGGAGGCCAGGGACGGAGGTGCTGGCAGGCGGCCGCCGAAAAAGCAGCCGCCCCGCACCTCCACCTTAACTTGCGCCACTGCCGGCACAGTAAGGCCCCGTGAACCGGGCACGGGTAGCGAATGGCGCAACTGCACCGTTCCCTACCAAATATCGCTAACGGGGCATGAATGGGGCGCTGCGCACACCGATGACGTCATCGGTGGTGGCGCAGCGCAACAGGCTAACGCCACCATTAGCGCCCCTCCTGAATATCGCGGGAGGCGCAGCCAGTGGCGCTACAGCCACTGCCTGCCTCTTTAGGTGCTAACAGGTGGCGCTACTCACCCAATTTCTCCCCCTTTATATCGAGAGGGCCAGAATACAAGGGGGATTGCTAGAGCTTTACAAAGCCCTGGTTAGATCTCATCTGGAGCACTGTGTAAAGTTCTGGGCACCGCACCTGGTAAAGGATATCCTGGACTTGGAGCATGTTAACTGGGACCAAGGGTTAAAGTATGAGGCGAGATTACATAAACCTGGCTTCTGTTCCTGGAATATAGAAGGTTAAGGGGTGAGTTGATTGAGGTTTCCAGGATTTTGAAAGGAATTGATAGGATAGATAGAGAAAAACTATTTCCACTGGTGGAGGAGTCTCGAACAATGGGTAATAACCTTAAAATCAGAGCCAGGCCATTCAGGAGAGAATTTAGGAAACACTTCTTCACACAAAGGGTGGTAGAAGTGTGGAACCCTCTCCCACAAAAAGCAGTAGAAGTCAGCGCAAATAATAATTTCATATCCGAGTTCGATAGATTTATCATCGCCAAGGGTATTAAGGGATCTGGAGCTAAGTCGGGTGGATGGAGTTAGGACACAGATCAGCCACGATCTCATTGAATGAAGGAACAGGCTCGATGGGCTGAAGGGCCTCTTCCTGTTTCTATGTCCTGTGCTTCTCATATTCCACATCAGGGCAATAGGGATATATGACAATATCCTCCAATACCTCAATAAGGGCAATAGGGATATATGACAATATCCTCCAATACCTCAATAACGGTAATAGGGATATATGACAATATCCTACAATACCTCAATAAGGGCAAGAGGGATATATGACAATATCCTCCAATACCTCAATAAGGGCAATAGGGATATATGACAATATCCTCCAATACCTCAATAAGGACAATAGGGATATATGACAATATCCTACAATACCTCAATATGGGCAATAGGGATGTATGACAATATCCTCCAATACCTCAATAACGGCAATAGGGATATATGACAATATCCTCCAAGACCTCAATAAGGACAATAGGGATATATGACAATATCCTACAATACCTCAATATGGGCAATAGGGATATATGACAATATCCTCCAATACCTCAATAACGGCAATAGGGGTATATGACAATATCCTCCAAGACCTCAATAAGGGCAATAGGGATATATGACAATATCCTACAATACATCAATAAGGGCAATAGGGATATATGACAATATCCTACAATACCTCAATAATGGCAATAGGGATATATGACAATATCCTCCAAGACCTCAATAAGGGCAATAGGGATATATGACAATATCCTACAATATCGCTAAGGGCAATAGGGATATATGACAATATCCTCCAATACCTCAATAAGGGCAATAGGGATATATGACAATATCCTACAATATCTCAATAAGGGCAATAGGAATATATGACAATATCCTCCAATACCTCAATAAGAGCAATAGGGATATATGACAATATCCTCCAATGCCTCAATAAGGGCAATAGGGATATATGACAATATCCTCCAATACCTCAATAAGGGCAATAGGGATATATGACAATATCCTCCAATACCTCAATAAGGGCAATAGGAATATATGACAATATCCTACAATACCTCAATAAGGGCAATAGGGATATATGACAATATCCTACAATACTTCAATAAGGGCAATAGGGATATATGACAATATCCTACAATACCTCAGTAAGGGCAATAGGAATATATGACAATATCCTCCAATATCTCAAAAAGGGCAATAGAGATTTATATGACAATATCCTACAGTACCTCAATAAGGGCAATAGGGATATGTGACAATGTCCTACAAAGCTTCGACATGAGGGTAATACAACAACAACTTGTATTTATATAGCGTCTTTAACGTACTAAAAATGGTAAGACGTCCCAGGATGATTCACCGGAGCATTTCAGACAAAATTTGACAACGAGGCACATTAGGGCAGATTGCCAAAATGTTGTTCAAAGGTTTAAAGGAGGAAAGAGAGGTAGAAAGGATTAGAGAGGAAATTCAGAGCTTAGGGCCTAGGCAGCTGAAGGCACGGCCACTAATGGAGGAGTGATTAAAATCAGGGATGCTCAAGAGGCCGGAATTAGAGGAGCACAGATACCTCGGAGTGAGTTTTGTGGGGCTGCAAGAGATAACAAAGATAGGGAGAGACGAGGCCCTGGAGCGATTTGAAAACAAGGATGAGAATTTTAAATTGAGCCATTGCCTAACCGGGAGGCAATGTAGGTCAGCGAGCACAGGGGTGATGGGTGAACGGGACTTGGTGCGAGTTGGACACGGACAGCAGAGTTTTGGATGACCTGCAGTTTACGGAATGGAGAAGGTGGGACGCTGGCCAGGAGAGCGTTGGAATTGTCAATTGTAGCGGTAATAAAGGCAATGGATGTTTGAGGTATATCCCATATCATACAATACCTCCACAGAACAGGGAAAGATGTAAGAAAACTACTGGGCACTTGGTCTAAGCATTAAACAAAGCTTTAATCAAATGTTTTACAAGATGGAGGTCCAGTTGTGTCCTTCATTAGTTCCTGTTAAGTAAGTCCTGCGCAAGTTGGGCCCGTGCCCGAGTTTTCATACTCTCCCTGGACAGCGCTAACCGCAGGCCGCTCAGTTGATTCATGTCAACAATATCTATGATACCCCCACATATGGCCAATAAGGATGTATGACAATATCCTGCAATGTACCCACAGTAGAAAAACATGTGGAAACAGAAAACGGAATAAAGAATAGTCAGGACGGATTTCAAAAGGGAAGGTCATGCATGACCAACCTTATTCAATTCTGTGAAGTAGTAACAAAGAGAAGACAAGGATAATACAGTAGATGTAATAGATTAGGATTTTCCAAAGGCCTTCGATAAGGTACCGCATCGTATACTCATGACTATGGTCAGAGCATGTGGAGTCAGGGGACCGGTAGCAGAATGAATAGCAAGCTGGATGCAGAATGGAAAACAGAGAGTCAGGGTTAAGGGGAGCTACCCTGACTGGAAAATGTTGGGAAGTGGTGTTCCACAAGGATCGGTGCTGGGAGCACTGTTCACAATTTACACAAACGGTTTGGACTTGAGAATCGGAAATACAATTTCAAAATTTGCAGATGTCACCAAATTGGGGGAGTATAGTTAATACTGGGAAAGACTGTGGCAAAATACAAGAGAACATTAATAAACTTGCAGAATGGGCGTGTAATTGGCAAACGAATTTCTACAGAGATAAGCGAGAGATTTTACATTAATGTAGGAAGAATAAGGAGGCCACAGACTGCTTGGAAATTAATAGTCTAACTGGGGCAGATGATCAAATTGATCTGGGGGACAGATACTCAAATCACTAAAAGTAGCGACCCAGGTTAATAAGGCCAAAAAAAGCAAACCAACCCCTTGAGTTTGTTTCTAAAGGGATCGAATTGAAAAGCAGACAAGGTTTGTTAAACTTGTATTGAACCTTGGTTAGACCACATTTAACTTTAATTTCACAGTTCTGGTCTCCATATTATAAAAAGGATGGAGAGACACTGAAGAAGATGCAAAAAAGATTTACAAGGTTGACACCAAAACTAAGAGGTTATAATTTTCAGGAAAGGCAGAACAGGCCTGTAGAAAAGAGAGGGCTGAGGGGTGAGCTCAGAGTTCTATAAGATTATGAAAGGGTTTGATAGGGTAGATGTGGAGAGATTCTTCCACTTGTGGGGGGAGACCAGAACTAGGCTCCATAAATACAAGCTGGCCATTAATAAATCCCACCGGGCATTCAGGAGAAACTTCTTTGCCCAGAGAGTGGTTAGAATGTGGAACTCGCTCCCACAAGGAGTAGTTGAGGCGAACAGCACAGGCCCATTTGAGGGGCAGCTTGATCAGCGTGTGAGAGAGTGAGTCTGAAAGAGACAGTGTGTGAGAGAGTGAGTCTGAGAGACTGTGTGTGAGAGAGTGAGACTCAGAGGCAGATGATGAAGTGCAACTCCACCTTCAGTTTGCCGGTGCGGTTTTCGGTCGCCTGAGGAAGAGCATGTTTGAAGACCAGGACGTCGAACCCGGCACCAAGCTCATGGTCTACAGAGCAGTCGTGATTCCCGCCCTCCTGTATGCTTCAGAGATATGGACTATGTCCAACAGGCAACTCAAAGCCCTGGAGAGGTACCTCCAACGCTGCCTCCGCAAGATCCTGCAAATCCATTGGCAGGATAGGCGCATGAATGTATGTGCTCTCGCTCAGGCAACATCCCCAGTATTGAAGCTTTGACCACGCTCGATCAGCTCCGATGGATGGGCCACATCGTCCGCATGCTCGATACGAGACTCCCAAAACAAGCGCTCTACTCGGAGCTCCAACACGGCATGAGAGCCCCAGGTGGGCAGAGGAAATGCTTCAAGGGCACCCTAAAAACCTCCTTGAAAAAGTGCAACATCCCCACCAACACCTGGGAATCCCTGGCCCAAAACCGCACAAAGTGGAGGAGAAGCATCCGGGAAGGCGCCAAACACCTCGAGTCTCTTCGACGGGAGAAAGCGGAAGCCAAGAGCAAACAGTGGAAGGAGCGCACGTCAACCCAGGCACCACAACCACCCACCCCTTCAAGCACTGTCTGCCCCACCTGTGACAGAGACTGGAGGTCCTGCATTGGACTCATCAGTCACTTGAGAACTAATTATCAGTAATGAAGCAAGTCATCCTCTGTTCCAAGGGACTGCCTAAGAAGAAGTGAGAGTCTGACAGAGACCGTGTGTGAGAGAGAGACCCAGAGGCTGTGTGTGAGGGAGTAAGTCTGACAGAGTCAGTGCGTGAGAGAGAGAGTCTGAGAAGACAGTGTGAGAGAGAGAGAGTCTGAGAGAGACCGTGTGTGAGAGAGAGACCCAGAGGCTGTGTGTGAGGGAGTAAGTCTGACAGAGACAGTGCATGAGAGAGAGAGTCTGAGAGAGACTGTGTGTGAGAGAGTCAGACAGTGTGTGAGAGTCAGTCAGAGAGACAGTGTGTGAGAGAGAGAGTGTGTGAGAGAGAGTGTGTGAGAGTGAGTCTGAGAGAGACCGTGAGAGACCAGCTATTCACAATATATATAAATGAGCTAGACGAGGGAACTAGATGTAATATCTCCAAGTTTGCAGATGACACAAAGCTGGGTGGGCATGTGTGCTGTAAGGAGGATGCCGAGAATCTCCAGTATGATTTGGACAGGTTGGGTGATTGGGCAGAAGCATGGCAGATGCAGTACAATGTGGAAAAAAGCGAGGTTATCCACTTTGGTGGCAAAAACAGGAAGGCAGATTATCTGAATGGCAATAGATTGGGAGAAGGGGAAGTGCAACGAGACCTGGGTGTCCTTGTGCACTCGTCGCTGAAGGTAAGCATGCAGGTGCAACATGCGGTTAAGAAGGTAAATGGTATGTTGGCATTCGTAGTGAGATGATTCGAGTACAGGAACAAAGATGTCTTGCTGCAGTTGTACCGGGACTTGGTGAGACCTCACCTTGAGTATTGTGTGCAGTTTTGGTCGCCTTATCTGAGGAAGGATGTTCTTGCCATGGAGGGAGTGCAGTGAAGATTCACCAGACTGTTACCTGGGATGGCAGGAATGACGTATGAGGAGAGATTGGATCGATTGGGCTTATACTCGCTGCAATTTAGAAGAACGAGAGGGGATCTCATTGAAACATATAAAATTCTAACAGGACTGGACAGACTAGATGCAGGAAGATGTTCCCGATGGCCAAGGAGTAAAGAACCAGGGGTCACAGTCTATGGATAAGGGGTAAGCCATTTAGGACTGAGATAAGGAGGAATTTCTTCACCCAGAAAGTGGGGAACCTGTGGAATTCTCTACCACAGAAGGCAGTGGAGGCCAATTCATTAAATATATTCAAGAAGGAGTTGGATATATTTCTTAAGGCTAAAGGGATCAAGGGATATGGGGAGAAAGCAGGGACAGGGTACTGAATTTGGATGATCAGCCATGATCTAATTGAATGGCGGAGCAGTCTCGAGGGGCCGAATGGTCTACTCCTGCTCCTGTCTTCTATATGTGTGAGAGAGTGAGTCTGAGTGAGACAAGTGAGAGAAAGTCTGAGAGAGACAGTGTGTGAGAGAGTGAGTCTGAGAGACAGTGTGTGAGAGAGTGAGTCTGAGAGAGACAGTGTATGAGAGAGTGAGCCTGAGAGAGACAGTGTGTGAGAGAGTGAGTCTGAGAGAGACAGTGTATGAGAGAGTGAGCCTGAGAGAGAGTGAGAGAGAGACAGTGTATCAGAGAGTGAGTCAGAGAGACAGTGTGAGTGAGTCTGAGAGAGACAGTGTGTGAGAGAGTGAGTCTGAGAGAGACAGTGCGTCTGAGAGAGACAGTGTGTGTGAGAGTGAGTCTGAGAGAGACAGTGTCTGAGAGAGTGAGTCTGAGAGAGACAGTGTCTGAGAGAGTGAGTCTGAGAGAGACAGTGTATGAGAGAGTGGGCCTGAGAGAGACAGTGTGTGAGAGAGTGAGTCTGAGAGACAGTGTCTGAGAGAGTGAGTCTGAGAGAGACAGTGTGTGAGAGAGTGAGTCTGAGAGAGACAGTGTGAGAGAGAGTGAGTCTGAGAGACAGTGTCTGAGAGAGTGAGTCTGAGAGAGACAGTGTGTGAGAGAGTGAGTCTGAGAGAGACAGTGTGTGAGAGAGTGAGTCTGAGAGAGGCAGTGTGTGAGAGAGTGAGTCTGAGAGAGACAGTGTGTGAGAGAGTGAGTCTGAGAGACAGTGTGTGAGAGTCTGAGAGAGACAGTGTGTGAGAGAGTCTGAGAGAGACAGTGTGTGAGAGAGAGTCTGAGAGAGACAGTGTGTGAGAGAGTGAGCCTGAGAGAGACAGTGTGAGAGAGTGAGTCTGAGAGAGACAGTGTGTGAGAGAGTGAGTCAGAGAGACAGTGTGTGAGAGAGTGAGTCTGAGAGAGAGTGTGAGAGAGAGAGAGAGATGGTCAGAGAGACAGTGTATCAGAGAGTCAGAGAGACTGTGTATCAGAGAGTGAGTCAGAGAGACAGTGTCTGGGAGAGTGAGTCTGAGAGAGACAGTGTCTGAGAGAGTGAGTCTGAGAGAGACAGTGTATGAGAGAGTGAGCCTGAGAGAGACAGTGTGTGAGAGAGTGAGTCTGAGAGACAGTGTCTGAGAGAGTGAGTCTGAGAGAGACAGTGTGTGAGAGAGTGAGTCTGAGAGAGACAGTGTGAGAGAGAGTGAGTCTGAGAGACAGTGTCTGAGAGAGTGAGTCTGAGAGACAGTGTGTGAGAGAGTGAGTCTGAGAGAGACAGTGTGTGAGAGAGTGAGTCTGAGAGAGGCAGTGTGTGAGAGAGTGAGTCTGAGAGAGACTGTGTGTGAGAGAGTCTGAGAGAGACAGTGTGTGAGAGAGTCTGAGAGAGACAGTGTGTGAGAGAGAGTCTGAGAGAGACAGTGTGTGAGAGAGTGAGCCTGAGAGAGACAGTGTGTGAGAGAGTGAGTCTGAGAGAGACAGTGTGTGAGAGAGTGAGTCAGAGAGACAGTGTGTGAGAGAGTGAGTCTGAGAGAGAGTGTGAGAGAGAGAGAGAGAGATGGTCAGAGAGACAGTGTATCAGAGAGAGAGTCAGAGAGACTGTGTATCAGAGAGTGAGTCAGTGAGACAGTGGGTGAGAGAGTGAGTCTGAGAGAGACAGTGGCCCCGATTTTCGGCTTGTGTGGGAAATGGTCGGATTTCCCCAAATGTGGGGTTTCTGACACACATAATAAAGTGTCAGCCCGCCCCATGCAATTTTCCCTCAATTGGCCAATTAATTCCAAGCATGTGGGAAGCCTTGCTAATTGTCTAAATCGAGTCAGAAATCCCCACAGTATGATGTCATCATTCGTGGTGCTTTCAAGGTCCATGGCAAGCACTGCATCCTCTGAAGGCTTCCAAATGAACCATACAGGATGGCAGAGGAGCCTGCAGCAGCTGTGGCCAGTGCCAGACCCCGAGCTGCCTTTAAATTCGAGGAGGCTTCACTGCAGGCATTATTGGATGGGGCTCGGGCCCACAGGGAGGTCCTCTTCCCTAGGTCAGGAAGGAAGAGGCCTCCCACTGAAGCCAATGCTGCATGGATGCAGGTGTCAGCAGATGCCAACTCGCTGGGAGTCACCAGAGGAACCTTGGCATTACATCTGTAACTCCTTCCTTGACTCCCCCACAGTACCATCCAGAGCCCCCATCCTCACTGTGGAGGAGGAAGAGGCTGTGCAGCCAGATTCCTCAGAGGGAGCTCCAACCTCTGAGGGTGCAGCGTCAGCAGAAGTAGGCGCACCCAGCACCAGCGCAGACACTCACACCTCGGGGGGACCTTTGGGACATAGAGTAGTGTTGTCACCTGGTGTTTCACAGCTGACAAGTGAGCCTCAGCAGATTCTGGAGACAGGGACAGCAGTGGAGAGTCCTCGTTGGAGGGCGCAGGGCTCTGCCAGCTCAGCTCAGCTGTGCTGCATCTCGACCCTCTGCCTCTGGGTCCATCCGCAAGAGAAGAGCTGATGGATCTCCATGCACAGATGCAGGAGTCTCTGGCAGGTTTTGTCTCCAGGGTCGCTGCGAATGTGGAGCGAATGGAGGAGTCCATAGCGACCATGAGCAGAGCCTTTGTGGAGTCACTGGTGCATGAACGCAGCACCATGGAAAGGTTGGCAACCTCCATGGAGGAGATAACTCGCCAGCATAGTGGTTAGCACTGTTGCCTCACAGCGCCAGGGACCCGGGTTCAAATCCGGCCTCGGGTGACTGTCTGTGTGGAGTTTCCACATTCTCCCCGTGTTTGCGTGGGTTTCCTCCGGGTGCTCTGGTTTCCTCCCACAGTCCAAAGATGTGTGGGTTAGGTTGATTGGCCATGATAAAAATTGGCCCTTAGTGTTAGGGGGGATTAAATATGTGGGGTTATGGGGTTACGGGGATAGGGCTTGGGTGGGATGGCTGTCGGTGTAGGGACCGGGTGCTAGGGTTTGGATGATCAGCCATGATCTCGTTGAATGGCGGAGCAGGCTCGAAGGGCCGAATGGCCTACTCCTGCTCCTAGTTTCTATGTTTCGATGTTTCGATGTTTCATACGGAAAACATGGTGAGTGCTCATAAGAGAATGACATCTCTTGAGGAGCGTTGGCCATCTGTTGAACAGAGAAACCAGATCTTCATGGAAGTCCTTCTGAGTAGGACTGCCAGTGCAGAAACGGGTCCCACTGGCCCCCTAAAGCGCAGCAAGGTGCTCTCAAGCCACTTCCAAGCGCTGGCCCCTTCTGCATTGTGCAGCTTCAGGTGAGTGAGCAGCAGCCTGGTGCTCATCCTGCTGATCCTGGTTCTGCTGCTGCCACCTCTGCTGTTGGAGATCCTCTAATGCCAGGAAGGGAAGGTGCCAAAGGCCTCCCATGCTTCTCGCAGATGCCTCGGTTGAGGAGGTCCTGAGTTAGGGAGGTGAGAGCGGGTTTCCAGGAGCTCACACTGGAGAAGTGTGTGAGGCTCCAACTTTCTGCAGCTGCTCCTAAGGCTTCAAATAGTTCCCCCAAGCCTTGATCAACAAGGTCCTGCAGCCTGCAAATGCTGCCTCTTTAAATATCTTCAGCCCTCAGCGACCTGCTGCTGCAAGCAAGCAAGCCAGCTGTTTTCACGCCAGCTCTCATCGGCGGGGATCCCCGCAGGCGGGTCTCAGGTGGGGAAAGCCCCAAAGTCGCAACGGCACGGGAAAATCGTCCTTAACAAGGTGATCATTGGTGATTAGTGCTCCGACGAGCAGTCCCGCCAGCGGCGGGCGGGACTGAAGCGGGGTGCGTGGAAACGGCGGTCCGAAATTCAGACGGGGGAGGGGTCCCGACTCGCTTTTTCCGCGATTTTCGGACCACGGCCGCATGAAAAGCCGCCCGACAGCTGCCCGAAAATCGGGGCCAGTGTGTGCGAGAGTAAGTGTGAGAGAGACAGTGTGTGAGAGAGTGAGTCTGAGTGAGACAGTGAGTCTGATAGAGACAGGGTGTTAGAGCATGAGTCTGAGATAGACAGTATATGAGAGAGTGAGTATGAGAGAGACAGTGTGAGAGAGAGTGAGTCTGAGAGAGTGAGTCAGAGAGACACAGCGGGTGAGAGAGTGAGTCAGATAGACAGTGTGTGTGTCACAGTGAGTCTGAGACACAGTATGTGAGAGAGTGAGTTTCAGAGAGACAGTGTGTGAGAGAGTGCGTCTGAGAGAGGCATTGTGTGAGAGAGTGCGTCTGAGAGAGACAGTGTGTGAGAGTGAGTCTGAGAGAGACAGTGTGAGAGAGTGAGTCTGAGAGAGATAGTATGTGTGTGAGAGTGAGTCTGAGAGAGACAGTGAGTGTGAGAGTGAGTCTGAGAGAGACAGTGTGTGAGAGACTGAGTTAGAGAGAGTGTATGAGAGAGTGCGTCTGAGAGAGACAGTGGGTGAGAAAGTGAGTCTGAGAGAGACAGTGTGTGAGAGTGAATCTCAGAGAGACCGTGTTTGAGAGAATGAGCCTGAGAGAGACAGTGTGAGAGAGAGTGAGTCTGAGAGAGACAGTGTGGGAGAGTGAGTCTGAGAGAGACAGTGTGTGAGAGTGAGTCTGAGAGAGACAGAGTGTGAGAGAGTGAGTCTGAGAGAGAGAGAGAGAGAGAGTGTCTGAGAGAGACAAAGTCTGAGAGAGTGAGTCTGAGAGAGGCAATGCGTGAGAGAGACAGTGTGTGAGAGAGACAGTGTGTGAGAGAGTAAGTCTGAGAGAGACGGTGTGAGAGAGAGAGTCTGAGAGAGACAGTGTGTGAGAGAATGAGTCTGAGAGACAGAGAGTGAGAGAGTGAGTCTGAGAGAGAGAGAGAGTCTGAGAGAGAGAGTCTGAGAGGGGCAACGTGTGAGAGAGACAATGTGTGAGAGAGTAAGTCTGAGAGAGACGGTGTGAGAGAGAGTCTGAGAGAGACAGTGTGTGAGAGTGAGACTGAGAGAGACAGTGTGTGAGAGAGAGACTGAGAGAGACAGTGTGTGAGAGAGAGACTGAGAGAGACAGTGTGTGAGAGAGTGAGTCGGAGACAGACAGTGTGTGAGAGAGTGAGTCTGAGAGAGACAGCGTGTGAGAGTGAGACTGAGAGAGACAGTGTGAGAGAGAGTGTGTCTGAGAGACAGGGGAATAATTACATATTTGGGAATAACCACTTTGATCTCCCTTCCCATCCACACAGGCATAACTGCGACAAACAGACAAATGCTAATGGAAAACAGCTCCTGCAGCTCTGTCGAAGCCTGGGTCTGTACATTGTCAATGGTAGGTTCATGGGAGACTACCTAGGAAGATCCACCTATTGCTCACCTCTTCGCTTCAGCACCGTAGACTATATGATTACGGATCTGGACCCATCCTCTTTCAAAGCATTCAGAGTCAAACCACAATCAACACTGTCAGATCACAGTCAAATTACTGCATATCTTAAAAGGACAGAAACAACCAACACAGAAACACAACCCAGTAAGCTGTACAACATTAAAAAAATCCTACAGATGGGCCAAAAACAGCACGGAAAAATACCAGAAAGTAATTAGCAATCAATCAACTCAAGCTCTCTTGGACACCTTTCTGGAAAATACATACACACACAATAAAGAAGGCGTAAACCGGGCAGTGAATGACCTAAAAAATATTTTTGATAATTTGGCATCAATGTCAAACTTGAAAGTTCGCAAGAACAAACCCAAAACAAAAAACTACGAAAAATGGTTTGACTCCGATTGCCAGAACACGAGGAAAAAACTCAGAAAAATATCAAACCAAAAACACAGACAACCAGAAAACGAGGAATTACGCCTTACTTATTGGCAGGCACTAACACAATACAAAAACACACTCAGAACCAAGAAAGAGCAGTATATTAAGAATACACTCAGCTCCATTGAGGAATCCATTGATTCCAATTGTTTCTGGGACAACTGGAATACATTACACAAAAAACAACACGACGAATTGGCCATTCAAAATGGAGACACATGGGAAAACCATTTTGAAAAATTATACCAGAAAAACACACTAAGCCCAGAGCAATACCAAATATGTGAAAAACTGGAAAAGCTCGAATTTGCCATAAAAGATAACCAAAACCCGATAGACCCCATAATATCTGAAAAAGAGCTATTTGAAAAACTCAAGGACCTGCGACCAGGAAAAGCTTGCGGTGCAGACGGCATCCTAAGCGAGATGATTAAACACACGGACGATAAAATGAAATTGGCTATACTGAAACTCTTCAACTTGGTTCTGAGTGTCGGTTACTTCCCTGATATCTGGAACAAAGGACTCATAACGCCCACATACAAAAGTGGAGACAAAGTTGACCCAAATAACTATCGAGGCATCTGTGTAAACAGTAACCTGGGGAAGGTTTTCTGTAGTATCATAAACAAAAGACTTATAAACTTCCTTGAGGAGCACAATGTCTTGAGTAAAAGCCAAATTGGATTCCTACCAAACTATAGAACATCAGATCATATCTTCACCCTGCAGACCCTAATTGACAAACATGTTCATCAAAACAAAAGCAAAATTTTTGCCTGCTTTATAGATTTCCAGAAGGCTTTCAATTCCATCTGGCACGACGGTCTATTCTTGAAACTTATTGAAAGTGGTGTAGGGGGAAAAACATATGATGTAATTAAATCAATGTATACAAACAATAAATGTGCAGTTAAAATTGGAGACAAACAAACAAAATACTTCCCACAGGGGCGTGGTGTGACGCAGGGCTCACCCATCTCATCGACACTCTAATATTTACATAAATGAATTGGCAAAACTACTTGAACAATCTACAGCACCCGGCCTCACCCTATATGAATCCAAGGTTAAATTCCTCCTCTATGCAGATGACCTGGTTCTGCTTTCACCAACTAAGGAGGGTCTACAGCAGAAACTGGATCTGCTAGAGTCATTCTGTCAGACCTGGGCCCTGACAATAAACCCCCCAAAAACCAAAGTCCTTGTGTTCCAGCAAAGATCCAGACATCAGGGACCCAGAATAAATTTCACACTAGGAACAACTAAAATTGAACAAACCACTAACTACACATACTTGGGCTTAAAAATCAGCTTTACGGGAAATTTTCATCTGGCTGTGAATGAACTGAAAGAGAAAGCTAGAAGGGCTTTCTATGCCATAAAAAAATCAATCCAAATAGAAATCCCGATTAGCATTTGGCTCAAAATTATTAAATCAGTAATTGAACCAATTGCACTCTATGGCAGTGAGGTGTGGGGACCGCTAACACAACAAGAATTTAGAAAATGGGACAAACACCTAATTGAGATCCTACATGCAGAATTCTGTAAAAGTATCCTCCGGACTCAAAGGAAAACCGTAAACAATGCATGCAGGGCAGACTAGGCCAATATCCATTAATAATTACTATCCAAAAAAGAGCCACCAAACAATGCATGCAGGGCAGACCAGGCCAATATCCATTAATAATTACTATTCAAAAAAGAGCCACCAAACAATGCATGCAGGGCAGAACTAGGCCAATATCCATCAATAATTACTATCCAAAAAAGAGCCACCAAATTTTGGAAACGCCTAAAAATGAGCAACTCCCACTGCTATCATTACGAAGCCCTGAAATGCCAAGAGAGGACCATAAAGAAGAAATCCCTCAGTCAACTAGTCCTGGGACTCAGTGAAGTAACTACTAACACTACTAACAATAGCCAGCCCCAGGAGAGTGACATCGTAGCGCAGAGAATTCGACCCAACACAATTGTCACTAAGCAAAAGGAAAAATACCTGTCATTTTGGGCAGAAACAACAAAAACCCAAAAAACTCATTTGCTACTTGGCCCTAAACAGACAATACAACATGGCTGAATACCTGACCGTGGTAAAGGATAGCAAACTGAGAAAAACCTTGACAAGGTACAGACTTAGTGAACATAGCCTGGCCATCGAAAAAGGCAGACACAGACAGACCCGGCTGCCAAGAGAGGACAGGATGTGCTCTCACTGCAGTCAGGGAGTGGTGGAGGCAGAGATGCACTTCCTCACAGCTTGTGGAAAATATCAGGCCTTAAGGGAGAATTTCTACCCAAAATTCACAAAAATATGCCCCGAATTCAGAAATTTGAATGACGACCAAAAACTCCCATACCTACTAGGGGAACAGAGAAATTGTGTAACCTTAGCGGCACACTATGTTACAGCTTGCCATAAACAGAGGGACAACCAGTAAACCTAAGAAAAGAGTATATACAAATTATACGAATGTATATTTATACACTCAGGGATATATCTGTTTATACACTGTATGGATAGATCTGCGTTTATATGTTCAACCATGAATGTTTTTCGATGCTTTGGCAACATAAGATGTAACTTATCATGCCAATAAAGCGATTTGAATTGAATTGAATTGAGTCTGAGAGAGACAGTGTGTGACAGTGAGTCTGAGAGAGACAGTGTGTGAGAGAGTGAGTCTGAGAGGGGCAATGTGTGAGAGAGTGAGTCGGAGAGAGACAGTGTGTGAGAGAGGAAGTCTGGAGAGACAGTGTGTGAGAGAGTGAGTCTGAGAGGGGCAATGTGTGAGAGAGTGAGTCGGAGAGAGACAGTGTGTGAGAGAGTGAGTCTGAGAGAGACAGTGTGTGAGAGAGTGAGTCGGAGAGAGAGAGTGTGTGAGACAGTGAGTCTGAGAGAGACAGTGTGTGAGAGAGTGAGTCTGAGAGAGACAGTGTGTGAGAGAGTGAGTCTGAAAGAGACCATGTGTGAGAGAGAGAGTCTGAGGGAGACAGTGTGTGAGTCTGAGAGAGACAGTGTTTATAGAGTGAGTCTGAGAGACAGTGTGCAAGAGAGTGAGTCTGAGAGGCAGTGTGTGAGAGAGTCAGTGTGTGAGAGAGTGAGTCTGAGAGAGACAGTGTGTGAGAGAGTGAGTCTGAGAGAGACAGTGTGTGAGAGTGAATCTGAGAGAGACAGTGTGAGAGAGAGAGTCTGAGAGAGACAGTGTGTGAGAGATTGAGTCTGAGAGAGGCAGTGTGTGAGAGAGTGAGTCTGAGAGAGACAGTGTGTGAGAGAGTGAGTCTGAGAGAGACAGTGTGTGAGTGAGTGAGTCTGAGAGAGACAGTGTGTGAGAGAGTGAGTCTGAGAGAGACAGTGTGTGAGAGAGTGAGTCTGAGAGAGACAGTGTGCAAGAGAGAGTCTGAGAGACAGTGTGTGAGAGAGTGAGTCGGAGAGAGACAGTGTGTGAGAGGGTGAGTCTGAGAGAGACAGTGTGTGAGAGAGTGAGTCTGAGAGAGAAAGTGTGTGAGAGAGAGAGTCTGAGAGAGACAGTGTGTGAGAGAGTGAGTCTGAGAGAGACAGTGTGTGAGAGAGAGTGGGTCAGGGAGAGACAGTATGTGAGAGAGAGAGTCAGGGAGAGACAGTGTGTGAGAGTGTGAGTCTGAGAGAGACAGTGTGCAAGAGAATGAGTCTGAGAGACAGTGTGTGAGAGAGTGAGTCTGAGAGACAGTGTGTGAGAGAGTGACTCTGAGAGACTGTGTGAGAGAGTGAGTCTGAGAGGGAGCATGTGAGAGAGTGAGTCGGAGAGAGACAGTGTATGAGAGAGTGAGTCTGAGAGAGACAGTGTGTGAGAGAGTGAGTCTGAAAGAGACCATGTGTGAGAGAGAGAGTCTGAGGGAGACAGTGTGTGAGTCTGAGAGAGACAGTGTTTATAGAGTGTGAGTCTGAGAGACAGTGTGCAAGAGAGTGAGTCTGAGAGGCAGTGTGTGAGAGAGTCAGTGTGTGAGAGAGTGAGTCTGAGAGAGACAGTGTGTGAGAGAGTGAATCTGAGAGAGACAGTGTGTGAGAGTGAATCTGAGAGAGACAGTGTGAGAGAGAGAGTCTGAGAGAGACAGTGTGTGAGAGATTGAGTCTGAGAGAGGCAGTGTGTGAGAGAGTGAGTCTGAGAGAGACAGTGTGTGAGAGAGTGAGTCTGAGAGAGACAGTGTGTGAGTGAGTGAGTCTGAGAGAGACAGTGTGTGAGAGAGTGAGTCTGAGAGAGACAGTGTGTGAGAGAGTGAGTCTGAGAGAGAAAGTGTGCAAGAGAGAGTCTGAGAGACAGTGTGTGAGAGAGTGAGTCGGAGAGAGACAGTGTGTGAGAGAGTGAGTCTGAGAGAGACAGTGTGTGAGAGAGTGAGTCGGAGAGAGACAGTGTGTGTGAGAGAGAGTCTGAGAGAGACAGTGTGTGAGAGAGTGAGTCTGAGAGAGACAGTGTGTGAGAGAGAGTGAGTCAGGGAGAGACAGTATGTGAGAGAGAGAGTCAGGGAGAGACAGTGTGTGAGAGTGTGAGTCTGAGAGAGACAGTGTGCAAGAGAATGAGTCTGAGAGACAGTGTGTGAGAGAGTGAGTCTGAGAGACAGTGTGTGAGTGAGTGAGTCTGAGAGACAGTGTGTGAGAGAGTGACTCTGAGAAACTGTGTGAGAGAGTGATTCTGAAAGAGACCATGTGTGAGAGAGTGAGTCTGAGAGAGACATTGTGTGAGAGAGTGAGTCTGAGAGAGCCAGTGTGTGAGAGAGTGAGTCTGAGAGGGAGCATGTGAGAGAGTGAGTCTGAGAGAGACAGTGTGTGAGAGAGAGTCTGAGAGACACAGTGTGTGAGAGAGTGAGTCTGAGAGAGACAGTGTGTGAGAGAGTGAGTCTGAGGGAGGCATTGTATGGGAGAGTGAGTCTGAGAGAGGCAATGTGTGAGAGAGAGTCTGAGAGAGACAGTGTGTGAGAGAGTGAGTCTGAGAGAGACATTGTGTGTGAGATTGAGTCTCAGAGAGACAGTGTGTGTGAGAGTGAGTCTGAGAGACAGTGTGTGAGAGAGTGAGTCTGAGAGAGACAGTGCGAGAGAGAGAGAGTCGGAGAGAGACAGTGTGTGAGAGAGAGAGTCTGAGAGAGACAGTGTGTGAGAGTGAGTCTGAGAGAGAGTGTGTGTGAGTGTGAGTCTGAGAGACAGTGTGTGAGAGAGTGAGTCTGAGAGAGACAGTGTGTGAGAGTGTGAGTCTGAGAGAGAGAGTGTGTGAGAGAGTGAATCTGAGAGAGACAGTGTGTGAGAGAGTCTGAGAGACAGTGTGTGAGAAAGTGAGTCTGAGAGAGACAGTGTGTGAGAGAGTGAGTCTGAGAGAGAGAGTGTGTGAGAGAGTGAATCTGAGAGAGACAGTGTGTGAGAGAGTCTGAGAGAGACAGAGTGTGAGAGAGTGAGTCTGAGAGAGACAGTGTGACAGAGTAAGTCTGAGAGACAGTGTGTGAGAGAGTGAGTCGGAGAGAGACAGTGTGTGAGAGAGTGAGTCTGAGAGAGACAGTGTGTGAGAGAGTGAGTCTGAGAGAGACAGTGTGTGAGAGAGTGAGTCTGAGAGAGACAGTGTGTGAGAAAGTGAGTCTGAGAGAGACAGTGTGTGAGTGTGAGAGTCTGAGAGAGGCAGTATGTGAGAGAGTGAGTCTGAGGGAGACTGTGTGAGAGAGTGTGTGAGTCTGAGAAAGACAGTGTGTGAGAGAGTGACTCTGAGAGACTGTTTGAGAGAGTGAGTCTGAGAGGGAGCATGTGAGAGAGTGAGTCGGAGAGAGACAGTGTGTGAGAGAGTGAGTCTGAGAGAGACAGTGTGTGAGAGAGTGAGTCTGAAAGAGACCATGTGTGAGAGAGAGAGTCTGAGGGAGACAGTGTATGAGTCTGAGAGAGACAGTGTTTATAGAGTGTGAGTCTGAGAGACAGTGTGCAAGAGAGTGAGTCTGAGAGGCAGTGTGTGAGAGAGTCAGTGTGTGAGAGAGTGAGTCTGAGAGAGACAGTGTGTGAGAGAGTGAGTCTGAGAGAGACAGTGTGTGAGAGTGAATCTGAGAGAGACAGTGTGAGAGAGAGAGTCTGAGAGAGACAGTGTGAGAGATTGAGTCTGAGAGAGGCAGTGTGTGAGAGAGTGAGTCTGAGAGAGACAGTGTGTGAGAGAGTGAGTCTGAGAGAGACAGTGTGTGAGTGAGTGAGTCTGAGAGAGACAGTGTGTGAGAGAGTGAGTCTGAGAGAGACAGTGTGTGAGAGAGTGAGTCTGAGAGAGACAGTGTGCAAGAGAGAGTCTGAGAGACAGTGTGTGAGAGAGTGAGTCGGAGAGAGACAGTGTGTGAGAGAGTGAGTCTGAGAGAGACAGTGTGTGAGAGAGTGAGTCGGAGAGAGACAGTGTGTGTGAGAGAGAGTCTGAGAGAGACAGTGTGTGAGAGAGTGAGTCTGAGAGAGACAGTGTGTGAGAGAGAGTGAGTCAGGGAGAGACAGTATGTGAGAGAGAGAGTCAGGGAGAGACAGTGTGTGAGAGTGTGAGTCTCAGAGAGACAGTGTGCAAGAGAATGAGTCTGAGAGACAGTGTGTGAGAGAGTGAGTCTGAGAGACAGTGTGTGAGAGAGTGACTCTGAGAGACTGTGTGAGAGAGTGAGTCTGAGAGGGAGCATGTGAGAGAGTGAGTCGGAGAGAGACAGTGTGTGAGAGAATGAGTCTGAGAGAGACAGTGTGTGAGAGAGTGAGTCTGAGAGACAGTGTGTGAGAGAGTGAGTCTGAGAGACAGTGTGTGAGAGAGTGACTCTGAGAAACTGTGTGAGAGAGTGATTCTGAAAGAGACCATGTGTGAGAGAGTGAGTCTGAGAGAGACATTGTGTGAGAGAGTGAGTCTGAGAGAGCCAGTGTGTGAGAGAGTGAGTCTGAGAGGGAGCATGTGAGAGAGTGAGTCTGAGAGAGACAGTGTGTGAGAGAGAGTCTGAGAGACACAGTGTGTGAGAGAGTGAGTCTGAGAGAGACAGTGTGTGAGAGAGTGAGTCTGAGGGAGGCATTGTATGGGAGAGTGAGTCTGAGAGAGGCAATGTGTGAGAGAGAGTCTGAGAGAGACAGTGTGTGAGAGACTGAGTCTGAGGGAGGCATTGTATGGGAGAGTGAGTCTGAGAGAGGCAATGTGTGAGATTGTGTCTCAGAGAGACAGTGTGTGTGAGAGTGAGTCTGAGAGACAGTGTGTGAGAGAGTGAGTCTGAGAGAGACAGTGTGAGAGAGAGAGAGTCGGAGAGAGACAGTGTGTGAGAGAGTGAGTCTGAGAGAGACAGTGTGTGAGAGTGAGTCTGAGAGACAGTGTGTGAGAGAGTGAGTCTGAGAGAGACAGTGTGAGAGAGAGAGAGTCGGAGAGAGACAGTGTGTGAGAGAGAGAGTCTGAGAGAGACAGTGTGACAGAGTGAGCCTGAGAGACAGTGTGTGAGAGAGTGAGTCGGAGAGAGACAGTGTGTGAGAGAGAGAGTCTGAGAGAGACAGTGTGTGAGAGTGAGTCTGAGAGACAGTGTGTGAGAGAGTGAGTCTGAGAGAGACAGTGTGTGAGAGTGTGAGTCTGAGAGAGACAGTGTGTGAGAGAGTGAGTCTGAGAGAGACAGTGTGTGAGAAAGTGAGTCTGAGAGAGACAGTGTGTGAGTGTGAGAGTCTGAGAGAGGCAGTGTGTGAGAGAGTGAGTCTGAGGGAGACTGTGTGAGAGAGTGTGTGAGTCTGAGAAAGACAGTGTGTGAGAGAGTGAATCTGAGAGAGACAGAGTGTGAGCGAGTGAGTCTGAGAGAGACAGTGTGACAGAGTAAGTCTGAGAGACAGTGTGTGAGAGAGTGAGTCGGAGAGAGACAGTGTGTGAGAGAGTGAGTCTGAGTGAGGCAGTGTGTGAGAGAGTGAGTCTGAGAGGGAGCGTGTGAGAGAGTGAGTCTGAGAGAGACAGTGTGTGAGAGAGTGAGTCTGAGAGAGACAGTGTGTGAGAAAGTGAGTCTGAGAGAGACAGTGTGTGAGTGTGAGAGTGTGAGAGAGGCAGTATGTGAGAGAGTGAGTCTGAGGGAGACTGTGTGAGAGAGTGTGTGAGTCTGAGAAAGACAGTGTGTGAGAGAGTGAATCTGAGAGAGACAGTGTGTGAGAGAGTCTGAGAGAGACAGAGTGTGAGAGAGTGAGTCTGAGAGAGACAGTGTG
The DNA here is from genome assembly GCF_052327205.1 of Somniosus microcephalus. NCBI lineage: Eukaryota > Metazoa > Chordata > Chondrichthyes > Squaliformes > Somniosidae > Somniosus > Somniosus microcephalus. The sequence continues at coordinate 14,462,379 of NW_028225182.1, read as the reverse complement.
AGAGAGTAAGTCTGAGAGACAGTGTGTGAGAGAGTGAGTCGGAGAGAGACAGTGTGTGAGAGAGTGAGTCTGAGAGAGGCAGTGTGTGAGAGAGTGAGTCTGAGAGGGAGCGTGTGAGAGAGTGAATCTGAGAGAGACAGTGTGTGAGAGAGTCTGAGAGAGACAGAGTGTGAGAGAGTGAGTCTGAGAGAGACAGTGTGAGAGAGTAAGTCTGAGAGACAGTGTGTGAGAGAGTGAGTCGGAGAGAGACAGTGTGTGAGGGAGTGAGTCTGAGAGAGGCAGTGTGTGAGAGAGTGAGTCTGAGAGGGAGCATGTGAGAGAGTGAGTCTGAGAGAGACAGTGTGTGAGTGAGAGTCTGAGAGAGACAGTGTGTGAGAGAGTGAGTCTGAGAAAGGCAATGTGTGAGAGAGAGTCTGAGAGATACAGTGTGTGAGAGAGTGAGTCTGAGAGACAGTGTGTGAGAGAGTGAGTCTGAGAGGGACAGTGTGTGAGAGAGTGAGTTCAAACCGGTGGCAGTGAGTCAGGAGCAGCCCGACTAGAGTGGGCCTGTGTGGGAACACAGCATCGGCGGCAGTTCAAACCGGTGGCAGTGAGTCAGGAGCAGCCCGACTAGAGCGGGCCTGTGTGGGAACGCAGCTTCAGCGGCAGTTCAAACTGGTGGCAGTGAGTCAGGAGCAGGGGAGAGAGGTAAAAAGTAATCAAAGTGTGACGTCACCAGGAAGCAGGTAAGTGATTGGTTGGTGAGTATTTGGTTGGTGAGTGTATCTCTTTTTTTTTAAACTTTAACTCTGGTTTATAGTTTCTAAGGTCTCTCTGGTGTAGTAGCGACTGTTGGTAAAATAGATAAGGGGGAGTGTTTGTTAGTGCTGTGGGGGAGGGTTTAAACTAAAATGGCAGGGGGTTGGGAACCTGAGCAGGGAGACAGAGGAAAGGGAAACAAGGATAAAAGCAAAAGATAGGAAGGAGAAAAACAAAAGTGAGTCAGAGAAATCAACGGTTTAAATCAAACATGGCCACAGTAAATAATAATTCTATTAGGTCTAAGAGCGTTAAAAAAACAAGCCTGAAGGCTTTGTGTCTTAATGCGAGGAGCATTTGTAATAAGGTGGATGAATTGGCTGCGCAAATAGGAGTAAACAAATACGATTTGGTTGGGATTACGGAAACGTGGCTCAAGGAAGGCCAGGACTGGGAACTCAACATCCAGGGGTATTCGATATTCAGGAAAGATAGACAAAAAGGAAAGGGAGGTGGGGTAGCATTACTGGTTAAAGAAGGGATTAACACTATTTTAATGAAGGATATTAGCTCTGAAGAGGTGGAATCTGTATGGGTAGAATTGAGATATACTAAGGGGAAAAAAACGTTAGTGGGAGTGGTTTCTCGACCTCCAAACAGTAAGGCGGAGGTTGGGGATGGCATTAAAAGAGAAATTAAAGAAGCGTGCAAAAAGGGAACAGCAGTCATCATGGGTGACTTTCATCTACATATAGATTGGGCCAACCAAATGAGTAACAATACTGTGGAGGAGGAATTCCTGGAGTGTTTACGGGATGGTTTCCTGGACCAATATGTCGAGGAACCAGCCAGAGATCAGGCCATCTTAGACTGGGTATTATGTAACGAGAAAGGATTAATCAGCAATCTTGTTGTAAGAGGCCCCTTGGGTCGGAGCGATTATAATATGATCGAATTCTTCATTAAGATGGAGAATGAAGTAATTGACTCGGAGACTGGGGTCCTCAATTTAAATAAAGGAAACTATGATGGTCTGAGGAGCGAGTTGGGTAGGTTTGATTGGGGAATGGCACTCAAAGGGTTGACGGTGGATAGGCAATGGCAAACATTCAAAGACCGAATGGATGAACTACAGAATTTGTTCATCCCACTTTGGCATAAAAATAAAATAAAAAAGGTGACCCAACCGTGGCTAACAAGGGAAATTAGGGATAACATAAGGTCCAAGGAGAGGGCATATAAATTGGCCATAAAAAGCAATAATCCTGAGGATTGGGAGCAGTTTAGGATTCAACAAAGGAGGACAAAGGGATTAATTAAGAAAGGGAAAATAGAATATGAGAGTAAGCTTGCAGAGAACATAAAAACTGACTGTAAAAGCTTTTATAGATAAGTGAAGAGAAAAAGATTGGTGAAGTCAAGCGTAGGTCCCTTGCAGTCAGAATCGGGGGAATTTATAATGGGGAACAAAGAAATGGCAGACCAACTAAATACATATTTTGGTTCTGTCTTCACAAAGGAGGACACAAATAACCTCCCAGAGATGCCGGGGAACATAGGGTCTGATGAAAGGGTGGAACTGAAAGAAATCAGTATTTGTAGGGAAATGGTGTTAGGAAAATTGATGGGACTGAAGGCCGATAAATCCCCAGGGCCTGATAATCTACATCCCCGGGTACTTAAGGAAGTGGCCCTAGAAACAGTAGATGCATTGCTGGTCATCTTCCAAAACTCGATGGACTCTGGAACGGTACCCATGGATTGGCGGGTAGCTGATGTTACCCCACTATTCAAAAAAGGTGGTAGAGAAAAGGCGGGGAATTATCGACTGGTAAGCTTGACATCGGTAGTGGGGAAAATGCTAGAGTCCATTATAAAAGATGTAATTGCAGAGCACTTGGAAAGCAGTGACTGGATCGGACAAACTCAACATGGATTTACAAAAGGTAAATCATGCTTGACTAATTTACTGGAATTTTTTGAGGATGTAACTGGCAAAATAGATAAGGGGGAACCAGTGGATGTGGTGTATTTGGACTTTCAGAAAGCTTTTGATAAGGTCCCGCATAAGAGATTAGCGTGCAAAATAAAGGCAAATGGGATTGGGGGCAAGGTATTGACTTGGATAGAGAACTGGTTGGCGGACAGAAAGCAAAGAGTTGGAATAAACGGGTCGTTTTCCGAGTGGCAGGCAGTGACTAGTGGGGTACCGCAAGGATCGGTCCTAGGACCCCAGTTGTTCACAATATATATTAATGATCTGGACAAGGGAATTGGATGTAATATCTCCAAATTTGCAGACGACACAAAGCTGGGCGGGAGGGTAAGCTGCGAGGAGGATGTCGTGAAACTCCAGCACGATTTGGACAGGTTGGGTGATTGGGCAGAAACATGGCAAATGCACTATAATGTGGATAAATGTGATGTTATCCACTTTGGTGGCAGAAACAGGAAGGCAGATTATTATTTGAATGGTAATAGATTGGGAGAAGGGGAAGGCAGAGTGACCTGGGTATTCTTGTATACCAGTCGCTGAAGGTAAGCATGCAGGTGCAGCAGGCGGTAAAGAAGGCAAATGGTATGTTGGCCTTCGTAGCAAGAGGGTTCGAGTACAAGAACAAGGATGTCTTGCTGCAGTTGTACAGGGCCTTGGTGAGACCACACCTTGAGTATTGTGTGCAGTTTTGGTCGCCTTACCTGAGGAAGGATGTACTTCCCATGGAAGGAGTGCAGCGAAGATTCACCAGGCTGATACCTGGGATGGCAGGAATGACGTATGAGGAGAGATTGTGTCGATTGGGCTTATACACACTGGAGTTTAGAAGATTGAGAGGGGATCTCATCGAAACCTATAAAATTCTGTCAGGCCAGGACAGACTAGATGCAGGAAGGATGTTTCTGATGGCCGGGGAGTCCAGAACCAGGGGTCATAGTCCAGGATAAGGGGTAAGCCATTTAGGACTGAAATGAGGAGGAATTTCTTCACCCAGAGAGTCATAGAGAGTCATAGAGTTTTACAGCACAGAAAGAGGCCCTTCGGCCCATCGTGTCTGCGCCGCCCATCCACCCCTGTCCAGTCTAATCCCATTTTCCAGCATTTGGTCCATAGCCTTGTATGCAATGGCATTTCAAGTGCTCATCCAAATGCTTCTTGAATGTTGTGAGGGTTCCTGCCTCCACCACCCTTTCAGGCATTGAGTTCCACATTCCAACCACCCTCTGGGTGAAAAAGTTCCTCCTCAAATCCCCTCTAAATCTCCTGCCCCTTACCATGAATCTATGCCCCCTTGTTATTGACCCCCCCACTAAGGGGAAAAGTTCCTCTTTATCTACCCTATCTATGCCCCTCATTATTTTGTACACCTCAATCAGGTCCCCCCTCAGCCTTCTCTGCTCCAAGGAAAACAACTCCAGCCTGTCCAGCCTCTCTTCATAGCTGAGGCGCTCCATCCCAGGTAACATCCTGGTGAATCTTCTCTGCACCCTCTCCAAAGCAATCACATCCTTCCTATAGTGAGGCGACCAGAACTGCACACAGTACTCCAGCTGTGGCCTCACCAGCGTTTTGTACAGCTCCATCATAACCTCCCTGCTCTTATATTCTATGCCTCGGCTAATGAAGGCAAGTATCCCATATGCCTTTTTAACCACCTTATCTACCTGCTCCGCTGCCTTCAGGGATCTATGTACATGTACACCAAGGTCCCTCTGACCCTCTGTACTTCCTAGGGTCCTACCACTCATTGTGTATTCCCTTGCCTTATTTGTCTGTCCAAAATGCATCACCTCGCACTTTTCAGGGTTAAATTCCATTTGCCACTTTTCCGCCCATCTGACCAACCCGTTTATATCGTCCTGTAGCCGGAGGCTTTCCTCCTCGCAATTTACCACCCCACCAATTTTCGTGTCATCTGCGAACTTACTGATCATACCTTTTACATTCTCATCCAAATCATTTATGTAGATCACAAACAATAAGGGACCCAGCACCGATCCCTGAGGTACCCCACTGGACACAGGCTTCCAGTCACAAAAGCAACCTTCGACCATCACCCTCTGCCTCCTGCCACTCAGCCAGTTTAGGATCCAACGCGCCAAGGCACCCTGGATCCCATGGGCTCTTACCTTCTTGACCAGTCTCCTATGTGGGACTTTGTCAAAAGCTTTACTAAAGTCCATGTAAACCACATCCACAGCATTTCCCTCATCCACCCCACTAGTCACCCCCTCGAAAAATTCGATCAGATTTGTTAGACATGATTTACCCTTGACAAAGCCATGCTGACTATCCCCGATTAATCCTTGCCTCTCCAAGTGGAGATTAGTTTTGTCCCTCAGAATTTTTTCCAATAATTTCCCCACCACAGATGTTACACTCACTGGCCTGTAATTCCCTGGTTTATCCCTGCTACCCTTCTTGAATAATGGTACTACGTTAGCTGTTCTCCAGTCCTCTGGTACATCCCCTGTGGCCAGAGAGGTTCTGAAAATTAGTGTCAGAGCCCCTGCAATCTCCTCCCTTGCCTCCCACAGCAGCCTGGGATACATCTCGTCCGGGCCTGGGGAGTGGTGAACCTGTGGAATTCTCTGCCACAGAGGGCAGTGGAGGCCAGTTCATTAAGTATATTCAAGAAACAGTTGGATATATTTCTTAAGGCTAAAGGGATCAAGAGATATGGGGAGAAGGCAGGGACCGGGTGCTGAATTTGGATGATCAGCCATGATCTCATTGAATGGCAGAGCAGGCTCGAAGGGCCGAATGGCCTACTCCTGCTCCTATCTTCTATGTATCTATGTATCTATGAGTCTGAGTGAGACAGTGTGTGAGAGAGTGTGTGAGACTGAGTCTGAGAGAGACAGTGTGTGAGAGAGTGAGTCTGAGAGAGAGAGTCTGAGAGGGACAGTGTGTGAGAGAATGAGTCTGAGAGAGACCGTGTGTGAGAGATTGTGTCTGAGAGATTCGGAGAGAGAGAGTCTGAGAGTGTGAGTCTGAGAGAGAGTGTGTGTGAGAGAGTGAGTCAGAGAGAGTGTGTGAGAGAGAGTGAGTCAGAGAGACAATGTGTGAGAGTGAGTCTGAGAGAGACAGTGTGTGAGAGAGTGAGTCTGAGAGACAGTGTGTGAGAGAGTGAGAGCCTGAGAGAGATAGTGTGAGAGAGAGGGAGTCTGAGAGAGACATTGTGTGAGAGTCTGAGAGAGACAGTGTGTGAGAGAGTGAATCTGTGAGAGTGAGTCTGAGAGAGTTTGTGAGAGTGAGTCTGAAAGAGACAGTGTGTGAGAGAGTGAGTCTGAGAGAGACAGTGTGTGAGAGAGTGAGTCTGAGAGTGACCGCGTGTGAGAGAGAGAGTGAGTCTGAGAGAGACAGTGAGTCTGAGAGAGACAGTGTGTGAGAGAGTGAGTGTGAGAGAGACAGTTTGTGAGAGAGGGAGTCTGAGAGAGATGGTGTGTGAGAGAGTGAGTCCGAGAGAGGAAATGTGTGAGAGAAACCGTGTGTGAGAGTGTGTCTGAGAGAGTCTGAGAGAGTGAGTTGGAGAGAGAGAGTCTGAGAGAGTGAGTCTGAGAGACAGTGTGTGAGAGAGTGTGTGAGTCTGAGAGAGACAGTGTGTGAGAGTGAATCTGAGAGAGACAGTGTGTGAGAGAGTGAGTCTGAGAGAGACAGTGTGTGTGAGAGAGACTCTGAGAGAGAAATAGTGTGAGAGAGTGAGTCTGAGAGAGACTGTCTGCGAGAGGGTGAGTCAGAGAGAGACAGTGTGTGAGAGTGAGAGTCTGAGAGAGACAGTGTGTGAGAGAGTGAGTCGGAGAGAGACAGTGTGTGAGAGAGTGAGTCTGAGAGAGACAGTGTGTGAGAGAGTGAGTCGGAGAGAGACAGTGTGTGTGAGAGAGAGTCTGAGAGAGACAGTGTGTGAGAGAGTGAGTCTGAGAGAGACAGTGTGTGAGAGAGAGTGAGTCAGGGAGAGACAGTATGTGAGAGAGAGAGTCAGGGAGAGACAGTGTGTGAGAGTGTGAGTCTGAGAGAGACAGTGTGCAAGAGAATGAGTCTGAGAGACAGTGTGTGAGAGAGTGAGTCTGAGAGACAGTGTGTGAGAGAGTGAGTCTGAGAGACAGTGTGTGAGAGAGTGACTCTGAGAAACTGTGTGAGAGAGTGATTCTGAAAGAGACCATGTGTGAGAGAGTGAGTCTGAGAGAGACATTGTGTGAGAGAGTGAGTCTGAGAGAGCCAGTGTGTGAGAGAGTGAGTCTGAGAGGGAGCATGTGAGAGAGTGAGTCTGAGAGAGACAGTGTGTGAGAGAGAGTCTGAGAGACACAGTGTGTGAGAGAGTGAGTCTGAGAGAGACAGTGTGTGAGAGAGTGAGTCTGAGGGAGGCATTGTATGGGAGAGTGAGTCTGAGAGAGGCAATGTGTGAGAGAGAGTCTGAGAGAGACAGTGTGTGAGAGAGTGAGTCTGAGAGAGACATTGTGTGTGAGATTGAGTCTCAGAGAGACAGTGTGTGTGAGAGTGAGTCTGAGAGACAGTGTGTGAGAGAGTGAGTCTGAGAGAGACAGTGCGAGAGAGAGAGAGTCGGAGAGAGACAGTGTGTGAGAGAGAGAGTCTGAGAGAGACAGTGTGTGAGAGTGAGTCTGAGAGAGAGTGTGTGTGAGTGTGAGTCTGAGAGACAGTGTGTGAGAGAGTGAGTCTGAGAGAGACAGTGTGTGAGAGTGTGAGTCTGAGAGAGAGAGTGTGTGAGAGAGTGAATCTGAGAGAGACAGTGTGTGAGAGAGTCTGAGAGACAGTGTGTGAGAAAGTGAGTCTGAGAGAGACAGTGTGTGAGAGAGTGAGTCTGAGAGAGAGAGTGTGTGAGAGAGTGAATCTGAGAGAGACAGTGTGTGAGAGAGTCTGAGAGAGACAGAGTGTGAGAGAGTGAGTCTGAGAGAGACAGTGTGACAGAGTAAGTCTGAGAGACAGTGTGTGAGAGAGTGAGTCGGAGAGAGACAGTGTGTGAGAGAGTGAGTCTGAGAGAGACAGTGTGTGAGAGAGTGAGTCTGAGAGAGACAGTGTGTGAGAGAGTGAGTCTGAGAGAGACAGTGTGTGAGAAAGTGAGTCTGAGAGAGACAGTGTGTGAGTGTGAGAGTCTGAGAGAGGCAGTATGTGAGAGAGTGAGTCTGAGGGAGACTGTGTGAGAGAGTGTGTGAGTCTGAGAAAGACAGTGTGTGAGAGAGTGACTCTGAGAGACTGTGTGAGAGAGTGAGTCTGAGAGGGAGCATGTGAGAGAGTGAGTCGGAGAGAGACAGTGTGTGAGAGAGTGAGTCTGAGAGAGACAGTGTGTGAGAGAGTGAGTCTGAAAGAGACCATGTGTGAGAGAGAGAGTCTGAGGGAGACAGTGTGTGAGTCTGAGAGAGACAGTGTTTATAGAGTGTGAATCTGAGAGACAGTGTGCAAGAGAGTGAGTCTGAGAGGCAGTGTGTGAGAGAGTCAGTGTGTGAGAGAGTGAGTCTGAGAGAGACAGTGTGTGAGAGAGTGAGTCTGAGAGAGACAGTGTGTGAGAGTGAATCTGAGAGAGACAGTGTGAGAGAGAGAGTCTGAGAGAGACAGTGTGAGAGATTGAGTCTGAGAGAGGCAGTGTGTGAGAGAGTGAGTCTGAGAGAGACAGTGTGTGAGAGAGTGAGTCTGAGAGAGACAGTGTGTGAGTGAGTGAGTCTGAGAGAGACAGTGTGTGAGAGAGTGAGTCTGAGAGAGACAGTGTGTGAGAGAGTGAGTCTGAGAGAGACAGTGTGCAAGAGAGAGTCTGAGAGACAGTGTGTGAGAGAGTGAGTCGGAGAGAGACAGTGTGTGAGAGAGTGAGTCTGAGAGAGACAGTGTGTGAGAGAGTGAGTCGGAGAGAGACAGTGTGTGTGAGAGAGAGTCTGAGAGAGACAGTGTGTGAGAGAGTGAGTCTGAGAGAGACAGTGTGTGAGAGAGAGTGAGTCAGGGAGAGACAGTATGTGAGAGAGAGAGTCAGGGAGAGACAGTGTGTGAGAGTGTGAGTCTCAGAGAGACAGTGTGCAAGAGAATGAGTCTGAGAGACAGTGTGTGAGAGAGTGAGTCTGAGAGACAGTGTGTGAGAGAGTGACTCTGAGAGACTGTGTGAGAGAGTGAGTCTGAGAGGGAGCATGTGAGAGAGTGAGTCGGAGAGAGACAGTGTGTGAGAGAATGAGTCTGAGAGAGACAGTGTGTGAGAGAGTGAGTCTGAGAGACAGTGTGTGAGAGAGTGAGTCTGAGAGACAGTGTGTGAGAGAGTGACTCTGAGAAACTGTGTGAGAGAGTGATTCTGAAAGAGACCATGTGTGAGAGAGTGAGTCTGAGAGAGACATTGTGTGAGAGAGTGAGTCTGAGAGAGCCAGTGTGTGAGAGAGTGAGTCTGAGAGGGAGCATGTGAGAGAGTGAGTCTGAGAGAGACAGTGTGTGAGAGAGAGTCTGAGAGACACAGTGTGTGAGAGAGTGAGTCTGAGAGAGACAGTGTGTGAGAGAGTGAGTCTGAGGGAGGCATTGTATGGGAGAGTGAGTCTGAGAGAGGCAATGTGTGAGAGAGAGTCTGAGAGAGACAGTGTGTGAGAGAGTGAGTCTGAGGGAGGCATTGTATGGGAGAGTGAGTCTGAGAGAGGCAATGTGTGAGATTGAGTCTCAGAGAGACAGTGTGTGTGAGAGTGAGTCTGAGAGACAGTGTGTGAGAGAGTGAGTCTGAGAGAGACAGTGTGAGAGAGAGAGAGTCGGAGAGAGACAGTGTGTGAGAGAGTGAGTCTGAGAGAGACAGTGTGTGAGAGTGAGTCTGAGAGACAGTGTGTGAGAGAGTGAGTCTGAGAGAGACAGTGTGAGAGAGAGAGAGTCGGAGAGAGACAGTGTGTGAGAGAGAGAGTCTGAGAGAGACAGTGTGACAGAGTGAGCCTGAGAGACAGTGTGTGAGAGAGTGAGTCGGAGAGAGACAGTGTGTGAGAGAGAGAGTCTGAGAGAGACAGTGTGTGAGAGTGAGTCTGAGAGACAGTGTGTGAGAGAGTGAGTCTGAGAGAGACAGTGTGTGAGAGTGTGAGTCTGAGAGAGACAGTGTGTGAGAGAGTGAGTCTGAGAGAGACAGTGTGTGAGAAAGTGAGTCTGAGAGAGACAGTGTGTGAGTGTGAGAGTCTGAGAGAGGCAGTGTGTGAGAGAGTGAGTCTGAGGGAGACTGTGTGAGAGAGTGTGTGAGTCTGAGAAAGACAGTGTGTGAGAGAGTGAATCTGAGAGAGACAGAGTGTGAGCGAGTGAGTCTGAGAGAGACAGTGTGACAGAGTAAGTCTGAGAGACAGTGTGTGAGAGAGTGAGTCGGAGAGAGACAGTGTGTGAGAGAGTGAGTCTGAGTGAGGCAGTGTGTGAGAGAGTGAGTCTGAGAGGGAGCGTGTGAGAGAGTGAGTCTGAGAGAGACAGTGTGTGAGAGAGTGAGTCTGAGAGAGACAGTGTGTGAGAAAGTGAGTCTGAGAGAGACAGTGTGTGAGTGTGAGAGTGTGAGAGAGGCAGTATGTGAGAGAGTGAGTCTGAGGGAGACTGTGTGAGAGAGTGTGTGAGTCTGAGAAAGACAGTGTGTGAGAGAGTGAATCTGAGAGAGACAGTGTGTGAGAGAGTCTGAGAGAGACAGAGTGTGAGAGAGTGAGTCTGAGAGAGACAGTGTGAGAGAGTAAGTCTGAGAGACAGTGTGTGAGAGAGTGAGTCGGAGAGAGACAGTGTGTGAGAGAGTGAGTCTGAGAGAGGCAGTGTGTGAGAGAGTGAGTCTGAGAGGGAGCGTGTGAGAGAGTGAATCTGAGAGAGACAGTGTGTGAGAGAGTCTGAGAGAGACAGAGTGTGAGAGAGTGAGTCTGAGAGAGACAGTGTGAGAGAGTAAGTCTGAGAGACAGTGTGTGAGAGAGTGAGTCGGAGAGAGACAGTGTGTGAGGGAGTGAGTCTGAGAGAGGCAGTGTGTGAGAGAGTGAGTCTGAGAGGGAGCATGTGAGAGAGTGAGTCTGAGAGAGACAGTGTGTGAGTGAGAGTCTGAGAGAGACAGTGTGTGAGAGAGTGAGTCTGAGAAAGGCAATGTGTGAGAGAGAGTCTGAGAGATACAGTGTGTGAGAGAGTGAGTCTGAGAGACAGTGTGTGAGAGAGTGAGTCTGAGAGGGACAGTGTGTGAGAGAGTGAGTTCAAACCGGTGGCAGTGAGTCAGGAGCAGCCCGACTAGAGTGGGCCTGTGTGGGAACACAGCATCGGCGGCAGTTCAAACCGGTGGCAGTGAGTCAGGAGCAGCCCGACTAGAGCGGGCCTGTGTGGGAACGCAGCTTCAGCGGCAGTTCAAACTGGTGGCAGTGAGTCAGGAGCAGGGGAGAGAGGTAAAAAGTAATCAAAGTGTGACGTCACCAGGAAGCAGGTAAGTGATTGGTTGGTGAGTATTTGGTTGGTGAGTGTATCTCTTTTTTTTTAAACTTTAACTCTGGTTTATAGTTTCTAAGGTCTCTCTGGTGTAGTAGCGACTGTTGGTAAAATAGATAAGGGGGAGTGTTTGTTAGTGCTGTGGGGGAGGGTTTAAACTAAAATGGCAGGGGGTTGGGAACCTGAGCAGGGAGACAGAGGAAAGGGAAACAAGGATAAAAGCAAAAGATAGGAAGGAGAAAAACAAAAGTGAGTCAGAGAAATCAACGGTTTAAATCAAACATGGCCACAGTAAATAATAATTCTATTAGGTCTAAGAGCGTTAAAAAAACAAGCCTGAAGGCTTTGTGTCTTAATGCGAGGAGCATTTGTAATAAGGTGGATGAATTGGCTGCGCAAATAGGAGTAAACAAATACGATTTGGTTGGGATTACGGAAACGTGGCTCAAGGAAGGCCAGGACTGGGAACTCAACATCCAGGGGTATTCGATATTCAGGAAAGATAGACAAAAAGGAAAGGGAGGTGGGGTAGCATTACTGGTTAAAGAAGGGATTAACACTATTTTAATGAAGGATATTAGCTCTGAAGAGGTGGAATCTGTATGGGTAGAATTGAGATATACTAAGGGGAAAAAAACGTTAGTGGGAGTGGTTTCTCGACCTCCAAACAGTAAGGCGGAGGTTGGGGATGGCATTAAAAGAGAAATTAAAGAAGCGTGCAAAAAGGGAACAGCAGTCATCATGGGTGACTTTCATCTACATATAGATTGGGCCAACCAAATGAGTAACAATACTGTGGAGGAGGAATTCCTGGAGTGTTTACGGGATGGTTTCCTGGACCAATATGTCGAGGAACCAGCCAGAGATCAGGCCATCTTAGACGGGGTATTATGTAACGAGAAAGGATTAATCAGCAATCTTGTTGTAAGAGGCCCCTTGGGTCGGAGCGATTATAATATGATCGAATTCTTCATTAAGATGGAGAATGAAGTAATTGACTCGGAGACTGGGGTCCTCAATTTAAATAAAGGAAACTATGATGGTCTGAGGAGCGAGTTGGGTAGGTTTGATTGGGGAATGGCACTCAAAGGGTTGACGGTGGATAGGCAATGGCAAACATTCAAAGACCGAATGGATGAACTACAGAATTTGTTCATCCCACTTTGGCATAAAAATAAAATAAAAAAGGTGACCCAACCGTGGCTAACAAGGGAAATTAGGGATAACATAAGGTCCAAGGAGAGGGCATATAAATTGGCCATAAAAAGCAATAATCCTGAGGATTGGGAGCAGTTTAGGATTCAACAAAGGAGGACAAAGGGATTAATTAAGAAAGGGAAAATAGAATATGAGAGTAAGCTTGCAGAGAACATAAAAACTGACTGTAAAAGCTTTTATAGATAAGTGAAGAGAAAAAGATTGGTGAAGTCAAGCGTAGGTCCCTTGCAGTCAGAATCGGGGGAATTTATAATGGGGAACAAAGAAATGGCAGACCAACTAAATACATATTTTGGTTCTGTCTTCACAAAGGAGGACACAAATAACCTCCCAGAGATGCCGGGGAACATAGGGTCTGATGAAAGGGTGGAACTGAAAGAAATCAGTATTTGTAGGGAAATGGTGTTAGGAAAATTGATGGGACTGAAGGCCGATAAATCCCCAGGGCCTGATAATCTACATCCCCGGGTACTTAAGGAAGTGGCCCTAGAAACAGTAGATGCATTGCTGGTCATCTTCCAAAACTCGATGGACTCTGGAACGGTACCCATGGATTGGCGGGTAGCTGATGTTACCCCACTATTCAAAAAAGGTGGTAGAGAAAAGGCGGGGAATTATCGACTGGTAAGCTTGACATCGGTAGTGGGGAAAATGCTAGAGTCCATTATAAAAGATGTAATTGCAGAGCACTTGGAAAGCAGTGACTGGATCGGACAAACTCAACATGGATTTACAAAAGGTAAATCATGCTTGACTAATTTACTGGAATTTTTTGAGGATGTAACTGGCAAAATAGATAAGGGGGAACCAGTGGATGTGGTGTATTTGGACTTTCAGAAAGCTTTTGATAAGGTCCCGCATAAGAGATTAGCGTGCAAAATAAAGGCAAATGGGATTGGGGGCAAGGTATTGACTTGGATAGAGAACTGGTTGGCGGACAGAAAGCAAAGAGTTGGAATAAACGGGTCGTTTTCCGAGTGGCAGGCAGTGACTAGTGGGGTACCGCAAGGATCGGTCCTAGGACCCCAGTTGTTCACAATATATATTAATGATCTGGACAAGGGAATTGGATGTAATATCTCCAAATTTGCAGACGACACAAAGCTGGGCGGGAGGGTAAGCTGCGAGGAGGATGTCGTGAAACTCCAGCACGATTTGGACAGGTTGGGTGATTGGGCAGAAACATGGCAAATGCACTATAATGTGGATAAATGTGATGTTATCCACTTTGGTGGCAGAAACAGGAAGGCAGATTATTATTTGAATGGTAATAGATTGGGAGAAGGGGAAGGCAGAGTGACCTGGGTATTCTTGTATACCAGTCGCTGAAGGTAAGCATGCAGGTGCAGCAGGCGGTAAAGAAGGCAAATGGTATGTTGGCCTTCGTAGCAAGAGGGTTCGAGTACAAGAACAAGGATGTCTTGCTGCAGTTGTACAGGGCCTTGGTGAGACCACACCTTGAGTATTGTGTGCAGTTTTGGTCGCCTTACCTGAGGAAGGATGTACTTCCCATGGAAGGAGTGCAGCGAAGATTCACCAGGCTGATACCTGGGATGGCAGGAATGACGTATGAGGAGAGATTGTGTCGATTGGGCTTATACACACTGGAGTTTAGAAGATTGAGAGGGGATCTCATCGAAACCTATAAAATTCTGTCAGGCCAGGACAGACTAGATGCAGGAAGGATGTTTCTGATGGCCGGGGAGTCCAGAACCAGGGGTCATAGTCCAGGATAAGGGGTAAGCCATTTAGGACTGAAATGAGGAGGAATTTCTTCACCCAGAGAGTCATAGAGAGTCATAGAGTTTTACAGCACAGAAAGAGGCCCTTCGGCCCATCGTGTCTGCGCCGCCCATCCACCCCTGTCCAGTCTAATCCCATTTTCCAGCATTTGGTCCATAGCCTTGTATGCAATGGCATTTCAAGTGCTCATCCAAATGCTTCTTGAATGTTGTGAGGGTTCCTGCCTCCACCACCCTTTCAGGCATTGAGTTCCACATTCCAACCACCCTCTGGGTGAAAAAGTTCCTCCTCAAATCCCCTCTAAATCTCCTGCCCCTTACCATGAATCTATGCCCCCTTGTTATTGACCCCCCCACTAAGGGGAAAAGTTCCTCTTTATCTACCCTATCTATGCCCCTCATTATTTTGTACACCTCAATCAGGTCCCCCCTCAGCCTTCTCTGCTCCAAGGAAAACAACTCCAGCCTGTCCAGCCTCTCTTCATAGCTGAGGCGCTCCATCCCAGGTAACATCCTGGTGAATCTTCTCTGCACCCTCTCCAAAGCAATCACATCCTTCCTATAGTGAGGCGACCAGAACTGCACACAGTACTCCAGCTGTGGCCTCACCAGCGTTTTGTACAGCTCCATCATAACCTCCCTGCTCTTATATTCTATGCCTCGGCTAATGAAGGCAAGTATCCCATATGCCTTTTTAACCACCTTATCTACCTGCTCCGCTGCCTTCAGGGATCTATGTACATGTACACCAAGGTCCCTCTGACCCTCTGTACTTCCTAGGGTCCTACCACTCATTGTGTATTCCCTTGCCTTATTTGTCTGTCCAAAATGCATCACCTCGCACTTTTCAGGGTTAAATTCCATTTGCCACTTTTCCGCCCATCTGACCAACCCGTTTATATCGTCCTGTAGCCGGAGGCTTTCCTCCTCGCAATTTACCACCCCACCAATTTTCGTGTCATCTGCGAACTTACTGATCATACCTTTTACATTCTCATCCAAATCATTTATGTAGATCACAAACAATAAGGGACCCAGCACCGATCCCTGAGGTACCCCACTGGACACAGGCTTCCAGTCACAAAAGCAACCTTCGACCATCACCCTCTGCCTCCTGCCACTCAGCCAGTTTAGGATCCAACGCGCCAAGGCACCCTGGATCCCATGGGCTCTTACCTTCTTGACCAGTCTCCTATGTGGGACTTTGTCAAAAGCTTTACTAAAGTCCATGTAAACCACATCCACAGCATTTCCCTCATCCACCCCACTAGTCACCCCCTCGAAAAATTCGATCAGATTTGTTAGACATGATTTACCCTTGACAAAGCCATGCTGACTATCCCCGATTAATCCTTGCCTCTCCAAGTGGAGATTAGTTTTGTCCCTCAGAATTTTTTCCAATAATTTCCCCACCACAGATGTTAGACTCACTGGCCTGTAATTCCCTGGTTTATCCCTGCTACCCTTCTTGAATAATGGTACTACGTTAGCTGTTCTCCAGTCCTCTGGTACATCCCCTGTGGCCAGAGAGGTTCTGAAAATTAGTGTCAGAGCCCCTGCAATCTCCTCCCTTGCCTCCCACAGCAGCCTGGGATACATCTCGTCCGGGCCTGGGGAGTGGTGAACCTGTGGAATTCTCTGCCACAGAGGGCAGTGGAGGCCAGTTCATTAAGTATATTCAAGAAACAGTTGGATATATTTCTTAAGGCTAAAGGGATCAAGAGATATGGGGAGAAGGCAGGGACCGGGTGCTGAATTTGGATGATCAGCCATGATCTCATTGAATGGCAGAGCAGGCTCGAAGGGCCGAATGGCCTACTCCTGCTCCTATCTTCTATGTATCTATGTATCTATGAGTCTGAGTGAGACAGTGTGTGAGAGAGTGTGTGAGACTGAGTCTGAGAGAGACAGTGTGTGAGAGAGTGAGTCTGAGAGAGAGAGTCTGAGAGGGACAGTGTGTGAGAGAATGAGTCTGAGAGAGACCGTGTGTGAGAGATTGTGTCTGAGAGATTCGGAGAGAGAGAGTCTGAGAGTGTGAGTCTGAGAGAGAGTGTGTGTGAGAGAGTGAGTCAGAGAGAGTGTGTGAGAGAGAGTGAGTCAGAGAGACAATGTGCGAGAGTGAGTCTGAGAGAGACAGTGTGTGAGAGAGTGAGTCTGAGAGACAGTGTGTGAGAGAGTGAGAGCCTGAGAGAGATAGTGTGAGAGAGAGGGAGTCTGAGAGAGACATTGTGTGAGAGTCTGAGAGAGACAGTGTGTGAGAGAGTGAATCTGTGAGAGTGAGTCTGAGAGAGTTTGTGAGAGTGAGTCTGAAAGAGACAGTGTGTGAGAGAGTGAGTCTGAGAGAGACAGCGTGTGAGAGAGTGAGTCTGAGAGTGACCGCGTGTGAGAGAGAGAGTGAGTCTGAGAGAGACAGTGAGTCTGAGAGAGACAGTGTGTGAGAGAGTGAGTGTGAGAGAGACAGTTTGTGAGAGAGGGAGTCTGAGAGAGATGGTGTGTGAGAGAGTGAGTCCGAGAGAGGAAATGTGTGAGAGAAACCGTGTGTGAGAGTGTGTCTGAGAGAGTCTGAGAGAGTGAGTTGGAGAGAGAGAGTCTGAGAGAGTGAGTCTGAGAGACAGTGTGTGAGAGAGTGTGTGAGTCTGAGAGAGACAGTGTGTGAGAGTGAATCTGAGAGAGACAGTGTGTGAGAGAGTGAGTCTGAGAGAGACAGTGTGTGTGAGAGAGACTCTGAGAGAGAAATAGTGTGAGAGAGTGAGTCTGAGAGAGACTGTCTGCGAGAGGGTGAGTCAGAGAGAGACAGTGTGTGAGAGTGAGAGTCTGAGAGAGACAGTGTGTGAGAGAGTGAGTCGGAGAGAGACAGTGTGTGAGAGAGTGAGTCTGAGAGAGACAGTGTGTGAGAGAGTGAGTCGGAGAGAGACAGTGTGTGTGAGAGAGAGTCTGAGAGAGACAGTGTGTGAGAGAGTGAGTCTGAGAGAGACAGTGTGTGAGAGAGAGTGAGTCAGGGAGAGACAGTATGTGAGAGAGAGAGTCAGGGAGAGACAGTGTGTGAGAGTGTGAGTCTGAGAGAGACAGTGTGCAAGAGAATGAGTCTGAGAGACAGTGTGTGAGAGAGTGAGTCTGAGAGACAGTGTGTGAGAGAGTGAGTCTGAGAGACAGTGTGTGAGAGAGTGACTCTGAGAAACTGTGTGAGAGAGTGATTCTGAAAGAGACCATGTGTGAGAGAGTGAGTCTGAGAGAGACATTGTGTGAGAGAGTGAGTCTGAGAGAGCCAGTGTGTGAGAGAGTGAGTCTGAGAGGGAGCATGTGAGAGAGTGAGTCTGAGAGAGACAGTGTGTGAGAGAGAGTCTGAGAGACACAGTGTGTGAGAGAGTGAGTCTGAGAGAGACAGTGTGTGAGAGAGTGAGTCTGAGGGAGGCATTGTATGGGAGAGTGAGTCTGAGAGAGGCAATGTGTGAGAGAGAGTCTGAGAGAGACAGTGTGTGAGAGAGTGAGTCTGAGAGAGACATTGTGTGTGAGATTGAGTCTCAGAGAGACAGTGTGTGTGAGAGTGAGTCTGAGAGACAGTGTGTGAGAGAGTGAGTCTGAGAGAGACAGTGCGAGAGAGAGAGAGTCGGAGAGAGACAGTGTGTGAGAGAGAGAGTCTGAGAGAGACAGTGTGTGAGAGTGAGTCTGAGAGAGAGTGTGTGTGAGTGTGAGTCTGAGAGACAGTGTGTGAGAGAGTGAGTCTGAGAGAGACAGTGTGTGAGAGTGTGAGTCTGAGAGAGAGAGTGTGTGAGAGAGTGAATCTGAGAGAGACAGTGTGTGAGAGAGTCTGAGAGACAGTGTGTGAGAAAGTGAGTCTGAGAGAGACAGTGTGTGAGAGAGTGAGTCTGAGAGAGAGAGTGTGTGAGAGAGTGAATCTGAGAGAGACAGTGTGTGAGAGAGTCTGAGAGAGACAGAGTGTGAGAGAGTGAGTCTGAGAGAGACAGTGTGACAGAGTAAGTCTGAGAGACAGTGTGTGAGAGAGTGAGTCGGAGAGAGACAGTGTGTGAGAGAGTGAGTCTGAGAGAGACAGTGTGTGAGAGAGTGAGTCTGAGAGAGACAGTGTGTGAGAGAGTGAGTCTGAGAGAGACAGTGTGTGAGAAAGTGAGTCTGAGAGAGACAGTGTGTGAGTGTGAGAGTCTGAGAGAGGCAGTATGTGAGAGAGTGAGTCTGAGGGAGACTGTGTGAGAGAGTGTGTGAGTCTGAGAAAGACAGTGTGTGAGAGAGTGACTCTGAGAGACTGTGTGAGAGAGTGAGTCTGAGAGGGAGCATGTGAGAGAGTGAGTCGGAGAGAGACAGTGTGTGAGAGAGTGAGTCTGAGAGAGACAGTGTGTGAGAGAGTGAGTCTGAAAGAGACCATGTGTGAGAGAGAGAGTCTGAGGGAGACAGTGTGTGAGTCTGAGAGAGACAGTGTTTATAGAGTCTGAGTCTGAGAGACAGTGTGCAAGAGAGTGAGTCTGAGAGGCAGTGTGTGAGAGAGTCAGTGTGTGAGAGAGTGAGTCTGAGAGAGACAGTGTGTGAGAGAGTGAGTCTGAGAGAGACAGTGTGTGAGAGTGAATCTGAGAGAGACAGTGTGAGAGAGAGAGTCTGAGAGAGACAGTGTGAGAGATTGAGTCTGAGAGAGGCAGTGTGTGAGAGAGTGAGTCTGAGAGAGACAGTGTGTGAGAGAGTGAGTCTGAGAGAGACAGTGTGTGAGTGAGTGAGTCTGAGAGAGACAGTGTGTGAGAGAGTGAGTCTGAGAGAGACAGTGTGTGAGAGAGTGAGTCTGAGAGAGACAGTGTGCAAGAGAGAGTCTGAGAGACAGTGTGTGAGAGAGTGAGTCGGAGAGAGACAGTGTGTGAGAGAGTGAGTCTGAGAGAGACAGTGTGTGAGAGAGTGAGTCGGAGAGAGACAGTGTGTGTGAGAGAGAGTCTGAGAGAGACAGTGTGTGAGAGAGTGAGTCTGAGAGAGACAGTGTGTGAGAGAGAGTGAGTCAGGGAGAGACAGTATGTGAGAGAGAGAGTCAGGGAGAGACAGTGTGTGAGAGTGTGAGTCTCAGAGAGACAGTGTGCAAGAGAATGAGTCTGAGAGACAGTGTGTGAGAGAGTGAGTCTGAGAGACAGTGTGTGAGAGAGTGACTCTGAGAGACTGTGTGAGAGAGTGAGTCTGAGAGGGAGCATGTGAGAGAGTGAGTCGGAGAGAGACAGTGTGTGAGAGAATGAGTCTGAGAGAGACAGTGTGTGAGAGAGTGAGTCTGAGAGACAGTGTGTGAGAGAGTGAGTCTGAGAGACAGTGTGTGAGAGAGTGACTCTGAGAAACTGTGTGAGAGAGTGATTCTGAAAGAGACCATGTGTGAGAGAGTGAGTCTGAGAGAGACATTGTGTGAGAGAGTGAGTCTGAGAGAGCCAGTGTGTGAGAGAGTGAGTCTGAGAGGGAGCATGTGAGAGAGTGAGTCTGAGAGAGACAGTGTGTGAGAGAGAGTCTGAGAGACACAGTGTGTGAGAGAGTGAGTCTGAGAGAGACAGTGTGTGAGAGAGTGAGTCTGAGGGAGGCATTGTATGGGAGAGTGAGTCTGAGAGAGGCAATGTGTGAGAGAGAGTCTGAGAGAGACAGTGTGTGAGAGAGTGAGTCTGAGGGAGGCATTGTATGGGAGAGTGAGTCTGAGAGAGGCAATGTGTGAGATTGAGTCTCAGAGAGACAGTGTGTGTGAGAGTGAGTCTGAGAGACAGTGTGTGAGAGAGTGAGTCTGAGAGAGACAGTGTGAGAGAGAGAGAGTCGGAGAGAGACAGTGTGTGAGAGAGTGAGTCTGAGAGAGACAGTGTGTGAGAGTGAGTCTGAGAGACAGTGTGTGAGAGAGTGAGTCTGAGAGAGACAGTGTGAGAGAGAGAGAGTCGGAGAGAGACAGTGTGTGAGAGAGAGAGTCTGAGAGAGACAGTGTGACAGAGTGAGCCTGAGAGACAGTGTGTGAGAGAGTGAGTCGGAGAGAGACAGTGTGTGAGAGAGAGAGTCTGAGAGAGACAGTGTGTGAGAGTGAGTCTGAGAGACAGTGTGTGAGAGAGTGAGTCTGAGAGAGACAGTGTGTGAGAGTGTGAGTCTGAGAGAGACAGTGAGTGAGAGAGTGAGTCTGAGAGAGACAGTGTGTGAGAAAGTGAGTCTGAGAGAGACAGTGTGTGAGTGTGAGAGTCTGAGAGAGGCAGTGTGTGAGAGAGTGAGTCTGAGGGAGACTGTGTGAGAGAGTGTGTGAGTCTGAGAAAGACAGTGTGTGAGAGAGTGAATCTGAGAGAGACAGAGTGTGAGCGAGTGAGTCTGAGAGAGACAGTGTGACAGAGTAAGTCTGAGAGACAGTGTGTGAGAGAGTGAGTCGGAGAGAGACAGTGTGTGAGAGAGTGAGTCTGAGTGAGGCAGTGTGTGAGAGAGTGAGTCTGAGAGGGAGCGTGTGAGAGAGTGAGTCTGAGAGAGACAGTGTGTGAGAGAGTGAGTCTGAGAGAGACAGTGTGTGAGAAAGTGAGTCTGAGAGAGACAGTGTGTGAGTGTGAGAGTGTGAGAGAGGCAGTATGTGAGAGAGTGAGTCTGAGGGAGACTGTGTGAGAGAGTGTGTGAGTCTGAGAAAGACAGTGTGTGAGAGAGTGAATCTGAGAGAGACAGTGTGTGAGAGAGTCTGAGAGAGACAGAGTGTGAGAGAGTGAGTCTGAGAGAGACAGTGTGAGAGAGTAAGTCTGAGAGACAGTGTGTGAGAGAGTGAGTCGGAGAGAGACAGTGTGTGAGAGAGTGAGTCTGAGAGAGGCAGTGTGTGAGAGAGTGAGTCTGAGAGGGAGCGTGTGAGAGAGTGAATCTGAGAGAGACAGTGTGTGAGAGAGTCTGAGAGAGACAGAGTGTGAGAGAGTGAGTCTGAGAGAGACAGTGTGAGAGAGTAAGTCTGAGAGACAGTGTGTGAGAGAGTGAGTCGGAGAGAGACAGTGTGTGAGGGAGTGAGTCTGAGAGAGGCAGTGTGTGAGAGAGTGAGTCTGAGAGGGAGCATGTGAGAGAGTGAGTCTGAGAGAGACAGTGTGTGAGTGAGAGTCTGAGAGAGACAGTGTGTGAGAGAGTGAGTCTGAGAAAGGCAATGTGTGAGAGAGAGTCTGAGAGATACAGTGTGTGAGAGAGTGAGTCTGAGAGACAGTGTGTGAGAGAGTGAGTCTGAGAGGGACAGTGTGTGAGAGAGTGAGTTCAAACCGGTGGCAGTGAGTCAGGAGCAGCCCGACTAGAGTGGGCCTGTGTGGGAACACAGCATCGGCGGCAGTTCAAACCGGTGGCAGTGAGTCAGGAGCAGCCCGACTAGAGCGGGCCTGTGTGGGAACGCAGCTTCAGCGGCAGTTCAAACTGGTGGCAGTGAGTCAGGAGCAGGGGAGAGAGGTAAAAAGTAATCAAAGTGTGACGTCACCAGGAAGCAGGTAAGTGATTGGTTGGTGAGTATTTGGTTGGTGAGTGTATCTCTTTTTTTTTAAACTTTAACTCTGGTTTATAGTTTCTAAGGTCTCTCTGGTGTAGTAGCGACTGTTGGTAAAATAGATAAGGGGGAGTGTTTGTTAGTGCTGTGGGGGAGGGTTTAAACTAAAATGGCAGGGGGTTGGGAACCTGAGCAGGGAGACAGAGGAAAGGGAAACAAGGATAAAAGCAAAAGATAGGAAGGAGAAAAACAAAAGTGAGTCAGAGAAATCAACGGTTTAAATCAAACATGGCCACAGTAAATAATAATTCTATTAGGTCTAAGAGCGTTAAAAAAACAAGCCTGAAGGCTTTGTGTCTTAATGCGAGGAGCATTTGTAATAAGGTGGATGAATTGGCTGCGCAAATAGGAGTAAACAAATACGATTTGGTTGGGATTACGGAAACGTGGCTCAAGGAAGGCCAGGACTGGGAACTCAACATCCAGGGGTATTCGATATTCAGGAAAGATAGACAAAAAGGAAAGGGAGGTGGGGTAGCATTACTGGTTAAAGAAGGGATTAACACTATTTTAATGAAGGATATTAGCTCTGAAGAGGTGGAATCTGTATGGGTAGAATTGAGATATACTAAGGGGAAAAAAACGTTAGTGGGAGTGGTTTCTCGACCTCCAAACAGTAAGGCGGAGGTTGGGGATGGCATTAAAAGAGAAATTAAAGAAGCGTGCAAAAAGGGAACAGCAGTCATCATGGGTGACTTTCATCTACATATAGATTGGGCCAACCAAATGAGTAACAATACTGTGGAGGAGGAATTCCTGGAGTGTTTACGGGATGGTTTCCTGGACCAATATGTCGAGGAACCAGCCAGAGATCAGGCCATCTTAGACTGGGTATTATGTAACGAGAAAGGATTAATCAGCAATCTTGTTGTAAGAGGCCCCTTGGGTCGGAGCGATTATAATATGATCGAATTCTTCATTAAGATGGAGAATGAAGTAATTGACTCGGAGACTGGGGTCCTCAATTTAAATAAAGGAAACTATGATGGTCTGAGGAGCGAGTTGGGTAGGTTTGATTGGGGAATGGCACTCAAAGGGTTGACGGTGGATAGGCAATGGCAAACATTCAAAGACCGAATGGATGAACTACAGAATTTGTTCATCCCACTTTGGCATAAAAATAAAATAAAAAAGGTGACCCAACCGTGGCTAACAAGGGAAATTAGGGATAACATAAGGTCCAAGGAGAGGGCATATAAATTGGCCATAAAAAGCAATAATCCTGAGGATTGGGAGCAGTTTAGGATTCAACAAAGGAGGACAAAGGGATTAATTAAGAAAGGGAAAATAGAATATGAGAGTAAGCTTGCAGAGAACATAAAAACTGACTGTAAAAGCTTTTATAGATAAGTGAAGAGAAAAAGATTGGTGAAGTCAAGCGTAGGTCCCTTGCAGTCAGAATCGGGGGAATTTATAATGGGGAACAAAGAAATGGCAGACCAACTAAATACATATTTTGGTTCTGTCTTCACAAAGGAGGACACAAATAACCTCCCAGAGATGCCGGGGAACATAAGGTCTGATGAAAGGGTGGAACTGAAAGAAATCAGTATTTGTAGGGAAATGGTGTTAGGAAAATTGATGGGACTGAAGGCCGATAAATCCCCAGGGCCTGATAATCTACATCCCCGGGTACTTAAGGAAGTGGCCCTAGAAACAGTAGATGCATTGCTGGTCATCTTCCAAAACTCGATGGACTCTGGAACGGTACCCATGGATTGGCGGGTAGCTGATGTTACCCCACTATTCAAAAAAGGTGGTAGAGAAAAGGCGGGGAATTATCGACTGGTAAGCTTGACATCGGTAGTGGGGAAAATGCTAGAGTCCATTATAAAAGATGTAATTGCAGAGCACTTGGAAAGCAGTGACTGGATCGGACAAACTCAACATGGATTTACAAAAGGTAAATCATGCTTGACTAATTTACTGGAATTTTTTGAGGATGTAACTGGCAAAATAGATAAGGGGGAACCAGTGGATGTGGTGTATTTGGACTTTCAGAAAGCTTTTGATAAGGTCCCGCATAAGAGATTAGCGTGCAAAATAAAGGCAAATGGGATTGGGGGCAAGGTATTGACTTGGATAGAGAACTGGTTGGCGGACAGAAAGCAAAGAGTTGGAATAAACGGGTCGTTTTCCGAGTGGCAGGCAGTGACTAGTGGGGTACCGCAAGGATCGGTCCTAGGACCCCAGTTGTTCACAATATATATTAATGATCTGGACAAGGGAATTGGATGTAATATCTCCAAATTTGCAGACGACACAAAGCTGGGCGGGAGGGTAAGCTGCGAGGAGGATGTCGTGAAACTCCAGCACGATTTGGACAGGTTGGGTGATTGGGCAGAAACATGGCAAATGCACTATAATGTGGATAAATGTGATGTTATCCACTTTGGTGGCAGAAACAGGAAGGCAGATTATTATTTGAATGGTAATAGATTGGGAGAAGGGGAAGGCAGAGTGACCTGGGTATTCTTGTATACCAGTCGCTGAAGGTAAGCATGCAGGTGCAGCAGGCGGTAAAGAAGGCAAATGGTATGTTGGCCTTCGTAGCAAGAGGGTTCGAGTACAAGAACAAGGATGTCTTGCTGCAGTTGTACAGGGCCTTGGTGAGACCACACCTTGAGTATTGTGTGCAGTTTTGGTCGCCTTACCTGAGGAAGGATGTACTTGCCATGGAAGGAGTGCAGCGAAGATTCACCAGGCTGATACCTGGGATGGCAGGAATGACGTATGAGGAGAGATTGTGTCGATTGGGCTTATACACACTGGAGTTTAGAAGATTGAGAGGGGATCTCATCGAAACCTATAAAATTCTGTCAGGCCAGGACAGACTAGATGCAGGAAGGATGTTTCTGATGGCCGGGGAGTCCAGAACCAGGGGTCATAGTCCAGGATAAGGGGTAAGCCATTTAGGACTGAAATGAGGAGGAATTTCTTCACCCAGAGAGTCATAGAGAGTCATAGAGTTTTACAGCACAGAAAGAGGCCCTTCGGCCCATCGTGTCTGCGCCGCCCATCCACCCCTGTCCAGTCTAATCCCATTTTCCAGCATTTGGTCCATAGCCTTGTATGCAATGGCATTTCAAGTGCTCATCCAAATGCTTCTTGAATGTTGTGAGGGTTCCTGCCTCCACCACCCTTTCAGGCATTGAGTTCCACATTCCAACCACCCTCTGGGTGAAAAAGTTCCTCCTCAAATCCCCTCTAAATCTCCTGCCCCTTACCATGAATCTATGCCCCCTTGTTATTGACCCCCCCACTAAGGGGAAAAGTTCCTCTTTATCTACCCTATCTATGCCCCTCATTATTTTGTACACCTCAATCAGGTCCCCCCTCAGCCTTCTCTGCTCCAAGGAAAACAACTCCAGCCTGTCCAGCCTCTCTTCATAGCTGAGGCGCTCCATCCCAGGTAACATCCTGGTGAATCTTCTCTGCACCCTCTCCAAAGCAATCACATCCTTCCTATAGTGAGGCGACCAGAACTGCACACAGTACTCCAGCTGTGGCCTCACCAGCGTTTTGTACAGCTCCATCATAACCTCCCTGCTCTTATATTCTATGCCTCGGCTAATGAAGGCAAGTATCCCATATGCCTTTTTAACCACCTTATCTACCTGCTCCGCTGCCTTCAGGGATCTATGTACATGTACACCAAGGTCCCTCTGACCCTCTGTACTTCCTAGGGTCCTACCACTCATTGTGTATTCCCTTGCCTTATTTGTCTGTCCAAAATGCATCACCTCGCACTTTTCAGGGTTAAATTCCATTTGCCACTTTTCCGCCCATCTGACCAACCCGTTTATATCGTCCTGTAGCCGGAGGCTTTCCTCCTCGCAATTTACCACCCCACCAATTTTCGTGTCATCTGCGAACTTACTGATCATACCTTTTACATTCTCATCCAAATCATTTATGTAGATCACAAACAATAAGGGACCCAGCACCGATCCCTGAGGTACCCCACTGGACACAGGCTTCCAGTCACAAAAGCAACCTTCGACCATCACCCTCTGCCTCCTGCCACTCAGCCAGTTTAGGATCCAACGCGCCAAGGCACCCTGGATCCCATGGGCTCTTACCTTCTTGACCAGTCTCCTATGTGGGACTTTGTCAAAAGCTTTACTAAAGTCCATGTAAACCACATCCACAGCATTTCCCTCATCCACCCCACTAGTCACCCCCTCGAAAAATTCGATCAGATTTGTTAGACATGATTTACCCTTGACAAAGCCATGCTGACTATCCCCGATTAATCCTTGCCTCTCCAAGTGGAGATTAGTTTTGTCCCTCAGAATTTTTTCCAATAATTTCCCCACCACAGATGTTAGACTCACTGGCCTGTAATTCCCTGGTTTATCCCTGCTACCCTTCTTGAATAATGGTACTACGTTAGCTGTTCTCCAGTCCTCTGGTACATCCCCTGTGGCCAGAGAGGTTCTGAAAATTAGTGTCAGAGCCCCTGCAATCTCCTCCCTTGCCTCCCACAGCAGCCTGGGATACATCTCGTCCGGGCCTGGGGAGTGGTGAACCTGTGGAATTCTCTGCCACAGAGGGCAGTGGAGGCCAGTTCATTAAGTATATTCAAGAAACAGTTGGATATATTTCTTAAGGCTAAAGGGATCAAGGGATATGGGGAGAAGGCAGGGACCGGGTGCTGAATTTGGATGATCAGCCATGATCTCATTGAATGGCAGAGCAGGCTCGAAGGGCCGAATGGCCTACTCCTGCTCCTATCTTCTATGTATCTATGTATCTATGAGTCTGAGTGAGACAGTGTGTGAGAGAGTGTGTGAGACTGAGTCTGAGAGAGACAGTGTGTGAGAGAGTGAGTCTGAGAGAGAGAGTCTGAGAGGGACAGTGTGTGAGAGAATGAGTCTGAGAGAGACCGTGTGTGAGAGATTGTGTCTGAGAGATTCGGAGAGAGAGAGTCTGAGAGTGTGAGTCTGAGAGAGAGTGTGTGTGAGAGAGTGAGTCAGAGAGAGTGTGTGAGAGAGAGTGAGTCAGAGAGACAATGTGTGAGAGTGAGTCTGAGAGAGACAGTGTGTGAGAGAGTGAGTCTGAGAGACAGTGTGTGAGAGAGTGAGAGCCTGAGAGAGATAGTGTGAGAGAGAGGGAGTCTGAGAGAGACATTGTGTGAGAGTCTGAGAGAGACAGTGTGTGAGAGAGTGAATCTGTGAGAGTGAGTCTGAGAGAGTTTGTGAGAGTGAGTCTGAAAGAGACAGTGTGTGAGAGAGTGAGTCTGAGAGAGACAGTGTGTGAGAGAGTGAGTCTGAGAGAGACAGTGAGTCTGAGAGAGACAGTGTGTGAGAGAGTGAGTGTGAGAGAGACAGTTTGTGAGAGAGGGAGTCTGAGAGAGATGGTGTGTGAGAGAGTGAGTCCGAGAGAGGAAATGTGTGAGAGAAACCGTGTGTGAGAGTGTGTCTGAGAGAGTCTGAGAGAGTGAGTTGGAGAGAGAGAGTCTGAGAGAGTGAGTCTGAGAGACAGTGTGTGAGAGAGTGTGTGAGTCTGAGAGAGACAGTGTGTGAGAGTGAATCTGAGAGAGACAGTGTGTGAGAGAGTGAGTCTGAGAGAGACAGTGTGTGTGAGAGAGACTCTGAGAGAGAAATAGTGTGAGAGAGTGAGTCTGAGAGAGACTCTCTGCGAGAGGGTGAGTCAGAGAGAGACAGTGTGTGAGAGTGAGAGTCTGAGAGAGACAGTGTGTGAGAGAGTGAGTCGGAGAGAGACAGTGTGTGAGAGAGTGAGTCTGAGAGAGACAGTGTGTGAGTCTGAGAGAGACAGTTTGCAAGAGAGTGAGTCTGAGAGACAGTGTGTGAGAGAGTGAGGCTGAGAGAGACAGTGTGTGAGAGAGTGAGTCTGAGAGAGACAGTGTGTGTGAGAGTGAGTCTGAGAGAGAAAGTGTGTGAGAGAGTGAGACAGAGAGAGTGTGTGACAGAGTGAGTCTGAGAGAGATGGTGTGTGAGAGAGTGAGTCTGAGAGAGGAAAAGTGTGAGAGAGACAGTGTGTGAGAGAACGAGTCCGAGAGAAACCGTGTGTGAAAGAGTGTGTCTGAGAGAGTCTGAGAGATTGAGTCGGAGAGAGAGAGTCTGAGCATGAGTCTGAGAGAGAATGTGTGTGAGAGAGTGAGTCTGAGAGAGACATTGTGTGAGAGAGCGCGTCTGAGAGAGGCAATGTGTGAGAGAGAGTCTGAGAGAGACAGTGTGTGAGAGAGTGAGTCTGAGAGACAGTGTGTGAGAGAGTGTGTGAGTCTGAGAGAGACAGTGTGTGAGAGAGTGAGTCTGAGAGACAGTGTGTGAGAGAGTGTGTGAGTCTGAGAGAGACAGTGTGTGAGAGACTGAGTCTGAGAGAGACATTGTGTGAGAGAGAGAGTCTGAGAGAGACAGTGTGTGTGAGAGTGAGTCTGAGAGACAGTGTGTGAGAGAGTGAGTCTGAGAGAGAGTGTGTGAGAGAGTGAGTCTGAGAGACAGTGTGTGAGAGAGAGTCTGAGAGACACAGTGTGTGAGAGAGTGAGTCTGAGAGTGACATTGTATGAGAGAATGAGTCGGCGAGAGACAGTGTTTCAGAGTGAGTCTGAGAGAGACAGTGTGTGAGAGAGTGAGTCTGAGAGTGACCGCGTGTGAGAGAGAGAGTGAGTCTGAGAGAGACAGTGTGTGAGAGAGTGAGTGTGAGAGAGACAGTGTGTGAGAGAGTGAGTCTGAGAGAGATGGTGTGTGAGAGAGTGAGTCCGAGAGAGGAAATGTGTGAGAGAAACCGTGTGTGAGAGAGTGTGTCTGAGAGAGTCTGAGAGAGTGTGTCGGAGAGAGTGAGTCTGAGAGACAGTGTGTGAGAGAGTGTGTGAGTCTGAGAGAGACAGTGTGTGAGAGTGAATCTGAGAGAGACAGTGTGTGAGAGAATGAGTCTGAGACAGTGTGTGTGAGAGAGACTCTGAGAGAGACATAGTGTGAGAGAGTGAGTCTGAGAGAGACTGTCTGCGAGAGGGTGAGTCAGAGAGAGGCAGTGTGTGAGAGTGTGAGTCTGAGAGAGACAGTGTGCAAGAGAGTGAGTCTGAGAGACAGTGTGTGAGAGATTGAGTCTGAGAGAGACAGTGTGTGAGAGAGTGAGTCTGAGAGAGACAGTGTGTGTGAGAGTGAGTCTGAGAGAGAAAGTGTGTGAGAGAGTGAGACTGAGAGAGATGGTGTGTGAGAGAGTGAGTCTGAGAGAGGAAAAGTGTGAGAGAGACAGTGTGTGAGAGAACGAGTCTGAGAGAAACCGTGTGTGAAAGAGTGTGTCTGAGAGAGTCTGAGAGATTGAGTCGGAGAGAGAGTCTGAGCATGAGTCTGAGAGAGAACGTGTGTGAGAGAGTCTGAGAGAGACAGTGTGTGAGAGAGTGAGTCTGAGAGACAATGTGTGAGAGAGTGTGTGAGTCTGAGAGAGACAGTGTGTGAGAGAGAGTCTGAGAGAGACATTGTGTGAGAGAGTGAGTCTGAGAGAGACAGTGTGTGTGAGAGTGAGTCTGAGAGAGAGTGTGTGAGAGAGTGAGTCTGAGAGACAGTGTGTGAGAGAGTGCGTCTGAGAGAGACAGTGTGTGAGAGAGTGCGTCTGAGAGAGAGTGTGTGAGAGAGTGAGTCTGAGAGACAGTGTGTGAGAGAGAGTCTGAGAGACACAGTGTGTGAGAGAGTGAGTCTGAGAGTGACATTGTATGAGAGAATGAGTCGGCGAGAGACAGTGTTTCAGAGTGAGTCTGAGAGAGACACTGTGTGAGAGGGTGAGTCGGAGAGAGACAGAGTGTGAGAGACAGAGTCTGAGAGAGACAGAGTGTGAGAGAGTGACTCTGAGAGAGGCATTGTATCAGAGAGTGAGTCTGAGAGAGGCAATGTGTGAGAGAGAGTCTGAGCGATAGTGTGTGAGAGAGTGAGTCTGAGAGTGAGAGTCTGAGAGAGTGAGTCTGAGAGAGAGAGAGTCTGAGAGAGACAGTTTGTGAGAGTGAGTCTGAGAGACAGTGTGTGAGAGAGTGAGACTGAGAGGCATTGTGTGAGTGAGTCTGAGAGACAGTGTGTGAGAGTAAGCGTCTGAATGAGGGAGGATCGGAAAGGGAGGGAGTGCAAGAGATGGTGTGGATACAAGAGTGAGAAGGAGCGAGACTAGGGGCGACAAAGGGGAGAAACAGTTTTAATTGAGAAGGACAGAGAAAAGGGGAAATGTGTCTGTTTGTGTCCGAGAATTAAGTGATAAAGAACGTGAGAGGTTGGATAGGAGGGAGAGAGAGAGAGACAGAATGGGTAAATAACAAAAAACAGAGTTGTGGTTAACAGCTGTTTTTTGCACTGGAAGGATTTAAACAGTGGTGATCCCCAGGGCTCAGTGTGGGCACCATAGCTTTTCTCAATATATATGGATATGATTGACCTGAATTTGGGTGTTTGGAGCACAATATCAAACATTGCAGCTTCCACAAAGATAAGGAGTGAGGTTAACCATGAAGAGGACTGTAGACAACTTCAGGAGGAGAGAGACAGGTGAGCAGATTGGACAGGTCGATGTCAGATGGAAATTAATGCAGAGATGTGAGGTGAGAAGAATGAGAGGAAATAGACACTATACGATAAAACTGTAAAAGGAGTGGAGGAGCAGAGAGATTCAGGGATTCAGATACACAAATCTTTAAAAGTGGGAGGCAAGTTGATAAAGCTG
Source organism: Somniosus microcephalus (assembly GCF_052327205.1). Classification (NCBI taxonomy): domain Eukaryota; kingdom Metazoa; phylum Chordata; class Chondrichthyes; order Squaliformes; family Somniosidae; genus Somniosus; species Somniosus microcephalus. The sequence continues at coordinate 14,432,150 of NW_028225182.1, read as the reverse complement.
TTTTACAAAATTCCACACGGTATCCGAGGATTTATAAATAAGGGCACAGAGTATAAATGGAGAGTTAATGCTACACCTGGACAAATCATTGATTGGTCCACAGTCAGAATATTGTCCCCCGATTTTGGTGCATTACTTTAGTAAGAATGTCGGGGCCATGGAGAGGTGCAGAAGAGATTCACTGAGATGATCCCAAGGACGGGAGACTTCACAGAACTTTTCTTACGAGAAGAGAAGTTGAAAAGGGGGTCAGATAAAGGGGTTCAAAATTTTGAGGGGTGTTTTGATCAAGTAACTGATAGAAAATTGTCACCGCTGGTTAATGAGTCGGTAACCAGAGGATATCAATTTAAGACCAAAATAATTAAGTGCCAGGTTGATTTTTCCTTTTCTACACAATGTCTTCCTGAACACATTTACAGTCTCATTACTGTTTGTCAAACCTCCTACTTTTGTGCTATCAGCAAATGTTGAGATTGTGAAAATCCAAGCAGTCTCTGTATAGGGAGAAGAAAAGTGGGCCCAGCACTGAGCCCTGGGGTAACCACTTCCAACCCTTCACCAATCTGAGCAACTCCCATTAACACTGAGCCTCTGTTTCCGATCCTCAGCCAACTTTCTCCCCGCACTGTTCCACTTCCTTTTAAACTTCCTCCCTGAACAGAGTGGCCATTACCCCGGGGATCCCCAGTTACCTGAACAGAGTGGCCATTACCCCGGGGATCCCCAGTTACCTGAACAGAGTGGCCATTAACCCGGGGATCCCCAGTTACCTGAACAGAGTGGCCATTACCCCGGGGATCCCCAGTTACCTGAACAGAGTGGCCATTACCCCGGAGATCCCCAGTTACCTGAACAGAGTGGCCATTACCCCGGGGATCCCCAGTTACCTGAACAGAGTGGCCATTACCCCGGAGATCCCCAGTTACCTGAACAGAGTGACCATTACCCCGGGGATCCCCAGTTACCTGAACAGAGTGGCCATTACCCCGGGGATCCCCAGTTACCTGAACAGAGTGGCCATTACCCCGGGGATCCCCAGTTACCTGAACAGAGTGGCCATTACCCCTGGGATCCCCAGTTACCTGAACAGAGTGTCCATTACCCCGGGGATCCCCAGTTACCTGAACAGAGTGGCCATTACCCCGGAGATCCCCAGTTAGCTGAACAGAGTGACCATTACCCCGGGGATCCCCAGTTACCTGAACAGAGTGGCCATTACCCCGGGGATCCCCAGTTACCTGAACAGAGTGGCCATTACCCCGGGGATCCCCAGTTACCTGAACAGAGTGGCCATTACCCCGGGGATCCCCAGTTACCTGAACAGAGTGGCCATTACCCCGGGGATCCCCAGTTACCTGAACACCGTTGCTCGCCATGTACCTGATTTCACTTTACGTCCTTCACAGTCTCATCGAATTGTCTCGGTGCCTCCTGGCCATGTGATCATCCAAAGCAGTTTCCAGTCGGAATGAAGTATTTTCCAGAACATTTATTCAACACCGGTGAAAATTCCTTCTCAAAATTCCTGGAAGTTCCAGCACGACTTCTCCTGTGGAAAAAAAGAGACATTGGGTTAGGGGACGGAACAATTAAGGACCATTCTGAAGTACTCGGTGTCGGCCTTGGCTCATTGGTAACACTCTCTCGCTTCTAGAATCATAAAGGTTGTGTGTTCAAGCCCCCCTCCAGAGAGTTAAGCATAAAATCCAGGCTGACACTGCAGTGCAGTGCTGAGGGAGTGCCGCACTGTCGCAGTTGCCATCTTTTGGATGGGACATTAACCCGAGGCCCTGTCTGCCCTCTCGGGTGGATGTAAAAAATCTCACGACAGCATACATAGATACATAGATACATAGAAGATAGGAGCAGGAGTAGGCCATTCGGCCCTTCGTGCCTGCTCCGCCATTCGATGAGATCATGGCTGATCCTTTAATTCAGTATCCCGTCCCCGCCTTCTCTCTGTAACCCTTAACCCCTTTTGCCCGTAGAAATATATCTAATTCCCTCTTAAATATATTTAATGAGCTGGCGTACACTGCCCTCTGTGGCAATGAGTTCCACAGGTTCACCACTCTCTGAGTGAAGAAATTCCCCCTCATCTCTGTCCTAAATGGTTTAGCCCTTATCCTTAAATTATGTCCTCTAGTTCTGTTCTCACCCGCCAAGGGAAACATTCCTTCTGCATCCAGTCTGTCTAGACCTGTCAGAATTTTATACACTTCTATGAGGTCCCCTCTCAATCTTCTAAACTCCAGTGTGTACATCCCTAAACTACATAGTCTCTCCTCATAGGTCATTCCCGCCATTCCTGGTATCAGCCTGGTGAATCGCCGCTGCACCCCCTCCATGGCAAGAACATCCTTCCTCAGATGAGGCGACCAAAACTGTACACAGTACTCGAGGTGTGGTCTCACCAGTGCCCTGTACAGCTGCAGCAAGGTATCCCTGTTCCTGTATTCTAACCCTTTTGCTATGAAGGCCAGCATACCGTTTGCCTTCTTGACCGCCTGTTGCACCTGCATGCTCGCCTTCAGTGACTGGTGTACAAGAACACCCAGGTCTCTCTGTACTACCCCCTCTCCCAATCTATTGCCATTTAAATAATAATTTGCCCTCCCGTTCCTGCACCCAAGGTGGATAACTTCGCATTTGTCCACATTATAGTGCATCTGCCATTTATCCGCCCAATCGCCCAGTCTGTCCAAATCGCTCTGGAGCTTCCTGGTCTCTTCCTCTGAGCCCACCCCCCCTCCTAGTTTAGTGTCGTCTGCAAATTTGGAAATGCTGCATCCGACTCCCTGATCCAGGTCATTAATGTAAATTGTGAACAGCTGGGGGCCCAGGACAGATCCCTGTGGTACCCCACTTGTTACTGCCTGCCATTCAGAAAATGAGCCGTTTATTCCAACTCTCTGTTTTCTATCTGACAGCCAGTTCCCTATCCACGCCAAAACTTTCCCCTTTATCCCATGAGCCTCAATTTTCCATGCTAATCTTTTATGTGGGACCTTATCGAAGGCCTTTTGGAAGTCCAGGTACACCACATCTACTGGCTCTCCCCCATCTATTCTACCAGTTACTCCCTCAAAAAATTCCAATAGATTAGTCAAGCACGATTTACCCTTTGTAAATCCATGTTGACTCTGTCCTATCCTGTCCCCATTTGCTAAGTGCTCCGCTATTTCATCCTTAATGATGGACTCCAGCATTTTGCCCACAACTGATGTAAGGCTTACAGGTCTGTAATTACCTGCTTTTTCCCTACCCCCCTTTTTGAATAGTGGGGTAACGTTAGCTACCCTCCAATCCATCGGCACTGTTCCCGAGTCTAATGAATTCTGAAAAATCATCCTTAGTGCATCCGCTATCTCTAGAGCCACCTCCTTCAGTACCCTAGGATGCATGTTATCAGGCCCTGGGGATTTGTTCACCTTCAATCCCTTTAGCTTCCTTAACACCATATCCTTAGAGATATTGATTTGCGTCAGTTCCTCCTTTGCCAATGTCCCTATTTTTCCCGATATCCCAGGGAGGTTTTTTGTGTCTTCCTTCGTAAAGACTGACCCAAAGTATGCATTTAGTTGATCTGCCATTTCCTTATTTCCCATTATATATTCCCCCGTATCTGACTGCAATGGACCAACTTTGGTTTTCACCAGTCTTTTCCTTTTGATATACTTATAAAAGCTTTTGGAGTTAGTTTTTATATTTTCCGCCAGCTTGTTTTCGTAAGCTATTTTGCCCCTCTTGATTATGCCCTTTGCCCTCCTTTGCTCTATCTTAAACTGTTCCCAATCTTCCGCTCTGGCGCTTTTTTTGGCTATTTTATACGCCCTATCTTTGGATTTTATGCTGTCTCTAATTTCCCCTGTTATCCACGGTTGAGTCACCTTTTTAGATTTCCTTTTATGCCAGATTGGTATAAACAATTTTTGCAATTTTGTCATTCTATCTTTAAATGTTTGCCATTGTTTATCTACCTCCAGTCCTCCCAGGAACGTTGTCCAATCAGACCTACTCAGTTCCCGTCTCATGGCATCATAATTCCCCTTGTTTAAATTCAGGACCTTAGTCTCTGAGTCAATTTCTTCGCTCTCCATTTCGAGTGAGAAATCGATCATGTTATGATCGCTCTGACCCAAGGGTCCCCGTACAACAAGATTACTGATTAGTCCCTTCTCATTGCACAGTACCCAGTCCAATATAGCCTGTTCCCGAGTTGGTTCCTCGACATATTGATCCAGATAACCATCCCTCAAACACTCAAGGAATTCCTCCTCCTCATTATTTTTACTGATTAGGCTAGTCCAATCTATATGTAAGTTAAAGTCACCTATGATGACAGCTGTGCTCTTATTGCACGCTTCTCTAATTTCCCTCGTGATGCCCTCCCTAACCTCTATTTTACTATTTGGAGGCCTATATACCACTCCTATTAATGTTTTTCGCCCCTCGCTATTTCTTAGCTCCACCCATATAGATTCTGTATTAACTGAGTTAATATCCTTCCTTTCAATTGCATTTATCCCCTCTTTTACTAGCAATGCTACCCCTCCTCCCTTTCTTTTTTGTCGATCCTTCCTAAATACTGAATACCCCTGTATGTTAAGCTCCCAGCCCTGCTCACCCTGCAACCATGTTTCCGTAATCCCAATTAGGTCATAATTATTAACCTCTATTTCCACAGCTAATTCATCTACCTTGTTCCTGATGCTTCTCGCATTAAGGTATAAAACCCTCAGGCTTTTTTTATGCTCACATTTTTTATGAATTAGTTTGGCCCTTTGTTTTTTGTTCCTCACCCTTTTATCATTTATTTCTGTCTGCCTTTCACTTTCCTCTATTTCACTACATAGGTTTCTAGCCCCCTGCCATACTAGTTTATCGAAGAAGAGTGGCCGAGTCCTCCCGGGGTCTGGGGCAAATATTTCTCCCTTGATCAACATCACTAAAGTGGATTATTTGGCCATTGGCCATTGGCAACAGTGCTGTGTGTGGGATCTTGCTGTGCCCACAGTGCTGTGTGTGGGATCTTGCTGTGCCCACAGTGCTGTGTGTGGGATCTTGCTGTGCCTACAGTGCAGTGTATGGGATCCTGCTGTGCTCACAGTGCTGTGTGTGGGATCTTGCTGTGCCTGCCGCTTTTCCTGGAGTGAGCTCCCTTCACAAGCCCCGCCCCCATTGTGTGTGAGGCTCTGGGCCGGGCTGAGGCTGTGAAAGGCGATGGTGAAATGCAAGTTACCCCGGGCTCCCTCTAATCTCAGCGCCCGCCCGCTCTCTGGCCGGGCACAAGAACCGCCCCCTCACCCCTGACCCTCGGCCCCGGAGCAAACCGCCAATCAGCGACCTTCTGACGTCAGCCAGCATTGTGCCGTCACTCGCCGCCCGGTGGCCATCTTGCTGTGACCCAGCTCACTGCGCATGCGCGCTGTTTACGGCCATAAAACCGCGCGATTAAAAGGGAAAGTGTCGTCAGTTTCCAGCCAAATCACCGCTCACTGTTAACGGAGAGACTGAAAGTTTGTCCCGCGCCGCAGAGAGAAAGCGGCGGCTCATCGGGTGCCTCAGGTGCGCATGTGCGAGCTCTGCCCCCAGAGTGCAGTGCGGCCTGTGTCACAGAGATAGGGACCTTTCGCTGTCGCTCGGCATTGTGGGAGCTGCAGTCCGCCATTGCGGCCCGGCTACAATTCATTTCGAAAGCGTCAGAATGAAGATCTAAAGGTCCCTGGTTCAATCCAGGGTCTCGCCAATTTTGTTTAATTTGTTTCTCCTTCACCATAAGGGGAGAGGATCAGGAGAGATTTTCCGATCTTGAACTCGCGCCTCCCAGATCAATAGGATGAGGGGACCAAATGTTGTATACAAAGCTGGATGGGAATATTAAGTTGTATGTAAGCTGATGATACAAAGTTGTTAGGAGGATGCAAGTAGGCTTCAGGGGGATATAAACAGGCTACGTGAGTGGGCAAGAACAAGGCAAATGAATATAATCTAGAGAAATGTGAAGTTATCCACTTTGGTAGGAAAAACAGAAAAGCAGAGTATTTTTGAAATGGTGAGAGATTGGGAAATGTTGTTCAGAGGGACCTGGGTGTCCTTGTAAACGAATCATGGAAAGTTAAGCAAGCAATTAGGAAAGCAAATGGTATGTTGGCCTTTATTACAAGAGGATTTGAGTATAACAGTAAAGACTTCTTACTGCAATTATATAGGACCCTGGTGAGACCATTCCTGAAGTATTGTGTACAGTTTTGATCTCCTTACCTCAAGAAGGATATACTTACCATAGAGGGAGTGCAAGGAAGGTTCACCACACTGGTTCCTGGGCTGGGTTGATTGTCCTATGAGGAGAGATTGAGTAGACTAGGCCTATATGCTCTAGAATTTATAAGAATGAGAGGTGACCTCATTGAAACATACACAATTCTTACAGGGCTTGACTGGTTGGATGCAGGGAGGATGTTTCCCCTGGCTGGGGGAGTCTAGATCCAGGGGTAACAGTCTCAGAGTAAGGTGTTGGCCATTTAGGGCTGAGATGAGGAAACATTTCTTCACTCAGAGGGTGGTGCATCTTTGGAATTCTCTACCCCAGGGGGCTATGGAAGCTCAGTCATTGACCATATTCAAGACAGAGATCGATAGACTTTTGAATATTAAAGGAATCAATTATGTTCTTATGATATGGGGATAGTGCAGGAAAGTGGAGATGAGATAGACGATCAGCCATGATCTTATTGAATGGTGGAACAGGTTTGAAGGGCCAAATGGACTACTCATGCTCCTATTTCTTATGTTCTTATATGTAAACCACATCTGACCCTCTGGATCCGGCTCCAGACGCCCGCTGCGTGTTCGAGTCCGGTTGTGGTGACAGCGGCTCAGGGTCGCGCCGGCTGGTTTTATATCAGGGCAGTGTTTGAGGGAGGGGCTGTTCAGCGGTGGTGTGATAATAACTTTCAGAATTAAGTTTAATAGATTAAAGAGCTCTTTTTCTGTTACTTTCGATTTACACTCTGCCCAGTTTTATATACGAACAGTTAACAATGTTTAAGCGATGTGGTGTGTTGATTGTTTGTGCAGTAACTCTGTCACCCAGTGTGAGCCTGAAATACAACCACCCAGCCTGGGCTCGAACCTTTCCAAGGGGTACTTTGTTGCCGGTTACCTCAATTGCTGAGAGTGTGGTGCTAATAACGCCAAGGTCGCGGGTTCAATCCCCGTTCGGGTCATCAGAATATTTTCAGCAATTTACGGTTTTTCATGAAATTTATAATACAAACTTTATAAGGAAACAAATCCACACCGAATCTCAATGGGGAATTATTTGGATGAACATCCATTGCACCTTCGACCCCAGGGCGGAGAGACTCATAGACCATGGAATTATAGATTGATACGACACAGAAGGAGGTCATTCGGCCAATCAAGTCAGCGCTGGCACATTGAAAGAGCTCTCCAATCAGTCCCGCTCCCCTGCTCTTTCCCCACAGCCCTGGAAATTTCTCCTTTTCAATAGTAAACCAATTCTCTTTTGAAAGTTACTATTGAATCTGCTTCCACTGACCTTTCAGGCAGCACATTCCCAATCACAATAACTCGCAGCATAAAAAAATTCTCCACATCTCCCCTGTGGTTCTTTTGCCGGTTATCTTCAATTAGTTTCCTCTGGTTACCGACCCTCCTGCCACTGGATTCTCCTTATTTTGAAAACCTCCATTAAATTTCCTCTTAACCTTCTGAGGAAAAGAATCCCAGCTTCTCCAGTCTCTGCATATACCTGAAGTCCCTCATCCCTGGGCCCACTCTGTGAGACGTCAAACTGAGGATCTCGCTCTGCGTGTCCGTCTCTCTCTCTCTTTGTCTCTGTCTCTCTCTTTGTCTCTTTCTCTCTCTATGTCCGTCTCTTCTGTGTCCTTCTCACTCTGTTCACAGCTCGACTGTTGCTCTGACAGATTTTGTATTTGTATTTGTTAGTTCTCCTTAGTAGAGTTGTGAGTATCTTTGCCTGTCACGAGAGAGACCGGGCTTCATATTCCCCAATGGAAAGGATGCATTTTAACATCCACAATTTTAAACCTTTGGGATGTTCCTTGGAATAGTTAACAGAGAAAATGAATAGGGGACACAGATTTAAGATTTTTGGCAAGAGATATAGGGGGGATGTGAGGGAAAACTTTTTTACGCAGCGAGTGGTGAGGACCTGGAATTCACTGCCGACGGAAGTAGTGGAAGTGGAGACACTCAGTTTTCAAGGGAAGGCTGGATAGGCACTTGAGGGAAATAAACTTGCAGGGATACTGGGATAGAGCGGGGGAATGGGGCTGATTGGATTGCTCTACAGAGAGCCAGCACAGACTCGATGGGCCGAATGCCCTCCTTCTGTGCCGTGTGACTCTGTGACTCTATGATTCTATTACCTGCATTTGTAGACTGCGGTTCTCTTCTGTGATGTTCTAACGACAGCTCACGGAGCAGAGTTTCCGCAGTGTAGTGGTTATCACATTCACCTAACACACGAAAGGTCCCATTAGAAACCGGGCGGAAACATTTTGTAAAATATTCCCCATTAAAATTGAATCAATATGAAAAAGTTGAAATAATTTTGTGATTAAATATTAATAAAATAAAATATCTCATAAAACACGTGTATTTTCTCTGTACAATTCTGGGCCATCAGCAGCAGTAGAATTGTATTCAACCACAATCTGTAGCCTCCTGGCTCGGCAGATCCCTCACTCTACCATTACCGTCAAACCAGGGGACCAAACCTGGTTCAGTGAGATGTGTAGAAGAGCAGGCCAGGAGCGGCACCAGGCGCACCTAAAAATGAGACCATTCCAAACTAGTGAAGCTGGATATGGAACCAAGGCGGGCCAATGCAGCTGAGATACAGATTATCCAGGATCTAATTGAATGAAGGAACAGGGCTGAGGTGCTGAAGGGCCTCCTCATGTTGCTATTAGTCTGTCACCATTAAGAAAATGTTACGAAACGGTTTTTTCGGATCCCAGTAGATGATCTCATACTCACCGACATTGTAGCCAGTACTACAGTTTATCCCATGATCTTGCAGCCAAAATGCACATTTTGAAAACCTGGAAAAGTTAAAACACCGTTCCTGGGTGGGCTCGAACCACCAACCTTTCGGTTAACAGCCGAACGCGCTAACCGATTGCGCCACAGAGACCTGTTCCAAGATTATTTACAACATATACTAAAGCCGGAGATTACCGAGATAAAACCTCAGGTCACGGAGAGCAAGAGAGTAACTGTCCAAACTCTGTTTACTTGTGCAAATTAAAGAAATGTAACATTTATTGTCGGAACATGGAAATAGTCGCTGAAAGAAAATCCGTTAAACAAACTGATGTGAAAACCCGCTTTGAGCCATTAGATCGGTTCATCGACCAATGGTGACGGTGAGATATTAACATGGTGTCTGGGTTTCTCACAACTGTTGGAATCTTCCCACGAGTTCTTTTGCTGTTGTATTTGTTCATCAATGTGGAGATCAGATATACACGTGGTCGCTTCACTGTGAGCCCTGGGAACCAGATACACCAGAGCACAGGCCAATGATGGGACTCTGCCCTGTCTGCTCTATGTGGGGGTCAGTAGAAACTGAATGAGAACAACGAACCTACCACAGCCCGTAAAGCCGAAACAGCTTAGTTGGGCAAGCGTTAGATTGACCATTCCAGGTTTCGGCAGGTTTTAGTTACTTTTTGTCTCCTTCACTATAAGGGGAGCGAATCAGGAGAGATTTTTCGTACCCGAACCCGCGTTTCCTAAAGGAATGAGCGTGAAACCACATCTGAGCCGGGGATTCGGCTCCAACCGCCGGCTGGGGGTTGGAATCCAGTCGGGGTCCCACCGGCTGTTTTTATACCGGGACTGAGGGAGGGGCTGTTCAGCGGTGGTGCAATAATAATTTTTAGAATGAGGTTTGTTAAACTAAAGAGCTCTTTCTCTGTTACTTTTGATTTACACTCTGCCCAGTTGTATATACGAACAGTTAACAATGTTTAAGCGATGTGGTCTGTTCAATGTTTGTGCAGTAACTCGGTCACCCAGTGTGAGCCTGAACGATAATTCCCCAGCCTGGGTTCAAGACTGGCCAATGTGAGCTTTGTGGCCGGTTAGCTCAGTTGGTGAGAGCGTGATGCTAATAACGCCAAACTCGCGGGTTCAATCCCCGTATAAACTATCAGGATGTTTTCATTATTTTACGCAATTTCTAAATATTTAAAATACAAACTTTATAAGTAAACCAATCCACACAGAATCTCACGGGGGCTTTATTTGGATTAACATCCTGTGGTAAACCACTGTTGTTAGTATTGTTGTACTTGTCTGTGCATGCCTCAGCTGACTCCGCCCCTGGCTCCACCCTCATGGCTGGGTATAAAGGTCGCTGCTCAGAAGCCTCCGGCCCTTTTGGATACCAGGCAACCCCAAGAGGCATGCTCTGTTCTTTGGTAATAAAAGCCTGTTTATTACTTACTCAATCTCCAGTCTTTTGTAGCAATTGATAGTGCATCAATTTTATTACCAAAGTTAAATGTTGGCTGCGGATGCTGATCAACCGATGGCGCAAAACGCTGAGCAGCAGGCGCTGCTGCGAGCCCTCAGACCAACATGCCTGGACCTAGACCCCCAAGAAGCGGGTTTGTCGACTAAATTCGCACAATGGCTGCGTTGCTTTGAGGCGTATCTGGAAGCCTCGACCGTGACTCTTGATGAAAATAAACTGAAAATCCTGGCCTCGAAGGTGAGCCACCAAGTCTATACTGTAATCCAAGATGCGACGACCTACGCGGCGGCTATCGACCTACTGAAAGGGCAGTATGCACGCCCGGTTAACTCGGTCTATGCCAGGCACCTTTTAAGATCTCGCAGACAGCAGCCCGGGGAATCGGTGGAAGCCTTCCTACGGGCACTGCGGGTACTCGGACGCGGCTGCGACTGCAAGGAAGTATCGGCCGCGGCACATGCGGAGGGACTGATACGAGACGCTTTCGTTGCGGGTCTAAGGTCCGACTACTCCCGGCAGAGGCTGCTGGAGAAGGGTGAAATAGACCTGACAAAGGCAGTGTCCCTCGCGCTCTCGCTCGACGCGGCCCACAGAACTATGGACGCTTTCTCCCCTCATCGCCCCGCGCCGTGGACGCCGCAATCTTGGGCCATGGGACCGCCACCTCCAACTGCTGCAGCGATGTCCAAGGCACAAAAATGCTATTTTTGTGGCCAAGCTAAACACCCTAGAGCACGCTGCCCCGCGAAGAATGCTACCTGCTCCGGCTGCGGGAAGAAAGGTCACTACGTTAGCGCCTGCAAAGTGAAGACCGCTAACGCCAGCAGCGCTGCGTGCGAACCGTGGGCACAGCCATCTTGTCCGCCATCTTGGGCTCCCCCAGCCGCGTGGGGACCGTGGGCGCCGCCATTTTGTCCGCCATCTTGGACGCCTCCGACTTTGGTTACGGGGGACCCGGACTCCACCACCGCCTCATCGGACGACCGCATCGACACGCTTGAACATACGCTGGCTTCCGTGACGCTGGATCAATCTCTCCCGCATCAACTGTCCAGGTCCATGATGGACATTACGGTAAACGGCTGCGCCACTACCTGCCTTTTTGACAGCGGGAGCACGGAGAGTTTTATACACCCCGACACGGTGCGCAGTTACTCTCTCCCGGTCCTGCCGACGCGTCATCGCATCTCTATGGCTTCCAAAGCCCAGTCAGCGGACGTCGGTGGCTACTGTATGGTGACTCTTTCAGTGCGGGGTACTGAATACAAAAATTTTAAACTTCTGGTCCTGCCCCATCTCTGCGCTGCCGTCCTACTGGGGTTGGATTTTCAGTGCCACCTTAAGAGTGTCACTTTAGCGTATGGTGGACCCCTCCCCCCTCTCACAGTCTGCAGCCAGCAGTTTTTAAATCGCCCGCCGCGCGCCATTTGCAGCCTCTCCACCCTTAAAGTCTCCCCCCCCTCCTTGTTCGCTAACCTCACCCGCGACTGTAAGCCCATCGCTACCAAAAGTAGGCGTTACAGTGCCGGGGATAGGGGTTTCATTAAATCCGAGGTAGCGAGACTCCTGAAGGAAGGGATTATCGAGAGCAGCAATAGCCCATGGCGAGCACAAGTGGTGGTGGTGAAGGCTGGCGGCAAACAACGCCTAGTTATTGACTACAGCCAGACGATCAACCGCTACACCCAGCTGGATGCATATCCACTCCCCCGCATATCTGACATGGTCAATCAGATAGCACAATACCGGGTGTTCTCGACGATTGATCTGAAGTCGGCATACCACCAGCTCCCCATCAGGGCTGAGGACCGCCAGTACACAGCTTTTGAAGCTGACGGTCGGCTCTATCACTTTCTCAGAGTTCCCTTCGGCGTCACCAACGGAGTTTCTGTCTTCCAACGGGAGATGGACCGGATGGTTGACCAGAACGCGCTCCAGGCCACTTTCCCATATCTAGACAACGTCACCATCTGCGGCCACGACCAGCAGGACCACGACGTTAATCTAGAGAAATTCCTCCGGACGGCCCAGCGGCTGAATCTCACATACAACAAAGACAAATGTATGTTTCGTACTACGCGCCTTGCTATTCTTGGCTGCGTAGTGGAGAACGGAGTCATCGGCCCAGACCCCGATAGAATGCGCCTCCTTATGGAGCTCCCCCTCCCCCACTGCCAGAAAGCACTGAAGAGATGCCTGGGGTTTTTCACTTACTATGCGCAGTGGGTGCCCAACTATGCGGATAAAGCCCGACCCCTCATCAAGTCCGCCTCCTTCCCCCTGACAGCAGAGGCCTGTGCAGCCTTCACTCTCATAAAAGGAGACATTGCGAAGGCCACAATGCACGCTGTGGATGAGTCCCTTCCTTTTCAAGTGGAGAGCGACGCATCCGACTTTGCCCTAGCTGCAACCCTTAACCAGGCGGGGAGACCCGTGGCCTTTTTCTCAAGGACCCTCCAGGGCCCCGAGATTCGACACTCCTCTGTCGAAAAGGAGGCCCAGGCCATTGTGGAAGCCGTGCGACATTGGCGGCATTACCTGGCCGGAAAACGATTTACCCTGCTCACTGACCAGCGTTCAGTGGCTTTTATGTTTCATAATAAGCAGCGGGGCAAAATCAAGAATGACAAGATCTTAAGGTGGAGAATCGAACTCTCCACCTACAATTACGATATCTTGTACCGGCCCGGGAAACTCAATGAGCCCCCAGATGCCCTATCACGTGGTACGTGCGCCAACGCGCAGGTTGATAGGCTACAGACCCTCCACAATGACCTCTGCCACCCGGGGGTCACCAGGTTCTTCCATTTTATCAAATCCCGTAACCTGCCCTACTCCATCGAGGAGGTCAGGACCATGACCAGGAACTGCCAGATCTGTGCCGAGTGCAAGCCGCATTTTTATAGGCCAGACAGAGCGAGCCTGATCAAAGCCACGCGCCCCTTCGAGCGGCTGAGCATCGATTTTAAAGGGCCCCTCCCCTCCTCTGACCGCAATGTGTACTTCCTCAATATAATTGATGAGTACTCCCGTTTCCCGTTTGCCATCCCTTGCTCGGACATGACCAGTACCACGGTCATTAAATGTCTGAATGACCTCTTCGCCTTGTTCGGTTTCCCTAGCTATATCCATAGCGACAGGGGCTCATCTTATATGAGCGACAAACTTCGGCAGTACCTGCTCGCGAGAGGCATTGCTACAAGCAGGACCACCAGCTACAACCCCCGGGGTAACGGCCAGGTGGAAAGGGAGAATGCGACAGTCTGGAAGGCAGTCCTTTTAAACTTAAAATCTAAGGGCCTTCCGACCTCCCGCTGGCAGGAGGTCCTCCCTGCGGCGCTCCATTCCATTCGGTCGCTGCTCTGTACACCCACCAATGCCACTCCTCACGAGAGAATGTTCTCCTTCCCCAGGAAGTCCACGTCGGGGATTTCGCTACCAACATGGCTGACTTCTCCAGGTCCCGTCCTACTGCGGAAGCACGTGAGGACCCATAAGGCGGACCCCCTGGTCGAGAGGGTGAGCCTCCTCCACGCTAACCCGCAGTATGCTTACGTGGTGTACCCGGACGGGCGGGAGGACACAGTCTCCATTCGAGACCTCGCACCTGCAGGTGCTCCTGAAACACCCTCTTCGCCACCCACCGCTACTCCTGCCTACCCCCAGGACACAGTCCCCGCACGAGACCTCGCACCTTCGGGTGCCTCTGAGAGACCACCATCGCTACCTCCCATTACCCATGCTCTGACCCCTCTAGACGGCATGCAGCAGCCCCAGGGTCCGCCACCTGCTCCTCCTCCTCTGAACGAGACACCGGGTTCAACGTTGGATGCTGCACCATCACCGCCGCTGCTGCGACGCTCAGGACGGCTTACAAGGCCTCCTGATAGACTTCAGTACACGAATTTTTAGTGCACTTCACCCCGCCGGACTCAATTCTAAACAAGGGGTGAATGTGGTAAACCACTGTTGTTAGTATTGTTGTACTTGTCTGTGCATGCCTCAGCTGACTCCGCCCCTGGCTCCACCCTCATGGCTGGGTATAAAGGTCGCTGCTCAGAAGCCTCCGGCCCTTTTGGATACCAGGCAACCCCAAGAGGCATGCTCTGTTCTTTGGTAATAAAAGCCTGTTTATTACTTACTCAATCTCCAGTCTTTTGTAGCAATTGATAGTGCATCACATCCATTGCACCTTTACCACCGGGGCTGAGAGACACATCTTTCTGTTTATTTGTGTTTCTGGGTTTGCTGATGAACGTTGAACAGGCGGCCTGTTCCCGATAATGGTCACAAGCAGGTGAGACACAGACAGAGCGGCTCTGACCCCGCGAGATGGGCAAAAGGCTTCAGTTCAGGACAAATGCATCAATGAAATGTTCGCCGGCACCGAGAGAGACAACATCCAGAGAAAAGCACAGAAGGAAATCGATCAATCTAAAACGTTATAAATATTTCCCGTGCTTGATGTCTCTCTATTCAATCGCCAAACTTTCAGTGCCGGAGAAATAATTCCAGTTTAAATCGTTCAGTTCGAGAATGGCAGCGGAAAGAAACTCAAATGAACTGAAAACTGCCGAATCCCGGGATTGAATCCGGGACCATTATTAAATCTGTGGAGAGAAAAACAGAGTTAACGTTTCAGGTCGATGACTGTTCGTCTGACGTTAACTCTGTTTCTCTCTCTACAGATGCTGCCTGACCTGCTGATTATTTCCAGCAGTTTCTGTTTTTATTTCCAATTTCCAGCATCCGCAGTATTTTGCTTTTGTACTTTTATAAATCTTCAAGTCGCTCCTCCCCACTGAGCTATTGCGGCTACGGAGCAACCTACAGTGCGTCATCCTCTCGGAGGGAAAGGGAAGGGTTTGTGTCATGGACCCGCTGCGTTTACATCAGGCATCTAATTCACCTGCAGGCTGGAGGAGCAGAGGAAGCTGGAGGGAAAGAACTGATAGGAGCAGAAGGAGAAGACATTGGAAACTGGCAGAATCTTGTGTCTGTCTGTTGTTTCAAATGATGCAGGACAGCCCTGCCTGGATTTGCAGTTTTCCCAGGAGCTGCATTGTTCGGTGCGTGCATTTTAGACATGGAAACATGTCCATCAGGAGCTTGTGGTAATATTTCACCTCACTGTACATTTCAAGTGGATGCCTACCCGCACTTGGTGCTGTGGTTGCGCGAACATGTCTTTTGTTATTGTTAGTGCACAAGTGCAGTACAACGAAATGTAGGCTTGCGGCTCGAGCGTGTGTGTCTTAATCTAAATGTACACTCTCGGGAGCCGCAAGCCTACATTTCGTTGTACTGCACTTGTGCACTTACAATGACAATAAAAGGTGATTTGATTTGATTTTTGATTTTGATTTGTGTTTTCACCTAAAATGTAATTTTGTACAAACAGTTTGCCTGGCGCGAAAGAGTTAAAAAGGGGACTTAGACTGAAATGGACGGGGTTGCTGCGGTGGGTGAAATATGGTGACGATCTATGGTTATTATCCGAGGCGACGCTGCAGGATCCTTTAAAGATCACCCGCGGATCCACTGAAACTAGCCGAATGTGCAGCTTTGGGAGGGGCTTTCGGCACCGTCAGGGCAGGAAGCGGGAGTGAGGGAGGGACACTGTCATCTGTGCTGTGTTTGAGTCTGTGCAGAAATATACAGAGAAAATATACGGGTTCGTTGAGATTTTTACTTGTATTGATAATTAACCACAAAATCAGTTCTTCCATATTTTTATATTAATTCAATTTTAATGGGGAAGGTTTTCATAATGTTTCCGCCCGGTGTCGAACCGGGGACTATTTCGTGCGCGAGGGGAATATGACAGCCACTACGCTACAGAAACTCTACCGCCGTTGATTATAGCAAGAGCATCACAGAAGAGAACTGTGGTTTACAAATGCAGGTCCGGGATTAACTTTTGTTTTCATACACTTTATTATCTGAATTTCGTTAAACTCTGTAAAAAGATGAACAATTGTTCTAATTGATGAATCGACTTTCTGTTTCAAACTGAAGGAAATCCTAACATGGTCACCGAGTGACAGGCAAAACTTTTTTAAGTGTTTTGTCTTTTGCTTGTGATGAATTGTCATCAGTTCTCATTTTACAGACGATATTTGAGGAGTTGGTTAAAAATGTTCAGTGTTTGTCACACCGGGAATCTGCTGCAGCCGTTGTTCAGTTTAACAGGGGCAGACAATTGTCGCCGCTTTTACACAGGGGAGGAAACTCGCCCCTGGAGGTTCACCTGGAGCAAGTTCCAAAATCATTCATCCCGCCCTGGAGCGGAACCGGGGGCATTTCGCGTGTAAGGCGAGCGGGATAATTGCTACAGTCCCGAAACCTCTGCTCAGTTTGTCAGCCGCGAGTCAGAAGGATGTGTTAAGGGAGAAGGTGACCCGCTGACTCACCTCTCTCTGCACTGATTGAGATTGTGTCGCTTCTCCGTCAAACAACATCACTTCTGTCCCACACTAAAAACTCTCAATCCTTCTCCTCCGCCCGCTTTCTATTCAAGTAATTGGACAATGAATCAGTAATAAGGTTCCCTCGGGCTTTTGCTGGTGGATTTACTGATAAACCGGGGAATTGAGAGGAAACTGGAGCACAGGCAGGGTCCTTGCGACAGACCAGTCCGGCTAGCCCAGTCGGTGGAGTGTCGGATACTTCATCCCCACGGTGGGGAGTTTGCGTTTTAAATTTTGGGCTGATTTTAAAGGCGATTCCCAGCTCGGTCAATGAGTGTTTCATATAAATGCGGTTCAACAAAATAAGAAAATCTCTCCTTGATTCCGGAATCTTGTCTCTCTCCAGCCGCCCGCTGGTAAAGATTGAACAGACTTTAATTTCACCTTGGCTCGGGGTCAGTGCGGCTCAGTGGGACTTCGGCCCATCTCTCCCTTCACAACCCATCAGGGCCGAGAAAACAACGGGGAATTTTACACACGTGTTGTGTTCTGTAACTTTTTATAAACACTTCAGTGTATTTCACTCTGTGTCCAACACTGTGAGGTCTTCCCTGGTGTGTCAGCTTCCGGTGTTTATAAACACTTCAGGTTCCCTGATAATGTTGTTGAATCGCATTTTTTGAAAGAGTCATTGACCGAGAGGTGCCGGGGGATTTAGAGCTGGGGATCGCCTGTGAAACCAGCCCAATAATTTGAAACACAAACCGCCCCTGAGATTAAGAGTCTCAGGCTCTACCGACTGAGCTAGCCGGGCCGGTCTGACCCCGCGCACTGCTTGTGTTACAAACCATGAACCAGTTTCCCCTCAATTCCCAGCTTTACCAGTAAATCGGCCAACAAAAGCCCGAGAGAACCTTATTACTGATACTTTATCCAATCACTTTAATATGTGTTTTCTGGTTAGCAACACTTCTGTCGGTGGAAAATGTTCTCCTTGTTTACTTTATTAAAACTCTTCATGATATTGAACACGTCGACAAAATCTCCCCTTATCTTCTCTGCTCTGAGGAGAACAACCTCTTCTTCTCCACTACTCCACGGAACTGAAGTCCCGCATCCGTCCTAAAGCGCAGTGCCCGAATTACACACAATACTCCAAAGGTTTGGTATAACTTCCTTCCTTTTGCCCTCTATGCCTCTGTTTATAAAGCCCAGGATCCCGTTTGCTTTTCTAACACAAGACAAAATGCTGCGGATGCTGGAAGTTTGAAATAAAAACAGAAATTGATGGAAATGCTCAGCAGCTGTGAATGGCAGGTGAGTTGGAGAAAAGAGAATTAATTTGTTAAAAAGCAAATTGGCTTCAGAACTCTGCGTGAGGCTCCTGTGGGGTAATGGTGCGCACTCTGGACTTTGAATGCAGTGATCCGAGTTTAAATCTCGGTTGTAAAATTTGGACAAATTAAAGTAATTTTGATGGCAGCTGTGTGATTGGCTGCTCAGCAGCGGGAAGTGTCGAAGCTGAAGGTATGGATGAGAAAAGGCCGGGCCAAAATGGAATGGTGGAGATAAAATTGTCCAGTTTTTCCAATATTGCTGCTGGGCGAGGTTTACAAGTAGCCTAGAGGGGGCAGCGATGTATCGCCATTGCGGTGCTGGTCCCCGACACAAACTCCGTTCCACAGCCACCGACTTCATCCCAATCCCTGGTCACTGAGGCTGAACCAGGCAGCTTGCAACCTTGATGCTGTATTAGAACTCAGGTCTCCAGATCATCATGAAGTCGGTGGTTGAGGAACAGAGTTTGTGGCGGGGACCAGCACTGCAATGGCGATTCATCGCTTCCCCCTCAAGGCAAACCTCTCCCACCAGCGAGCACTGGGCAATTGTCTCCCCACCATTCCAATTTTCCTCTGGATTACAAGTCGAGTAACATAATCACTGTGCCGCCAAACCCTGTAATTCACTGATTGAAGAATCATTAATGAGCAGCGCAGTGTGAACCAGGTAGAGTCAGTTAGAACAGGGAATCCGGAGTGAGACTGTCGGTATCTGTTGAGTTTGAGTCTGTGAAGAATGGTCGGGGCCCAGGTAATATACGAGCTCTATGCGATATTTTATTTATATTTAATTACAAGATGAATGTTTCCATTTTCATATTTGTTCTATTTTAATGATGACGATTCCTATCCAGTTTCGAACCAGGAACCATTTTCGAACATAATCTTTCCCGCCCGGGATTGAATCAGGGACTTTTCGCGTGTGAGGCCAACGTGATAACCACTACACTATAGAAACCTCTGTTCAGAACTGTTTAGCGAGAAGGTGAAATGCTGAATCCCAGATTCTGGATTAATTTCCTTTCACTAACATTTCTCTGACTGAAACTGCACAAGTCAAAAATGTTCCTTTGAAAGTCATTAAACTTTCGAATTTCCGCGTCACCCTTGAATCTTCTGAATCATATGCCTCCAGTTTGCCACTCAATCAATGTCCCTTTGCATTTCCCTGCTCCCATCCACACTAATTACTGTACCAGCGCTGATCAGTGACAATAGATACTCAAAGTGATCAGGCTATGCGAGCTCAGTCGGTAGCACGATCGTGGGACCGGGGCCCACGTTGGCCGAAGGTTTTTGTTAAACTTTTTGTTTGTTGCTTTCACGGTAAAGCATCATGAATTAACCGATAGTTTTCTTTGGCTCAATGAAATAAATGCTAACTGAGGGAGAGTCGACAGTTCAATAACTTATACTGTTGCCCATATCTCATTTTACACACTGTGCTTTAGGAGTCTGTTTTAAATTGTTCATTGCTGATGACACCAGGAACCTGGGGCAATATTTGTCAAATTGAACAGGACCGGTTATTTCCACCGTGATCAGAAAATAGAAACAGTTGCGAACTAAAATCCCATGGTGCTGACATTCAGATTAAATGCAGTCAGCTTTGAAATAAAGTGAAAACTGTTGTGTATGTAACCTGTTCCACCTTAAGAGAGCTTAAGCCTGTTCCACCTTAAGAGATGTACTACTTTCTCAGGCTGCTGTAGACGTAATACCGGGGGTGAACACACCGGTATATAAGCACTGTGCAGTAATCTTGTATTCAGTGTAGTCCCTACCTCCAACCAGTAAAGACCTGTTCTATTGTTACTGATTAAGTCTGAGTATTAATTACTTGAACAACTCACAGACTTAACACTGGCGATGAGTCAGGTTCTTACCCTGCGGCAGTTATTCCACGGCGGCTTCGTCCAAAGACAGGACGTTGAAGAGAGGTTTCAATCCTCAACACCCCACTCAAAACTGAAGGGCAGCAGAAATCCTGACAGCTTCCAGCGACTGGAAGCGACAGGCATTAGGACCCTGAAGCCTCCATAACCTCGTGGGTAAGCCAGAGCCCGGGAGGGAGCGAGCAAGAGCCGCGCGAGCGGGTGAGCCAGAGCCCGGGAGGGAGCGAGCAAGAGCCGCGCGAGCGGGTGAGCCAGAGGCCGGGAGCCGCTTCAAGTGCGAGGCGCAGCGCGGGCCAGCGATCGGGACCAAAGATAAGGGCCGCACTCGGGCGATCGCGGCGAAGATAAGGGCCGCACTCGGGGGCTGAAAGGAGACGGCGTCGGGGGACGGGTGAAGACCGCCAAGCGCGGGGAAACCGCCATTTTGTGGGCGGAGGACGACGGCAAGAGCGGGAAGCCGCCATCTTTGATAACAAGTAAAGAAAATAAAATCTGAGAAATTGCAAATCTACAATGCCTAAACACGGGAATATTAGCACCTTTGATAGTGACCTCGAAGATTGGGCAATATATGTTGAAAGAGTAAAAAATTATTGTAAGGCCAATAAAATTCGTGACCAAGATAAAGCTCTAACATTATTAAATTTAATGGGTGCGAAGACTTACGGGCAATTGAAACACCTGTTATCACCAGATGAACCGGCGGATAAGACGTTCAATGAGATTGTTACTGTCCTGAAAGATCATCTAAACCCCACGCCGCTGATGCTAGCGGAACGATTTAAATTTTATGACAGAAGGTTATTCCAACATATTCCCCTACAGGATACGGAGATTATATTGACAACCTACACGGGGCAGAGAGTGTACCCCATCGGGACAATAAAGGTTGCAGTGGCCAACAAGGGCGAAGGAAGTCAAATAATGGACTTACATGTGCTACCGGAGGGAGGTCCACCACTACTAGGCCGGGAGTGGTTTAGAAACATAAATATGGACTGGCATTCGCTAAAAGCCATAAAGAGTGAGAACTCGGTGCAGATAATCAGCCCGGACTCTAGAACTGATGATGGTAAGACCAAACCATGTGCAAAAGACAAAGTTTCAGCACAGAATTCCACTGAGCAACAACAACATAGTTTAACAGAGAATTCTGAGTCTGTCAAGTCTACTGATATGCACATTCTTGAGGGACACTGGGCTCGAACTCAACTCCATTTCAAACTACAACAGCAATTAGAACAAATGATTCGCCGTTTTGAGCAAGAGATGAATGAAATAAAAAAAGTTCTTTGTTACAGAGTGGGAGAATCTGGAAAGGCAACAGAAGCAACTGATGGAGAAAATGGAGCAGGAGCACACCAACCATCTGCGCGAGGAGGCCGAACGAATCAAAGCTGATTCAGGTCCTGAAGGTGCGTGCCATAATCTGGTGTCAGAAGAGTTAACGGTCAGCCAACTCCTTCATATGCTGAGGGACAAGACTCTGAAATGGGAAAAACTTGAACACGAGCTGCGATCTTCAAAGGAAAAGGGTTCGGAGCTCTCAAAAGTCATTGAGATGGCTGATGTGACGACACAGACTGAAACGACTGCAACAGAGCAGCCATTGGATGCCAAAAGTACGCTGACTCATGTCAATGTAGAACAACAGACCGCTGAAACAGCTGCTCCGGTAGAGGGATTGCATAGTCCGATCAATCAATCTCCAAAGGAAGTTGAAGTATTAAAATCACAAATGAGGTCACTAGTAAACGACTTGCTGAAAGCCCAGAAAAAGCTGGATGCAGAGGTACACATGAAGAAGTCTCTTCAGGAAAGATGTCTGGATTTGGAACAAGAGCTGGCTAACGTCCAGCTGGGTATGGAGGAAATAGACGACCCTCTCGCTGACCTGTCGGACGACTCCGAATATTACTATGTCCTGTCCTGCCCAACTTGTAACTTCGACTCCCACCATACAGAAATCATGGAAGAGCACCGAAAGTCTACGGAACATCGGGAGAAGGTGGCTTTACTACGAAAAAAGGAGGAAGAGAAGGAGGAACTGCGCATGCAGCCGGCAGCTGTGGCAGCTGACAATGGAGCCCAGAGAGTCTCCAAGAAGCAGAAAAGGAAAAGTAAAAACAGAAGATGACCCATCCAACCATTATCACCTCTACCAGATCACACACGTGGTCCCTCCGAACGGAGCCAAATCAGTTCGGAAGTTCAAGCTGTTAAATCCATGAAAGGACTATTGAATGAGTAACGTGAACCGACTACACCACAGAGATTGAATCTGTGAACTGTTTTCCACAGAGACTGAATCTGTGATATGTTACGTTAAACATGAAGTTATATATGTATATATGTTATTACGTTATGTTAAATGGGGGGGTGACTATAAAGCTAAGAAGGGAGGAGTGTTGTGTATGTAACCTGTTCCACCTTAAGAGAGCTTAAGCCTGTTCCACCTTAAGAGATGTACTACTTTCTCAGGCTGCTGTAGACGTAATACCGGGGGTGAACACACCGGTATATAAGCACTGTGCAGTAATCTTGTATTCAGTGTAGTCCCTACCTCCAACCAGTAAAGACCTGTTTTATTGTTACTGATTAAGTCTGAGTATTAATTACTTGAACAACTCACAGACTTAACAAAAACATTTTACAGTGAAAAGATTTGTAAGTATTTGTGCCTTTAATTAAAGTTTGTGGCGTCTGATTCACACTCATGTCTCTTCTTCCTCTGTTGAATAAGAAAGGAGGGGCTTGACGTTGACCAGATTGCACTGTGCCTGATATTTGTGAGCTCATCCTTTATACTGAGCGGTTTCCCGCTTGTTGCTCGATGTCAGCTTTAGCTCAGCGGTTACTTCGCAATAGACGCGTTCCTGTCACCCGTGGGTGCTATCTGGCGTTTTTTTATTGTCATGTTCAATCCCCTTCTTCAACACCGAAGCACATGGTAGCCGTGTTTTTAATTTAGCAGAGTGATATTTTTCGAGGACACCCTTAAATGATTCAATAACCTGGTCTTATCAGTGAGTGTGACCCGGGTTCGATTCCCGGTTAGGGAAATAACTTTGACATCACCGTTTTTAATTAATTAAAGTGAAGATATTTAAGTAAATAATTAACATGCAACTAATGTGAAAAAATAAGAAATGTTTTAATCACCATTAATTAACCGATAACCTTTTTTGCAGGATGAAAACTATTCTAATATGGTGACTGAGGGACAGTCGAAAGTTCAGTCATTTATTTTGCTCTTTTCATGTGCTGAACTTTTAACTCATCTCATTTTATACATTGGATTTTACGAGAGTGGTTTAAAATGTTCATTGCTTGTAAGAGCAGGGATCTGAGACAAATTTGTTAAATGTAACAGGACCGGTTTTTTCACAGAAAAAATATTCCCTGACATAATGTTTTCAGACCAAACACTGACCGATCGTTCTTAGACCCAAAGTGGATGATCTGACACTTGCCCACATTGAACTCCATTAATCGCAGTTCAGGGGAGAATTAATAGAGGTGATCGAAATTATGGGGAAACAGTTTCCACTGGCAGGAGGGTCAGCGAGGCTATGGGGGAAGAGCAGCGGAGTGGGACTAATTGGATAGCTCGATCAAAGATGCTGCATCAATTGTTCATTTTAATCTGCGATTGATAGATTTTTGTTAACCAAAGGTAATAAGGGTTGAGTCAAGTCAGTGAGACTCTTTATAATTGTTTCAATCATCATTAATCAACCCACAACATTGTGTTGCTCACTGCAGGAATTGCTAACAAGTTTACTGGGAGACAGACAAACTGTAATAACTTATTATAGAACCATAGAATCAGCCAGCACAGAAAGAGGCCATTCGGCCCATAGTGCCTGTGCTGGCTCTTTGAAAGAGAGATCCAATTATTCCCACTCCCCTGCTCTTTTCCCAAAGCCCTGCAAGTGTTTCTTTTTCAATTTATTTCCCTTTTGAAAGTTAATATTGAATCTGCTTCCACCACCCTGTCTGGCAGAAAAATATTGATATTAATGTTATCCACGTCCCATTTCACATAGTAATTTCCCTGCTTTGCATGTCATGAAATTTTATCCCTTCTGATTTTACACACTCTAATTTAGGAGTTTGCTTAAATATGTTCGGTGCTTGTGACATCAGCCATTGTTAGATTTAAAAGGATTGCAGCCACTTTCCCTGGAAATCTCTGCCCCAAAGTGCTGTTGATGCTCATTCGTTGAGTATATTCAGGGCAGAGATCGATAGATTCTGGGACTGTAGTGGAATCAAGGGACATGTGGATAGGCAGGAAAGTGGAGTTAAGGTCGATGATCAGCCATTATCTGATTGAATGGCGGAGCAGGCTGGGGGGCCATATGGCCTACTCCTGCTTCTAATTCTTTTGTTCTTATGTTCTTATGTCCTTTCACAGGAGAGCAAACCCGCCCCTGGACCTGCAAGAGGAGCAAGATCCAACAAAATGATTCCGCGTACCTGATAGCTCCTACACTGCGGAAACGTCTCCACTTTCAGTACCAGGTCAGATGGAAATGTTAAGCGAGCAGGTGAACTACTGAATCCCACTTTTGAGGGATGCCCCAAAGCATTTCACAGTGGCGTCAAAAGAAATGAGTTGCACTTAGTAATTAAATATAAGCAAAGTGAGAAGTGGGATTTGAACGCACGCTTTCAGAAGAGTGCAATTTGAACGCAGCGCCATAGATCTCCCGACCAGCCTGACTGTTGGAAAGCTCACTTGCAAGTTCTCACTTCCGGATTTAGAAAGTTTCAGTCCGGGTGCTTGTTCAATGTTGCTCGGAGGCTCAGTGACCGGGATATAATCTCCCCCGGGTTTTCCTGAGCCTGTGCTCGGTGTATGTGGAGGTTTGGCCAGGGTCCCTGGGATGGACAATAACAACCTGAGCACTGGAGCTGGGGAAGAGCGAGTAATTAATGGGTTTGTCTCCGTGCCTGAAATGCGATTTAGATCTGTTGGTGTTAACCAAGGCCGGGGCTCCGAGATATTGCATTTTGTTCAAGTTTATTCAGAGGAATATCCGCAGTCAGAAGCTGAAAAGGACCAAGAGCTGAAAAAACAAAAGAAAAAAGATAAGAAATATTAGCAATTGTGATAAACTCTTTAAAGTGTTTTCTGGTAGTTTAGTGTTTAATTGTTTTAATCACCATTCATTAACCGACAGCGTTGATTTTGCAGAATGAAAGAAATGCTCACACTGAGGGACAGTCGAAACTTCAATAACTTAACTTTAATAATTTGCGAAACTTTATTCATTGATGAAATTTTATCACCTATCTGATTTTACACACTGTATATTAATTTACTGTACGTAAATAATACTCTTGACCATAATGTTTCCGCCCGGGATCGAACCGGGGATCTTTCGCGTGTAAAGCGAACGTGATAACCGCTACACTACGGAAACCATTGATGCACGCCGCCTCCAGAAAAATCTGTTCAGGGAGAAGGTGAAATGCTGACGCCCAGATTCTGACTTAATTTCCCATCACTAACATTCTCTGAACAAAACTGTACACTTCAACAATGTTCCTTTCTGTAGTGTATGTGCCTTTAAGTCAGAACTACTTTTTACAGCTCCTGTATACTGTAGTACCGGCAGTGACCACACCGGTATATAAGCTTTGCGCATGCCTCTGTACCCCAGTCTAGAGTTTACCCTCCTCCAGTAAAGACCTGTTATTTGTTAATGTACAGCATCCGTGTGATTATGTATCCACTGAACCACGGATCTAACAGCGGCGACGAGTGTCGATTCGAATCTACCTGCAACATAAAAGAAAAAAAAAAGTAGTCGAGGTCAGGAACACGGGCGTCGACCACGAGCAACCGCCCAGCAGTCAGGCAGAGATCCAACTTCGCTGGGGAGGCTGTGGAGAGCCGGGATTGGTTCCGCAGCCACAACGAGCAGTAAGAGACCGGCGACAGATCCAGAGCATCCAGAGCAGACCCTTCCTGAGCAGTGGCAGCTGGAGCCGACTGACGGCAGAGAGCCGAGCAGCATCGATGGGGTAAGACAGAGGGTGAAGAGCGCAGGGCGCAGCCGGGGGTTGAACACCGAGCGGCGTCGAGGAAAAATACTGCAAACCAGAAAGAGAGAGGGTAAGAAACAGCCGGGTTCTAGACTGAGCAGCGTCGAAAAATATCAAAAGAAGAACACGCAGAGCACAGCCAGGGATCACGGGCTGATCAGGGTCCATGGGGCGAAGCAAGGGGAGATGCCATTGAGCCGTGGAGAAGCAGGAAGAGCGCAGGAGACGCCATTGAGCCGCGGAGAAGCAGGGACAGCACAAGGGACGCCATTGAGCCGCGGAGAAGAAGGAAGAGTGTGAGAGACGCCATTTTGAGAAACCGCAGCGGAGAAGAAGGGCGAGCGCAGGAAGGAAGGAAAGCGTGGGAGATGCCATTTTGTGCCAGCGGAGAAGGAGGGGAAGCACGGGAGGCGCCATTGGTGATAGTTAATGCACAACCAAGGATGCCGAAGAGAGGCAGTATCTCTATGTTCGACAATGAAGTCAAAGATTGGGCGACATATGTGGACCGTATTGAGGTGTACTGCAGGGCGAATGAAGTGCCAGATGCTCATAAAGCGCTGGTTCTGTTAAATTCCATGGGTGCAAAAATTTATGGGTTACTGCAAAATCTAATAACCCCAGACAAGCCGGTAAACAAGAATTTTGAAAGCATAGTAGAAATCCTACAGGACCACTTAAACCCCACACCGCTGCTGATAGCAGAACAATTTAAGTTCCATAAAAGGAACCAACACAAAGACGAAAGCAATGCTGAGTACCTAACAGAAGTGCGCAAGCTATCGAAATACTGCCAGTTTGGAGCGGGACTAGCAGACACGTTAAGGGACAAGTTTGTGTGTGGGCTAAAAAGTGAAGGGACCCAGAAACGGCTTCTATCAGAAAAGGACCTTACGCTGGACAAAGCTTTCAGTATGGCAGTATCACATGAAGCAGCCGCAAGGGGCGCTGCAGAGATACAATGGAGACCGCAAGAATATGGCACCAACGAAATGACCTATGGAACAGGGAAGTGCTATCGCTGCGGCAGAACAGCACATGACCAGAAAGATTGTTGGTTCAAGGACCAAGTGTGCAGACAGTGTGGGAAAGCAGGACACATAGCAAGAGTCTGCAGGTCTGGGAAGAAAACCAACAGTAAGAAATCTCCACAGGAGAAGTACAAAAAGGTATACCAGGTGATGGACAGTGGTTCTGACGAACAGAAAAGTGACACACACTCCGGAAGCAAGGAGCTGGGTTGTCTGAAACTACATAATGTAACCGAAATGGAGGATCACCAGACTATCTGGGTTACACTCAAGATAGACGGAGTCCAAGTGGAAATGGAATTGGACACAGGTCAGCTCTAACAGTCATAAATCAAAGAGACTACAAGTGGCTATTTTCACATATACCCTTGAAAGCTACAGAGATTGTCTTGAAGATGTATACGGGGCAAAAAGTCTACCCCAAAGGAAAAATAAGGGTGAAAGTGACATATAAAGGCCAGGAAATACCTAAAATGGATATATATGTATTGCCAAATGGAGGACCACCACTGCTAGGACGTGAATGGATCCGGAAGATACAATTAGATTGGCATTCCATACAGGCACTGAAAGTTGAGGCCACAAAGGATGACGACGTCACACCTGGACGACTGTCAAAAATGCTAACTGATGCAAAAGAAGTGTTCCAGGAGGGACTAGGAACACTAAAAGGAATAACAGCAACGATTAAAATAGAGGAAAATGCAAGCCCAAAGTTTCTGAAGGCCACACCAGTGCCTTATGCGATCAGACCAGCTGTTGAAGCAGAGCTGGAAGGGTTGGAACGTTCAGGAGTACTGTCCAAAGTGGACTGGAGCAAGTGGGCTACACCCATCGTTCCTGTAATGAAGAGGTCGTTGAGTAATACACCTGGGGAACCAAAGAAGGTCTGCATCTGTGGGGATTTTAAGGTGACAGTGAACCCAGTCCTTCACATGGTGCAATATCTGCTTCCACGAATTGAGGATATTTTCGCCTCGCTATCTGAGGTAAACGCTTCACCAAAATTGATCTAGCCCAGGCGTACTTGCAAATGGAGGTAGAAGAAGCTTCGAAACATTACCTTACGATCAACACTCATAAAGGTCTCTATCAATACAACCGGCTGGTGTTTGGAGTAGCCTCAGCTCCGGCTATCTGGCAAAAGGTGATGGATCAGGTCCCGCAAGGGATTCCAGGGACACAGTGTTATTTGGACGACATCTTGGTCACGGGCGAAAATTACGGTGACCACCTCGCTAACTTGGAGAAGGTGCTCACCAGATTAAAGGAGTATGGGCTACGAGCTAATCGCCACAAGTGCGAATTGTTCCAGAAATAGATCTCGTATTGCAGCCACGTCATCAATGAAGAGGTGTTACATAAGTCCCCTGACAAGATTGAGGCAGTAGTCAAGGCTCCAGCACCGGAAAATGTGTCACAACTGAGGTCGTTCCTCGGGCTGGTAAACTATTACCACAAGTTCTTACCAAATTTGTCTACACCCGCTGAACACCCTACTGCAAACAGGGTTACCATGGAGGTGGGATGACGAACGTAGACGAGATTTCCAGAAGTGTAAAGAATTGATCATATCAAAACAGGTGTTGGCCCATTTCAACCCAGCACTACCAATTCGTTTGGCATGTGATGCATCACCCTACGGCATTGGAGTGGTGCTGTCGCACAAATTCCCAGATGGGTTGGAGAGACCAGTAGCCTTTGCGTCTCGGTCACTAATCTCAGCTGAGCGCAACTACGCCCAGATTGACAGGGAGGCCCTCAGCCTCGTATGGGAAGTAAAAAAATTCAACCGCTATCTGCATGGGCAGAAGTTCACCTTGCTGACTGACCACCAACCATTTGTTTCCAACTTTAATCCTAAGAAGGACGTGCCAGTAATGACTGCACAGCAGTTACAAAGATGGTCCCTGTTTCTAGGGGCGAATCAATATGAAATAGAATATAAAGGCATGAAACAGCATGGGAATGCTGATGGGCTATCGCGCCTGCCACTGCCTACTGTGGAGGAAGCACCAGCAGTGGACCCTATCAAGATATTTTATTCATCGATAATTGAACAATTGCCAGTAACAAACACGGATATAGAGAAGGAGACCCGCAATGATCCGACGCTGTCATGGGTATATGAATTGACGGTGAGGGGATGGCCAACACATGGCAACTCACTGTTTCCAGCATTCTCATCCAGAAGAGAACAGCTGTCAGTGTGCCAGGGGACAGTAATGTGCGGATCTAGAGTGGTGATTCCACCAAGTTAAGGGAGAGAGTGCTAAATGAGCTACATGAATGTCATCTGGGGGGAGTGAAAATGAAAAGCCTTGCTACGGCTTATGTGTGGTGGCCGGGAATCGATCAACAAATTGAAGACCTAACTAAGAGCTGCTTAGGATGCCAGAAGGTCCAAAATGCACCACCACGTGCCCCTCTACACCCATGGGAGTGGCCCTACTCTCCATGGCAACGGGTGCACATTGATTTCGCTGGTCCATTCATGGACTCAATGATCTTAATAGCAGTGGATGCTCATTCAAAGTGGCCTGAGGTGATAAAGATGTCTTCAACCACTACAAAGAAAACGATTGCAGTCCTACGGACCATATTTGCCAGAAACGGTTTGCCAGAGCAGATCTGCTCTGATAATGGACCACAGTTTGTGGCCGACGAGTTCCAAAAATTCATGAAAAGGAATGGGGTAAGGCATTACACATCCGCCCCATATCATCCAGCCACCAATGGATTGGCTGAGAGGTTCGTACAAACCTTTAAGAAGGCGATAAAGGCCATGTGCGATGAGGAAATTCCACTACAGCATAAGATGGACAATTTCTTATTAGCCTACCGAAACGCGACACATGCAGTTACCAACCAGACCCCGGCCATGATGTTCTTTAACCGAAGGTTGAGATCTCGTCTGGACTTGCTCAGACCAAATGTGCGAAGAAATGTTGAGGACAAACAATTCCAGCACATCAATGAGAAGCCGACAAGGAGCTTCAATGTAGGGCAACCAGTCTTGGCCCATGACTATCGAACAGAGAAGTGGCAACCCGGAACGATATGTACAAGGCAGGGGCCATTAATGTATACAGTGGATGTCGGGGAGAACATTGTGAGATGCCACGTCGATCAGATCTTAGCGTCACAGGAATGCGTCAACCCCATGTCTCAAGTACTTGGGGATGAACCCAACATACCGGTAGCATCTACTTCAGACCCAGTAGCAGTGGAACCCGATGAACTACCCAATGAAAAGGGGTCAGAATCGCCTCTGCATCAAGAACAAGAACCTCTGGAAAGGCGCTATCCCGAAAGGGTCAGGAAGCCGCCCCAAAGACTGAATCTATAAATGGACTTTTGTTATTTGATGTACATGTAAAAATGTAATTGTTATTTGAATATTAAGGGGGTATTATTAATCTAAAAGGGGGGGAATTGTAGTGTATGTGCCTTTAAGTCAGAACTACTTTTTACAGCTCCTGTATACTGTAGTACCGGCAGTGACCACACCAGTATATAAGCTTTGCGCATGCCTCTGTACCCCAGTCTAGAGATTACCCTCCTTCAGTAAAGACCTGTTATTTGTTAATGTACAGCATCCGTGTGATTATTTATCCACTGAACCACGGATCGAACACTTTCTAACTCATTAAAGCCCCGAAATGTCTTCCCTCGAATCTTCTGAATCTGATGCCTCTAATTTTGCCAACTCATTCAATGTCCCTTTGCAATTTTCTGCTCCCATCCACACTACTTATTCTGCCACTAACTTAGTGTCGTTAAACTTGGTAATATATGCCTATAGAAGACTTTGGGATTACCTTTTATGTTAGCTGCCATTCTATTCTCAGACCCTCTCTTTGCCCCTCTTATTTTCCTTTTCACTTCTCCTCTGAACTTTCTATATTGAGCCTGATTCTCAGCTATATTAGGATAGTTGAAGGCTCCATTACCACTGCTCTATAGTTCATAGTCATAGAGTCATAACAGCACAGAAGGAGGCCATTCGGCCCCTCGAGTTCGTGCTGGTGTTCTTTAGAGCAATCCAGTCAGTCCCATTCCCCTGCTCTATCCCCTCAAGTGCCTATCCATTATCCACTTGAAAACAGTGTGCGTCTTCATTTCCACCACTTCTGTCGGCAGCGAATTCCAGGTCCTCAACACTCGCTGCATAAAAAATGTTTTCCCAATGTTCCCCCTGTATCTCTTACCCAAAATCTTAAATCTGTGGCCCCTAGCCCTTTTAACATCAACTAGTCGGAACAGCCTTTCCCTGTCTAGCCTATTCAAACTCATGATAATGTTGTCCGCCTCTATCAACTCACCACTCAACCTCCTTTGTCTTAAAATACACCTGTGCCGCGCCTTGGGACGTTTTACTATGTTAAGAGCGCTATATAAATAGAAGTTGTTGTTGTTGTAATGAAAACAAATGCAGCTTCTCCAACCTGTCCTTATAGCTAAGGTCCCCCATCCCCAGAACCATTCTGGTAAATCTCCTCTGCACCCTCTCAATGGCCTTCTCATCCTTCCTAAAGTGTGGTGACCAGAACTGGATGCAATTCTCCAGTTGTGGCCCAACCACTGCTTTATAAAGGTTCAGCATAACTTCTCTACTTTTGTACTCAATACCTCTATTTATGAAGTTTTATCCTATATGTTTGTTAATCACTCTATCCATATGTCCTGCCACCTTCAAGGACCTATGCACATTAACTCCCAGGTTCCTCTTTCACTGCACACTCTTTAAAACTGCCATTACGTGTGTATTGCCTCTCGCTGTTCCTTCTGCCAAACTGCATCACCTCACACCTCTCTGTATTAAATTCCATCTGCCATTTTTCTGCCCGTTCTGCTACCCTTTCTATGCCCTGCTGCAGTCTATTGGTATCACCTTCACTGTTTGTTACACCCCCAAGTTTGGTGTCGTCGGCAAATTTAGAAATTATACTCTGTATTCCAATATCCAGGTAATTTATAAATATCACAAAAGCAATGGCCCCAGCATTGACCCTTAGGAAACACCATTGTCTACCATCCTCCAGTGTGAAAAACAGCCATTTACCACAACTCGCTGTTTTCTAGCCTTAAGCCAATTCCTTATCCAAGCTGCCACTGACCCACCTATTCCAACAGACTCAATTTTATTAACCAGCCTTCTATGTGGTATTTTAATCAAACGCCTTCCTAAAATCCATGTCGGCACCACCCAATGCATTTCCTTCTGTGCAGACTTCAGCGAACAACACCATTGCTGGCCTTATTTTGGAGGGAAGGTAATTAATGAAGCAGCTGAAGATGGTTGGGCCTAGGACACGGCCCTGTCTAGGCCTCTGGTGATTTTGAACTTCTCGCAATCTTCTCTGCTCTAAGGAGACAACCCCAGCTTCTCCAGTCTATCCACGGAACTGAAGTGCCTCATCCCCCGAAACATGCTTGTAAATCTTTTCTGTCTTCACATCCTTCCTAAAATCTTGTGCCCAGAATCCTCCAGCTGTGGCCTAACCAATGATGTATAAAGGTTAGTATTACTTCCTTGCTTTTGTACTCTATGGCTCTATTAATAAAGCCAAGAATACCGTACGCTTTTTAACAGTCTTCTCAGCTTGTCCCGCCACCTTCAAAGATAGATAAATACACCCCCAGGTCTCTCTGTTCCTGCACAGGATTTAAAATTGTACCATTTAGTTCATATTTCCTCAGTTGAATCTTCCTACCAAAATGGATCACTTCACACTTCTCTGTGTTAAATTACATCTGCTGTGTCTCTGCCCATTTCACCACTCTGTAGATACCCTCATGAACTCTGTTACTTTCCGTTTCATTATTTACTACATTTCTGAGTTTCCTGCCATTTGCAAACTTTGAAATTCTACCCAGTATGCCCAAGTCCAGGTCATTAATATATATCAAAAAGTGCAGCGGTCCAAATACCGACCCCTGGGGAACAGCACTTTATACTTCCCTCCAGTCTGAAAAATAACCGTTCACCACTATTTACAAATCGTACTCGTTCTATAAACACACATTTTATATATAAACACCAGACCCATATACACAACAACAACTTGTATTTATGTAGCGCCTTTAAAGTAGTGAAACGTCCCAAGGTGCTTCACAGGAGCGATTATCAGACAGAATTTGACACCGAGCCACATAAGGAGATATTAGGACAGGTGACCAAAAGCTTGGTGAAAGTGGTAGATTTTAAGGAGTGTCTTAAAGGAGGAAAGAGAGGCGGAGAGGTTTAGGGAGGAAATTCCAGAGCTTAGGGCCTCGGCTCACACACACAGTTTATATTTTTACACGGCCTTGTTTGCAGTTCCGAATATTGTTTCCCGCCGCAAGTTTAATTGTTTTTCAGAAGCTGCTCCACCTGTTGTGTATTTGGAGCAGTTTCCCAGTTTATTTCCCTGTGATGTGATGATTGTGGGGGCTCAGTGTGTGTAATTGGATTTGCTGCATTCCGCCGGCAGCAGGTGGTGAAAGCGGGCGTGAGACGGTGAGTGACAGGTGGGCGCTGCTTCTGATGCTGTCTGACACCCGGGGGACTCGAGTGGGTGGGGATTTTAAAGCCCGTTCATTACTCCAAGGCAAGAGAAATGAAACAGTGTTTGATAAACGTGTATATATACAGACATCCCTGTTTGCAGTGTGGAGCGCGTGGCGCAACGGTGGCGCAACGGTAGCGCGTCTGACTCCAGATCAGAAGGCTGCGTGTTCAAATCACGTCGAGATCACTGTCCTTTTGGATAATCCCGGAGTTACTATTGTCTTTGCTGTTTCACAATAACCAGATCCTTGCTCTAAAGTCTGTCTCACTGTTTCCCCAATGTCAGGGAGAGAAGCGCCTGATGCCTTCATGTATTTAATTTTACTATTCACAAATACAGTTATTCGTTCAAAATCAACCTGCAGGTGGCCACACATAGAATAAACAGAGCCAGAGAGACAGATAGAATCGGGAAACACCGGGAAATAGGCAAGAGATATTGACAAGCAGATGTTTCCGAGACCAGAACCTGTCATCATTGATGAAGAACTGGAGCCTGTCCCAAAAACTATCAGCACCGAGCTGGATATACTGGGTTTATAAAGATTGCTGCTATTGCCAGCTCACCTGTCCTCTCTCGGCACTTGCTTCTACCCATAGCCCTGAATAAAGAAGGTAATGACCTGGGGAGTGGATTACCTGAAGAAACTGAAGATGAGAACTCTGCTTCTCAGATTGCTGGAAAGATGCCGTAGTTTTGTGTCTAAAAGCGCTTTGCGATCAGAACATTGCCTGAAGCCCTGTGGTTCATGAAAGGGCTTTTGATGCTTGATTTTCTTACACACCTTGGAATTCAGGAGAACTGGTTCATGGTTTGCAGAACAAGTTAAACCCCTGGAGCGGAGCCACCAGGCGCCTCGCTGCAATCAGCGACAAAGACGTTCAAAGTGATCAGACCCGGCGAGCTCAGTCGCCAGAGTGTAAGACTCTTAATTTCAGTGTTTGTTAGTTCGGGCCCCACGTTGGGCGAAAGCATTTCGTTAAACGTTTATGTTGCTTTCACGGGAAAGCATCATTAATTAACCAATAACCTTCTTTTGCACAATGAAAGAAATGCTATCTGAGGTAGAGTCGATAGTTCAATAATTTGTACCATTGCCCATATCTCATTATATACACTGTGCTTTAGGAGTCTGGTTTAAAAATGTGCATTGCTGATGACACCAGGAATCTGGGGAGCTTTGGTCAAATTTAACAGGACCGGTTATTTCTACCGTGCACAGAAAATAGAATCAGTAGTGAACATAAATACCATTGTGCTGAATTTCAGATTCAACGCGATCAGCTTTGAAATAAAGTGAAATAATTTCACAGTGAAAAGATTTGGAAGTAAGTGTTACTCGTATTTGCGCTTTTAATTAAAGTTTGTGGCGTCTGACTCCCTTTCACGTCTCTGAATAAGAAAGGAGGGGCTTGACGTTGACCAGACTTCACAGGCCCTGATATCTGTGAGCTCATCCTTTATATTGAGTTGTTTCCCATATTTTGCATGTTGTCAGCTTTAGCTCAGTGGTTGCATCGCTAGTACTTGTTCAAATTTATGCATTGTCTTACCGCGGACGCTGTCCAATGTTTGTATTATCAGTGTTAATCCCCTTTTACATTGTAACCGTGATTTTAATTTAGCAGTGTGAAATTTTTCTAGGACAACTTTAAACGATTCATAACCGATTCCTTTCAACACTGCGACCCGGGTTCGATTCCCAGTTAGGGAATTAATTTTGATATCACCATTTTTAATTAATTAATGCGAAGTAATTTTATTAAATGAATAACATGCATCTAATGTGATAAAATAACAATAGATTTAATAACCATTATTGAACCAATAACTTTCTTTTGCAGAATGAAATACATTAAAATATGGTTACTGAGGGACAGTTGACATAACAGTGAATTATTTTGCTCTTGCATGTGCTGAACTTTTAACCCATATCTCATTTTACACATCGTATTTTAGGAGAATGCTTTCGAATGTTCATTGCTTTTGAAAGCAAGGATCTGGGGCAACTTCTGTTAAATTAAACAGGACTGGCTATTTCACAGAAAAAAAATATTCTCTGCCAATGTTTTCAGATCATAGACTGACCGATCTTTCTTAGTGGATGATTTGACATTTGCCCACATTGACCTCCATTAATCACATTTCAGGGGAGATTTAAGAGAGTTGTTCAAAATTATGGGGGAAACAGTTTCCACTGGCAGGAGTGTCAGCAAGGCTATGGGGGAAGAGCAGCGGAGTGGGACTATTTGGATAGCTCTTTCAAGGTAAAACATCAATTGTTCATTTTAATCTGCGATTGAGAGATTTTTGTTAACCAAAGGTATTTAGGGATAATTCAAGTCAGTCAGACCCTTTATAATTGTTTCAATCATCATTAATCAACCCACAACATTGTGTTGCTCACTGCAGGAATTAATAACAAGTTTACTGGGTGACAGACAAACAGCGATAACTTATTATAGAATCATAGAATCAGACAGAACAGAAGGGGGCCATTCGGCCCATAGTGCCTGTGCCTCTTTGAAAGAGCGATCCAATAATTCCCACTGCCCTGCTCTTTTCCCAAAGCCCTTTCTTTTTCAATTTCCTCCCCCTTTGAAAGTTAAAATTTAATCTGCTTCCACCACCATGTCAGGCAGAAAATATTGACATTAATATTGTCTGAGGCCCATTTCACACAGTAATTTCCATGCTTTGCATGTCATGAATTTTTTCCCTTCTCATTTTACACGCTTTATTTTAGCAGTTTGCTCTGCAAACCATGAACCAGGTTCTCCTGAATTCCAAGGTGTGTAAGGAAATCTAGCTCACCTGTCAGTCACTGTCTCTGGCCCGCTTTCACCACCTGCTGCCGGCGGACTGCAGCAAATCCAGTTACAGGCACCGAGCCCCCACAATCATCACATCACAGGGAAATAAACTGGGAAACTGCTCAAAATACACAACAGGTCGAGCAGCTTCTGAACAACAATTAAAGTTGCGGCATATGGACAATATTCAGAACTGTGAACCAGGCCGTGTAAAAATAAAAACAGTGTCATAGAATCATAGATTCAACATTAACTTTCAAAAGGGAAATGTAGTTGAAAAAGAAACACTTGCAGGGCTATGGGGAAAGAGCAGGGCAGTGGGACTCATTGAATAGTTCTTTCAAAGAGCCGGCACAGGCACGATGGGGCTTAATGGGCTCCTTCTGTGCTGTCTGATTCTACAAAAATGTTACTAAAGTTTGACTATCACCTGGAAAACATGTTAGCATTCCCTTCAGTGTGCAACAAGAAGCAGTGGGTCGATTAAGAGAATTATTAAGTGTCTAACAGACTTGAATTATTTTATTAAACAGTTTTGTAAGAACCAATGGGTCGCGGCGATGAGAGCGCCGAATCCTAACCACTAGACCACCAGGGAACACTTGTACAAACTGCAATATCTCGCAGATCCTTGCTCGCTTACTACCAGCAGATCAAACTGTATTTTAGTTTTGGTCACCTTACCTGTTGAAGGATATACTTGCCTTAGATGGGGTGTGAGAAGGTTCACTAGACTGATTCCTGCAATGAGAGGGCGGTCCTATGAGGAGCGATTGAGTAGATTGGGCCTATACTCCCTGGGGTTTAGAAGAACGAGAGGTGGTCTCAGTGAATCAAACAATCATACAGCTGCTTATGAAACTGCCTTTAGAAAACCACGATTGAATCTGCCTCCAGCAGCCTTTCAGGCAGTGCATTCCAGATCCTACGATCGATAGCCGTAAACCAAGTCTGACAGTGGCACAGTAATTAGTGAGGATAGGAGCAGAAAATTGCAAAGGGACATTGATTGAGTGGGAAAACTGGAGGCATCTGATTCAGAAGATTCGGGGGCAACGTGGAAATTCGAGAGTTTAATGACTTTGAAAGGAACATTTTTGACTTGTGCAGTTTCGGTCAGAGAAATGTAAGTAAAAGGAAATAAATCCAGAATCTGGAATTCAGCATTTCACCTTCTCGCTGAACAGTTCTTTCTGGATGTTTAGCTAAGCAGAGGTTTCCGTAGTGTATCGTTTTATCATGTTCACCTCACAGGCGAAAAGTCTCCGGCTCGATCCTGGGGGGAAACATTATGTTCTAGAAATGGTGCCCGGCTCAAACTGAAAATAAACCTTTCCTATTGCAATTTAATAAATATGAACAATGGAAGAAATCATATTGTAATTAAATATGAATAAAATAAAATATTTCATAGAGGCTGTACATTATCTGATCCCGGACCATTCTTCACAGACTCAACCTCAGCACAGATTCCGACAGTGTCCCTCGATCACTCCCGTTTCCTGCCCTGACGGTGCAGAAAGCCCCTCTCAAAGCTGCACATTCGACTGGTTTTAGTGGATCCGTGGGAGATCTTTAAAGGATCCTGCAGCGTCCCCTCGGATAATAACCATAATAACCATAGATCGTCACCATATTTCACACACCGCATCAACCCCGTCCATTTCAGTCGAAGTCGTTTTAATTTCCACCATGTAACCTCCCTAGCACTGAAAATTAACTTTTATAAGTGTGGATTCTCATTCCTTCAGATATAAATTGTTGTTGAAGATTTTTTATATTATAAAAATGTTTTTACTTTTCTCTTTCTTTTCTCTCTCTTAATCCAACATTTATTTTCCTCTCTTTATTTCTCTTTCTGTGCCTGATTGGACATTGAATTCACTGTTCTCACTGACTATTCCTGGTTCAGATTCTGCGCTGCTCATTAATGATTCTTCAATCAATTAATTATGGGGTTTGGCAGCACAGTGATTATGTTACTCGACCAGTAATCCAGAGGAAAAGTGGAATGGTGGGGAGAAAATTGTCCAGTGCTTGCTGCTGGAGAGGTTTGCCTTGAGGGGGCAGCGATGAATCGCCATTGCAGTGCTGGTCCCGCCACAAACTGTTCCTCAGCCGCAGACTTCATGATGATCTGGAGACCTGAGCTCACAATCCCACCACGGCAGATGGTGGAAGGAGTAAAATCGGGGATGTGCAAGAACCCAGAATTGGAGGAGCGCAGAGATCACAGAGGGTGTCGGGCTGGAGGATGTTACAGAGATAGAGAGGGGCGAGTCCATGGAGGGATTTGAAAACAAGGAAGATAATTTGAAAACTGAACTGTCGCCTGGTTGGGAGCCAATGTAGGTGAGTGAGACCCGGGGTGATGGGTGAACGGGACATGGTGTGAGTTAGGATACGGGCAGCAGAGGATTGGATGAGCTGAAATTTATGGAGGGAGGATGATGGGAGGCCTTCCAGGAGTACATTAGAATCGTCAAGTCTGGAGGTGAGAAAGGCAAGGATGAGGGTTTCAGCAGCAGATCAGCTGAGGCAGAGGCGGAGTCGGGCGATGTTACGGAGGTGGAAGGAGACCGTCTTGGGCAGAAGCTCATCTCGGGGTCAAATACAAAGGTTGCAAGCTGTCTGGTTCAGTCTCAGTGGCCCGGGATTGGGATGAAGTCGGTGGCTCGGGAACGGAGTTTGTGGCGGGGAGCAGCACTGCAATGGTGATACATCGCTGCCCTCTCAAGGCTACTTGCAAACCCCGTCCAGCAGCAATATTGGAAGAACTGGACAATTTTAACTCCACCATTCCATTTTGGGCCGGCCTTTTCTCATCCAAACCTTCAGCGTTTACACTTTCCCGCTGCTGAGCAGCCAATCACACAGCTGCTATCAAAATTACTTTTACAACAGCTGGGACAAGAGGGAGCCAAGTACACCGAGATTTGAATTCGGATCGCTGGACACAAAGTCCAGAGAGCTCACCATTACACCATGGAACCCTCAGACACTATTTAGAAGCCAATTCGCTTTTTTCCAACTCACCTGCCATTCACAGCTGCTGACATTTCTCAGCAAATTCTGTTGTTATTCAAACGTCCAGCATCCGCAGCATTTTGTCTTGTGTTAGAAAAACAAACGGAATCCTGGTCTTTACAGACAGAGGCATAGAAGGGAAAAGGAAAGAAGTTATACCAAACCTTTGGAGTATTGTGTGTAATTCGGGCACTGCGCTTTAGGACGGATGCGGGACTTCAGTTCCGTGGAGTAGTGGAGAAGAAGAGGCTGTTCTCCTCAGAGCAGAGAAGATAAGGGGAGATTTTGTCGACGTGTTCAATATCATGAAGAATTTTTAATAAAGTAAACAAGGAGAACATTTTCCAGCGGCAGAAGTGTTGCTAACCAGAAAACACATATTAAAGTGATTGGATAAAGTATCAGTAATAAGGTTCTCTCGGGCTTTTGTTGGCCGATTTACTGGTAAAGCTGGGAATTGAGGGGAAACTGGTTCATGGTTTGTAACACAAGCAGTGCGCGGGGTCAGACCGGCCCGGCTAGCTCAGTCGGTAGAGCCTGAGACTCTTAATCTCAGGGGCGGTTTGTGTTTCAAATTATGGGGCTGGTTTCACTAGGCGATCCCCAGCTCTAAACCCCCGGCAGCTGTCGGTCAATGACTCTTTCAAAAAATGTGATTCAACAACATTATCAGGAAATCTGAAGTGTTTATAAACACCGGAAACTGACACACCAGGGAAGACCTCACAGTGTTGGACACAGAGTGAAATACACTGAAGTGATTATAAAAAGTTACTGAACACAACACGTGTGTAAAATCCCCCGTTGTTTTCTCGGCCCTGATGGGTTGTGAAGGGAGAGACGGGCCGAAGTCCCACTGAGCCGCACTGACCCCTAGCTAAGGTGAAATTGAAATCAGTTCAATCTTTAGCAGCGGGCGGCTGGAGAGAGACAAGATTCCGGAATCAAGGAGAGATTTTCTTATTTTGTTGAACCGCCTTTACATCAAACACTCATTGACCGAGCTGGGAATCGCCATTAAAATCAGCCCAAAATTTAAAACGCAAACTCCCCAAGGTGGGGATGAAGTATCCGACACTCCACCGACTGGGCTAGCCGGACTGGTCTGTCGCAAGGACCCTGCCTGTGCTCCAGTTTCCTCTCAATTCCCCGGTTTATCAGTAAATCCACCAGCAAAAGCCCGAGGGAACCTTATTACTGATTCATTGTCCAATTACTTGAATAGAAAGGGAGCGGAGGAGAAGGATTGAGAGCTTTTAGTGTGGGACAGAAATGATGTTGTTTGACGGAGAAGCGACACAATCTCAATCAGAGCAGAGAGAGGTGAGTCAGCGGGTCACCTTCTCCCTTAACACATCCTTCTGACTCGCGGCTGACAAACTGAGCAGAGGTTTCGGGACTGTAGCAATTATCACGCTCGCCTTACACGCGAAATGCCCCCGGTTCCGCTCCAGGGCGGGATGAATGATTTTGGATCTTGCTCCAGGTGAACCCCCAGGGGCGAGTTTCTTCCCCTGTGTAAAAGCGGCGACAACTGTCGGTTCCTGTTAAACTGAACAACGGCGGCACCAGATTCCCGGTGTGACAAACACTGAACAGTTTTAACCAACTCCTCACATACCGGCTGTAAAATGAGAACTGGTGATAATTCATCACAAACAAAAGACAAAACACTTATGAAAGTTTTTCCCTTCACTCGGTGACCACGTTACGATTTCCTTCAGTCTGAAACAGAAAGTTAATTCATCAATTAGAAGAATTGTTCATCTTTTTGCAGAGTTTATTGAGCTTTGTCAAATTCAGATAATAAAGTGTATTAATGCAAAAGTTATTCCCGGACCTGCGTTTGCAGATCTCTCTTCTGTGATGTTCTTGGCCCAACCAATGGCAGAGTTTCCGTAGTGTAATGGTTATCACGTTCGCATAACACGCGAAAATTCCCCCGTTTGAAACCGGGCGGAAACATTTTGAAAAGGTTCCCCATTAAATTTATTTAATATATAAAAAAGGAACAACTGATCTTTTGGTTAAATTTCAATAAAGATAAAAATCTCGAAGAACCCGTATATTTTCTCTGTACAATGCTGCACAGACTCACACTCAGCACAGATACCGACAGTGTTCCTCCCGCACTCCCGTTTCCTGCCCTGACGGTGTAGAAAGCCCCTCTCAAAGCTGCACATTCGGCTGGTTTCAATGGATCCGCGGGAGATCTTTAAAGGATCCTGCAGCGTCGCCTTGGATAATAACCATAGATCGTCACCATATTTCACACACCGCAACAACCCCGTCCATTTCAGTCTCCTCTGACGTGAACATGACAACCGCTACACTACGAAAAACTCTGCAACACTGCTCGCAGAGAATAGAATCAATAGTGAACAAAATATCACGCGGTGCTCATTTTCAGCTACAATGCAGTCAACGTTTACATCAAGTGAAACAATGTTTTAGTGAAATGATGTGGAAGTATGTGTTTCTCGTATTTGTGCCTCTAATTAAATGTTGTGGCGTCTGACTCCCGTTCATGTCTGTTCTTCCTCTGTTGATAAAGAAAGGAGGGCATTCGTTGACCAGACTGCACTGCGGCTGGTTTTGTGAGCTCATCCTTTAGATTGAGTGATGCTGTTTGAGGTGAACCAATCAGAACAGAGGGAGTTCACTGGTCAGTTCCCCTGTGTGGCAGAGCTGCGTGTCGCGGTTCCCGTAGTGTAGTGGTTACCACGTTCACTTTGCACGCGAAAAGTACCCGCTTCGAGCCATGGCGGGAACATTATGTTTAAACTTGCTGTAAATGAACAGCCAGCGCGTTTGTACCGAATGACAAAAGAAAATTGCTGTAAATCTGAAATAGGAACGGAAAATGCTGGAAATTATCAGGCGGTCAGGCAGTATCTGTGGATAAAAATACAGAGTGAAACTTTCAGGTTACTTACCCATCGTTAGAACTGGGAACGGGAGAGATGTTTGGTGAGATTATTCTCCTGTCAATAGGGTTAAGCGGCTTCTCTCTTATTCGTTAATTTTTCTTTATTTCACTTCACTAATCAGATACATTTGAGTGAGCGAAAACTGACCCACAATGAGGCTCATTTCATCTTTTGTTCCCTTTTAATCCCTGG
Organism: Somniosus microcephalus; assembly: GCF_052327205.1. Classification (NCBI taxonomy): domain Eukaryota; kingdom Metazoa; phylum Chordata; class Chondrichthyes; order Squaliformes; family Somniosidae; genus Somniosus; species Somniosus microcephalus. Next base: position 14,389,364 of record NW_028225182.1, on the reverse strand, counting down.
AATCTCTGATGCCCTGAAATTCAGAAATGTAATTCATTAATCTGCAGGGTGGCCGTCAGTGAGAAGCGTTTTCTGTCTGGATCCGGGAGAGGAGCGCGCTTAGGCTCAAGATTGCTGCTACTGTCGATAGATTTTTGTGGATAAGGGTATTAAGGGTTACGGAAACAAAGCGGGTAAATGATGTGATGATACAGCCCAGTACTGGTCTAATTGAATGGCGCAACAGGCTCGAGGGGCTGAATGGCCTCCTGTTGTTCCTGTGGAGTCGATGGAGGTGTGTCGTGGTTATCGCATTCCGCTAACACACGAAAACTCAACGGTTCCAAAGTGGGTGGAGGCAATTTAATGCCGTTTCTGCATTCAAGTTTAGTAAATATGAAAACTGGAATAATTTGCATGCTTGGTTCAGTATAAATAAAATACGCATTGACAGGCGACTTATACCTTTCAAATGGCAGCGTTACAGTGAGTGAAGTAATTCTCAATGATATTTCCCATATAGGACACAGATAGCGGGACTTTAAGGAGGATTTGGGGAAAGTTGGCGCTGATTTATGGAATCTCCCCTCGCGTGTCGCTGACTAAAGATGTCGGTCATATTTTATTTAAAAATTGCGGTTGAGAAGTTTTCCATTGAGAATCTGGAAGCAGAACAATAAAGATTATTAGGAAAACAGAAGGTCAACGACAGGATTCAAATTGCAGTTTCAATCGTTCCAACTGTGTGTCCTTTCAATAAGTAACATAAAAGCGCGTCTGTAAAAATGTCCCCGCCATGTTATGATTCAGGAAACTGAGACGGGAGTAGAAATAAAGAAATAAAAGCACATGGATATAGAGAAGAGGAAGAGAAGGGGAAAACACTGTTTCCACGCAGAACAAATACCGGGACCCCTTTGCTGCGCCTGGGGCGGCCTCCTGCAGCCCGGATACATTAACGTCCTAACAGCTCATTAACTGTAGGAGTGGGACCGGGCGGCGCTTCAGAAGACAGGCCGAAAAGGCAAAGACACTTTCTCGTCTCAATGCTCTGATCATGAAGAATAGCCACACACACAAATTATTTCATCAATGGTTAGATCCTCACTCGGCTAGGTTTGAACCAGCGTTCTCGGGGTCCGATTTTCACTTCGGTGGTTGTTTAAATTTCCGAGAATTCCGCGATTCAAATCACAAAGGAGCGCTCGTTTTGCCGCCACTATTGGACGTTGAATCTTTTGCAATCATCATTAAATAACCGTTTACCATAATTTACAGAATGAAAGAAAGGCGAAACACACTTCAATAACGCATTTTGCCCTTTGTAAACTAATGAACTGTTTACCATATTTCATTTTGCACATTGTATTTTCGGAACCTCGTTTAAAATATTCATTGCTTATGAAAGCAGAAATCTGGGGCAACTTTTTTTTAAATTAACAGGATTGGTCAAAGCACAGCATAAACTGCTGGCGAATGTAACTTTTCCGCCAGCAGTCGAACCGGGTACTTGTCGCTTCTGACGTGAACTTGACAACCGCTACACTACGAAAAACTCTGCGTCACGGCTCGCAGAGAATAGAATCAATAGTGAACAAAATATCACACGGTGCTCATTCTCAGATACAATGCAGTCAACGTTTACATCAAGTGAAATAATGTTTTAGTGAAATGATCTGGAAGTATGTGTTACTCGTATTTGTGCCTCTAATTAAATGTTGTGGCGTTTGACTCCCGTTCATGTCTGTTCTTCCTCTGTTGATAAAGAAAGGAGGGCATTCGTTGACCAGACTGCACTGCGGCTGATTTTGTGAGCTCATCCTTTATATTGAGTGATGCTGTTTAAGGTGAACCAATCAGCACAGAGGGTGTTCACTGGTCAGTTCCCCTGTGTTGACCGCATTTGTACAGCGGTTCCCGTAGTGTAGTGGTTATCACGTTCGCTTTACACGCGAAAGGTCCCCGGTTCGAGACCGGGCGGGAACATTATGTTTAAACTTTCTGTGGATGAACAGCCAGCGGGTTTGTTCCGAATGACAAAAGAAAATTGCTGTAAATCTGAAATAGAAACGGAAAATGCTGGAAATTATCAGGAGGTCACTCAGTATCTGTGGATAAAAATACAGAGTGAAACTTTCAGGTCAATTAACCATCGTTCGAACTGGGAACGGAAGAGATGCATGGTGAGATTATTCTCTTGTCAATAGGGCTAAGCGGCTTCCCTCTTATTCTTTAATTTTTCTTTACTTCACTTCACTAATCAGATACATTTGAGTGAGCGAAAACTGACCCACAGTGAGGCCCATTTCACCTTTTGTTCCCTTTTAATCCCTGGAATCTCTGATGCCCTGAAGTTCAGAAATGTAATTCATTAATCTGCAGGGTGGCCGTCAGTAAGAAACCTTTTCTGTCTGGATCCGGGAGAGGAGCGCGTTTAGGCTCAAGATTGCTGCTACTGTCGATAGATTTTTGTGAATAAGTTTATTAAGGGTTACGGAAACAAAGCGGGTAAATGTAGTGATGATACGGCCCAGTCCTGATCTAATTGAATGGCGCAACAGGCTCGAGGGGCTGAATGGCCTCCTCCTGTTCCTATGGAGTCGATGCAATGCACCCGAGTGCTGGAGTTTTTCCGGTGTGCAGTGGTTATCGCATTCCGCTAGCACATGAAAACTCAACGGTTCGAAAGTGGGTGGAGGCAATTTAATGCCTTTTCTCCATTCAAGTTTAGTAAATATGAAAACTGTAGTAATCTGAATGCTTGGTTCAGTATAAATAAAATACGCATTGACAGGCGACTTATACCTTTCAAATGGCAGCGTTACTGTGAGTGAAGTAATTCTCAATGATATTTCCCATATAGGACACAGATAGCGGGACTTTAAGGAGGATTTGGGGAAAGTTGGCGATGATTTAGGGAATCTCCCATCGCGTGTCGCTGACTGAAGAGGTCGGTCATATTTTATTTAAAAATTGAGGCTGAGAAGTTTCTCATTGAGAATGTGGAAGCAGAACAATAAAGATTAATAGGAAAACACAAGGTCAGCGACAGGATTCAAATTGGAGTTTCAATCGTTCCAACTGTGTGTCCTTTCAATAAGTAATATAAAAGCGCGTCTGTAAAAATGTCCCCGCCATGTTATGATTCAGGAAACTGAGGCGGGAGTAGAAATAGAGAAATAAAAGCACATGGATATAGAGAAGAGGAAGAGAGAAGGGGAAAATACTGTTTCCACGCAGAATAATGCCGGGACCCCTCTGCTGCGCCTGGGGCGGCCTCCTGCAGCCCGGATACATTAACGTCCTAACAGCTCATTAACTGTAGGAGTGGGACCGGGCGACGCTTCAGAAGACAGGTCGAAAAGGCAAAGACACTTTCTCGTCTCAATGCTCTGATCATGAAGAATAGCCACACACACAAATTCTTTTATCAATGGTTAGATCCTCACTCGGCTCGGTTTGAACCAGCGTTCTCGGGGTCCGATTTTCACTTCGGTGGTTGTTTAAATTTCCGAGAAGTCCGCGGTTCAAATCACAAAGGAGCGCTCGTTTTGCCGCCACTATTGGAAGTTGAATCTTTTGCAATCACCATTAAATAACCGATTACAATAATTTACAGAATGAAATAAAGGCGAAACACACTTCAATAACGCATTTTGCCCTTTGTAATTAATGAACTGTTTACCATATTTCATTTTGCACATTGTATTTTAGGAACCTCGTTTAAAATATTCATTGCTTATCAAATCAGAAATCTGGGGCAACTTTTAAAAAAATTAACAGAATTGGTCAATGCACAGCATAAACTGCTGGCGAATGTAACTTTTCCGCCAGCAGTCGAACCGGGTACTTGTCGCTTCTGACGTGAACGTGACAACCGCTACACTACGAAAAACTCTGCGTCACTGCTCGCAGAGAATAGAATCAATAGTGAACAAAATATCACACGGTGCTCATTTTCAGAGAAAATGCAGTCAACGTTTACATCGAAGTGAAATAATTTTTTTGTGAAATGATGTGGAAGTATGTGTTACTCGTATTTGTGCCTCTAATTAAATGTTGTGGCGTCTGACTCCCGTTGATGTCTGTTCTTCCTCTGTTGATAAAGAAAGAAGGGCTGTCGTTGACCAGACTGCACTGCGCCTGATATTTTTGAGCGCATGCTTTATATTGAGTGATGATGTTTAAGGTGAACCAATCAGCACAGAGGGGGTTCACTGGTCAGTTCCCCTGTGTAGAAGGGGTGCGCAAAGCGGTTCCTGTAGTGAAATGGATATCACGTTAGGTTTACACGTGAAAAATTCCCGCCTCGATCCCGGGTGGGAACATTATTGATTAAACTTGCTATATAGCGACTTTCACGACCTCAGAAAGTTCCAAAGCACTTTACAGTTAATTAAGCACTTTTTGAAGTGCAGTCAGACGCTGTGCATCGGCGCTGATGAGGTCGGGGGGAGGCAGCAGAAGCAGCGACGGGGGCCACGACGACCCGCTTTAGCACGGCGGCCGGCAGCTCCTCAGCGGGAGGCTCGGAGGTCGAACCGGTAGGAGGGGAGGCGGCCAGCGGACCAAGGGCGGGAAAAGCAGGCCCTGGAAGGTCGGACACCGCGGGAGGCTCGGAGGTCAGACTGGGTAGAAGGAGAGCCAGGGAGAAGCAGGCCCCGGGACGTCGGTACCACGGCATCTGAAGATTGTCGGGCAGGAGTGTGGGAAAGGCGGAGCGGGGCGAGAGCGGACCCTATTGTGATGGCACCGATAAAGATGGCTGCCGTCCTTGCGGGCTCCGTGCGTACCAGGCAGCTAAGTGTCCTTTGCTGCTTGGTGCGTTCGGCTCGTTAAGAAAAAAGCATTTCACTGACTGGATTTCACTTGCTTTATTTGGTTATGTGACAAATAAAATTGAAATTGAAATTGAAATTGGATGAACAACCAGCTGGTTCATTCCAAATGACAGAAGAAAGTTATTGCAAATTCTCAAGAGTTCAGGCAGTATCTGTGGATAAAGAAACAGAGTGTACGTTTCAAGTCAATTATCCTTCTATAGAACTGGGAACCGAGAGAGATGTATGGGTAGTTTATTCTCTTGTTAATAGGGCTACAGCGGCTTTTTAATTGTTCTTTATTTCACTTCACTAATCAGATACCTTTGAGTGAGAGTAAAGTGATCCACAGTGAGGCCCATTTCATCTTTTGTTCCCTTTTAAACCCTGGAATCTCTGAAGCCCTGAAGTTCAGAAATGTAATTCATTGATCTGCAGGGTGGCCGTCAGTAACAAGCCTTTTCTCGCTGGATCCGGGAGTGCAGCTGGTTTCAGGCTCAAGGTTGCCGCTAGTGTCGATAGATTTTTGTTGGGTAAGGTGATTACGGGTTATGGAAACAAAGCGCGTAGATGGACTGAAGAAACAGACGAGACCTGATCTAATTGAATGCCGGAGCAGGCTCGAGGGGCTGAATGGACTCTTCCAGTTCCTATGGAGTCGCTGCAATGGAATGCACCGAATGCTGGAGGATTTCTGGTGTGTGGTGGTTATCGCATTCCACCAGCACACGGAATCTCAACGGTTCGAAAGTGGGTAGAGGCAATTTAATATCTTTTCCCCATTCAAGATTAGTAAATATGAAAACTGGAATAATTTGCATGTTTGTTAATATAAATAAAATGGGCATTATCAGGTGAATTATGCCATTCAAATGGCAGCGTTACATTGCGTGAAGTCATTCTCAATGATATTTCCCATATAGGACACAGTTTGGCTTACGGTACTGTAAGGAGGATTTGGGGAAATGTGTCACTGATTTAGGGAATCTCCCGCTCGCGTGTCACTATTTGAAGCGGTGGGACTTACTTTATTTAAACATTGAGGCTCAGAACTTTGTCATTAAGAATTTGGACGCAGAACAACACAGATTAATCAGAAGACACAGGGGCAGCGACAGGATTCAAAATATTTGTTTCAATCGGTCCGTCTGGGTGTCCTTTCAATAAGTAACAAAGTAAGTGCGTCTCCAAAAATGACAGCACCGTGTTATGATTCAGGAAACTGAGACAGGGGGAATAACTATAGAAATCAAAACACAGGGATATAGAGAAGAGGATGAGAGTAGGGAAAATACTGTTTCCTCGCAGAACTAATGCAGAGACTCCACTGCTGCGCCTGGGGTGGCTTCCTGCAGCCCGGATACATTAACGTCCTAACAGCTCATTTAGAATAGCCACATACTAAATGGTTTTACAATGGTTACCTCCTCACTCGGCTAGGTTTGAACTGGCGTTCTCGGCGTCCGATTTTCGCTTCGGTGGTTGTTTAAATTTCCGAGAAATCCGCAGTTCAAATCACAAACGAGCCCTCATTTTGCCGCCACTATTGGACTTGCAGTTGAATTTTTTACCATCACCATTAAATAAACGATTACCATAATTTACAGAATGTAAGAAAGGCGAAACACACTTCAATAACGCATTTTGCCCTTTGTAATTGATGATCTGTTACCTATATCTCATTTTACACAACTTATTTTGGTAGTCTTGTTTAAAATGTTCATTGCTTATGAAAGCAGAAATCCGGGGCAACTTTTGTTAAAATTAACAGGACTGGTCACTGCACAGAATAAAATCCTGAGAAATGGAATGTTTCCGCTGGGCTCGAATCAGGGACCTTTCATGTGTAAGGGAAACGTGATAACTGCTGCACTACGGAAACCTCTGCTTCACTGCTCATAGAGAATAGAATCAATAGTGAACAAAATATCTCATGATGCTCATTTTCAGATTCAACGCAGTCAGCTTTTACAACAAGTGAAAGAATTTTTCAGTGAAACGATTTGGAAGTATGTGTTACTCGTATTTGTGCCTTTATTAAAGTTTGTGGCGTCTGATTCTCGTTCATGTCGCTTCTTCCTCTGTTGAATAAGAAAAGGAGGGTTTGACGTTGACCAGACTGCACTGCGCCTGTTATTTGGGAGCTCATCCTTTATGGAAAGAATAGTGTGAATTGTCATCAGGTATATCAGTTTTAACTTTTATTTTAAAGTTTCACACCTTCCAGGGGAGGTTTATCTGCTGATCTGCCTCATTGTCGATCCATCTGTTCACATCACAACATTCTTCCTTCAGATTCAGCTTCAACAGCGTCACCCATTTCTGGGGCGTTAATCCAGTCGGGGCAATTGGAAAAGGAACGGGAGGCTAAGAGCATAAAGAAAGTGAAAGTCAAGCTGCTGCTTAAATAGAAGCAAACTACTGTGGATGCTGGAAATCCAAATAAAAACAGAAAAACCTGGAAAACGCTCAGCAGGTCATGGCAGCTTCTGTGGAGAGCGAAACCGAGTTCACCTTTAAGGTAGTTGACCTTTCGTCAGAAATGGAATAAGCTAGAGATTTAACATTTTATAAGGCAGTGCAGAGCCGAGGAAAAGTGTGCGGGTGAGGAAGTTATCGGAATCTGTGATTGGGTGGAGGGGCAGGAGTGATTAAACGACAAAATGGATGATGGTGCAAAGCAAAATGTGGTGGTAGTGGGAGAGATAAAGATTAAATTGGAACGTTACCCAGGAGCTGGGTTCGAACCTACAGCAGGCACATGCCCATTGGATTTTACAGTTCAACGCCTTAAACAATCGGCCATTCTAGCAGCCGAAGCACATTTCAAACACTTTTAGTTCAATGTTATAACGGTGTAGGTGACAGATCTGTTTCTGTGTTCTGGCAGGGATCATGGAATGAAACGTTGATAAACTTACGTAGCATTAGCAGTTGCAGTGAAAAAGTCATGGAAATCTCGAAACGGTTATGTTAGTTTTTCAAAGACATGATTCCATTAAACAAACAAGACACTGGCACAGTGTGAGGAAGAAAGGGAGAGACCATTCGATAGGAGAGCAAGAGGGAATAAAAGACGGACCAGTAGAGAAAGGCGGACACGCAGAGACAGAAAGACAGAGAGATAGACATAGACAGAGAGATATTGAGACTGAACGAGAGAGCGACAGGGAAAGAGAAATGCGAAGAGAAAGAAACAGAGGGAGAAACAGAGAAAGAGAGAGAGAAATTATGAGAGAAAAATGGAGGCAGTGTGCGAAGTAACGAGGGACAGAAAAAGTAAAACAACAACGCGGGTAGAAAAATCACTCTCAGTTTAAAATGCAATTTTCCCCGTGCAAGTGGATGAATAGCAAACATTAAACCTGCAGCCGACAACTTTACAGACAATAGACGCACAATACCGCGGATGCTGGGAAACCGAAACAAAAACAGAAAATCTCGGAAATGCTCAGCAGGTCAGGCAGCATCTGTGGCGAGAGAAACACAGTTAATGGTTCAGGCTGATGTCCTGTCATCATGCGCGAGTTGGGTAGGATTGATTGGGGAAAGTCACTCAAAGGGTTGACGGTGGATCGGCAATGCCAAACATTCAAAGGTCGCATGGATGAACTACAGAATTTGTTCATCCCAGGTGGCATAAAAATAAAACAAAAAAGGTGACTCAACCGTGGCTAACAACGGAAATTAAGGATAGCATAATACCCAAGGAGAGGACATACTGGCCAGAAAATCTTGATCCAGACAGAAAAGGCTTCTTACTGACAGCCACCCTGCAGATTAATGAATTACATTTCTGAACTTCGGGACTTCGGAGATTCCAGGGTTTAAAAGGGAACAAAACATTAATGCGCGTCTCTGTGGATCCGTTCATTCTCATTCAAAATTATCTATCTAGTGATGTGAAATAAAGAGCAATTGAGAAGCCGCTGTAGCCCTATTGACAGGACAATAAACTCGCCCTACATCTCTCACGTCTCCCAGCTCTGAAGGGTAATCGACTTGAAACGTTCACTCTGTTTCTTTATCCACAGATACTGCCTGACCTCTTGAGAATTTCCAGCATTTTCCATTTCTGTTTCAGATTTGCAGTAATTTTCTTTTGCCATTTGGAATAAGCAAGTGTTGTTCATCCACAGCAAGTTTAAACATAATGGGCCAGAAATTCAGATCGGGGGCTTGCCGCGCGTGCAAGCCCCGTATATGCACTTACCCGACGCGCTGGCCGTTGACCTCCAGGGACGCCTGTAATTCGATTTTGAAAAAGAAGAATCCCGGGCAGCGTATGACGTCACGCCGCCCAGCAGTGCAGCCAGCGCGAAGCCTGTAGCGCGCTGTGCAACTGAGACACGCCCCTTGAGGTTTCAGTTTAACAGGACGCGCCCCCAATGTTTCTGCCAAGCTGCTAAGCATTTTTACATGCAAAGCAGCAGTTTAAATAGGTTTTTGGAAGTTTTTTGAAGATTTTGGTAACTTTTATAAACTTTTACATTATTTTGAAGAATCTGAAGTAGTTTTAAACAGAATTAAAGCAATTTAAAGACTTTTAAAAGCCCTAAAAGCATTTTTTAAATTCCATTTATTTACTTAGTAATGTCGTCGTCATACGTGTCTTCACACTGTTCCCTTTGGGGAACTGTAATGAAGTGGTGGAAGGGTTTATGGCCATGATTAACGCTCATTCTGTGACCGTAGCCATCTTTGAACCAGCCATTAGGGCGGTTAGTCCTATGGCAGGAGGGTTTTACGGGCTCCCACAAGCTATACAAGGAGGGAGGGCCACCCACACCCATGGACGCAAATATCCCACTGGATGCCAACCGAGAATTTAGAGCCGGAGCTCCAACTCCACTTGCCGGGACTGTCTGGAGCGGGGTTTGAAATCCTACGCTGCTCTAGCCCAGTGGCGGGAATCCTACCCCTATGCCAAAGGCCCAATCCAATTAGCAAAGTGAAATGGCTGGAATGAGCACAATTCACGGCATTAAAAGAACTCACAATTGAACTGATGATGACCTCAGCAATCTCCTCAAGGAGGTGGAGGCACAGCACCTGCTCATCATTCGTAATGAGAAGTCAAAGGCGCTGCAAAAAGGGCAGATGATAGCTTGGTCTTTCAAGTGGCAGCATAGGGCTCCAGTCACGGGGAGGGAAAAGGCGCAGGAAACGTATGGGTGTCACCTTTTGTGCAGAGTGGGCCTTTTGCGTAGCAGTAAGCATCCCTGCCGCTGGGCCAGAAGGAGTAGGGTTTCGAACCCCACTCCAGACAGTCCTGGCAAGTGGAGTCGGAGCTCCAGCTATAAATTCTGGGTGGACATCCAGCGGGATACTTGCGTCTGTGGGTGTGGGTGGCCCCCCCCTCAGATGTGTTGTGGGAGCCCGTAAAACCCTCACGCCATAGGACTAACCACCCTAATGGTTGGTTCAAAGATGGTTACGGTCACGGAATGAGCGTTAATCACGGCCATAAATCCTTCCACCACTTCATACAGTTCCCGAAAGGGAACAGTGTGAGGATATGTACGACGATGGCCTCTTGCACAATGCACTTCCTTGGACCGTCAGTCGCAGATGCGAGGGGGCAAATCGTGCAATTGTTAAATTTTTCATTTTATTGACATGTAAAATGTTGGCCCAGTAATTCCCTTCCAAATGCGCGAGTACGGTTGGGGTACTTACGCGTCTGGCCGGAGGATATGCCGGTTTTCAGCATGCACAGTGCATGTGGGGAAAACTGGCATTTCCTGTCCTCTGAACGAAGGGGTTCAGAGGCAGAACACGTGCGACTGCACAGGCAGCGCGTGCGCAGTAAAATTCGCCGCTTTTATTCATGCCTTCAGTGAGGTCAAGTCCTTACAACTTACACATGAAAAAAGCATGGGTACAGTTGCTCCAGAGGCTGCGGAGGAAGATATTTCTTATCGTGGAGCTTCTGAAAGTATGTATGTCTGTATATATTCCTTTTCATGTTATGTATATATTCCTTTACTTATGTGTATGAATGTATTATTTAATTATGACTTTCAGAGAAAGTAACTTATTGGAAAATCATAATTAAAAACATACATTCATACACATAAGTAAAGGAACATAAAACATACATACATATACGTAAAGGAATATATGCGGACATACATACATAATTACTTATTACTGATGAAAAGTTTCTTTCTTAAAAGTGCTGGAAATGTTACTACATTACTCATTTTAGAACACTCATTTTCACATTCCATTCACACAGCCACAATTGCTCCTTCTACCTACCGTTCTGAAAACCCGTATAAAAAAAAAAAAATTAAACTTTAAAACTTACTTAAAATTTCTTAAAATAACTTCCCTCCCTTTCCCAAACAAAAATATTGCCTTTCAGAAGCTCCACGATAAAATATATCTTCCTCCGCAGCCTTGGAACAACTTTACACATGCTTTTTTCAAGTGTAACTTGTAAGGACTTACCCTCACTGAATCCATGAATGAAATCGACGAAGTTCACTGCGCAAGCGCTGCCTGTGCAGTCGCACGCGCTGTGCCTCTGAACCCCTTCGCTCAGAGGACTGGACATGCCGGCATTCCCCGCATGCTCTGTGCATGCTGAACGCCGGCATTTCCACCGGCCAGTTGCGTGAGTACCCAGACCGTACTCACGCATTTGGACCTGAATTTCTGGCCCAATGTTCCCGCCAGCGATCGATCCAGTGACTTTTCGCGTGTAAAGTGAAAGTATAACCACTACACTATGGGAACGGCTAGGGGTATCCCTTCAACACAGAGGAATTGATCAGTGAACTCCCACTGTGCTGATTGGGTCACCTTAAACAGCATCACTCAATATAAAGGATGAGCTCACAAAATCAGCCGTAGTGCAGTCTGGTCAACGTCAGCCCCTCCTTTCTTATTCAACAGAGGAAGAAGAGACATGAATGGGAATCAGACGCAACAACCTGTAATTAAAGGCACAAGTACGAGTAACACATACTTCCAAATCGTTTCACTGAAAAATTATTTCACTTGATTAAATGTTGACTGCATTGAATCTGAAAATGAGCACCATGGGATATTTTGTTCACTACTGATTATATCCGCTATAGTAAGCAAAGTAGAGTTTTCCATAATGTAGCAGTTGTCACGTTCGCCTCCCATGCGCAAAGTCCCCGGTTCGAGCCCTGTTGGAAACATTCCATTTGTCAGGATTTTATTCTGTGCAGTGACCAGTCCGCTTAATTTTAACAAAAGTTGCCCCAGATACCTGATTTCATAAGCAATGAACATTTTCAACCAGACTCCTAAAATGCAGAAATTCAGGTTGGAGGCTTCCCGCAGGTGCAAGCACCCGACCTGCACTTTTCTACTGCGCCGGCCGTTGTGCTGTGGGCCCGCGTGGGAGTCCGTTCCTGGGCCTCCTCCAACAGCCGGCACGCAGCCCTTGCCTATCCCAGGGGCGCAGTTAGTTCAAAGCGTCCCCTGGGATCACGTAGGCCATGGAGAGCCAATGGTAGCAGGGAATGCTTCTTTCATAAGACCTGTCAAACCTATAAATAATATAAGCCCCAAAACATCACTAAATCTTCAAATAATTTTTTATTTTAAATCACATTTTTAAAATAAAGTCTAAATTACATGAAATAACTATTTTAAACAATGGGCCAGAAATTGGTGAACGGGGCTTGCAGCCCCGTTTCTGCACTTACCCCGCGCTACTGCCGATCAGCTCCAGCGACGCCTGGAATTGGTGTTTCCAGAAGAAGAATCCCGGGCAGCGTATGATGTCACGCCGCCCAGGAGTGGAGCCAGCGCGAAGCCAGGAGCGTGCAGTGCAAGTGAGACACGCCCCTTGAGGTCTCAATTTCACTGGACACGCCCCCAATGTTTCTGTCAAGCTGCTAAGCATTTTTACATGCAAAGCAGCAGTTTAAATAGGTTTTTGGAAGTTTTTTGAAGATTTTGGTAACTTTTATAAACTTTTTAAAATGCTTACATTATTTTGAGTAATCTGAAGTAGTTTTAAACAGAATTAAAGCAATTTAAAGACTTTTAAAAGCCCTAAAAGAATTTTTTTAATTCCATTTATTTATTTAGCAATATCGTCGTCATACGTGTCTTCACACTGTTCCCTTTGGGGAACTGTATGAAGTGGTGGAAGGATTTATGGCCATGGTTAATGCTCATTCCGTGACCGTAACCATCTTTGAACCAGGCATTAGGGCGGTTAGTCCTATAGCAGGAGGGTTTTACGGGCTCCCACAAGCTATACAAGGAGGAGGGGCCACCCACACCCACGGACGCAAATATCCCACTGGATGTCAACCCAGAATTTAGAGCCGGAGCTCCGACTCCACTTGCCGGGACTGTCTGGAGCGGGGTTCGAAACCCTACCCTGATCTGGCCCAGCGGCGGGGATCCTACTGCTATGATAAAGGCCCAATCCGATTAGCAACGTGAAATGGCAACATAGGGCTCCAGTCACAGGGAGGGAAAAGGCACAGGAAACATATGGGTGTCACCTTTTGTGCGGAGTCGGCCTTTTGCGTAGCAGTAAGCATCCCCGCCGCTGGGCCAGAAGGAGTAGGGTTTTGAACCCCACTCCAGACAGTCCCGGCAAGTGGAGTCGGAGTTCCAACTTTAAATTCTGGGTGGACATCCAGCGGGATACTTGCGTCCGTGGGTGTTGGTGGCCCCTCCCCCCCCGTCAGATGGGTTGTGGGAGCCCGTAAAACCCTCCCGCCATAGGACTAACCACCCTAATGGCTGGTTCAAAGATGGTTACGGTCACAGAATGAGCGTTAATCACGGCCATAAATCCTTCCACCACTTCATACAGTTCCCCAAAGGGAACAGTGTGAGGATACGTACGATGATGACCTCTTGCGCAATGCACCTCCTTGGACCCTCAGTCGCAGATGCGAGGGGGCAAGTCGTGCAATTGTTAAATTTTTCATTTTATTGACATGTAAAATGTTGGCCCAGTAATTCCCTTCCAACTGCGCGAGTACGGTCGGGGTACTTACGCATCTGGCCGGATGAAATGCCGGTTTTCAGCATGCACAGTGCTTTTGGGGAAAACCGGCATTTCCTGTCCTCTGAACGAAGGGGTTCAGAGGCAGAACGCGTGCGACTGCACAGGCAGCGCGTGCGCAGTATAATTCGCCGCTTTCTTTACTGCTTTCAGTGAGGTCAAGTCCTTACAACTTACACATGAAAAAAGCATGGGTACAGTTGCTCCAGAGGCTGCGGAGGAAGATATTTCTTATCGTGGAGCTTCTGAAAGTATGTATGTCTGTATATATTCCTTTGCGTGTTATGTATATATTCCTTTACTCATGTGTATGAATGTATTATTTAATTATGACTTTCAGAGAAAGTAACTTATTGGAAAATCATAATTAAAAACATACATTCATACACATTAGTAAAGGAATATAAAACATACATACATATACGTAAAGGAATATATGTGGACATACATACATAACTCATTCTCACATTCCATTCACACAGCCACAATTGCTCCTTCTACCTACCGTTCTGAAAACCCTTTAAAAAAAAAAAAATTTTAACTTTAAAACTTACTTAAAATTTCTTAAAATAACTTCCCTCCCTTTCCCAAACAAAAATATTGCATTTCAGAAGCTCCACGATAAAATGTTTATTCCTCCGCAGCCAATGAACCACTTTACATTTGCTTTTTTCAAGTGTAAATTCTGAGGACTTACCCTCACGGATTTCATGAATGAAATCTACGAAGTTCACTGCGCAAGCGCTGCCTGTGCAGTCGCACGCGCTCGAGGTCTGGAAATGCCGGCGTTCCCCGCATGCGCTGTTCATGCTGAATGCTGGCATTTCCAACGGCCAGATGCATGAGTACCCCGAGCGCACTCACGCCTTTGGCCGCGAATTTCTGGCCCAATAATTAAAATTTTTGAAAAATTAACTACTTTTTCTAACGGGGCTAAAAATAAACTTACCTTTCTTTAAAGTATTTAAAAATAATAAACCTGTGGAAAAATGTTTTAATTTTAATTAATTCACGACTTACCTTGCGACTGCTTTTTATATGCCTAACTTCTGGAGACTTGCCCTCGTGGAAAAACCTGCAAAAAAAACATAAGTTCGATGCGCATGCGCAGGCTGTCCTGCGCACATGTTCAAACTCTGAACCCCTTCTTTCAGGGGAACGGAAGTGCCGGTTTCCCGCGCATGCGCATGCGCAGTGCATGCATGAAACCGACACTTCCATTGGGCTTACGGGTGAGTACCCCGTGCGTACTCACCCGTGGAGACCCGAATTTCTGGGTCATTGTGAAAATTTGATATGGGTAACAGTTCATCACAGACAAAGGGCAAAATGCGTTATTTAAGTGTGCTTCGCCTTTCTTTCATTTTGTAAATTATGATTATCAGTTATTTAATGCTGATTGCATAAGGTACAACAGCAAATCCAGTAGTGGCGGGCAAAATCAGGGCTCGTTTGTGATTTGAACCAGTGATTTCACAGAAATTTAAACAACCACCGGAATACCACTCTCTATCATCCTCCAGTCTGAAAAACAGACATTTTCCACAAGTCGCTGTTTTCTATCCTTAAGTCAATTTCTCATCCAAGCTGCTACTAACCCACCTATTGCATGAGCCTCAATTTTGTAAACCAGCCTTCTATGTGACACTTTGTCAAACGCCTTCCTAAAATCCATGCAGAAAACATACATTGCATTCCCTTCATCAATGCTCTTTGTTACTTCGTCAAAAAGTTCAATCAGATTAGTCAAACACGATCTGCCTTTTACAAATTCGTGTTGGCTCTGCTTAATTAGCTTAAACTTCTCCAAGTGTCCGGTAATTTTTTTCTTGATTATTGTTTCTAAAACTTTACCCACCACTGATGTTAAACAGACCGGGCTGTAGTTACTAGGATCATCCTTACACCCTTTCTTGAACAGTTCTTGCATCTCCCTGCAATATTTCTGCAAATTTGCTTCTCCATATTTTCCCAATAGTTGTTGGCCTACAGAATACACCTAGTAGTGTAATGGTCCCTCTGTTATTTGTTAGCTCTAGCCATACAGTTTCTGTCTTTGACCCCTCTAGGACGGCCTCTCAATTCAATTCAATTTAATTCAATTCAAATCGCTTTATTGGCATGACAAGTTACATCTTATGTTGCCAAAGCATCGAAAAACATTCATGTTTGTTCACAAAAATACAGATCTATCCATACAGTGTATAAACAGATATATCCCTGAGTGTATAAATATACTTTCATATAATTTATATATACTCTTTTCTTATATTTAGTGGTTGTCCCTCTGTTTATGGCAAGCTGTAACATAGTGTGCCGCTAGTGTTACACAATTTCTCTCTTCCCCTAGTAGGTATGGGAGTTTTTGGTCGTCATTCAAATTTCTGAATTCTGGGCATATTTTTGTGAATTTTGGGTAGAAATTCTCCCTTATGCCCTGATATTTTCTACAAGCTGTGAGGAAGTGCATCTCTGTCTCCACCACTCCCTGACTGCAGTGAGAGCATATCCTGTCCTCTCTTGATAGCCGAGTCTGCCTGTGTCTACCTTTTTCGATCGCCAGGTTATGTTCACTAAGTCTGTACATTGTCAAAGTTTTTCTCAGTTTGCTATCCTTTACCATGGTTAGGTAATCAGCCATGTTGTATTGTCTGTTTAGGGCCAAGTAGCAATTGAGTTTGCTTTGGGTTTTTGTTGTTTCTGCCCAATATTACAGATATTTTTCCTTTTGCTTAGCGACGATTGTGTTGGGTCGAACTCTTTGTGTTATGCTGTCACTGTCCTGGGGCTGGTTATTGTTAGTAGTGTTAGTAGTTACTTCACTGAATCCCAGGACTAGTTGACTGAGGGTATTCTTCTTTATGGTCCTCTCTTGGCATTTCAGGGCTTCGTAATGATAGCATTGGGGGTTGCTCATTTCTAGGTGTTTCCAAAATTTGGTGGCTCTTTTTTGGATAGTGATTATTAATGGATATTGTCCTAGCTCTGCCCTGCATGCATTGTTTACGGTTTTCCTTTGAGTCCGGAGGATACTTTTACAGAATTCTGCATGTAGGATCTCAATTGCGTGTTTGTCCCATTTTGCAAATTCTTGTTGTGTTAGTGGTCCCCACACCTCACTGCCATAGAGTGCAATTGGTTCAATTACTGATTTGAAAATTTTGAGCCAAATGCTAATTGGGATTTCTATTTGGATTGATTTTTTAATGGCATAGAAAGCCCTTCTTGCTTTCTCTTTCAGTTCATTCACAGCCAGTTTG
The DNA here is from genome assembly GCF_052327205.1 of Somniosus microcephalus. Taxonomy (NCBI): domain Eukaryota; kingdom Metazoa; phylum Chordata; class Chondrichthyes; order Squaliformes; family Somniosidae; genus Somniosus; species Somniosus microcephalus. The sequence goes on along the minus strand of NW_028225182.1, from coordinate 14,372,292 downwards.
AAATTTCCCATAGAACTGATTTTTAAGCCCAAGTAGGTGTGGTTAGTGGTTTGTTCAATTTTGGTTGTTCCTAGTGTGAAATTTATTTTGGGTCCTTGATGTCTGGATCTTTGCTGGAACACAAGGACTTTGGATTTTTGGGGATTTATTGTCAGGGCCCAATTCTGGCAGTACGACTCCAGCAGATCCAGGTTCTGCTGTAGACCCTCCATAGTTGGTGACAGCAGAACCAGGTCGTCTGCATAGAGGAGGAATTTAACCTTGGATTCATATAAGGTGATGCCGGGTGCTGTAGATTGTTCAAGTAGTTTTGCCAATTCATTTATGTAAATATTAAAGAGTGTCATGAGATTGGTGAGCCCTGCATCACCCCCCGCCCCTGTGAGAAGTATTTTGTTTGCTTGTCTCCAATTTTAACTGCACATTTGTTGTTTGTATACATTGATTTAATTACATCATATGTTTTTCCCCCTACCCCGCTTTCGATAAGTTTCAGGAATAAACCGCCATGCCAGATGGAATTGAAAGCCTTCTGGAAATCTATCCAGCACTGTGAGATTCTCCTTAACCAATACTGCCACACCACCTCCTATATTTCCTTCCCTAACTTTCTTGAACACCTACTATCCAGGAATATTTAATATCCAATCCTGCCCTTTTTTGAGCCAGGCCTCAGTTATTGCGATAACGTCATATTCCCACGTGGCTATTTGCGTCTGCAGCTCAGCAACCTTGTTTATGTGCTTCGGGCGTTCACATACATGCACTGTAGACTTTTCTTAGAACATCCTGTGTTCTCTCTTAGTCTGTCCCCGCCTAATATCTTCCATTTCTTAATTTAGTGCTATCCCTCTCTCCAAATCCATTGTGCACCTTGTTTCTTCTTTCTGTTGGTACATCCTGGTGCCCGTATCCATGTCAACTTAATTTTAACCCTCCCCAACAGCACTAGCAAACCTTCCCGTGGGGATATTGATACCGGCTCTGTTGGGCTGCAACCCGTCCGGCCTTTACTGGACCCACCACTCCCAGAACCGGCTCCAATGCCCCAGGATCCGGATCACTCTTTCTACCTATGTCGTTGGTACCGATATAGACCTCGACCTCTGGTTGTTGACCTTCCCCCATCAGAATATTCTGCAGCTGCTCAGTGACAGCCTTGACCCTGGCACCAGGGAGGGGACATTCCATCCTGGAGTCATGTCTGTCCTACTCTTCTGTCTGATGGTCATCCATTCCCTCCCTCTCTGCACACCCATTTGCAGCAGGTGACCACCCACTGAAACGTGCTGTCCACGTAGTGCTCAGCCTCATGAATGCACTCCAGTGACGCCAGCTGCTGTTCAAGCTCCGAAACCCAGAGTTTGCGCTCCTCCAGCTGATGACACTTCCTGCACACGTGGTTGTCCAGGACATGGGAAGCGGCCTGGATTTCCCACATGGCACAGGATGCACATTCCATGGCACACAGCGACCCTGCTTTGCCTTTATTTATTCGACTATTAACTAACTTTACAGAAAATTAAGACTAAGATGTACCTCATTAAATTTATTAATGTAATATATTATTAAGTTACTCATGTAATGTAATATACATTTTTTGCCAACAGTCTCTGCAGTGAAAACTTATCAAATGCCTTCTAGAAGGCAATGTACTAAATCAAAAAATCCCTCCCCTTGATTCAGTTCTCATTTTCCTCGTGTCTCTGGTAGTTTATCCCCTTCCTCTACTATGAAGACCAATACAAAATATTTATGTAGCATGTCTGCCATGTCAATATTTTCAATTACAGTTTCACATGCTTCTGTCTTTAAGGAGCCCACATTATCCTTAGCCTCCCTCTTTATCATAATATACTTGTAAAAACTTTTTGCAGGTTTATTCATGTATTCCCTTTCTACAACGTTCTTTGCATCCCTTTGCTGTCCAAAGAGACTTGGGGGTCTATGTACACAAATCATTAAAATATCATGGACAGGTACAGAAATAATCAAAAAGGCTAATGGAATGCTGGCCTTTATAACTAGAGGACTAGAATACAAGGGGGTAGAAGTTATGCTGCAGCCAATCAAAGCCCTGGTTAGGCCTCAGCTGGAGTATTGTATTTAGTTCTCGGCACCACACCTTAGGAAGAATATATTGGCCTTGGAGGGAGTGCACAGGAGCATTATTACAATGCGAACAGGTTTGAGGGACCTCAGTTATGAGGACAGTCTGGAGAAAAGCTGGGATTGTTCTACTTAGAGCAGGGATGGTTAAGGGGAGATTTGAGATAAGTTTTCAAAATCATGAAGGATTCTGATTGATTAAAAAGAAGTAATTGTTGCCACTGGCAAGAGGGCCGGTAAGGAAAGGCCACCGATTTAAAGTAATTGGCAAAAAAACCAGAGGTGAGATGAGGAGAATTCTTTTATGCAGCAAGTTTTTATGGATTGGAATGCACTGCCTGAAAGGGTGGTGGAAGCAGATACAATAATAAACTTCAAATGAGATTTGAATAAATAATTGAAGGTTAGGAAACTGCAGGGCTATGAGGATGGAGCAGAGGAGTGGGAGAAATTGGATAGCTGTTTCAAACGCTGCCTCCACACGTTCCTGCAAATCCATTGACAGGATAGCCGCACCAACTTCAGTGTTCTCGCTCAGGCCAACATCCCCCCTGATACCTGGGAATCCCTGGCCCAAGACCGCGCAAAGTGGAGGAGAAGCATCACGAAAGGCGCCAAAGACCTCGAGTCTCTTCACCGGGAGCAAGCAGAAGCCAAGCACAAGCAGCGCAAGGAGCACACATCAACCAAAGCACCCCATCCACCCTCCCCTTCAACCGCCATCTGCCCCACCTGTAACAGTGACTATAAGACCCGCACTGGACTCTCCAGTCGCCTGAGAAATAATTTGTAACGTGGAAGCAAGTCATTCTCGTTTCCGTGGGACTGACTAAGGAGAGCTGGCACAGGCACGATGTGCTGAATGGCCTCCTTCTGTGCTGTAAGTTTTTATTATTCCAAGTTGCAGCTGGAGCAGGATTCTGACTGTCACAACACAGTCATAAGAAAGGGTATATGGGGAGAGAGCCGGCGCTCAGGCTGTGAGCTGAAGCCAACCTCCAGACAGAAATAGAGAGAAAGATTTTGGATGGCCGTGTCCCCAGGATGGGTTAACTACGAAATAATGTAAGTTAAGGTCGCCCCGTGATCTCATGCTGTTATGCTGATTGTTGCGAGTTTTGCTGGGCTTGGAACATCTATCAAGTAAATATTAAATTGATTTTTATATACACACGTGTATATGACACATATTCACTTTGAATTGACTTCTGACGAGATGCATGACTAATTATATTAGATTTCCTTGACATGTTGAGGGACTATAACCTGCTTGATATAGTTCTCATACCGGGCAAAATAGAATCATCGAGTCATAGAGTTATACAGCACAGAAAGAGGCCCTTCAGCACATCGTGTCCGTGCCTGCCATCAAGCCCTGTCTATTCCAATCCCATTTTCCAGCAATTGGCCCGTAGCCTTGTATGCTATGCCGTTTCAAATGCACATCTAAATGCTTCTTGAATGTTCTGAGGGTTCCTGCCTCTACCACCCTTTCAGGCAGTGAGTTCAAGATTCCAACCACCCTCTGGGTGAAAATGTTTTCCTCAAATCCTTTCTAAACCTCCTGCCCCTTAACTTGAAACTATGCCCCTTGGATATTGCCCCCCTCTACTAAGGGGAAACGTTCCTTTCTATCTACCCTACCTATGCCCCTCATAATATTCCACGCCTCAATCAGGTCCCCCCTCTGCCTTCTCTGCTCAATGGAAAACAATCCCAGCCTGTCCAGTCTCTTCATAGCTGAAGCACTCCATCCCAGGTAGCATCCTGGTGAATTTCCTCTGCACCCTCTCCAATACAATCACATCCTTCCTGTAGTGTGGTGTACAGAACTGCACACAGTATTCCAGCTATGGCCTAAATAGCATTTTGTACAGCTCCATCATAACCTCCCTGCTCTTATATTCTATGCTTCGGCTAATGAAGGCAAGTATTCCATATGCCTTTTTAACCAACTTATCTACTTGTCCTGCTGCGTTCATTGATGTATGCACATGCACACCAAGGTCCCTCTGATCCTCTGTCCTTCCTAGGGTCCTACCATTCTTTCTGTATTCCCTTGCCTTGTTAGTCCTCCTAAAATGCATCACCTCACACTTTTCAGGGTTAAATTACATTTGCCACTGTTCTGCCTATCTAACCATCCCGTCTATATCGTCCTGAGGCCTGAGGCTTCCCTCCTCGCTATTGACCACCCCACCAATTTTTGTGTCATCTTCGAACTTACTGATCATACCTCCTACTTTCGCATCTAAATCATTAATGTATACTACAAACAGCAAAGGACCCAGCACCAATCCCTGTGGTACTCCAGTAGACACAGTCTTCCCGTCACAGAAACAACCTTCGACCATCACACTCTGCTTCCTGCCACTAAGCCAATTTTGGATCCAATATGTTAAATTGGCCTGCAACCCATGGGCTCTTACCTTCTTGACCAGTCTCCCACGCGGGACTTTGTCAAAAGCCTTACTGAAGTCCATGTAGACTACATCAACTGCACTACCCTCATCCACACACCTAGTCACCCCCTCGAAAAATTCAATCGAATTGGTTAGACAGGATCTCCACCTGACAAAGCCTTGCTGACTATACTTGATTAATCCTTGCCTGTCCAAGTGGAGACTAATTCTGTCCCTCGGAATTGTTTCCAATAATTTCCCTACCACTGATGTTAAGCCCACTGGCCTTTAATTCCCTGGTTTATCCCTACTATCTTTCTTCAATAATGGTACTACGTTAGCTGTTCTCCAGTCCTCTGGCCCCTATCCTGTGGCCAGAAAAGTTCTGAATATTTGTGTCAGAGCACCTGCAATCTCCTCCCTTGCCTCACACAGCAGCCTGGGATACATCTCGTCTTGGCCTGGGGATTTATCCACGTTTAAGCCCGTTAAACCGCTAGTAATTCATCCCTCTCAATACTAATTTGTTCAAGTATATCGCAATCCCCGGCCTGATTTCCATGCCTACATCATCCTTCTCCATAGTGAACACAGGTGCACAATATTCATTTGAAACCTCACCTATATCTTCCGGCTCTACACAAAGATTGCCACTTTGGTCCCTAATCGGCCCTACTCTTTCCCTGGTTATCCTCTTGCCCTTAATATACGTATAAAACACCTTGGGATTTTCCTTTATTTTGCCCGCCAGTTTTTTTTCATGCCCCCACTTCGCTCGCCTAATTTCTTTTTTAAGTGCCCCCCTGCTCTTTCTATACTCCTCTAGCACTTCCATTGTTTTTAGTCCTTTGTATCTGCCAAATGCCTCCCTTTTTTTCCTAATCCATTCTTGTATATTCCTTAACATCCAGGGTTCCCTGGGCATGTTGGTCCCACTTTTGACCTTTACGGGAACATGTTGGCGTTGTACTCTTTCTATTCCCTTTCTGAAAGACTCCCACTGCTCTGATGTGGATTTTCCTACAAGTAGCTGATCCCAGTCCACTTTGGCCAGATCCTGCCTTATCATATTAAAATTGGTCTTCCCCCAATTTAGAACCTTTATTTGCGGGCCATCTTTGTCCTTTTCCATGACTACCTTAAATCTCACCGAATTATGGTCAATGTCACCAAAATGCTCTCCTGCTGACACTTCTACCACTTGCCTGGCTACATACCCTAGAATTAGGTCCAATACCGCCCCCTCTCTGTTAGGACTTTCTACATGCTGGCTCAAAAAGCTCTCTTGGATGCACTTCAAGAATTCTGCACGTTCTAAGTCTTTCACACTCTGACTATCCCAGTTAATATTGGGTAAGTTGAAATACCCGACTATTATTACCCTATTATTTCTACACTTCTCTGAGATTTGCCTACGTATCTGTTCTTCTATCTCCGTATGACTGTTTGGGGGCCTATAGTGCAGGCCCAGCAAACTGCTTGCTCGCTTTTTGTTTTTAGGTTCTATCCATATGTCCTCATTAGAGGAACCTGCCAAGATATCATCCCTCCTTACAGGAGTAATTGACTCCTTGATTAATATTGCGACACCCCCTCCTCATTTACACCCCCCTCTGTCTCGCCTGATGATTCTAACCCCGGAATATTGAGCTGCCAGTCCTGCCCCTCCCTCAACCATGTCTCTGTGATAGCAATAATATCATACTCCCATGTGTTCATCAACACCTTCAATTCATCTGCCTTACTCGTAAGACTCACTGCAATAAAACAAATGCCATCCAGCCTTGCCATACTCCCTTGTGCCGATATATATTTGCTCTGCCGTTCAGACTGACATGTTTTGTCCTCTATATTTGACTGTGCATCACCGTCTACTGTAGTACCACTCTGAATCCCATCGCCCTGCCAATTTAGTAACCCCCCCCACAGCCCCCCAACAGCACTAGCAAACCTCCCCGCAAGGATGTTGGTCACAGTCCGTTCAAGTGCAACCCGTCCGACTTGTACAGGTCCCACCTTCCCCAGAAACCGGCTCAGTGATCCAGGAATCTAAAGCACTCCCTTCTGCACCAACTCTTTCACCACGCATTCATCTGCTCTATCCTCCTATTCCTATATTCACTAGCACGTGGCACCGGGAGTAATCCAGACATTACAACCTCTGAGGTCCTGCTTTTTAATCTGCTACCTAGCTCCCTAAATTCTTGTTGCAGGACCTCATCCCGCTTTCTACCCTTGTCGTTGGTACAAATGTGAACCACGACCTCTGACTGTTCGCCCTCCCCCTTCAGAATTCCATGCAGCAGTTCAATGACATCCTTGAGCCAGGTATCAGGGAGGCAACACACCATCCTGAAGCGACGTATGCGACCACAGAAACACCTGTCTGGACCCCCCACTATCCTACCACTATTGCCCTCCCACTGTTACTCCTTCCTCCTTGTGCAGCTGAGCCATCCATTGTGCCGGGAACTTGGCTCTGGCTGCACTCCCCAGAGGAACCGTCATTTTCACCGTTTTCCAACACAAAAAAACAGCTATTGAGTGAGATGCACTCTGGGGCTTTCCTGCCTACATGTCTGCCCCCCATCTTCTGACTGGTGGTCACCCATTGACTGCACTTTCTTAAGCCGCGTGGTGACCACGTCCAAAAAAATGCTTTCCACGTAACTCCCAACCTCGCCGATTCACCGCAGTGCCTCCAGCTGATGCTCGAGCTCCAAAAACCGGATCTCTAGTTGGCCAAACCGTTGGCACTTACTGCACATGTGGTTATCCTGACTGCAAGAAGCGTCTAGGAATTCCCACATGCTGCAGGCCGTGCAATGCATGGCACTGAGATTCTCGGCCATACTTTTAATTAAAAAACTTTTACCTCAAATTTAATCTCTCGCATTCTCGCACTCCTGAACTACCATAACTATGAACTACCTTAAAAGAAATAAACTGAAAATTGAAACAAAAAGCGCTCACCCAGTAATCACCAATCAGCTTCTTCCCCTGTGCTGGTGTCACGTTCTTTACTGTGACGGAAAACCACCGACCTTTATTTGCTCACACAGCCGCTGCTCCCTCGCAGGTCCGTCGCTCCCGCTGCTGCCCAAGAAGAAGAACAATTCGGCATTTCTGGCAAAAGCTGGTTGCAAACTCTTTAACCTTGGCATTTGCACTGACGCACTGGACTCCGCCACCATTGAGGATGGGGATACAGTAACCAGACATTGCTCTAAGGTCTGTCTCACTGTTTCTGCAGTGTTCTGCACAGAAGCGCCTGATGCCCACATCTTGTTGCTTGATTTCCTTAGTAACCTTAGAATTCTGGAGAACATGCTTCATAGTTTGCAGAAATGCAGCTTCGATCTGCTGTTGTGAACCGAGGCAGTGCTGTAGGATCCTCTAATAATCTCTCACAAATCAACTGAAAGCACCGGAATGTGCAGGTTTGAGACGGGCTTTCTGCACCGTCAGGGCTGGAAACGGGAGAAAGCGAGCGACACTCTGGAGGTTTGATCTGTACAGAAATGTACAGAGAATCTACAAATGTAACAGGACTTTGTACATTGAATCACAAATGCGAATTGTTCAATTTTTCTTCTATTTAATTGAATACATTTTCAAAATGTTTCAGCCAGCTTTCGAATTAGATATTCTCTGCGTGTTAAGTGAACCTGATAAACATCGATACGCTGTGCTAAATAGCCACGTTCTACACTGAACCTATAATTCAATAAAAAAGTTATTAAAGTTTGACTATCACCCGGCAAATGTGCTAGCATTTCCTTCAGTGTGCAAAAAAAGTTGTGGGTTGATTAAAACAATTATTAAGTGTCTCTCAGACTTGAACTATTTTTGTCAGAACTGAATTCCCTGACTGGGAATCAAAGCTGGGTCAGCGGTGAAAGCGCCGAATCCGAGCCACTAGACCAGCAGGGGAAACTTGAGCAAAATGCAACATCTCCCTGTCCTTTGCCTCGCTTCATACCAACTGATCTAAGCCGCATTTCAATTTTGGTCACCTTACCTAAGGAAGGATATACTTGCCTGAGAGGTAGTGCAAAGAAGGTTCAACTAGCTTGATTTCTGCCATGATAGAGTTGACCAATGAGAAGAGATTGAGTAGATTGGGCCTATAATCTCTGGAGTTTAGTAGAACGAGAGGTGATCTCATTGAATGATACAAAATTCTAACTGGGTTTGACAGGGTAGCTGCTGAGAGCCTGCAGGCTCCCCTGGCTGGAGTGTCTAGAACTAAGAGGCATACTCGTGGGATAAGGGGTCGGCCATTTAAGACTGAGATGAGGAGAAATTTCTTCGCTCAGAGGATTGTGAATCTTTGGAATTGTCTACCCCAGAGGGTTCTGGATGCTCAGTCATTGAGTATATTCAGTGATTTAGGTGTCCTTGTACACGAAACACAGAAAGTTAACATGCAGGTACTACAAACAATTCGGAAGGCGAATGACATGTTGCCTTTTATTGCAAAGTGGGTTGGAGTACAAGCGTAAAGCAGTCTTGCTGCAATTGTACGGGACTTTTGATTTCTAAGGGAATCAAGGGATATGGGGATCGGGCAACAAAATGGAGTATAGGTCAAAGATCAGCCATGGTCTTATTGAATGGAGGTACTGATTCAAAGGGCCGAATGGCCTACTCCTGCTCCTGATTCTTATGTATCTTATGTCACAGGATAATTGAGTTGGGGTTAATTGGAGTAAGGTTTCCAGACGTGATTGTGTCCCCAGTTAAATATCCCCATATTGTGGTTTCCAACAAAGCATGGAGTAATATGCAAGGACAGCTACATACCCTCCAAGAGCAAAATATCCCGGTCACTGAGATTTCAAGCAGAATTCAACAAGCACACGGACTGAAACTTTCTAATTGCTAAAGCGATGAGTTTTAAAACTGATATTAACCAGTCAGGATAGCATATTGTTCTAAGGTGTTCTAGTCATAATTGTCAATCTCCTCTGAAAGCCGTGGGTTAGAATCGCAAATCTGGCATTCCCTATATTTAATTACTAAGTGCAACACTTTTCTTTTGATGCCACTGTGAAACGCTTTGAGACATCCCTTAAAAGTGGGATTCAGCGGTTCCCCTGCTCGCTGATCATTTCCATCTGACCTGGTGCTGAAAGAGGAGACGTTTCCACAGTGTAGGAGCTATCACAGTCGTGGAAACATTTAGTTGGAACTTGCTCCTCATGCAGCTCCAGGGGCGTATTTGCTCTTATGTGAAAAAACATAAGAACAGAAGAACGAAAGAATTAGCAGCAGGAGTAGGCCATATGCCCCCCCCCCGAGCCTGCTCCTCTATTCAGTCAAATAATGGCTGATCGTCGACCTCAACTCCACTTTCCTGCCTATCCACATACCCCTTGATTCCACTACAGTCCAAAAATCTATGCACCTCAGCCTTGAATATATTCAACGACTGAGCATCAACAGCACTTTGGGGTAGAGATTCCCAAGGAAAGGGGCTGCAATCCTTTAAATCTAAAAATGGCTGATGTCACAAGCACCGATCATTTTTAAGCAAACTCCGAAAGTAGAATGAGAAGGGAAAAAATTCATGACATGCAAAGCAGGGAAAGTACTGTGTGAAATGGGACTGGGATAACATCAATATCAATATTTTTCTGCCTGACAGGGTTGTGGAAGAATATTCAATATTAACTTTCAAAAGGGTATGAAATTGAATAAAAAACACTTGAAGAGCTTTGGGAAAAGAGCAGGGGAGTGGGAATAATTGGATCGCTCTTTCAAAGAGCCGGCACAGGCACTATGGGCCGAATGGCCTCCTTCTGTGCTGTATGATCCTATGATTCTATATTAAGTTGTGACAGTTTTTCTGTCACCCAGTAAGCGTGTTAGAAAGTCCTGCAGTGAGCAACACAATGTTGTGGATTGATTACTGACGATTGAAACAATTATAAAGAGTCTCATTGACTTGAATTATCCCTTAATATCTGTGGTTAACAAAAATCTATCAATCACAGATTAAAGTGAACAATTGATGCAGTATCTTTGAAAGGACTATCCAATTAGTCCCACAGTGCTGCTCTTCCCCCATAGCCCTGCTGACCCTGCTGCCAGTGGAAACTGTTTCCCCCATAATTTTGAACAATTCTATAAGATCTCCCCTGAACATCGAGTAATGGAGTTCAACGTGGGCAAGTGTCAGATCATCCACTTTGGGTCTAAGAAAAATCGGTCAGTCTATGGTCTGAAAACAATATGTCAGAGAATATTTTGCTTCTGTGAAACAGCCGGTCCTGTTGAATTTAACAAAAGTTGCCCCAGCAGCCTGCTTTCACAAGCAATGAACATTTTAAATCATTCTCCTGAAATCTGGTGTATAAAATGAGATATGGGTTAAAAGTTCAGCACATGCAAGAGGAAATTAAATGACTGAAGTTTCGACAGTCTCTCAGTAATCATACTTTACCATAGAAACATAGAAACATAGTAACATAGAAGATAGGAGCAGGAGTACACCATTCGGCCCCTCGAGCCTGTCCGCCATTTACTGAGATCATTAAATGCTGTCATTTAAGCAGCAACATTACGGCCCTGCATTCTCCAATCATCCTCAGTGTCGCTCAAGCAACATGTAAACTGATTATTTGGTCGTTATCACATTGCTGTTTGTGGGAGCTTGCTGTGCGCTAATTGGCTGCCGTGTTTCCCACGTTGCAACAGTTACTGCACTTCAAAAAGTACTTAATTGGCTGTAAAACTCTTTGAGACGTCCGGTGTTCATGGAAGACGTGATGTAAATGCAAGCCTTTATTTTTCTTTCAATTCCAGTGGAAAGCAGCGAATGTAGGCTCCAGAATACGCGGGGAAAGCAACATTAAAGTTTAGCAAATATATTCGCTCAAACCGATGACCCGGCGTTTAAGAGTCTCATGCTCCACCTATGGAGCAAGCCAGGGCAGAGGCATTTGGTTCAGTGTGCAACAAAAATTGTGGGTTTTTTAATGATGGTTAAACACATTTTTAAGTGTCAGACAGAGTTGAATTATTTTGGTCAACTGTTCAGTCAAAATGGTATCACTGACCAGTATACGAATGTGGGCCATGGCAGTGAAAGCGCCGAATCCTATCCACTACACCACCAGGAACGGTAATGAGCAGTCGGTACAATAGTTTTAAATATTCCGTGCTTAGCATGGATTGAGAATTGGTTAACAGACAGAAAACAAAGTGTAGGGATAAACGAGTCTTTTTCAGGATGGCAGGCTGTTACTAGCGGGGTACCACAAAGATCGGTGCTTCACAATTTGTATCAATAATTTGGATGAGCTGATTAATCTAACATTTCCAAATTTGCTGTTGATCCAAAGCTAAATGGCAGTGTCAATTGCGAAGAGGATGTAAAGAGGCTTCAAGTGGACCTCGATAGGCTCAGTGAGTGGGCGAGAACATGGTAGCTGGAAAATAGTGTGGATAAATGTGAAGTTATCTAATTTGGTAGAAAAAACAGAAAGGCAGAGTATTTTCTATATGGTGAAAGATTGCGGAATGCAGATGCTCTTGTACATGAGTACTTGAAACATGAATCACTGAAAGTGAATGTGCAGGTGCAGGAAGCGATTAGGAAGTCAAATGGTATGCTGGCCTTCATTGCAAGAGGATTTGAGTACAGGAGTAAAGAAGTTTTACTCCAATTGCATAGGGCCTTGGTGAGACCACAGCTGGAGTACTGTGTACAAATTTGGTCGCCTTACCTCAGGAAGGATACACATGCCATAGAGGGAGTGCAACAAATGTTCACGTGATTGATTCCTGGGATGGCGGTGTAGCTTCAAAAATCTCTTGTAATCATTTGTCCGTGACTACACAAAACACTCTGGGTCCAGGTAAATTGTGTATCAGTAAAACAGTCCGTGACTACACAAAGCACTCTGGGTCCAGGTATATTGTGTATCAGTAAAATAGTCCGTGACTACACAAACCACTCTGGGTCCAGGTATATTGTGTATCAGTGAAACAGTCCGTGACTACATAAAGCACTCGGTGTCCAGGTATATTGTGTATCAGTGAAACAGTCCGTGACTACACAAAGCAATTTGGATCCAGGTATATTGTGTATAATTAAGACAGCCTGTGACTACACAAAGCACTCAGGGTCCAGGTATATTGTGTATAAGTAAAACAGTCCGTGACTACACAAACCACTCTGGATCCAGGTGTATTGTGTATCAGTAAAACGGTCTGTGACCACACAAAGCACTCTGGGTCCAGGCATTTTGTGTATATGTAAAGCAGTCTGTGACTTCACAAAGCACTCTGCGTCCAGGTATATTGTGTATCAGTAAAACAGTCTGTGACTACACAAACCACTCTGTTCCAGGTATATTGTGTATCAGTAAAACAGTCCATGACAACACAAACCACTCTGGGTACAGGTATATTGTGTATCAATATAACAGTCTGTGACTAGACAAACAACTCTGGGTCCAGGTATATTGTGTATCATTAAAACAGTCTGTGACTACACAAACCGCTCTGGGTCCAGGTATATTGTGTATCAGTAAAACAGTCTGTGACTACAAACATCACTCTGGGCCCAGGTATATTGTGTATCAGTAAAACAGTCCGTGACTACAAACATCACTCTGGGCCCAGGTATATTGTGTATCAGTAAAACAGTCTGTGACTACAAACATCACTCTGGGTCCAGGTATATTGTGTATCAGTAAAACAGTCTGTGACTACAAACATCACTCTGGGTCCAGGTATATTGTGTATCAGTAAAACAGTCTGTGACTACACAAACCACTCTGGGTCCAGGTATATTGTGTATCAGTAAAACAGTCTGTGACTACACAAACCGCTCTGGGTCCAGGTATATTGTGTATCAGTAAAACAGTCTGTGACTACACAAACCACTCTGTGTCCAGGTATATTGTGTATCAGTAAAACAGTCTGTGACTACAAACATCACTCTGGGCCCAGGTATATTGTGTATCAGTAAAACAGTCTGTGACTACACAAACCACTCAGGGTCCAGGTATATTGTGTATCAGTAAAACAGTCCATGACTAAACAAAGCACTCAGGGTCCTGGTATATTGTGTATCAGTAAAACAGGTTTATTAAACATTAAACATCCAGTAAAAGGAAGTAATACTTAACAAGGAAATAGTCACATTCTGTTCATTTGAGCCTCGGCGTTCCTTCCGTGTGACTGTGGCGTGTTCCCTTGATTCTCTTGCTGTGTTCCATTGACTGAAGCTCGCTTCTCTGGGTTCTTGCTGTGTTCTGTTGACTGAAGCTCCTCCAACTCTGATTACGTGGTGCGCGCTGCTTTCAGTGTTCAATACCTGCATCTTTATACCCTTTCGCTCCCTTTTGCCTACGTGACAGCAATCAGCTCTCTGTCACCTCGTAAATGTCCCTCCTTTCCTCGTCAGTCAACTCCTGACATTTTATGACCTTATTGATTCCACTAGGTCTCCCTCTGTGCATTTCAAAGTGCCCTTATCTTTAGATGTTCTCTTTTCCAAGACCGCTTCTCAAGACTTTGTCTAAACAGTCTATCCATCTTATTGTGTTATCACAGAGGGATGCCTCCAAACCCTATCTCTCTTCTGTAACTCTTATCTCTTTTCACAACATTACCGAATACCACGTCCCTGACAGTCTCCGTAGACTTAGCACCACATTTCATTTCTTCAGTCATTGAAAACAGAGGTTTTTAGTCAGGTTGGCATAATTGTCCCATCCTGCCTTGTTCTCAGCCACTCGCCATTTTATACAGGCATTTAGGTTTTTAACATACAATTTCACATATTATAGTTACCCAAAAATGATTTTAGAATCTTAATAATGTTTACTAAATTATACAGATACACCCTATCCTATAAAACCCTACCTTGAGGGCGAGGCATTTGCTGACCCCTCAAAACTAAACTCTTACATATGGATTAGTTCTCTTTCTTTTGTGTAACTCTAAGGTATTTTGGGTTGTGATCGTACTTAAACGTGATTGGGTATTTGACATCAGGTGTCTCAGGTAGCAGGTGTATTGGAGTAAGCATATTAGTACTATGTGTTGGGCTATGACCAGTGCATGGGAAATTATTCTAATCCAAGGAGGAATTTCCATATTTGTTCCTATAGCCCACCAGTGGCTCTGAATCTCGATGTCTGGAATTTCCTCCACTATATCTTTATTTCCTTGCACCAACGTGTCATAATGGCGTTGAGAGGTGCTCACTTGCATTATTAGCTCGGTTAATGCTTCAGTTAACTCAGGGATGTCATATCGAATCTTGTGATATAATCCTCCAGATTTATTTTTAAGTCACCTTCCACTTGCAGTAATGGTTGGCCATGTGATACTAATACTAGGCGAATTCTTCTTCCTATTACCGTAGACTCTGTAGGGGTAATATGGTAGGTCCCTGGGGTTGTTGAACATTCAAGTGTTCCATGAATATAGGAGTTTTCTAAAGTGGTAAAACAATACCTCCCTTCCCATATGTAGACTGTTCTAGTTCTTAAATCTGAGGGGCCTGTCACTTCCATGGTACAATTTAACCTTTCTTCATTCCAACCATATCCACAGGTTTCCTTTGATTGTTCATATAAACTGTATCGACAGACAAGGGCATCCTCATTTGTCTTGCATCCCTGGAGGTTTGATTCAATCCATGTTAATTTTCATAATTGTGCTAACCATTGTGGTGCCGTGAGAAATCGGCTAATAATATTCCCTTGTAATACTCCTATATTTTGTATCCTGAATAAGGGGTTGGGCCTATTTCGATTCATTAGACTTGGAATTTGTAGCATTAGTCCCATCAACCTTTGACTCTCTACCTCGTGGCAATCGTGTTTGACAGGGTGGATCCTAATCAAACTCCTGGTCTTACATCGTTCTGCATCATCATAATAACTGGATAGCCGTGATAAGTGTTTATTAGTGACCCACATGGGAGACGTCCCTTATTGATGGTGTGAAGGTTTTCCCTAGTTTGCTCAATCAACCAATTCCTATACATAATGGATATGGCTGCTTGATCAGAGGCATTTCTGTTTTATCTAAGCAGATCAATAATTCATTTGGCATGATCCTCTATTTCATGCATGATGTCCCGCAGATATATGGTTATTACCTGATCCCCCCTTAGCTCCTCGTTTACTATGTTGTTTTCCCTACTCAGTATCTCATTCAAACTTTCCCTTACCGCTTGTAATTGTTTTTGTAAATTTGCGGATTCCATTGAGTTAATTACCGATGTTACTGTGTTGAAATCTATGAGTCCATCGTTTATCAATCCTCTTTTCCGTCTACTCTTTCCCTGGCTGCTATCCTTAGTGGTACTACGCTTGTGACGGAAGGTTCCTTCTGTTTTCTCTATGCTTTTCGATAAGGCCGCCTTTTCCCAGTACTGTTTAAAAACCTGCTGCATTATTCTCTGAGTTAGTTGTGCTGTTTTGTCAGGGCACCACTTTGGTAGTATTAGTTCTGATAAATTTAGGAAAACAGGGTCCACTTCCGGTATTACTTGATGATACACTGCTTTATAGGTGGGTATAATTAAAAGACCTTTCCCAGGTCCTGGTATTAGTTGGGGACATTGTTCCTCGGGTACACCCTCTTGTGTTTCTGAATGACTTGCCTTCTCATAGGTTGTGAGCTTAACGATATAGACATACGCATCTTCCCTAACACATTCAGTTATCGCATTTTTGAATTCTATTATGCAGTTATCTTTGTTCCCAGAATCCCTATAATTTCCTCAAAGTTCAAAGGTTATCATAAAGGGTTTATTTTCTGCCTCGGTGCTCTTTATATCGTCTCTGGGAATCTCATATTCTGCTGGGGTAATCGTTACATTATATTCGGAAATAGGAGGCCAATCATCATCCTGATTTTAAAGCCCATGATAATATTCCACCCAATACAAGAATATTGGCCAGTATATTTCTTCCACCACCGAGGCCAGTATCATTTAATATATCCCTTACTTTCCGAAGCTACTGGTCCCTGGTTTCATTCCTGTACCTGTTCCCAGACTCCATTCGTTTTCTTCAGGAATTTCCAGACATTTGCGCCTTTTTCTGTTCCTTATCCCGCACCTGATACACACACCATATCCTTCTTTTATTTCCCAAATATACACCTTTCCTTGTAATGTAACACAACCTGTTACGTATGGTCTTGTTCTATTTCATTTTGTACTATTACTGATCCAAAATGGAACATCCCCCTCATATGCCTCGGATGATCTGTTATAGTTCTTTAATTGTTTATGTCCGCCAACAAGTCGAGGTTCCGTTCCATTGATGGGGAGTAGGGCGCATTCGCCTCCTTCGTCCAGTGTACAGATGCTAATGGTAAAGTCAAAAGTTTTTGTTACATCCAGAGAGCTCACTGCGCATCCAATTATCAGTGTCAGCATAGAGAGCCACATCTTTAACCTGTGGGTAAACCAAAATGTAACATCTTAATTTTTAACAGTTTTCATCCGATTGATATGGAACCATTTCAGTTTAGGTTCTCCCTTCGTACGATATGGGACATTGAGCAGATACACAGCTTGATTAATGTATCTATTACGGTATGAGGCCCCGTACATTATATCTCGAATGAGCGTTTTTTTGGAGAGAGATTTTGTAACATTGCTCGGTCTGCAACATCGTACTCAAATGGTTTTAGCCTCCTCATAATATCGCTTGATTTGTTCACATGATTTACCTTCGTTAATGTCACCAGCTTGTTCACCTTGTCCATATGATGTACCAAGGTTAATAACCATTTTTGGCTACATGGTTGCAGTTTTAATGGTATGTAATTTCCTAATGATAACGGCATTGGTTTCCCATTCATAATCTCATATGGACTTACCCTCGTATTCCCGTGTGAAGTAGAGCATATTGCCATTAAACATAAAGGCAACATGTCAGTCCACTGAGTTGGATGGTCTGTACACAACTTCTGCAACATTGGCCCAGAAATTCATGTCGGGGACTTCCCGGGGGTGCAAGCCCCCGACCTACACTTATCTAGCACGCCGGCAGTTGAGGCTTGGGTCTGCGTGCATTTCCTCTCTGTGGCCCGGTCCAGCTCCCGGCGTGTGCGCTGTGACAGAAAGAACTGTCAAACTCATGAAAACTCCGGGCGCCCAAAACAGTACTTAACATTAAATAAATTTGAAAAAAGCATCACACTATTTAAATCAACTATAAATAACATTAAATAACTATTTTAAACAATAATTTAAATTTTTGAAAAAAATAATTTTATAAAAAATCTGGTCTAAAAATACACTTACCTTACTGTAAAGTATTCAAAAATAATAAACCTGTGGAAAAAATGTTGTAATTTTAATTAATTGACCACGTACCTTTTAAAATGAATTCCTTATGCCTGGTTTTTTAATGTGTTAAATGTAGAGGTCTTCACGCACGGGGAAACCTGTAAAAAAAATAGGAAGTTCAATGCGCATGCGCAGACTTCTGCGTGCACGCGTTCGACCTCTGAACCCCTTCGTTGAGAGGATCAGAAATGCCAGTTTCCCGCGCATGCGTAGTACATGCAAGAAACCGGCTCTTCCATCGGGTCCACACGTGAGTACTCCATCCGCACTCACGCGTTGGGACCCGAATTTCTGGGCCATTGTCTTTAATGTTCAATTTCCCCTCTCCACAATCCCTGATGATTGTGGATGGTACACAATGTCAAATTTATGTGTTATCTGTAACATTTCTTGCAGTGTTGTGAAAACTGCCCCCGTAAAGTGAGAACCCAGATGGCTATCCACTTGTAATGGCAATCCCCACCGACAGAACACCTCACTCAGAATAATTCGAGCTGCGTTGTTAGCTGTGTTATTTATCGTGGGAAAAGCCTCTATCCATTTAGTGAACTGATCGATTATCACACGTGCGTACTCATAGTTTCCCTTGGATTTTGTTAGTTGCCCAATAAAGTCAATCTGTAAGTGTGCCCACGATCCCTCAGGAGGGGGCTGTGATCTAAGTAAAGCATGATTTGAAAATGAAGTGTTTGTCTGTAGGCATGGCAGGCAGCGATTAACATATTGTTCCACATACTGTTCCATTCCAGGCCAGCAGCAAACAGGTAATACTTTTGTAGTGTCGAGGCCGCTGAGTAATGTCCCGCCGTCGGGTGAGAATGAAAGAGAGCTAGAATTTCTTCCTTTAATGGAGGAGGAATACAAACTACTAGGTCTCCCTCTTTATTCCTGATCATTCGTAGGGGAGGGTTTTTATCTAAACCTTGTTGCATTACAATGGAGTGTGCCCATAGGGTGTGTGCTGGTAGCGGGCATCCCTGTTGATGCCAGGCTATTACCTGTGCATAAGGAGCATATGAATCCTGTACTGCCAAAAGATCAATGTTTTTTGTCTTAGTCACTGCACCCACAATGGGTGTCTGAGTATCCTTCATCACCCACCAAGGTAGTAACTTTCTGTGCTCGGCTGCCTCCTTACCAAAGTTATCGGCCATTTGGTTACCTCGGGAATGGGGGGATGAATCTTTCTGATGGGCTGCTACCTTACCCACGTGACAAGTGGCAACTCGCTTCCAGAGCACTTTCCATAGTTTACAAAGGAGACCAGAATGTAATAAAGCTTTACCATATGATGAGCAAAACTCATTTGTATTATACAGCGGAAGAGCCCTAACTGTGACACAAACGTAACTGCTTCAGACCAGATACTTGTTTCATCAATTGTCGTGTAATGTACGGCTAGAGTTACAGATATCGGATCTGCCTGTTGTGAGGAGTGGACGGGAACTTGAAATCCTTCTGACCAATCGTGAGCATCGATATCAATAAGGGCACATCCAGTTCTAGGTGGGCCATCTACATAGTGTGATGACCCGTCAATGTACACATTTGGAGCTCTGGGCATGGCGTTAGCCTTTACTGGATTTGGTTCCATATCTAGCACTGGTAATGGACACTGGTGAGGGCTTCCCTCATAGCTGAGCATAAGGGGTAACAGCATGGCTCGATTAGGCGTATTGTCCAGGTCACGCTTTAACAATTCGATTGTCCATTACTTATTCGCTGAGGGGATACCTTTGTCACATTTGGTTTTAACAGCAGATTAACGGGCGTGTATGGTGAATGCAAAATGACCTTCTCCAGTGCAGTAATGTAGGTGAAATGATTGACTGCCAAAAATGTGGAGAGCAGATGACCTTCACATGCTGAGAATGTACTTTCCACCCCTCGTAGCATATGTGAGGCATACGCGATAGGGCAGAGTATCTCACTGATTTCCTGTTTCTGACTCAAAACAGCAGTTAGGCTGGTAGGCATGGAGCCGACTTCAAGGTAAAAGGGTTGACCATGATCCGGGGAGATGAGAGCAGTTGCCTTTATCGTGGCTTGTTTCAAAGCACTAACCGCAGCAGTATGGTGGTCATCCCATACGGGTTGTATCTCTTCCGTATATCCCTTTAAAAGATCATGGAAACATAGAAGATAGGAGCAGGAATTTCTTTGTTCACCAAAATAGATAAGGGAGAAGCAGTGGATGTGGTGTATTTGGACTTTCAGAAGGCTTTCGATAAGGTCCCACACAAGAGATTAGCGTGCAAAATTAAGGCACATGGGATTGGGGGCAAGGTATTGACTTGGATAGAGAACTGGTTGGCGGACAGAAAGCAAAGAGTTGGAATAAACGGGTCATTTTCCGAGTGGCAGGCAGTGACTAGTGGGGTACCGCAAGGATCGGTCCTAGGACCCCAGCTGTTCACAACATATATTAATGATCTGGACAAGGGAATTGGATGTAATATCTCCAAATTTGCAGACGACACAAAGCTGGGCGGGAGGGTAAGCTGCGAGGAGCATGTCGGGAAACTCCAGTACGATTTGGATAGGTTGGGTGATTGGGCAGAAACATGGCAAATGCACTATAATGTGGATAAATGTGAGGTTATCCACTTTGGTGGCAAAAACAGGAAGGCAGATTATTATTTGAACGGCAATAGATTGGGAGAAGGGGAAGTGCAAAGAGACCTGGGTGTCCTTGTGCACCAGTCGCTGAAGGTAAGCATGCAGGTGCAGCAGACGGTTAAGAAGGCAAATGGTATGTTGGCCTTCGTAGCAAGAGGGTTCGAGTAGAGGAACAAGGATGTCTTGCTACAGTTGTACAGGGCCTTGGTGAGACCGCACCTTGAGTTTTGTGTGCAGTTTTGGTCACCTTACGTGAGGAAGGACGTTCTTGCCATGGAGGGAGTGCAGCGAAGATTCACCAGGCTGATGCCTGGGATGGCAGGAATGACGTATGAGGAGAGATTGTGTCGATTGGGCTTATACTCACTGGAGTTTAGAAGATTGAGAGGGGATCTCATCGAAACCTATAAAATTCTGTCAGGTCTGGACAGACTTGATGCAGGAAGGATGTTTCTGATGGCCGGGGAGTCCAGGACCAGGGGTCATAGTCTAAGGTAAGGGGTAAGCCATTTAGGACTGAAATGAGGAGGAATTTCTTCACCCAGAGAGTGGTGAACCTATGGAATTCTCTGCCACAGAGGGCGGTGGAGGCCAGTTCATTAAATATATTCAAGAAAGAGTTGGATATATTTCTTGAGGCTAAAGGGATCAAGGGATATGGGGAAAAGGCAGGGACAGGATACTGAATTGGATGATCAGCCATGATCACATTGAATGGCGGAGCAGGCTCGAAGGGCCGAATGGCCTACTCCTGCTCCTATCTTCTATGTTTCTATGTTTCTATAAATTCCACTGATTCTGACTGCAAGGGACCTACGCTTGACTTCACCAATCTTTTTCTCTTCACATATCTATAAAAGACTTTACAGTCAGTTTTTATGTTCCCTGAAAGCTTACTCTCATACTCTATTTCCCCCCTCTTAATTAATCCCTTTTTCCTCCTTTGCTGACTCCTTAACTGTTACCAATCCTCAGGTTTGTTGCTTTTACTGGCCAATTTATATGTCCTCTCCTTGGACCTTATGCTATCCCTAATTTCCCTTGTTTGCCACGGTTGACTCACCTTCTTTGTTTTACTTATAAGCCACACAGGGATGAAAAATTTCTGTAATTCATCCATGCGATCTTTGAGTGTTTGGCATTGCCTATCCTTTGCCTATCCACCTTCAGCCCTTGAAGTAACGTTCCCCAATTCATCTGAGCCAACTCGCACCTCGTACCATTGTAGTTTCCTTTATTTCTATTCAGGACCCTAGTCTCTACCCATACAGATTCCACATCATCAGAGCTAATATCCTTCCTTACTATTGTGTGAACCTCCTCTTTAACCAGCAATGCTACCCCACCTCCTTTTCATTTTTGCCTGTCTTTCCTGAATGTTGAATACACCTGGATGTTGAATTACCAGCATTGGTCACCCTGGAGACATGTCTCCATAATCCGAATGATATCATATCTGTTAACAACTATTTGCACAGCTAATTCATCCACCTTATTACGAAAGCTCCTCGCTTTAAGACACAAAACCTTCAGGCTTGCTTTTCAACACTCTTAGACATTTTAGAATTATTATTTACTGTGGCCATGTTTGATTTACAGCCTTGATTTCTCTGTCTGCCACATTTGCTTTTCTCTTTCCAGTCTTTTTCTTCTATCCTTGCTTCCCTTTCCTCTGTCTCCCTGCACAGTATCCCACCACCTGCCATTTTAATGTCAACCCTCCCCCACAGCACTAGCAAACACTCCCCCTACGACATCGGTCCTGGCCCTGCCCAGGTGCAAACAGTTCAGTTTGTACTGGCCCCACCTCCCCCAGAACCGGTTCCAGTGTCCCAGGAATTTGAACCCCTCCCGCTTTCAACATTCCTCTCGCCAAGTATTCATCTGAAATATCCTTGTATTTCCACTCTGACTAACAGATGGCACTGGCAGCAATCCTGAGATTACTACCATTTCGATTCTATTTTTAGTTTACATCCTATCTCACCATATTCAGCTTTTAGGACCTCATCCCGTTTTTTTCCTATATCGTTGGTACCTATATGCACCACGACAACTATTTGTTCACCCTCCACCTTCAGAATGCCCAGCAACCGCTGTGAGACATCATTGACCCATGCATCAGGGAGGCAAAATTCCATCCTGGAGTCTTATTTGCGACCTCAGAAACGCCTATCTATTCCCCTTACAATAGAATCCCTCGCCTTTGCACTATTCCTCTGGCCAAATATTCATCTGAAATATCCTTCTATTTCTACTCTGACTAGCACGTGGCACTGGTAGCAATCCTGAGATAACTACCTTTGAGGTCCTATTTTATTATTTTACTCCTAACTCCCTATATTCAGCTTTTGGGACCTCATCCCGGTTTTTATCTATATCCTTGGTACCTACATGCACCATGACAACTGGGCGTTCACCCTCCCCCTTCAAAATGCCCTGCAGCTGCCGCGAGACATCCTTGACCCATGCACCAGGGAGGCAATATACCATCCTGGAGTCTCAATTGCGACCGCAAAAACGCCTATCTATTCGCCTTACAATAGAATCCTCTATCATTATAGCTCTCCCACACTTTTTCCTCCCGTCCTGTGCAGCAGAACCACCCACGGTGCCAGGAAGTTGGCTGCTGCTGCCTTCCCCCTGGTAAGCCATCTCTTTCAACAATTTCCATGCAAATGTTTAGCCAAGACTGCAAAGTTTGGAATAAAATTTCGCTGGTATCTGACCAAACCTAAAAAGGTCGCAATGCCTTCTTTGAAACTGGTAATGGGAGTCGCTGAATCGTCTCTATCTTCTTGTGGTCTGGAAAAAGGCCAGTGGCTGAAATTTTTACTCCCAGAAAGGTAACCTCATCTTTTGCCAACTGAAAAGTTTTCAAATTTATTTTCAGCCCTGCCTTTTGTACTCGTCCTATCAGCTCATCTAGAATTCCAGATGTGCTTCCATTGTTTCAGTAGCCAAAAGTAGATAATCAACATACCATAGAAGGGTTGAAGGTTTAGAAAAGTCTTTAACTGCTCGTACCACTTACTGATGAAAGATCGATGGCGAGTTATGAAACCATTGCGGTCGACATTTAAATGTGTAGCCCTGCCTTGCAAACGTGAAAGCAAATTTGTACTGGTCCAGCTGAGCAACTGGAATAATCCAAAAACAATTAGATATGTCTAAGGTGGAGAAGAAGATGGCTTTGAGGGGTATGGATGTCAGTAGCGAAGTGGCTTGACTAACAGTCGGGCTTTGACGTGGGGAAGCTTTATGTAAGGCATGGTATACAATAGTATGCCTCCAAGGTTCATCCGGCTTTAAACTAGCCATGCTGGGGAATTGGTAGTAAAAGAACCCTTGCGCAGTCCTCCCTGTTCTTCCAATGAGGCAATGACTGTTTGCAAATACGAAATACTTTCTCGGAGATTCGGATATTGTTTACATGCGTGATGGGGTGGCCTATTAATTCGCGTCTCCCTTTCCATCCTCCCGCAGTCGTGTTTAGATTTAGCGAAGGCTGCCGCATGTTTGATCAATAAGGAGTTAACAGCCGGCAGAGAATGTGTCGGCAGTGCTATCTGCTCAGGCTTCTTTATAGCAAACTCCGAGTGAGTGTCTGAGATTTGAACTGCATCTCCCGGTTTAGACTCAACCCATAAACAATTTTGATTGTAATGTATAATGGCTGTCATTCACCTTAGGGTATCATTCCCAAGTATCCCCATTCTGTTTGTCATACACATGTACAATGGATCGGTAATTTTTGCGGGGAATTCCTCGAGGGATATATTAATTTCCTCCCCTGGATATACAGGTGCTTGCGCCCCGGTGACTCCCGTTATGACGAAGCTACTTTTGTTTATATCCAGTTGGCATTCCGGGTCTTGGGATTGCAGGATTGTAACAGATGACCAGATGACTCAGAATCTATTAGCATGGTCTGCTGTCGGCCCCCAGGCAGCAAAGATGAAACAACTGGTCGACCATGGCCCTCTCATCTGAACCCCACTTCAGACCAGGCCGGAGGGGCCGGAGCCCGTCATTGTGGGCCATTGGGTTGTAGCAGTGGTGGGGCGGGAATAATGAGCTCATAGGGGAGTCGGATTGGAAATCATAGTTGTGGCTGCAGGATTCCCCGACATCTGTGTTCCTGTAAGTGTCTGCATCATACATGACATTCTTTCAATACGTGAGTCCATGGCGTCGAACCTGCTATTCGCTGGATGAGGGGAACGGGATGGACCATATCTCGGGTAATTAATGCTATTCCTCCCAGCTCCCCAGCCTGTTTGTCGAGGACTTTGGCAATCTTTCTCAAAGTGTCCCATCTTGCCGAAGTTGTAACACATGAACGATTGGCTACGGAAGTTTGATACTAGAGAAGCCTGGAGTCCCTCAACTACACTTAGCTCATCGCTTAACGCCTCGCATTGTTTATCATAACTCGTGGGGGTATCTACTCCCGTGACTGCCGCTATTACAGCCCGTTTACCCAACTGATTTTCTAACTGTTGTATCGTATTCTGACATTGCTTGTGGTCTAACTCCCTATGGGGGCGCTGAAGAGCCTCTCTCAGGGTCCCTCGTGAATCATTTAATTGGCTGATCAGACGGTCATTATCTTTTGTTAAGAAGACTTTTTGGCTTTTAGTCCCCTCAAGATTCTCTATTGCAGCGCCGGCATGAACTGCATTAAAACTCTGCTGTTGTATTGTTGCTGTTGCAGCACCGATTTGTGCTTGATGGACTTCTGGTTTATTGTTTCATTCTACAGCTTTTTCACATTTTATTTTCTCAACCTGTAACCTCAGATTTTCTTCTATTAGCCGTTCTAATTATTATTTCTCACACTGTACCGTTAGATTCACTCTAAAAGCCTTAGTTTGTCTTTTACTATATTACCCTGTTCATCTTCCAGCTCTCGCAAAGTTTTTTTATCTTGTTCTAAGCAATACACTGCGGCATAGGCCATTAGCTGCGCTGCCCTATCTGGCTTCCATTTCATTTCTTTAACTTGTCTTTCAATAAACGCCACAACGTTTTAAAAATGTACCTTCTCATCCTTTGTTAGACATTCTACTAACATCTGTAACTGTGACTCATTGCACTTCTTCATTAACTTCGCTCTATAATCTACAAGAAAATTCTCACTCGACATTCTTTTGTACGTTAATGAGACACTGTCTGTTAGATAACCTAACATTCCATGAGGATTCCCGTTGATCAGACGAAAATCACAGTGAAAATCCAAACGCCTGCTTTATGCACAATACAACTGGTTTCAGTTAATAGTCACAGCCTCATGTTGGGTGCCAAATTGTAGCTTCGAAAAGCGCTTATTATAATTTGTCCGTGAATATGCAAACTATGCTGGGTACAGGTATAATGGCCCAGAAATTCGGGTCGGGGACTTCCCGCAGGTGCAAGCCTGCGACCTGCACTTACCTAACGCGCCGGCCATTGAGCTGTGGGCCCCGTGGATTTCCGATTCGGGGCCTGGTCCAGCTGCCGGCGCACAGTGATTGCATATCCCAGTGGCGCAGTTAGTTTGATGCAGCCCCTGGGATCACGAGGGCCATGGAGAGCCAATGGTAGCAGGGAAATGCCCATTCATAAAATTGACAAGAAGAGTTGTCGAAACTATAAATACTGTAAGTCCCAAAGCATCACTAAAAGTTCAAATACATTTTAAAAATAACTTCACATTTTTAAAATAATTATAAATTACATAAAATAACTATTTTAAACAATAATTTAAATTTTTGAAAATATGAATTACATTTTCTAACGGGGCTAAAAATAAACTTACCTTTCTTTAAAGTATTTTAAAATAATAAACCTGTGGAAAAAGTGTTTTAATTTTAATTAATTCACCACTAACCTTGTTAAAAGCAGGCCTTGCGACTGCTTTTTACAAGTGTAATTCCTGGAGACTTACCCTCCCGGGAAAACCTGCAATAAAAACGGAAGTTCCAGGGGCCTCGACCATGAATCCCTTCCTTTATGGGATTAGAAGTTCAGGTTTCCCGCTCATGCGCAGTGCATGCACAAAACCGACACTTCCGTTGGGCCTATGGGTGAGCACCCCATGCATACTCACCCGTGGACAACCGAATTTCTGGGCCATTGTGTATAAGTAAAACAGGTTTATTAAGCATTAAACATCCAGTAGAAAGAAGTAATAATTTACAAGGAGATAGTCACAGTCTTGTTTGTTTGAGACTCGACGTTCCTTCCGAGCGAATGTGGCCCGGTCTCTTTCTTCTCTTGCTGTTCTCTCTTGACTGAAGTTCCTTCAACTCTGATTCTGGGTTCCTGCTGCCTTCAGTGTTCAATATCCATATCTTTATACAGCTTTTTCCCTTTGCCTACGTGACTGCAAACTGCTATCCCACACCTAGTGCTTGTTTTATGACCTTGTTGATCCAACTCGGACTCATTTTGTGTTTATCAAAGGGCCCTTTATCTTTAGATGTTCCCTTTACAAAAACCATTTCCCACGATGTTGTCTAAGCAATCTGTCCATTTCATAGTAGTATCACTCTCTCTCTCTTCTCCAACTCTTATCTCTTTTCTATCACATTACTGAATAGCACGATCCTGACAGTCCCCATATGCTTAACATTCCATTCCATTACTTCAGTAATTGAAAACAGAGCGAGTTTCAGTCAGGTTGGAATATTTTCCAATCCTGCATTACTTTGAGCCATTCGCCATTTTGTACAGGCTTTTGGGATTTTAACATAGCATTTCACATTTTATAGTTATACAAGAATGCTTTATTAAATCATACAAATACACACTATCCTATGTGTGACTGGAAATTGGGTGCAACTGGGACCGGTGATTGTGTTGTAAAGGAACTGGGCATTGTGCTGTACTGGGACCAGGGATTGTACTATACTGGGACTGGGGATTGTACTGTACTGGGACCGGGGATTGTACTATACTGGGACTGGGGATTGTACTGAACTGGGACCGGGGATTGTACTATACTGGGACCGGGGATTGTACTATACTGGGACTGGGGATTGTATTGTACTGGGACCAGGGATTGTACTATACTGGGACTGGGGATTGTACTATACTGGGACCAGGGATTGTAGGATGTAACTGGTAAAATAGATAAGGGAACCAGTGTATGTGGTGTACATGGACTTTAAAAAGGCTTTCGATATGTTCCTGCATAAGAGATTAGCGTGTAAAGTTAAGGCACATGGGATTGGTGGCAAGGTATTGACTTCGATAGATAACTGGTTGGTAGACAGAATGCAAAGAGTTGGAATAAACAGGTCTTTTTCCGAGTGGCAGGCAGTGACTAGTGGTGTACCACAGGGATTGGTCCTTGGACCCCAGCTATTGACAATATATATTATTGATCTAGACAACCGAACTATATGTAATATCTCCAAGTTTGCAGATGACACAAAGTTGGGTGGGCGTGTGTGCTGTGATGGGGATGCTGAGAAACTACAGGATGATTTGGACAGGTTGGGTGATTGGGCAGAAGCATGGCAGATGCAATTTAATGTAGATA
Organism: Somniosus microcephalus; assembly: GCF_052327205.1. Lineage (NCBI taxonomy): Eukaryota > Metazoa > Chordata > Chondrichthyes > Squaliformes > Somniosidae > Somniosus > Somniosus microcephalus. The sequence continues at coordinate 14,344,298 of NW_028225182.1, read as the reverse complement.
AAGGCGAAGTTATCCACTTTGATGTAAAAAACAGGAAGGAAAATTCTTATCTGATTGGCAATAGATTGGGAGAAGGGGAAGTGCAACGAGACCTGGGAGTCCTTGTGCACAAGGCGCTGAACGTAAGCATGAAAGTGCAGCAGGTGGTTAAGAAGGCAAAATGGTAAGTTGGGCTTTGAAGCGAGAAGGTTGAGTACAGGAACAAGGATGTCTTGCTGCAGTTGTACAGGGCCTTGGTGAGACCACATCTTGAGTATTGTGTGCAGTTTTGGTCGCCTTATCTGATGAAGGATGTCCTTGCCATGGAAGGAGTTCAGCGAAGATTCACCAGGCTGCTACTTGGGATGGCAGGAATGACGTATGAGGAGACATTGGGTCGATTGGGCTTATACTCGCTGGAGTTTAGAAAAATGAGAGGGGATCTCATTAAAACTTACAGAATTCTGACAGGACTGGACGGACTAGGTGCAGGAAGGATGTTCCCGATGGTCGGGGAGTCCAGAACCAGGGGTCACAGTCTAAGGATAAGGGGTAAATCGTTTAGGACAGAAATGAGGAGGAATTTCTTCACCCAGAGAGTGGTGAACATGTGGAATTCTCTACCACAGAAGGCAGCAGAGGCCAATTCATTAAATATATTCAAGAAGGAGTTGGATATATTTCTTAAGGCTAAAGGGATCAAGGGATATGGGGAGAAAGCAGGGACAGGGTACTGAATTTGGATGATCAGCCATAATCGCATTCAATGGTGGAGCAGTCTCAAGGGGCCGAATGGCCTACTCCTGCTCCTATCATCTTTGTTTCTGTGTTTCTATGTACTATACTGGACCGGGGATTTTTCTGTATTTGGACCGGGGATTGTGCAGTAATGGGACTAAGGACTGCGCTGTACTGGGACCGTGGATTGTGCAGTACTGGGACCGGAGACTGTACTATAAAGGGACCGGGGATTGTGCTGTACTGGGACCGGGGATTGTGCTGTACTGGGACCGGCAATGGTGCTGTACTGGGACTGGCGATTGTGCTGTATTGGGACCAGGGATTGTGCTGTACAGGTACCGGGGATTGTGCTGTACTGGGACCAATGATTGCGCTTTACAGGTACCGGGGATTGTGCTGTACTGGGACCGGGGATTATTCAGTGCTCGGACCGGGGATTGTGCTGTACTGGGACCGGGAATTATGCTGTACTGGGAACAGGATTGTGCTGTATTGGGACCAGGGATTATGCAGTGCTCGGACCGGAGATTGTGCTGTACTGGGACCGGGGATTGTGCTGTACTGGGACCGGGATTGTGCTTTACTGTGACTGGGGATTGGACTACACTGGGAGTGGGGATTGTGCTGTACTGGGACCGGGATTGTGCTGTACAGGTACCTGGGATTGCGCTGTACTGTGACCGGGGATTGTGCTGTACTGGGACCAGGAATTTTGCTGTCCTGAAACCGGGATTGTGCTGTACAGGCATCCGCGATTTTCCAATAATTGTACCAGGAATTGTGCTTTAAGTGAATGGAGATTGTGCTGTAACTGGGCCGGGTATTGTGCTATACTGCATCCAGGGACTGTGCTGTATTGGGACCGGGGATTGTGCTGTACTGGATCCGGTGATTTTGTTATACTGGTACTGGAAATTATGCAGTTCCATGACCGGGGAGTGCGCATTAAGTTACCGGGGATGGGGCTGTACCTGGAGAGGGGATTGTGCTGTACTGGGACCGGGAAATGTGCTGTACTGAGACCGGGGAATGTGCCGTACTGGACCGAGATTTGTGTAATGGGCAGTGTGCTGTAATGGGTCCAGGGAATGTGCTGTAACGACACCCGTGCATGTGCTCTACTGGGACCATGTCATGTGCAGTACAGAACCATGGAATGTGCTGCACATGTACCCAGGTGTTGAGCAATGTTATTCACTATTAAACTGTACATATCTCTATTTTTCATCAAGTCTACCTAGAGGTGGACTAAGTTGTCACTGGGAAAAATGTATTTTATTTCAATTCACTATCTGCTTTATTCAACACAAGGTGAAACATATATAGCATTGATTGTGATATAATATGTTCAGTTTAATCAGATCAACTTCTGCCCGAAAACTTACAAAAACCAAGAACAGACTGAAACGAAGGCCCGGGCTGACTGGAATTTAATATTGATACATTGATTCCTTCTCACTCTCTGTTCCAGTGACGAGGCAGAGATTAATATACGTCGCAATCAACCTACTGACTTAATTATTTTCTGATGACTATCTTTTTAACCCTGAGGAACTGCACACCGTTTGATTGTTGGGACATTTCACGCGATTTGACTATTTTTGGGACAAAAATCACGACAAGTACTCATTCCCCTAACAACGTTGGACTGCGATCTCAGCATGGGATTGACTAAAGCAGCTGTAGATACATCCTGTCTGGGTCCTGTACTTGCAAAAAATATCTACAAGGCCCCGAAATATGACGTTCACTTACTTTTAACATTGTTCCAGAATGTAAAATATATTTCATATATAATGCGTTAAACGAGCCCAACAGTGAAATCTACAGTATATGATACAAATATAGAAGATAATGTTAGAATGTGTTTGATCTTCTCATCTCATTAATTTGACCATCTTTGCGAGGGGCTGCTTCACCCTGTTTCTCAACTCCTCTCTGAATTTCCTCTGGGTCACTGCATAAATAAAAGTGTTTGTGCAGCAACTCAGGAGCTGGAGCATGAAGCCGATTTCAGGTACAAATGTGGGCAAAGGGACAGGATATCCCAAATAATCCAATCGTTTCAATATAGAACAGACCATGAACACCACCCATAACAGTATGAAATTCCCTGATACAACAAACAGTACAATCATGGATTTCCTTCGGCTCTCCATCTCTGGGTCACTGGAACTGTCGCCATTGCTCTGACCCCAGAGTCTCCTGCGGACTCTGCTGGCCACTAAAATGTGTCTGACTGTCAATGCATTGAACAGTAGAATCAAAAGAAATGGAATAAATGGCGTTAAAATGTAGTTTATTAATTCAACGAAGGCCCAGACCAGCGAATGGGCTACAGCGAACGTCACGTTGCAAAACCAGGGAGTGTTAGAAAGCCAATATTGATTTGAATATAGAAAATACCAGAAAATGTTCTTCAAACAGCTAATCACAGTCACTGTTCCTAAAACAATAACCGCCGTTTTCTCAGTGCAGTATTTCGATTTCATCTTCTGACAACAAATGGCCACAAATCGATCAAAAGTGAAAGTGACTGTGAACCAGACAGAACAGTCTGTGGAGGCATAAAGCAGGACGGCGTGGATATTACAGACTCTAATATAGCTCAAAAAAGAAAAGTTTTCCCGATAAACAATAGGAATCTGCCTTAGTATCAGATCCAAGATAACGACCATTAGATCTGCCTTTGCCATGGCCACCAAGTAGCGAGTGACACATTTGGAGAGACCGCATTTTCCCCGAGACAGGATCTTAATCGTCACCACGTTAACTGTGAGCAAAAATAAAATATGCATTTAATTCACTAGACACCATCCAACAACAGTAGTTGTGCGCTATTTCAATGAAATTTTGGATTTGGTCATATCATAGGGGCATTAACTTTATTCACAATAACCTGAAGTGTGCCAACAATGTGCTGTTTGTCTTTGCTTCCGGAGAGGGAATCTAATTATTTTACCTGTGATTGGGCATCCTGGCGATAGGGCTTTCAACCAGTCATTAATGTTCAATTAACTGAAGCAATGAGATCAAATTACACAGACTATTCTCGTATTCCCTTTAGTATATAATATTAAGGGTGATCCGTCTGACGTGTTTAAGTTAATTAAAGGATTTGATAAGTTAGATAGCCGTAATCTGTTACCGCTGGTTGGGTAGATCTGGAGGCATGGGAATCACCTTACAATTAGAGCGAGGCCATTCAAGGCTGATGTCAGGACGCATTTCTTTACAAGAAAGGAAGTAGAAAGAAAGAAAGCAAAAAGAAAGGAAGAACGAAAGGAAGGATAGGGGGAAGGATGGAGGAAAGGATGGAAATAATTAAGAAAGAAAGAAATAAGGTAGAAAGAGAGGACAGAAAAAGAAAGCAAGGAAGAAAAAAATAAAGAATTGAAGAAGGAAAGATAGAGGAAAAATTAAGAAATGAAGCATTCCCATTGCAATAGCGTCTTTCACAACAACATTTGGAACTTGGGATAATATGAAACACATGAAAGAAATAAAATTGGAATCCAGTAAAAGAGAGCGAAAGAGAGCGAGTGAGAGAGAGAGAGGAAGAAAGTTACAAAAAAAGAGGGAGAGAAAGCTAGAACGAAAGAAAGAAACAAAGATAGCACTGAAGAAATAAAGAGAGAAGAAATGAGGGGAGGTTGTTAGAATTAATGTAGAGAAAGAAAGCTAGAAATAAATGAAGAAACAAGAAAGAAACAAAGAGACAAACACAATGAATGAAAGATAAAAGAAAGAATGAAATCAAGTAATAAAGAAAGCTAGAAGGAAAGAGTGAACGCAAGAGAGAAAGGCAGAAAGAAAGAAAATAAGTAATGAAGATTGAGACAGAAAAGAAGGAAAGAAAGAACTAAAGAAAGAAAGCCAGTGAGAAGTACTGACAGAAAGAAAGAGAGAAAGAGAGAAAGAGGAAGAATAAAAGAAAGAAAGTAAGAATAAAAAAAGTCAGAAAGTAAAAAAAGAAACAAAGAAAAAAGAATAGAGGAAGGAAGGACTGAAGGTGGAAAATGTGGAAGAGAGGAAGGACCAAATATGTTTCTCACATAACTTAATTATCTTCATCAAGAAAGAAAGCACGAAAGCAAATGCTGAAGAAATAAAGAGAGAGAAAATGAATGGAGGTTTTTAGAATTAAAGGAGAGAAAGAAAGAAAGCCAGAACGAAATGAAGAAAGAAAGTGAGAAAGAGAGAAAGATAGAAAGAAAGTTGGAAAGGAAGAATTATTTAAATAAAAAATAAAAAAGAAAGAGAGAAACAAAGAAAGAAGGAAAGAAAGAAAAAGGAAATAAAAGATTAAGAAAGAAAGAGAGAGGGGAGGAAAGGAAGAAAGGAAGAAAGAAAGGAAGGCTAGGCAGAAGGAAGGAAGGAAGAAAGGATGGAAATAATTAAAAAATAAAAACGGTAGAAAGAAAGAACAGTGAAAGAAAGAAAGGAAGAAAATATAAAGAATGGAAGAAGGAAAGTTAGAAAATAAAGAAAGAAATGAAGCGCTGCCATTGCTATAGCGTCTTTCACAACTACATCTGGAACTTGGGACAAAATGAAACTCATGAAAGAAAGTGGCAAACCAAGAACAGTGAACGAGAGAGAGAGAGAGAGAGAGAGGTAGAGATAGAGAGGGAGAGAAAGAGAGATGGAAAAAAATTCAAGGAAAGAGTGATAGAAAGCTAGAACGAACGATAGAAAGAAAGATAGTACTGAAGAAATTAAGAGTGAGGAAATGAGGGGAGATTGTTAGAAATAATGGAGAGAAAGAAGGAAAGCTAGTTAAGAAAGGAAGAAAGAAAGTGAGAAAGATAGAAAGAATGAGACAAATATAATGAAAGAAAGAAAACAGAAATAATGGAATCAAATAATAAAGAAAGGAGAGGAAGCAAGAGACAAAGACAGAAAGAAAGAAAATACGTTTTGATCAAATAAAGAGAGAATAAAGAAGGAACGAACGAAAGACAGGGAGAAATACTGAAAGAAAGAGAGAAAGGGAGAAAGAGAGAATAAAGAAAGTAAGAAAGAAAGACAGCAAGAAAGAAGGAAAGAATGAAAGAAAGAAAGGGAGAAGGAAAGAAAGAAAAACAGCCAGTAGTAAAGAAAGATTGAAATGTAAATAAGGAAAGAATGGAGGAAGGATGGACGGAAGGTGGAAATATGGAAGAAAGGAAGAAACATGAATGATATCACTCTCATACCTTTATCATCTTCATCAAGAAAGAAACAAAGCTAATGCTGAACAAATAAAGAGAGAAAATGAGCAGAGATTGTTAGAAATAAAGGAGATATAAAACTAGAAAGAAATGAAGAAAGAGAGAAAGAAATAGAGAAACACAATGAAAGAATTAAAAAAGAAGGAATGAAGTCAATTAATAAAGAAAGAAGGAAAGAGTGAAAGCAAGACGTAGAGGCAGAAAAAATACGTACTGAAGAAATAAAGAGAGAGATAAAGAGAGAAAGAGAGAAAGAAAGAGAGATGGAGTAAGTAAGGAAGGTGGAAAATATGGATGAAAGGAAGAAAGAAGAAAGATACTGCTCTCATATCTTTATCATCTTTCACAGCAAACATTATGGGACATCATGAAACACACAATGGAAAGGAAGTTGGAAATCAATCAATAAGAAAGAAAGTGTGACAGAAAGTAAGACAAAACGCAGTTATGACAGCTGTAAACAAAGAAAGAAAGATTGACGGAAAGTAATGCAGTTAGAAAGAAAGAGTGAGAGAAGGACTGAACGAAAGAAAGAAAGAAGGAGCGAATGCTGGAACGAACGTAGGAAAGAAAGAAAGTAATTCATGAAGAAACACTGAAAGGCAGGAAGAAAGATAGATAGAAAGAAAGAATTGAAAGAAGGAAAAGAGAAAGAAAAATCAACGAAAGAAACAATGAAAGACTAGAAAGAAAGAAAGTAATGATGAAAGATTAAGAGAGAAGGGAAGAAAGGAAGAAAGTAGGAACAAAATATGATATAAAAAAAGAAAGAAAGTAATAAAGAAAGAAGGATAGAAAGTTAGAAAGAAGGGAAGAAAGCAAGAAAGAAAGACATAAGAAAGAAAGAAAGAAAGAAAGAAAGTAACAATAGAAGGAAGAATGAAAGACACAAATAAAAACTGAAGGAAAGGAACGAAGGAAGAAAGAAAGAAAGAATCATTCAGGGAAAGTAATAAAACAAAGAGTTGCTCAGAGGGAATACGATGTCACATTATTTTATTCTCCAGTTCCTGAAGTACCTGACCCAGGTAGTAACTTACCTGGGACACCGACTGCAGCCAGGATGGGATAATAATTCATTTGTATATCATTAATCACCCATAGAATCTTGAGCTTGGTTAGGAAACCAAGAGACATTTTGTCACTTTTGGGTAGAATCGGTGATTCTTTGGCTGGTGTTGATGCTGGGAGCAATTCTCTGATTGACACAATGAGAAGAGTCCCCTTATTTATTGGAGTGTAAACCCATCCGGTCGGAAAATCGGCTCCCTTGGTGACTGGGTTTAATTGCAGTAACTGAACAAACAGATGAAGTCAACAACTTTCGCAACAAGACTTTTAACAAGAACAGCGAAATTCCCAATCAGACAATGCTCTGCAGACCAGGATACATGCTACACATTCATACGAGTCTCATAATCCCCACACAAATTTCCACTGGTTCTTTTTCTTTATAAACTTATAAGGACTCACTGGGATGCCCCAGTATCATCACATATTATAAATAACAAAGCTGCTCCATTTTCGAGTGTCAAACATAACAAGGAACATTAGCATAAAACTAAACAGAGAAAGCTTATGTAGTTAAATGTAATGTTAATCCCAGTGTGCAACACACACCCCAATCCCTGCATGCAGTTTCCACAGATGCTGCCTGACCTGTTGTCTGTTTTCAGCATGTTCTAACTTTATTTTAGATTTCCAGCATCCGCAGCATTCTCCTTCTGTTTTAAGACCTTATCAACCATAATCTGAACATTTATTCTGGGCCCCCTCTTTCATAAAATACATTCATCGCGGTTCACATCTATTCCAGTTGACGACACCCGTCATAATATGTATGTTGTGCAGAAAGAAAGTAAGAAAGAAAGAAAAAAGATGGCCAGAAAGAAGTAAAGAGAAATTCACTGTTGTAATGGAGGCAATATTGTAACATGCACTGGCCGCATTTAAATGCAGAAATCATAGAGATTGTGTGTTGTTGATTTCATATCAACTTATATATTTTTGATTAATTAATAGGGAGAGAGATTGGCGACCAGCAGATCAAGTGTTTGTACTCCACCATAGCTCTACCACATTTTAGGGCTTTAGTGATATTGGACGGAGATTATCTCAAAAAGTGTGCCACTCACACCTTTAGCTACTTCCGACCTGGTAATATTGTCGAGCTGAAAATGTGACACTTATTGCCATTTGTTTTGTCCACTTCTTACCCTGAAAGACCAACAGTCACCTTTTGTCATTCTGCTTCTGCAATTTTCTCTTTGGCCTGTGGTGCATCAATTAGTTCACCAAATATATGACGACAACTTGACCCCTTCATGGAGCAGCCGGATATACAGTACAGTACACATCAATTCAATATACCTTCAGCATTCTGACAAGCAGTGGCGCGCCTTACGCTATTGCCTTGCCCGTGTGTTAACCTCAATGATCTGCATATTCACCTATTGAACCTATTCGCACCAAATCTTCCACTTCCTCTCCATCTCACTAATAAACATAGAATCGCCTATGGACCCTGATTTGCCTATTCAGCTCAGTACTACACCTTTGACTACCCCTCCATCTCACTGACCAGCACTAAGTCACCTACTGAGCCTATTAATGCACTCCAACATCACTGACCACCATTGATTCATATACTGAGCTCCACTACCGTTCCATCTCAGTGACCTGCATTGACTCGCCTTTTGATTCAGTACTATTCATAACACTACTCCCATCTCACTGACCTGCTTTGAGTCGCCTGTTGAGCGAAGTACCCGTTTTACCTCCCATCTTTCACACTGAACCTCACTGAGTTACCTGTTGTTCCTCGTAGTACGCTTTCCACTTGCCTCTCCATCTCACTGACAAGCACTGATTTACCTCTACCATATAATATTAATCATTGCATTGTGGGACTGACTAATCCGTGCCAGGACCACGAGAGGATATTAATTCTAGGAATCAACATTGCATCAGCACCAAGACCTTATTTTAGGAAGTGCATGTAATGTAGAAAACACTCTCTTGCTGCTTCACCCAGACAAGAAGGGAACAGACTTCAAATCAAAGTTGGAGATAATAAGAGAACTGACCAAAAGCTTAGTCAAAAGTGGGGTTATGAAGCAATGTATTAAAGGATCAGCGCGAGGTGGCGAGGGTGCAGTTAAGCCCTGAATTCAGCAATTTACTCCCTAAAACACTGCCTCGCTACCACTCTCTCATTAAAATGCTCCTAAAAATCTAACTTTAGAACAAGATTTTGCCATGTGTCCTAATACCTCGCTGTATGACTGGGTGTCAAATTTTGTGCGATTACGCTCCTTTGACGCCCCATTGTGACGTCTTGCTACGTTAAAGGCAATACTTAAATCCAAGTTGTTGCTGCGGTTGTTGTTGTTAATGAATGAATGTCATACCTGAATCCCAGACAGCTGACGGGAAAGGAAATGGACAAGAGATGGGAGTTACACGCTGGGAGATTTCTGGGGTGTGTTGCAATACTCGATTAGTCAATAGAGCTAGGGAGGAACGATGGCACTGATGGAGCTAAATACAATAATATAAATTTTAAATTTGAGATGTTGGCATCCCAGAAGTGATTAAAGTATAGCAAACTCTGAGGTGGCCGGGAGTGTGTCTTGCTTGGTGCAGAGATGGGTGGCAGAGATTCGACTGCAATAATATTGGAAACATAGAAACATGGAAATATAGAAGATAGGAGAAGGAGTAACCCATTCAGCCCCTTAGCATGCTCCGCCATTCATTGTGATCATGGCTGATCATCCAATTTCAGTACCCGGTCCCTGCTTTCTCCCCATGCCCCTTGATCCCTTTAGCCTGTAGAAATATATCCAACTCATTCTTGAATATATTTAATGAATTGGCCTCAACTGCCTTCTGTGGTGGAGAATTCCACAGGTTCACCACTCTCTGGGTGAAGAAATTGCTCTTCATTTCTGTCCTGAAGGGCCTACCCCTTATCCTTAGATTGTGACCTATGGTTCTGGACTCCCCGACCATCGGGGACATCCTTCCTTTTAAGTCTGTGTGTTATAGTGAGAATTACTACACAGACCACAAGAGTAAATTCAACAGGTCTTTACTGGTTGGAGGTCGGATTATACTGAATACAATATTATTACACTGTGCTTATATACCGGTGTGGTCACCACCGGTATTACGTATACAGCAGCCAAAGAAAGTAGTACCTTTCTTAAGGTGGACCAGGCTTAAGTTCTTTTAAGGTGGAACAGGTTACATACACCACAATCCTCCCTTTTTAGCTTAACAGTCATATCCCCAAATAAACATAACATATATACATATATAACTTCAGGTATAACAGTTCAAAGGTTCAGTCTCTCAGGAGGCTTTCTGATTCGGCTTGGATAACGCCTTTCAGTGGTCTCTGATTCTTGTTGTTGAGGTGCCTCCTCTAGTTGGTTGCCAATGTATTGGGTGTCATCATCATCAAATACATTCTCGGCCGAGGTAGATGCTTCAGGTTCATGAACGTCTTCCACAGCTGTCTCTGTCACAACCATGGGTTCGACCCTTGCTCTCGACTCTACCAGTTGATCCGCATGACGCCTTATCACATTATGACCAATATCTACGGTGTACATCAGAGGTCCTTGTCTGGCCCGGGTTGTTCCGGACTGCCATTTGTCATTTCCATAGCCCCTTGCCATCACTGGTTGTCCTACATCGAAAGTTTGAGTGGTCTTGCTGTTAATATGCCGAAACTGTTTGTTTTCCACTTCCCTCCACACATTTGGTTTTAACAAGTCCAACTTGGACCGCAACCTCCTGTTATATAACATCATAGCAGGACTTTGGTTAGTCATGGCATGATCGGCGTTTCTATATGACATCAGGAACTTATTGACCTTGTGTTGCAGCGGAATCTGATCATCATTCATGGCCTTAATAGCCTTTTTGAATGTCTGGACAAATCTTTCAGCCAACCCGTTTGTCGCCGGATGATATGGGGCAGAGGTATAATGTTTAACTCCATTCTTCTTTAAGAATTGTTGGAATTCTTCCGATACAAACTGTGGTCCGTTGTCCGAACAGATCTCTTCTGGCAATCCGTTCCTTGCGAATATTGTTCTTAACAGCGCAATTGTCTTTTCTGAAGTAGTGGTATTCATCTTGATGACTTCTGGCCATTTGGAATGTGCATCCACCGCGATTAGGAACATGGAGTCCATGAATGGACCAGCAAAGTCAATGTGTACGCGTTGTCATGGGGCTGAAGGCCATTCCCATGGGTGTAGCGGTGCTATCGGAGGTGCATTTTGCACTTTTTGACACCCAGCGCAGCTTTTCGTTAACTCCTCAATCTGTTGGTCAATACCCGGCCACCATACATAAGCCCTAGCAAGACTTTTCATTTTAACTCCCCCCAGATGACCTTCATGTAGTTCTTTTAAAACTCTTTCCCTTAACTTGGGAGGAACAATCACTCTTGTCCCGTACATCAAAGCACCATGGCAGACGAACAGCTGGTCTTGCCTTGCCGAGAATGCCGGTAACAGAGGATCACCCCGTGTTGGCCATCCTTTCACTGTCACCTCGTAGACTCTGGACAGTGTCGGGTCGTTCCTGGTTTCTCTTTCAATACTTGCGTTGGTGGCAGGTAAACACTCGATAATGGTCGAATGAAATAACTCAACTGGGTCAACTTCCATCGTGTCTTCATCTTCAGGTAGTGGCAGGCGCGACAGGCCATCAGCATTGCCATGCTGTTTCGTACCTTTGAATTCTATCTGATATTGATGTGCCCCTAAGAAAAGAGACCATCTCTGGAGACGCTGTGCTGTCATCACCGAAACACCCTTCTTAGGGTTAAAAATGGACACCAACGGTTGATGGTCCGTCAGAAGTGTGAATGTTTGGCCCTGTAGGTAATGATTAAACTTCTTCACTCCCCATACAAGGCTAAGGGCCTCCCTATCGATCTGCGCATAGTTGCGCTCAGCGGAGGTCAATGATCTGGATGCAAACGCGACTGGCCTTTCCGTGCCATTTGGCAATTTATGTGAGAGTACTTCCCCAATACCATATGGAGAAGCATCACAAGCCAACCGAATAGGCAGTGTCGGGTTGAAGTGAGCCAACACTTCCTCTGAGGTGATCAATTCTTTGCTTTTGCGAAATGCCTTCTCACAGTTTTCGCCCCAGTCCCATGGTACCCCTTTCTGTAAAAGAGCGTTCAACGGATGCAGCACCGTGGATAGATTTGGCAGAAATTTATGGTAGTAGTTTATTAATCCTAGAAACGACCTCAACTGAGAGACATTCTCCGGAGCAGGAGCCTTTACAACTGCCGTTATCTTGTCAGGAGACTTATGAAGCCCCTCCCGGTCAATGACATGACCACAGTACGAGATCCGCTTCTGGAAGAACTCACATTTCTGCCGATTTACCATAAGTCCATACTCTTTCATTCTGTTGAGCACCAGTTCCAAGTTAGCGAGATGCTGTGCATCACCATCACCTGTGATCAGAATGTCGTCCAGGTAACATTGTGTGCCTGGAATTCCCTGTAATACCTGCTCCATGGCCCTCTGCCAAATTGCTGGAGCCGATGCCACACCAAAAACCAACCTATTGTACCGGTTCAACCCTCGATGCGTGTTGATCATGAGGTATTGCCGTGACTCTTCTTCAACCTCCATCTGCAAGTACGCCTGCGCCAGGTCTATCTTGGTGAAGTGTTTCCCGCCAGACAGTGAAGCGAAAATATCCTCAATCCGTGGAAGCGGATACTGCACCGTGTGAAGCACCGGATTAACGGTGATCTTGAAATCTCCACAGATGCGAACCTTCCCTGGATCTCCTGGCTTATTGTTCGCAGGACGTTTCATAACGGGAACAATGGGCGTAGCCCACTCACTCCAATCTACTTTAGACAGTACCCCTGAACGTTCTAGTGCTTCCAGCTCCGCTTCAACCGCAGGTCGTATTGCATAGGGTACCGGTCTGGCTTTAAAAAAATTTGTTTGTGCATGTTCATCAATCTTGATGTTTGCCGTAATTCCTCTCAGTGTTCCCAGTCCCGGCTGGAACACCTCTTTAGCCTCATCCAATATTCTGGACAATCGTTTAGGTTTGACAGCTGTTTCCCCGGAATCTACCGTTAGTGCTTTCAAGGAGTGCCAGTCCATATTCATTTTCCTAATCCACTCCCGTCCTAGTAGTGGTGGACCTCCTTCAGGTAGCACATATAAGTCCATTACTTGGCTTCCTTCGCCCTTGTGGACCACTTCTACCTTTATTTTTCCGATGGGGTACACTCTTTGCCCCGTGTACATTTTCAATATAATCTCCGTATCCTGTAAGGGAATATGTTGGAATAACCTTCTGTAATCTTTCTTATTCATGACCGTCAATGCCGATCCAGTGTCCAATTCCATTTTTACTTGGACTCCTGCTATCTTAAGAGTGACCCTAATTGTCTGGAGGTCTGTATCTTTACCAACGTTGTGTATTCTTAAGCTATCCAGTTCATTACTGCTAGCGTCTGAATCTGACTTCTGTTCAGACAAACTGTTCTTTGTCACCTTGTGTACCTTTGCATATTTTCCTTGCGGTGACTTTTTATTGCTGGTCTTCTTTCCTGACCGGCATACTTTAGCTATGTGGTGAAACCTGCCACATGTTCTGCATTCTTGGTTTTTAAACCAACACTGGTTCTGATCGTGCGTTGTCTTTCCACAACGATAACATTTGACAGAACTCAAACCCAATTTGTTTGTACCTAGTTCCGGTGGCCGTAGCTGCATTACTGCCGTGCCTCTCGCTGCGGCCTCATGTGTTGCTGCCATAGTGACCGCCTTCTCGAGAGACAGCTCATTCTCCTCGAGCATTTGCCTTTGTGTATCCTGTTTAAATAAACCACACACAAATCTATCTCGAAGTGCCTCTGTCAGTCCCGTTCCAAACTGACAATATTTTGCTAGCTTACGTAATTCCATCAAATATTCAGCATTGCTTTCATTTTGCCGCTGTCTTCTATCGTAAAATTTAAATCGTTCCGCTAGCATCAGCGGCGTGGGGCTAAGATGATTTTTTAGGACAGTAACAATCTGTTCGAACGTCTTATCCGCCGGTTCATCTGGTGATAACAAGTTTTTCAATTGCCCGTATGTCTTCGCACCCATTAAGTTTAGTAATGTTAGTGCTTTATCTGTCTCAGGAATTTTATTTGCCTTACAATAGTTTTGTATGCGTTCTACATACATAGCCCAGTCTTCTATATCACTGTCGAAGGCTTTAATGTTCCCATGTTTAGGCATCGTAGCAATTTATCGTATTTTTAATGTTATCTAAGATGGCGGCTTCCCGCTCTTGCCGTCGTCCTCCGCCCACAAAATGGCGGTTTTCCCGCGCTTGGCGGTCTTCACCCGTCCCCCGACGCTGTCTCTGCTTCACCACAGCTCTCGCGCCTTCAGTTTCCCCAGACGCTGTGCCTTTAGCCCGAATGCGGCCCTTATCTCTGGTCGCGATCGATGTCCCGCGCTGCGCCTCTCGCTCGAAAGCGGCCCGGCCCTTATCTCTGGTCGCGATCGACCTCACTGCCCTTATTCCTCCATCATCCCAGCCCTGTCTGTACAGCCAATGCGGTTGACTTTCTGTCGCGTCGCTGCCCGGCTTACCCACCACGAGGTAGTAGAAGAAGCTGACAGTCGCTGATGGAGGCTTCGAGGTCAGGATGTCTTCTGCACTCCGGTTGCTCGATGCCTGCCGCTCGACGTGTCTTCCCATAGGTGACGAGGGTGGAAACCTCTCTTCAACGTCCTGTCTGTGGATGAAGTCACCGTGGAAATTACTGCAGCAGGGTAAGAATTGGACTCGTCGCCACTGTTAAGTCTGTGTGTTATAGTGAGAATTACTACACAGACCACAAGAGTAAATTCAACAGGTCTTTACTGGTTGGAGGTCGGACTATACTGAATACAATATTATTACACTGTGCTTATATACCGGTGTGGTCACCACCGGTATTACGTATACAGCAGCCAAAGAAAGTAGTACCTTTCTTAAGGTGGACCAGGCTTAAGTTCTCTTAAGGTGGAACAGGTTACATACACCACACTTCCTGCATCTAGTCTGTCCAGTTCTGTCAGCATTTTATTAATTTCAATGACATCCCCTCTCATTCTTCTGAAGTCCAGTGAGTACAAGCCCAACTGACCCAATCTCTCCTCATACGTCATTCCTGCCATCACAGGTATCAGCCTGGTGAATCTTCGCTGAACTCCTTCCATGGCAAGAACATCTTTCCTCAGATAAGGCGAGCAAAACTGCACACAATACTCAAGATGTCCTGAAGTCCTGAAGTCGGAGATGAAAAGTCCTGGATGAGAGTTTCAGTTGTGGTGGGTGGTTTAGTGTATGTACCTTGAAGAAGGAACTATATTCTGCAGCCCCTGTATACTGCAGTACCAGTAGTGACCACCGCTGTATACAAGCCTGTGCAGTAACTTTGTATAGTAGTTCCTGTTTTGTCTCCATTCAGTAAACACCTGTTATAACCAACTTCTGCAGTCCGTGTCTCAATTACACATGGACATTACTTTGTCAACGAACAGATCCGAACTTACCTACTGTTCTGCACCACCTCACGGGGATCCATCCTTGCAGCGAATTTATTAGAGGTCGAAGCCAGAAGGAAGAAATCCCCCCCCCAAAAACAAACAGAAGAAACGGGCTTCGACCGTGGGCAACCGCCCTCTGATTCATCGAATTCGAAGATTTGCAGGAGAGGCTGTCGAGAGCTGGGCTTGGTTATCCAGTCTATGGTGTTACAGTGAATCGGCCTGGTGGCAGGTAGTACACTGATTCTTCCTGGGCTGCGGCGGGCTAGAGCTCGATCGGGTGGCTTTTCAACGGGGCCGAGCAGCATTGTCGGGAAGAGGAGAGAGAGAGAGAGGGTGGAGCACACAGGGCGTGGCCGGTGCTACGAAGCCGGGCAGCGTACAGACCCGAGAACAGGGAGGGAAGTGTCCCATAGGGTCTGCTCTGACGACGGGAACAGTAATTAAAATAAAAGAAAAATAAATTAGAAGCGCAGAAAGCCGCGAGGAGCTGCAGTTTGCCACGGGAACTGCGGAGAGCAGCGTTGGCAGCAGCGCGGGGGGAAGTGCGCGAAGACCATAGGACGTCGCCATCAAGGCATAAAAACGCCAGCAACAGCGCTGGCAGCAGCGGAAAAGACAGAGCGCACGGGAGGCACCATCTTAATCCAGCGGGGAAGAAGGCAAAGCGTGGGGAGGTGCCATTTTGTTCAATCGGGGAAGAAGGCAAAGCGTGGGAGGCGCCATCTTAGATCTCCAAGATGCCGAAGACTGGCAATATCACTGCCTTCGATAATGCAATAGAAGGCTGGACCACGTATGTGGAAAGAGTGGAAGTATATTGCAAGGCAAATGAAGTAGCCGATGAGAAAAAGGCATCGGTACTACTAAACTTAATGGATGCAAGAACGTATGGCCTATTGCGGAACCTGATCACTCCAGTCAAACCGATGGAGAAGAGTTTTAACGAACTTGTTCATATCCTACAGGAACACCTAAATCCTACACCGCTGCTGATAGCAGAAAGATTTAAATTCCACAAGAGAAATAAGCATAAAGATGAGAGCAATGCTGGTTACCTTACGGAATTATGCAAGCTATCAAAGCACTGCCAGTTCAGAGCAGGACTGGCAGGTTACGGGGATAGGGTGGGATATGTGTTGGTGTAGGGGTTACGGGGATCGGGTGGGATATGTGTCGGTGCAGGCTCGATGGGCCGAAATGGCCTCTATCTGCACTGTGGGGTTTCTGTGATTCTGTGATACCCTACGGGACAAATTTGTCTGTGGACTCCTGAGTGAAGGAACCCAGAAGAGGTTACCCTCAGAGAAAGAGCTGACGCTAGATAAGGCTTTCAGCGTGGCAGTATCGTACGAAGCAGCAGCAAGAGGAGCTGCAGAAATACAGCAAAAGCCACAGGAATACGGCACCCATGAAATGACACGGGGATTTGAAAAATGTTATCGCTGCGGCAGAACAACCCATGACCAGAAGGACTGCTGGTCTAAGGACAAAACATGCAGGCAATGCGGAAAGATGGGACACATTGCACGAGTTTACAGATCCGGGAAGAAGACTAACGACAACAAAAAGACTACTAAGGAAAAGTACAGGAAAGTACAAAAGATGACAGACAGTAGTTCCAAAGACCAGAAGAGCGATAGTGAATATGGGAACAAGAGACTAAGCTGTCTCAAACTACACAACGTAATCACAAAAGAGGTTCACCGACCATTTGGGTCACCCTCACGATAGCAGGGTCCCAAGTCAAAATGGAATTGGATACAGGATCAGCCCTGGCCATCATGAGTCGACAAGACTACGAACGGCTATTCTCACACATACCCTTGAAAGACACATCCATTGTCTTGAAGACATATACGGGGCAGAAAGTATACCCCAGAGGGAAAATAAGGGTGCCTGTCGAATACAACGGCAAGGAAATACAGAAATTGTATCTGTACAGACTGCAAGATGGTGGACCACCGTTATTGGGACGTGAATGGATCAGAAAGATACGTTTAAACTGGCACTCCATTCAGGCACTGACTGTGGCTGGCAAAAGGATGACGACGTCACACCTGGACGATTGTCAAAAATCTTGGCTGACACGAAAGAGGTATTTCAACAGGAACTGGGAACTCTTAAAGGCGTAACCGCGTCGATAAAAATAGAAGAGAATGCAATTCCCAAGTTTTTCAAAGCAAGACCGGTACCGTATGCAATTCGCCCAGCCGTCGAGGCAGAGCTGGAGAATTTGGAGAATGCAGGCATGTTAACTAAGGTAGACTGGAGCGAGTGGGCGACACCCATCGTTCCTGTCATGAAGAAAACGTTAAACAATAAGTCTGAGGAGCCAAGAAAGGTTCGCATCTGTGGGGACTTCAAGGTGACTGTGAACCCAGTCCTTCACACAGTACAGTATCCTCTTACGAGGATAGAAGATATTTTCGCCTCACTATCTGGGGGGAAACTTTTACAAAAATTGACCTAGCGCAAGCTTATTTGCAGATGGAGGTTGAAGAATCCTCTAGGAAATATCTCAGGAGAAACACTCACAAAGGTCTTTACCAGTATAGTCGAATGGTATTCGGAGTTGCATCAGCTCCGGCTATATGGCAAAGAGCGATGGAACAAGTCCTGCAAGGGATTCCGGGGACTCAGTGTTACTTGGACGACATCCAAATGACAGGTGAAAATGACAGTGATAACCTTGCCAACCTAGAGCAGGTGCTCACTAGACTAAGAGAACATGGGCTACGAGCCAATCGCTCCAAGTGCGAGTTTTTTAAGAAACAAATATCGTGTTGTGGTCACGTGATTGATGAAGAGGGGTTACATAAGTCCCTTGACAAAATAGAAGCGGTAGTTAAGGCTCCAGCGCTTGAAAATGTGTCGCAACTGAGGTCATTCCTCGGATTGGTGAATTACTACCATAAGTTTTTGCCGAATTTGTCCACAATTCTGCACCCACTGAACGCCCTGCTACAAACTGGAGTAGCATGGAAATGGAGCGATGAATGTAAGCGGGCCTTTCAGAAGTGTAAAGTCCTGATCACTTCAAGCGAAGTATTGGCTCACTACAACCCATCACTACCGATAAGACTGGCGTGTGATGCGTCTCCCTACGGCTTTGGAGCGGTACTGTCACATAAATCCCTTGATGGTTCAGAGAGGCCGATAGCTTTTGCGTCACGCTCGTTAACTGCAGCCGAGCGTAACTACGCCCAGATTGACAGAGAGGCCCTCAGCCTGGTGTGGGGGGTGAAGAAGTGCAATCACTACCTGCACGGACAGAAATTTACTCTACTAACTGATCATCAACTTCTTGTCTCCATTTTCAACCCTAAGAAGGGCGTCCCGATAATGACAGCACAACGGCTACGGAGGTGGTCCCTTTTCCTAGGGTCATACCAATATGACATCGAGTACAATGGAACTAAACAGCATGGGAATGCTGATGGGTTGTCGCGCCTACTGTTGCCGACGGTGGAAGAAGCACCTGCAGTGGATCCTGTGGAGATATCCCACTCGACCATAGTCGAATGTCTACCTGTAACGAATGCAAACATAGTAAAGGAAACACGAAATGACCCGACACTCTCCAGGGTCTATGATTTAATGGTGAAGGGATGGCCAGCACATGGCGAACCACTGTTGCCAGCATTTTCGCCGAGAAGAGAACAGCTGTCAGTGTGCCGAGGAACCTTGATGTGTGGATCCAGCACAATAATTCCACCCAAATTGAAGGATAGAATGCTCAATGAGCTTCATGAGGGTCATCTGGGAGGGGTAAAAATGAAGAACTTAGCCAGAGCATTTGTGTGGGAATCGGGAATTGATAGAGAAATCGAAGAGATGACCAAGAGCTGTACAGGATGCCAGAAGGTCCAAAACTCCCCGCCAAAAGCCCCTCTACATCCATGGGTGTGGCCCTCATCTCCATGGCAAAGGGTACACATTGATTTTGCTGGTCCATTTATGGACTCGATGTTTTTAATTGCGGTGGATGCACATTCAAAGTGGCCAGAGGTAATAAAAATGTCCTCAACCACCACAGAAAAAACGATCACAGTCTTACGAACCATATTCACCAGAAATGGGCTGCCTGAACAGATTTGCTCCGACAATGGACCACAGTTTGTGTCTGAAGAGTTCCGGAGGTTCTCAAAGATCAATCGTGTTAAGCATTACACATCCGCCCCATATCATCCAGCCACCAATGGATTGGCTGAGAGGTTCGTTCAAACATTCAAGAAGGCTATCAATGCAATGTGTAATGAAGACATACCCCTACAACACAAGATGGATAACTTCTTGTTTGCCTACCGGAATGCGATACATGCGGTTACCAACCAAACTCCAGCCATGATGTTCTTCAATCGAAGACTAAGATGCCACTTGGATTTGGTTAAGACAAACATCAGAAGAGATGTGGAGAACAGACAGTTTCAGAATATGAATGAAAGGCCAACCAGGAGTTTCAAAATAGGTCAACTTGTTTTGGCCTGGGACTACCGCACAGAGAAATGGCAGCCAGGAACGATCTGCACATGGCAAGGACCTCTAATGTATACCGTGGACGTTGGAGAGAGCATTGTAAGACGCCATGCTGACCAGATTCTAGAGTCACTGGAAAACATCAAATCTACACCACGATCCTATACACCTGGCGATGAAACCGAAGTACCAATTGCATCTACCTCAGAATCGGTGATATTGGAAGCAGACAAACCAAGCAACGACATTGATCCCGAATCAACTTTGCCAGAAGAACCTGATACCCCAAAGAGGCGTTATCTGGACATAATCAGGAAGGCTCCTCAAAGACTGAATTTATAATTGATTAACTTCAGCTAATGTATATAGCAACTGTAATTGTAAATATGTTATTTAATTATTAATCGAATGGTATGTACTGTTTCGCTAAAAGGGGAGGAATTGTATTGTATGTACCTTGAAGAAGGAACTATATTCTGCAGCCCCTGTATACTGCAGTACCAGTAGTGACCACTCCTGTATATAAGCCTGTGAATTAACTTTGTATAGTAGTTCCAGTTTTGTCTCCATTCAGTAAACACCTGTTATAACCAACTTCTGCAGTCCGTGTCTCAATTACACACGGACATTAAAGGTGGGATCTGCTCAGGATAGTGCTGACAAATATGACCAATCGAAAGCACAGCTTGGTTTTCACATTCAAGCAATACAAATCAAACTACCTTAGAAACTTCACGAAAGTAAGCGCAACCCAAGGTTAAGTCTTAAAATGAAACTTAATCTTATGTTAAACAAACGCAGCTTGTAGCTTCGAAACATTCATAGAGGCACTTTTTTAAAAAAGGGACACAACACTGGAAGTAGAAAAGGGACATAATCTGTCTTTTCTCTTCTCCTTACTTCATCATTGGCTAATCATATCCTTTTTCCCATAAGCCAATTTTCAATTTCGGATGTTTTCAACTGAATCTCATTCTGTACTAATTACTGCCACTGTGAATCTGGGAGAGTAGGATGGGTGTATGCCGCACTGCTGGGGCACATGCGGGGGTGACTGAGTTGAGTTTCTAATAGTCAATAGTTAGTCGCCAACTGTGGTCTGGTTTCCTAACCGGCAAAACTGGGGAGCTAACATAAACGTGCCTTGGCAAACAACACCCTGCTTTAACAATGAGTCGATGGTGGCTCGAATATACAATACGCTATCAGCCGGATATGAGTATTGGTTTACGGGCTCAGACATGCTTCTGCAATAATGTCTATGCATTGTAAACACGCCTGGGACAGAATCAAGGATGGCCTGTACCTCCGGGTCATCAGAGGTGGCTGGCTCATACTTCTCTGTTTGTTTAGTCGCGAATACCGAGCAAGCACAGGATACTGGAGTAGGGGGTCTGTTCTTCAGGTTCAACCAGATACAATTGTTGGCTTAATCAATCACTGCTCCATGCCATTATAGACAATCACTACCAAGCAGTCCCTGTCCATTCTGCATAGACATATAAATGGGAGATGGGACAGTGAACTGAACCCCGTCCATGTCTAATACAAAAGGAAGAGACTCTATATTGTCATCTTGGTAAAATTGTCTAAGCCCGATTGAACTTGGGGCAGGCCCTTTGTAGGATCAGGGTAGTGGTCGTGAATGATGGTTGTGGAGGAGCTGGATTCGACCAGCATCAATCTTTGATTACCTCCGGAGTCAACACTGTGGACTTCCAGTCTCCCACCACAATCATATTCAGAGCATTTGCGAGGCACAGATCTTCGTGGATAGCACATTTAACGAGGTGGTCACACCACAGGTAAACAGTGCAAAGGCAGAAAGTGAATGGGTGACCGTCAGACAGTGTAAAATAACTGGGAAGGAAGTGTGGGAGTCCCTTGGGTCCATCTCCCTCTCCGACTGATTTTCTGTTTTGGATACTGCTGGGGAAGATGGTTTCTCAGGGAGTGCAGCAGAGCCAAGTCCGAGTGGCTCAGCTGCACTGGAGGGGAGGATAAAGAGTGGGAGAGCAATAGTGATAGGGGATTCTATCCTACGGGGAATAGATAGACGTTTCTGTGGCCACAGACGTGACCCCAGGATGGTATGTTGCCTCCATGGTGCCAGGGTCAAGGATGTCACTGAGCAGCTGCAGGACATTCTGAAGAGGGAGGGTGAACAGCGAGAGGTCGTGGTCCATCTCGGTACCAAAGACATAGCTAGAAAGAGGGACGAGGTCTTGCCAGCAGAATATAGTGAGCTAGGAAATAAATTAAAAAGCAGGACATCAAAGATAGTAATCTCAGCATAGCAGAAATAGGATAATAGACCAGAGGAATGCGTGGCTGGAGAGATGGTGTCGGAGGGAGGGACATAATTTCCTGAGGCATTTGGACCGATTCTGTGGAAGGTGGGACCTGTATAAGCTTGACTGGTTACACCTCGGCAGATCCAGGACCAATATCCTCATGGTGGGTGGGGGGGTTGTTAGTGCTGTTGGGAAGCATTTCAACTAGTTTGTCAGGTAGCTAGCATCCTAAGTGTTGGCCCAGAAAGGAGAGAAGCAAAGTTGAAAGTGCAAGTTAGAGAAGTAGTCAGCGAAGCTCGTAGGGAGCAGAAACAAAACCAATAGTAAAGAGGGTCAAAGTGCAGAAAAAATATTAAACAGGCAGAGTTGAAGGCGCTTTATCTAATTCACATAGCATTGACAAAAAGGTGGATGAATTAATGGCACTAATAGAAGTAAATGGGTATGATGTAATTGCCATTACAGAGACATGGTTGCAGGTTAACGAAAGCTGGGAACTCAATGATCCAGTGCACTCAACATTTAGGAATGACAGAAAAAAAGAAATGCTGGTGGTGTAGGGATGAGATCAGTACGGTAGAGATAAAAGATCTTGGCTTGGCAGATCGTGATGTAGAACTGGAATCAGTTTGGGTGGAGCTAAGAAACAGCAAAGGGTGGAAAGCATTGGTGGGAGTTGTATATAGGCCACCAAACAGTAGTGGTAGGGCACAGTATCAATCAAGGGATTGGAAGTGCATGAAACAAGGTTCATACGGTAATCATGGGGGCATTTAATCCACATTTCAAATCAAATTACCACTAATGGTGTGGTGGACGAATTCTTGGAATGCATGCGAGATGGATTCCAAACAGGCAACAGGCTATTCTGGATCTGGTACTGTGTAACGAGAAAGGGCTAATCGATAATCTTGTGTTAAAGGGGCCTTTAGGGACAAGTGACCATAATGTGATTGTATTTTATATTAAGTTTGAGAGTGATGTAGTCCAATCTGAAACTAAGGTTTTCATTCTAAACAGAGGAATCTACAAGGGCATGAGGTACAATTTGGCCATGGTAGATTGGGAGACTACACTAAAATGTATGAAGGTGGACATACAATGGCTAACATTCAAGGAAATGATGCATTATTTGCAACAAACATATATTCCTCTGGGGCATAAAAACACAAAAGTAAAAGTGACCCAAACATGGCTTACAAAAAAAATTAAATCTATTATTAATTCAAAGGAGGAAGCTTATAAAGTTGCCAGAAAAAGCGGTCAGATTGGGATCTGTTTAGAAATCAGCAAAGGGTGACCTAGAAATAGTTAAAGAAAGGGCAAATGAAATATGAGCACATACTAGCGAAAAATATAAAAACGGATTGTAAAAGATTCTATAGGTATTTGAAAAGGAAAAGACTGGCGAATTTAAATGTAGGTCCTTTACAGTCAGGGACGGGAGAATTTATAATGGGGAATGAGGAAATGGCAGGGAGATTAAATAAATACTGTGTTTCTGTCTTCACGGAGGAAGACACAAAAAGCCTCCCAGAAATAGGAGAAAACCAAGGGTGTGGCTAGAATGAGCCACTTAAAGAAATTATTAATAGTGAAAAAAGAGTACTAGCAAAATTAATGGGACTAAACGTCGATAAATCCCAAGGACCAGATGACCTACATCCTAGGGTTTTGAAAGAGGTAGCCATTGATATAGTGGACACATTGGTTGTCATTTTCCAAAATTCTGTAGATTCTGGAACGGTTCCTGCACATTGGAGGATAGCAAATGTAACCCCACTATTTAAGAAAGGAGCGCGAGAGAATACGGGAAACTACAGACCTGTTAGCCTCATATCAGTAATTGGGATAATGCTGGAACCTATTATAAAGGATGCAATAACTGGGCATTAGAAAATAATAGTAAGTTTGGGCAGAGTCAACATGGATTTATGAATGGGAAACCTTTTTGACAAACCTATTGGAGTTCTTTGAGGATGTAACTAATGGAGTAGACAAAGGGGAACCCGTAGATATAGTGCGTTTGGATTTTCAGAAGGCCTTCTGTAAGGTCCCACCCAAAAGGTTGGTGAACAAAATTAGGGCACATGGAATTGGGTGTAATAAACAAGCATGGATTGATAATCGGTTAACAGACAGAAAACAAAGAGTAGGGATAAACGGGTCTTTTTCAGGATGGCAGGCTCTAACTAGTGGTGTACTGCAATGATCGGTGCTTGGGCACAAGCTATTCACAATCTTTATCAATGATTTGGATAAGAGGACACAATGTAACTTTTCCCAATTTGCTGATGAAGTTGCGAAGAGGATGTGAAGAGGATTCAAGGGGATCTCGACAGGCTCATCCAATGGGCGAGAACATGTCAGATGGAATATGACGTGGATAAATGTGAAGTTAGCCACCTTATTGTAAAAATCAAGAAGGCAGAATACTTACTAAATGGTGAAAGATTGGGGAATGCAGTTGCTCAAACGGACCTGGGTGCCCTTGTACACGAGTCACTGAAAGTGAATGTGCAGGTGCAGCAAGCCATTAGGAAGGCAAAGGGTATGCTGGTCTTCATTACAAGAGGATTTGAGTACTGTGGTAAACCACTGTTATCGTTGTTGACCGTTGTTGTTGTTGTTGCACACTGTTGTACCTATGCATGCCTCAGCATGTCTCTGCTGGTTCCGCCCCTGGCTTCACCCACAGGCCCAGGTATAAAGGTGATTGCCCTGCAGCCCCCTGCCTTCTTGGAACCCAGTCGACCACGAGAGGCATGCTCTGTTCTTTGCTGATAAAAGCCTTTAGTTACTCTCCTAACTCTTCGTCTTTTATGAGTGATTGATAGCGCATCAATTTTATTAGCAAAAACAAAATGTCGACAACAAACGCTGAGCAGCAGGCTGCTGCACCAAACGCTGAGCAGCAGGAGCTGCTGCGAGCCCTCAGACCAACATGCCTGGACCTAGACCCCCAAGAAGCGGGTTCGGCTACCAAATTCGCGCATTAGCTGTGTTGCTTCGAGGCCTACCTGCAAGCCTCAACTGTGACCCTGGACGAAAACAAGCTGGAAATCCTGGCCTCAAAGGTGAGCCACCAAGTTTATACAATAATCCAGGACGCGATGACCTACGCGGCGGCTATCGATCTGCTAAAAGTGCAATACGCACGCCCGGTAAATACGGTCTATGCCAGGCACCTCTTAAGATCCCGCAGACAGCAGCCCGGGGAATTGGTGGAGGCCTTCCTACGGGCACTACGGATACTCAGCCGAGGTTGCGATTGCAAAGAAGTATCAGCCACAGCACATACGGAGGGACTGATCCGAGATGCTTTCGTTGCGGGTCTAAGGTCCGACTACTCCCGGCAGAGACTGTTGGAAAAGGGAGAAATGGTCCTGAGAAAGGCAGTGTCCCTCACGCTCTCGCTCGATGCGGCCCACAGAAATATGGACGCCTTCTCCCCTAACCACTCCACAACGTGGACGCCACAACCTTGGGTCATGGGACCGCCACCTTCAACTGCTGCTGCGATGTCCAAGGCACAGAAATGTTATTTTTGTGGCCAGCCAAAACATCCCAGAGCACGCTGCCCGGCGAGAAACGCTACCTGCTCCGGCTGCGGGAAGAAAGGACACTATGTCAGCGCCTGCAAAGGTAAAACCGCTAACGCCAGCAGCGCCGCGTGCGAACCGTGGGGGCAGCCATCTTGTCCGCCATCTTGGGCTCCCCCAGCCGCGTGGGGATCGGGACCATGGGTGCCGCCATTTTGTCCACCATCTTGGACGTCTCCAACTTCAACCACGGGGGACCCGGACTCAACCACCGCCTCATCTGACGACCACATCGACTCGGTCGACCATACGCTGGCCTCCGTGATGCTGGACCAATCTCTCCCTCATCAACTGTCCAGGTCCATGATGGACATTACGGTAAACGGCCGCGCCACTACCTGCCTTTTTGGCAGCGGGAGCACGGAGAGCTTTATCCACCCCGACACGGTGCGCAGTTACTCTCTCCTGGTCCTGCCGACGCGCCATCAGATCTTTTTGGCTTCCAAAGCCCAGTCAGCGGAGGTCGGTGGCTACTGGGTAGTGACCCTTTCAGTAAGGGGCACAGAATACAAAAATTTTAAACTCCTGGTCCTGCCCCATCTTTGCGCTGCCGTTCTACTGGGGTTGGATTTTCAGTGCCACCTTAAGAGTGTCACATTAGCGTATGATGGACCCCTCCCCCCACTCACAGTCTGCAGCCAGCAGCTTTTAAATCGCCCGCCGCGCACGATTTGCAGCCTCTCCACCCTTAAAGTCCCCCCCCTCCTTGTTCGCTAACCTCACCCACGACTGTAAGCCCATCGCTACCAAAAGCAGGCGTTACAGTGCCGGGGATAGGAGCTTCATTAAATCCGAGGAAGTGAGACTCCTGAAGGAAGGGATTATTGAAAGTAGCACCAGCCCATGGCGAGCACAAGTGGTGGTAGCGAAGACTGGCGAAAAACAGCGCCTAGTTATTGACTACAGCCAGACGATCAATCGCTACACCCAGCTAGATGCATACCCACTCCCCCACATATCTGACATGGTCAATCAGATAGCACAATACCGGGTGTTCTCGACGATTGACCTGAAGTCGGCATACCACCAGCTCCCCATCAGGGCTGAGGACCGCCAGTACACAGCTTTTGAAGCTGACGGTCGTCTCTACCACTTCCTCAGAGTTCCCTTCGGCGTCACCAACGGGGTTTCAGTCTTCCAACGGGAGATGGACCGGATGGTTGACCAGAACACGCTCCAGGCCACTTTCCCCTATCTAGACAACGTCACCATCTGTGACCGCAAGCAGCAGGACCATGATGTTAATCTAGAGAAATTCCTCCGTACGGCCCAGCGGCTGAACCTAACATACAACAAGGACAAATGTATGTTTCGTACCAAGCGCCTTGCCATTCTTGGCTGTGTAGTGGAGAACGGAGTCATTGGCCCCGACCCCGACAGGATGCGCCCCCTTATGGAGCTCCCCCTCCCCCACTGCCAAAAAGCACTGAAGAGATGCCTAGGGTTTTTCTCGTACTATGCTCAGTGGGTGCCCAACTATGCGGACAAAGCCAGACCCCTCATCAAGTCCACCTCCTTCCCCCTGACAGCAGAGGCCTGTGCAGCCTTCACTCTCATAAAAAGAGATATTGCGAAGGCCACAATGCTTGCAGTGGATGAGTCCATCCCTTTCCAAGTGGAGAGCGATGCATCCAACTTTGCCCTAGCTGCAACCCTTAACCAGGCGGGGAGACCCATGGCCTTTTTCTCAAGGACCCTCCAGGGTCCCGAGATTCGACACTCCTCTGTCGAAAAGGAGGCCCAGGCCATTGTGGAAGCTGTGCGACATTGGAGGCATTATCTGGCCGGAAAACGGTTGACCCTGCTCACTGACCAGCGTTCAGTAGCTTTTATGTTTAATAATAAGCAGAGGGGCAAAATCAAGAACGACAAGATATTGAGGTGGAGAATCGAACTCTCCACCTACAAATACGATATCTTGTACCGGCCCGGGAAACTCAATGAACCCCCAGATGCCCTATCACGTGGTACATGCGCCAACGCGCAGGTCGATAGACTGAAGACCCTCCACAATGACCTCTGCCACCCGGGGGTCACCTGGTTTTTTCACTTCATCAAATCCCGTAACCTGCCCTACTCCATCGAGGAGGTCAGGACCATGACCAGGAACTGCCAAATCTGTGACGAGTGCAAACCGCATTTTTATAGGCCAGACAGAGCAAGCCTGATCAAAGCCACGCGCCCCTTTGAACGGCTGAGCGTCGATTTTAAAGGGCCCCTCCCCTCCTCTGACCGCAATGTTTACTTCCTCAACATAATTGACGAGTACTCCCGTTTCCCGTTTGACATCCCTTGCTCAGACATGACCAGTACCACGGTCATTAAATGTCTGAATGACCTCTTCGCCTTGTTTGGTTTCCCTAGCTATATTCATAGCGACAGGGGCTCATCCTTTATGAGCGACGAACTTCGGCAGTACCTGCTCTCGAGAGGTATTGCTACAAGCAGGACCACCAGCTACAACCCCCGGGGGGATGGCCAGGTGGAAAGGGAGAATGCGACGGTCTGGAAGGCAGTCCTTTTAAACTTGAAATCTAAGGGCCTTCCGACCTCTCGCTGGCAGGAAGTCCTCCCTGCGGCGTTACATTCCATTCGGTCACTGCTCTGTACAGCCACCAATGCTACCCCTCACGAGAGAATGTTCTCCTTCCCCAGGAAGTCCACATCGGGGATCTCGTTACTGACATGGCTGACTTCTCCAGGACCCGTCCTACTGCGGAAGCACGTGAGGTCCCATAAGACGGACCCCCTGGTCTAGAGGGTGAGCCTCCTCCATGCCAACCCTCAGTATGCTTACGTGCTGTACCCGGACGGGCGGGAGGACACAGTCTCCATACGAGACCTCGCACCTTCGGGTGCTCCCAAAACACCTCCCTCGCCACCCACCACTACCCACGCCTACACCCAGTACGCTTACGTAGCGTACCCGGACGGGCGGGAGGACACAGCCCCCACATGAGATCTCGCACCTTTGGGTGCCCCTGAAACACTACCATTGCCATCCACCACTACCCACAACCCAACCCCGCTAGACGGCATGCCGCAGCCCCAGGACCCGTCATTGACCACCCAACCACTCAATGAGACGCCAGATTCAACGTTGGATGCTGCACCATCACCGCCGCCACCACGACGATCAGGACAGCATACAAGGCCACCTGATAGACTTACTTACACGAACATTTAGCACACTCCACCCCGCCGGACTCAATTTTAAACAAGGAGTGAATGTGGTAAACCACTGTTATTGTTGTTCACCGCTGTTGTTGTTGTTGCACACTGTTGTACCTATGCATGCCTCAGCATGTCTCTGCTGGCTCCGCCCCTGGCTCCACCCACAGGCCCAGGTATAAAAGTGATTGTCCTGCAGCCCCCTGCCTTCTTGGAACCCAGTCGACCACGAGAGGCATGCTCTGTTCTTTGCTAATAAAAGCCTTTAGTTACTCTCCTAACTCTTCATCTTTTATGAGTGATTGATAGCGCATCAAGTACAGCAGTAAGGATGTCGTACTCCAATTATATAGGGCCTTGGTGAGACCATACCTGGAGTACTGTTTACAATTTAGGTCTCGTTACCTAAGGACAGTTATACTTGCCTTAGAGGGAGTGCAACAAAGGTTCACGAGATTGATTCCTGGGATGGCAGGACTCTCGTATGAGAAGAGACTGAGTGAACTAGGCCTGTATTCTCTTGAATTCAGAAGAATGAGAGGGGATCACATTGAAGCATACACAATTATTACAGGGCTTGATAGGGTGGATGCTGGGAGAATGTTTAACTTTGCTGGGGACTCTAGAACCAGGGACCACAGACTCAGTATAAAGGGTAGTTTACACAGGACAGAGATGAGAAGAAGTTTCTTCACACAGATGGTGGTGAATCTTTGGAATTCTCTACCCCAGAGGGCTGCCGAGGCTCAGTCGTTGGGTATATTCAAAACAGAAGTCGATACATTTCTGACTAGTAAGTGCATCAAGGGATATGGCGATAGGTCCGGTGAATGGAATAGAGGCAGAAGATCAGCCATGATTTCATTGAATGGCCGAGCAGGCTGAAAGGGCCGAAAGGCCTACTCCTGCTCCTATTTCTTATGCTCTTATGTTCTTAGAGTGGAGGTTGCCATCCCCCGTGGGGGCTTCGGGAATCATAGAGGAGGTGGAAATGACTCCAGTGACTCGGGTTACTGATGCACCGAAGCGATCGGTCGGGTTCGCTGACCGATGGTCAAAGCCCCGAATGCTGCCTCCATCCTTTAATTCGAGTGAGTTGGGGCCTGCCTGTCCAGTGCTGGTGTTGCATTTAATAACATAGCGAAGTAGACGGTGGCAGAAATTGCAGCGCACCAAAGCAATTTTCCCTGACGTTCTAGATGGCCCTGACTTTTTCTTAGGCAGCGGGACCTCTACAGCAGCTCGTGTAACCTTGGCAGGTGTCCTAGGGTTAATGGCACGGATCTGAAACTAAGCAGTTCCGGCATGGGCGTGTTCTTGTTCCCACAGGGTGTCTATGGAGACATAAATGCCCGGCGCCTTACAGACCAAAGGTTCAAGGCAGATCAGAAAAAGAATGTTGAAGCCTGGGGAGTTAAAGTATTCCCCTCTACCACCCCTGGTGCGCTAGAAATTGTCATGGAGTTCATACGCAAAGGCAGTCACGCTTTTGGTAGTGCCCTGTTTAGTGTTCGCTATGTGGTGGTGGAAGTAGTTTATGTCCTCCCGCTTGTGCTTGCCATAGTTCGTTTGTATTCCTTTATGGGATGTGGGCGTCGTTGACAACGCCAGAATTCATTGTCCAACTCTAATTGCCCTTGAGAAGGTGGCGGGGAGCCACTTTCTTGAACCGCTGCAGTCCATGTGGTGAAGATACGCCCACAGTGCTGTTAGGTACAGAGTTCCAGGATATTGACCAAGCGGCGATGAATGATCGGCGTTATACTTCTAAATCAGTATGTAGTTTCACTTGGGGGGTAAATTGGAGGTGTTAGTGTTCCCATATGTCTGCTGCCCTTGTCCTTCTGGTGGAAGAGGTCGCGGGTTTGGGAGGTGCTGCCGAAGAAGCCTTGGCGAGTTGCTGCAGAGCATCTTGTAGATGGTACACACTGCAGCCACGGTACGCCGGTGCTGGATGGAATGAATGTTTAAGTTGGTCGATGGGGTGCCAAACAAGCAGCCTTCCTTGTCTTGGATGGTGTCAAGCTTCTTGAATGTTGTTGGTGCTGCACTCATCCAGGCAGGTGGAGAGTATTCCATCACACTCCTTACTTGAGCCTTGTAGATGGTAGAAAGGCTTTGGGTAGCCAGGAGGTGAGACACAAGCCCAGAATGCCTAGCCTCTGACCTGCTCTTCTTGCCACAGTATTTATGTGGCTTGTCCAGTTACGTTTCTATTCAATGCTAACCCCCAGGATGTTGATTGTGGGGATTCGGCGATGGTAATACCACTGAATGTCAAGGGGCGGTGTTTAGATTCCCGCTTGTTGGAGATAAGCATTACCTGGCACTTCTGTGGCGCGAATGTTACCTGCCACTTATCAGCCCAGGTCTTATTGCATGCGGGCATGGACTGCTTCATTATCTGAGGTGTTGTTAATGGCACAGAACACTGCGCAGTCATCAGCGAATGTCCACATTTCTGACCTTATGTTGGAGGGTACATCATTGATGAAGCAGCTGAAGATAGTTGAGCCTAGTTCACCGCCCTGTGGAACTCCAGCCACGATATCCTGGGGCTGTGATGATTGACCTTCAATCACCACAACCATCTGCCTTTGTGCTAGTTATGACTGCAGCCAGTGGAGCACTTTCATCGTGATTCCCATTGACTTCAGTTTTACTAGGGCTCCTTGATGCCACAGTCAAGCATTGCCTTGATGTCAAGGGCTGTAACTCTCACCTCACCTGTGGAATTTAGCTCCTTTGTCCATGTTTGGACCAAGGCTGTAATGAGGTCGGGAGCCGAGTGGTCTTGAAGTAACACATCAGTGAGCAGGTAATACGGGAGTAAGTGCTGCTTGATAATACTGTCGATGAAACCTTCCAGCACTTTGCTGATGATTGAGAGTAGACTGATGGGGCAGAAATGGCCTGCTTGGATTTGTCCTGCTTTTTGTAGACAGGACATACCTGGGCACTTTTCTACATTGTCGGATAGGCGCCAGTGTTGTAGCTGTATGGAACAGATGGCTAGAAGCGCAGCTAGTTCTGGACGACAGGTCTTCAGCACGATAGCCGGGATGTTGTGGGGGCCCAAAGCCTTTGCTGTATCCAGTGCGCTCAGCCGTTTCTAGTTAAAACGTGGGGTGAATCGAATTGGCTTCTGTGATGGTGGGGACCACGGGTTTAGGCCGATATGGATCATTCACTCTGCAGTTCTGGCTGAAGATTCTTGCAAACGCTTCAGCCTTATTGTTTGCACTCACGTGCTGGTCTCCACAATTATTGAGAAA
Organism: Somniosus microcephalus; assembly: GCF_052327205.1. Taxonomy (NCBI): domain Eukaryota; kingdom Metazoa; phylum Chordata; class Chondrichthyes; order Squaliformes; family Somniosidae; genus Somniosus; species Somniosus microcephalus. The sequence continues at coordinate 14,311,945 of NW_028225182.1, read as the reverse complement.
GAGGATATTCATCGAGCCTCCTCCTCCCGTTAGTTGTTTAATGGCCCACCACCATTCACGACTGGATTTGGCAGGCCTGAAGAGCTTTGATCTGATCCGGTGATTGTGGGATATCTTAGCCCTCTCGATAGCATGCTGCTTCCGCTATTTAGCATGCATGTAGTCACGTGTTGCAGCTACCCCAGGTTGGCTCCTCCTTTATAGCTACGCCTGCTGCTCCTCCTGGCATGCTCTTCTACACTCATTATTGAACCAGATTTACTCCCCTGGCTTGATGGTAATGGTAGAGTGAGGGATATGCCAGGCATGAGTTTACAGATTGTCGTGGAATACCATAATCTGCTGCTGATATCCCACAGCGCATCATGCATGCCGAGTTTTGAGCTGCTAGATTTGTTCTGAATCTATCCCATTTAGCACACTGGTATTGCCACACAACACAATGGAAAGTTTCCTCAGTGTGAAGACGGGACTTCGTCTCCACAATGACTGTGCGGTGGTCACTGCTGCCAATGCTCTCATGGTCAGATGCACCTGCAACAGGTAGAATGGTGAGGACGGGGTCAAGTAGGTTTGTCCCTCGTATTGGTTCTCTCACCACCTGTCGCAGGCCCAGACTAGCAGATATGTTCTTCAGGACTTGACCAGTTCGGACAAAAGTGGGGTACCGAGCCATTCTTCGTGATGGACATTGAAGTACCCAACCCAGAGTGCATTCTGTGCCCTTGCTACTCTCAGTGCTTTTTCCAAGTGCTGTTCATCATGGAGGAGCACTGATTCATCAGCTGAGGGAGGGTGGCTGGTGGTAATCAGCAGTTGGTTTCCTTGCCCATGCTTGACCTGAAGGCATGAGTCTTCATGGGGTCCAGAGTCAATGTTGAAGACACCCCGGGCGACTTCTTTCCGACTGTATACCTTTGTTTCACAGGAATTGCCCAGGGATGTTGATGGAGGAATTTGGGACATTGGCTGAAAGTTATGATTCTTTGAGTAAGAATATGTCAGGCTATTGCTTGACTAATCTGGGCGAAAGCTCTCCCAATTTTGGCACAGTTCCACAGATGTTGGTGAGGAGGACTTTGCAGTGTTGACGGGGCTGTTTGTGCCGTTGCTGTTTCCGTAGCTGGTGCTGAGGTGGTCCACCAGTTTTATTTTTGTTGTTTTGTTTTGTAGCGGTTTGTTACAACTGGGAGGCTTGCTTGGCCATTTCAGAGGGCAGTTAAGAGTCAACCACATTACTGTAGGTCTGGGGTCACATGTAGCCCAGACTGCGTAAGGACGGCAGATTTCCTTCCCTAAAGTAATCAGATGAGTTTCTACGACAATCCGATATTTTCATGGTCACTATTACTAATATTAGCTTTTTATTCCAGATTTATTTAATTAATTGAATTTAAATTCCCCAGCTGCCTTGGTGGGATCTGAACTCACGATCCTCGATCATTATTCCAGTACTCTGTATTACTAGACCACAATCTCGTCTACCACGTCAAACACCAGAATGTCCTGATCCATTTCTTGTTTTAATTCTGAGGGAGAAGCAGACATGAGGACCTGTTTAATGTCGCCCCCTTCTAGTTCTGGGTGGGTGATTATAAAAATCCTCCTCCGCTGCCTGAGGTCGTTGGGACTGGTGTTCATGTCCATCATCGCTAAGTAATCTTTTCGAACCCTGACCTCAACAGCGGAAAGGGGCCTATGCATGGTTGTGGTGACCGTTTCCCTTTGACAATAGTGGTCGAGGAGAAGAATTGAACGCCTTTCACCTCTTCATTAGCTCTTCAGTGTCAGCTGTGACTCTGTTGATAGCACACTCGCCTCTGAGTCATGAAGGTTGTGGATTCAAGTCCCACTCACGGGACCTGAACAGATAAAGTTGGTTCACACTGCAGTGGAAGTGCTGCACTGTTGGAGCTGTCATTTTTCGGCTGAGACGTTAAACCGTGTCACCGTCTGCTCTCTCAGGTGGACGTAAATGATCCCACAGCATTAGTTCGAAGAAGAGCAGGGGTGTTATCCCTGGTGTCCAGGCCAATATTTATCCCTCAAAAAACATAACAAAAAAAAACATATTTTCTGGTCATTATCACAATGCTGGTTGTGGGCTGCCGCGTTTCATGCATTACAACAGTGACTACATTTCAAAAGTACTTCATTGGCTATAAAGCGCTTGAGACGTCCTGGGTCGTGAAAGGCGCTATATAAATGCAAGACTTTTTTTCTTCAATCTGGCACTGAGCCTGATGGGCAGCATTGATTCGAGTGACCACACACACATCTATTGCCTTGTTTGCTTTGTTTGCTTCACCATCCTTGTCCGGTGGAGGCGGAGCAGAGGGAGCAGATGGAGTGCGGTCCTTTGCTATATTGTCCCAGCAAAGGCCGGGATCTTTTGGTTTGATTTTGGAGACAGCAGCCACCACTGGCCGTTGTTCACCGACTGCTGCCTGCAGCTGTTGTTTTTTTCTGAGCACGGGCCATGGTCTGCCTCATGGGAGGCAGTGATTTGGCACTGGGTTAATTCCCTTCACGCTCCCCCTGCATCCTCGAGCCCCTCACACAATCTGGTGTTTTCTGCCTGTAGTTGAATATTCTGCTTGAGCATTTGATATAGTTTCTATTGTGTGCACTGCATTTTGCCATGAGTATTTTGCTCCCACCTCAACTGGTTGCGAAGGGCAGAAAGGTTCTCTCGCCATTCACTTCTTTCTCTCCGCATCTGGCTTACTAAATGTTTTAAATCTTAGCTTTCCCTATTTAACTGGGCAGCGTAGAAGTGTACCCTGTAAGCTAACCTATCTCGCCCTCTCTTTATTTTAAGTATTTTTTTCTGAATATCCTCAGAAATTTTATGCAGGGTGTAATCATAGTTCCCGTTACCATCTTCCTAGATTTTGAGGAGCTATGCTGCTGCGGACGAGCCATCTTTTTCTGCCAGGCTCTCTACCAGCTGTTCTCGGTGGTGTGCCAATGCCATTGTATCTCTGGTTTTAGCTTTACCCCACTCTCTCCCTCTCCCTTCTTTCACGGAGTCTGCTACTTAGTCTTTTGTGATGATCACTCACGACCAATCCATTCGGTTTCCACAACATTACAACTCCCAACTCTATGATCCCACTTATGATACCACTGTAAGATTTGGACCACAGGTCACACACAGATTACCCAAAGGATCTTAGGAGTTGTAAGGCATTTTATTCAGGAGCGGCAGTTTAAGCTAAGTGCAACGCGCAATCAAGATAGACATACGACCATGACAATCAGCTGTTATCGGTCCCGATTGGACAGATGGCTGGCGCGCACAAACAGCTCCTCCCTTGCCTTCACCATCTGTGCCAACAGCTCATTTACTCTCCTTTCAGGGGTTGGGGGGAGTCTAGGTTAGATTACCAAAGATCCAGTCAACAACCTTTGTAGCACACAAACAGCAGACAGCGAGTCTGGAATCAATGTCACGTCAATGGAGCAAAATGTTGTAACATCTGCAGGGAACCAAGAACATCAGCAAATTCTAAGCATCTCTCCATTTATTCTGACAGCGGTCTGAAGAGGTTTTTTTCATCTCAAATTATTTCTTCCAATTTCATTCAAGAGTGGAGGGTGACCTCATAGAGTTATTTAAAATTATGAAAGGATTTGATAGATTGGATACAGAGAGAATGTTCCCACTTGTGGGGAACAGCATAACTAGAGGCCATTATGATAAGACAGTCACGAAGAAATGAAATAAGGATTTCAGAAGAGAATTCTTCACCCAGCGAGTGGTCACAATGTGGAACTCGCTACCAGAGGGAGTCGTTGAAGTGAATAGTATAGATAGATTTAAGGGGAGACTAGATATGCACATGATGGAGAAGGGAAGAGGGGGATATGCCGATAGATTTAGATGAGGAAAGATGGGAGGAGGCTTGAGCGGAACATAAACACTGGCACGGACTGATTGAGCCGAATGGCCTGTTTCTGGCTGTATATCCTATGTAATCCTATGTTCTAGTAGCCATGGCATTAGGTGGCTCGCCAGGTGAATTTACGGTCAATGGTGCACCCCATGATGTTGATGGTGGGAAAATCGGTGAAGCTGATGCAATTGAATGTCAACGTGAGGTGGTTATGACATCTGTTGTTTGAGTTGGTCATTGCCTGCCACTTGAGTAAGATGCCCTAGTTGTGTGTACACATATACTTCATGTTAGAAAATGGATTAATCTCATATGATTAATCTTTTTGTTTTATGTTTACTTATAGATAGCCTGCAGATTTCTGTTAGAAGTAATGAAATGTTTGAAGCTGTTCATTCACAGAATTCTTTTGGGTTTAACGGGTCAAGGTATTATTTAGCTGACCGAGCTGTTTAGCTTCTGCTGAATTTGCAGGATGTGTGAATCGTGCCTGTTAAATTCTTTCTGTTGCACATTGTGAACCGAGATAGACAAGGCAGTCCTGAGATAGGAAGTGGGACAATAGACTAGAATAGTAAACAAAATTGGCATCAGGTGTTTTGTACGAACCACCTGAATTACGGGGTCTTGTTCACAATAACAGTTATAAGGATATAATTCATTACAGCAAATTAAATAAAAAAATATTTTTTGAAAAATAAATTATTGTTTTTATCCAAACAAATATTTGTGAATAGCTCTGCGCAAGGGAAAGTTAATTTCTAATCAGTTCAGTAGATCTGTCAATGCATACCTTGACCGAGCACATGTTACAGGTTTTCATGCATGCTCAGTGCATGCGGAAGCACAGAACATGCAGGTCCTTTCAGAAGGCTCATGATGTTATACGCTGAGCATACACCATCATTGGGAATGCAAATTCCGGGCCAATGTTTAACTGTTATCAGGCTATAATATATCATCTGAGACAGTGTGCATTACTGGCGTCCTATAAATCTGTATAGCTTTCCATACAAATTGGCGGAAAATGTCGGAATAGAAAGGATTGATGATGTTTAGGCCTCTACCCAAGTGAAACAATGGGAAATATCCTTTATGTTTCTGCATGTCTACTGCTCAATGTCTGGACTGCGACGAACACAATAAACGGATTACTTTGAAACAATATTTCCTTTGTCAGATTATAATTGTTTTACATTGATATAGTGTGAATGTTACTTGTTACTTATCAGCTGAAGCCTGGATGATGTCCAAGTCGTGCTGCATGCGGTAAGGGACTACTTCATTATCTGAGGAATTGGCAATGGTGGAGTAAAGCTAGTTAACACTTCTACGCAGAAAGGTCGAAAAAGTTTGGAATGTTCTTCTGCAAATGGCAATTGATGCCAGGTCAATTGTTAATTTTAAATCTGAGATTGATAGACTTCAGTTAACCAATGGTATTAAAGGATATGGTGACAAGGCATAATTATGGATTTAAGTCACATATCAGCCATGCTCTCATTGAATGACGGAACAGGCTCAATGGGCGAAATGGCCTACTCCTCTTCCTATGTTGCTCTGATCCTTTGTTCCTGTAACCTTTGCTGGGATCGCCATCCTTTGTATCTGGATTTATGCGGGTTTATGGAGACCACCAGCAGCCACAGCGGTGAGTGGATAAAGTGCAATCATCGGCGAACGTTCACTTCTGACCTTATGATGGAGGGAATTTCATTGGTGAAGCTGCTGAAGTAAGCTGGGCCTAGGACACTGCCTTGAGTAACTCCTGCAGGGAGGCCCTGGGTCCAAAAATGATTGGGTTCCGATAACTGTGACAATTCTGGGCATCACACCTCAGGAAGTATATATATATATATTCTCAGCTGATCAGAGTGAGCTATTCCAAAGTGTCGGTCGTGCCTGATGGACCTGAATGAACGTTTTGAAAGAGGTGACTGAGGTCGTGGACAGGTGCATGTCTATGTTATTGACATGGAATCCAGAAGACATTCAATAAAATACCTCATAAGAGATTGTTAGTCCCACAGCCGTCTTTATTCGGGCCTCAAACATTAGCTATATTCATTAATGATTTCTATTATGGGATAGAGAGCGACATAAACAAGTTTGCCGATGATGCAATGATAGGCGGCATTTTAAGCACTGTAGATATAAGAATAACATAACAAAGATATATTAAAAGGTTAAATAAATGTGAATAAAGCTGTTACAAATGAATTTCAATGTAGACAAATTAGTGGTCATCCACTTTGAACATAAAAATGATAGAACAGGGTACTTTATAAATGGTGTAAACCTAGAAACAGTGGAGGTTCAAAGATACTTGGGAATCCATGAGCATATGTCTTTAAAGTATCATGGACAGGTGCAGGAAATAATCAAAACGCCTGATGGAATGCTGGTGTTTATATCTAGAGGTCTAGAATAGAAGGTGATAGAAGTTATGGTACAGCTATACATCGCCATGGTTACACCACACTTTGAGAACTGTGAGCAGTTCTGGGCACCACACCGTAGGAAGGATATATTGACCTTGGGGGGAATGCAGTGTATGTTTACCAGTATTATGCCTGGCCTCCAAGCGTTAAATTACAAAGAGAGATTACACAAACTAGTGTTAAATATCCTGGAATTTAGCAGGTTAAGGGATGATTTAATCAAAGTTATCAAGATATTAAGGGGAACTGATAGTGTCGATAGGGAGGAATTATATGGTTGGTGAATCTAGGACTGTGGGCAGAATCTAAAAATTAGAGCCAGGCATTTTAACAGTAAAGTTAGTTAGCACTTTTACACATAAAGGTCGAAAAAGCTGGAATGTTCTTCTGCAAATGGCAATTGATGCCAGGTCAATTGTTAATTTTAAATCTGAGATTGATAGACTTCAGTTAACCAATGGTATTAAAGGATATGGTGACAAGGCATAATTATGGGTTTAAGTCACATATCAGCCATGCTCTCATTGAATGACGGAACAGGCTCAATGGGCGAAATGGCCTACTCCTCTTCCTATGTTGCTCTGATCCTTTGTTCCTGTAACCTTTGCTGGGATCGCCATCCTTTGTATCTGGATTTATGCGGGTTTATGGAGACCACCAGCAGCCACAGTGGTGAGTGGATAAAGTGCGGCCCAAGAGCGGACCTGAATTAAATCAGTGGCAGCGGCGAGAGGATAAAGAGCAACTCTGGAGCAGACCTGAATTAAAGCAGTGGCAGTGGTGAGAGGACAAGGAGCAGTCCTGGAGCGGACCTGAATTAAAGCAGCAGCAACAGTGAAAGGATAAAGAGTGGCCCGAGAGCGGACCTGAATTAAAGCACTGGCAGCAGCGAAAGGATAAAGAGTGGCCCTGGAGTGGACCTGAATTGAAGCAGTGGCAGCGGTGTGAGGATAAAGAGCGGTCCTGCAGCGGACCTGAATTAAAGCAGCAGCAGCAGTCAGAGGAGAAAGAGTGGCCCTAGAGTGGACCTGAATTAATGCAGCGGCAGCGGTGAGAGGATAAAGAGCGGCCCGAGAGCGGACCTGAACTAAAGCAGCGGCAGCGGCGAGAGGATAAATAGCGGCCCTGGAGAGGACCTGAATTAAAGCAGCGGCAGCAGTGAGAGGATAAAGAGCGGCAAGAGAGCGGACCTGAATTAAAGCAGCAGCAGCGGCGAGAGGATAAAGAGTGGAAAGAGAGCGGACCTGAATTAAAGCAGCAGCAGCGGCGAGAGGATAAATAGCGGCCCTGGAGTGGACCTGAATATTATAGCAGTGGCAGCAGTGAGAGGATAACTAGCGGCCCTGGAGTGGACCTGAATTAAAGCAGCAGCAGCGGTGAGAGGATAAAGAGCGGAAAGAGAGCGGACCTGAATTAAATCAGCGGCAGCGGTGAGAGGATAAAGAGCGGCCCCAAAGCGGACCAGAATTAAATCAGCGGCAGCGGTGTGAGGATAAAGAGTGGCCCGAGAGCGGACCAGAATTAAAGCAGCAGCAGCGGTGTGAGGATAAAGAGCGGCCCGAGAGCGGACCTGAATTAAAGCAGCGGCAGCGGTGTGAGGATAAAGAGTGGCCCGAGAGCGGACCTGAATTAAAGCAGCGGCAGCGGCGAGAGGATAAAGAGCGGCCCCAAAGCGGACCAGAATTAAAGCAGCGGCAGTGGCGAGAGGATAAAGAGCGGCCCCAAAGCGGACCAGAATTAAAGCAGCGGCAGCGGCGAGAGGATAAATAGCGGCCCTGGAGTGGACCTGAATTAAAGCAGTGGCAGCGGTGAGAGGATAAACAGCGGAAAGAGAGCGGAGCTGAATTAAAGCAGCGGCAGCGGTGAGAGGATAAAGAGCGGAAAGAGAGCGGAGTTGAATTAAAGCAGCAGCAGCGGTGTGAGGATAAAGAGCGGCCCCAAAGCGGACCAGAATTAAAGCAGCGGCAGCGGTGTGAGGATAAAGAGCGGCCCCAAAGCGGACCAGAATTAAAGCAACAGCAGCGGTGAGAGGATAAAGAGCGGCCCGAGAGCGGACCTGAATTAAAGCAGCAGCAGCGGTGAGAGGATAAAGAGCGGAAAGAGAGCGGACCTGAATTAAAGCAGTGGCAGCAGTGAGAGTATAAAGAGCGGCAAGAGAGCGGACCTGAATTAAATCAGCGGCAGCGGTGAGAGGATAAAAAGCGGCAAGAGAGCGGACCTGAATTAAAGCAGTGGCAGCGGTGAGAGGATAAAGAGCGGCCCTGGAGTGGACCTGAATTAAAGCAGTGGCAGCGGTGAGAGGATAAAGAGTGGCCCGAGAGCGGACCTGAATTAAACCAGTGGCAGCAGTGCGAGGTTCCATATAAAAAACATCCTCCAAGGATGATGTCGCAGGCAGAGCAGGTAGGTGATTTGTTGGTGAGTATTACAGCCTGTTTTTGCTCTCTAAGTTAAGGATGGCATTAAATTAAGGAGCTGAGAAACTTTTACTTGCTAGTACTTATAACATTAATAAATTAAATTAAATTAAATAATCAAAGAATAAACCTAAAATAACGATTGAATAAAATCGTTAAGGATTTAATTCATTAATAAATAAAACAAGGTTAGAGATGACAGGGCAGGTGGTGTGTCATAACTGCAGCATGTGGGAGTCTGTGCAGGGCATCGCAAACCTGAGTAACCACATCTGCAGTAAGTGTCTGCAACTCGAGGAACTTCAGCTCAGAAATGTTGAGCCAGACTACGAGCTGCAGACACTGCAATGCATCAGGTAGGGTGTGAGTTACATGGCCACTTTGTTCCAGGGGGCAGTCACACACATTAGGTTAAGTAGGACTTTAGAGTTCTTCAATGGTCAGGGACAGGAGGTTGTGAATGAGAATCAGGAAGGTATGGGGATCCAGGATGCAGTAATGGAGGAGCCTCTCCCCTGGATATTGTCCAACAGGCACGAAAAGGACTGCAGGGAGGATGGGCAATCTGACCTTCACGCTGTGTTATAGGAGGGCATCCAACTGTGGGGAGAAGGAAAGAATGTGGCAGTAGTACCGGAGAGTATACTCAGGGGCTAGAAACTATTCTCTGCAGCCACGAAAGAGAGTCCCAAAGGCTGTGTTAACAGCCCAGTGCCAGGGTTATAGATATCTCCTCGCAGCTGGAAAAGACCTTGGGGTGAGAGGGGGATGATCCAGATGTCGTGGTCCACGGTAGAACCAACGACATAGGTAGAACTAACAGTGAGATTCTGTTGAGGGAGTTTGAGGAGCTAGGGACTAAATTAATAAGCATAACAACAGAGGTAATAATGTCTTGATTTCTGCCTGAGTCATGTGCAAATTGGCATAGAGACAAGCAGATCAGGGTGTTAGATGCATGGCTCAAAGAGTGGTGTGGTCAATCGGGGTTTTAATTCATGGGGCACTGGCACCAGTACTGGGGAAAGTCGGAGCTTTTCCGTCTTGATGGGCTCCAGTGAAACCGGGCTGGGACTACCGTCCTGGTGAATCGAATAACTGGGGTTGTAGATAGGGCTTTAAACTAGAAGAGTGGGAGAGGTCAGGTGAGGGGACATTTAGAAATCTAAAGAGAAAGGTCAGGGAAATAGAGCAGTGCAGCGATTTGGGTAAGAATAAACAGTGTGTGACAGGAACGGATAGGCAGTTTAACGATAGCAGTGCAGCAGAGATTAAGGTCAAAGCAGGGAATAATGGTAAATAAAATAAATTAAAGGCACTTTATCTGAATGCATGAAGCATTCGTAACAAGATAGATGAACTAATGGCACAAATAAAGATACATGGGTTTGATCTAATTGCCATTACAGAGACATGGTTGCAAGTTGGCCAAGGTTGGGAACTAAATTTTCCAGCTACTTGACGTCTCGAAAGGACCACCAGAATGGAAAAGATGGGGGAGTAGCTCTGATATGAAAGGATGACACAAGGGCACTAGCGGGAAAGGATCTTGTCCTGGAAGATCAGGAAGTAGAACCAGTATGGGTAGAGATAAGGAATAATAAGGGGCAGAAAACATTTGTAGTATATAGGCCCAGGCCTGACAGTTAATGTATCCTTGGAAAGAATATTAATCAAGAAATAGTAAGAGCTTGCAACAAAGGTAATGCAATAATCTTGGGGGACTTTAATCTTCACATAGGCAGGACAAATCAAATTGGCAAAGGTAGCCTGGAGGACGAGTTCATGGAATGCATTTGGGACAGTTTAATATAACAATATATCATGGAACCAACTAGGGAACAGGCTATTTTAGAACTTGTACAGTGTAATGAGACAGGGCTAATTAGCCATCTCATAATAAAGGATCGTCTGGGGAACAGTAAACATAATATGATAAAATTCCACTTTAGTTTTGCGAGTGACTTGCCTAAGTCCAAAACTAGATTTTTAAATTTTAATAAAGGCATTTACCGAGGTACGAGGGACGAATTGGCTCAGGTTGATTTGAAAAATAGCTTAAAAGTTATGCTGTGAGATAAGCAGCGGCTAGCATTTAAAGAAATATTTCATAATTCTCAACAAAAATACATTCAATTGAGAACCAAAAACTCCAGGGGAAAAGTGATCCAACCACTGAAAAATAAAGAAGGTAATCATAGAATTTGATTGAATGAAGTAGCTTATAATGTTGCAAATAATAATAGTAAGCCTGCAGATTGGGAGAGCTTCAGTTTGTAAGTGCTTCTACAAGTATGTAAAAAGGAGGAGAGTAGCAAAAGTAAACGTTGGTTGCTTAGAGGCTGAGACAGGAGAAATTATTATGGGGTATAAAGAAATGGCTGAAACGTTAAACAAATATTTTGTATTTGTCTTCAGAGTAGAAAACACAAAAGGCACACCAACCGCGGTGCGAAACAAAGGTCGAATGAGGGTGAGGAACTTGATGTAAATAATATAAGTAGAGAAAAAAGTACTAGAGAATCTAAGGGGACTAAAAGCCAATAAATCCCCTGGACCTGACGGCCTACATTCCAGGGTTCTAAAAGTGGTGGCTAAAGAGATAGTGGATGCATTGGTTTTGATAGTCACAAATTCCCTAGACTCTAGAATGGTCCCACCGGATTGCAAGGTCACAAATGTAACACAGCTATTAAAGAATGGAGGGAGAGAAAAAACAGGGAACAACAGGTCAGTTAGCCTGACATCAGTCTTCGGGAAAATGCTGGAATCCGTTGTTAAGGAAGTGGTATCAGGGCACAAGAAAATCATAAAGTGATTAGGCAGAGTTAATATAATTTTATGAAAGGGAAATCGTGTCTGATAAATTTTTAGAGTTTTTTGAGGATGTGACTAGAAGTGTAGATACAGGGGAACCAGTGGATGTAGTATATTTGGATTTCCAAAAGGCATTCGATAAGGTGCCACATAAAAAGTTATTACACAAAATTAGGGCTCACGAATTTGGGGGTAATTTAGCAGCAAGAATAGAGGATTGGTTTAGGGACAGAAAACAGAGTAGGGATAAACAGATCATTTCCAGGTTGGCAGCCTGTAACTAGCTGGGCTGCCGCAAGGATCAGTATTGTGGCCTCAATCCTTTACAATCTATATTAATGACCGAGCTGAGGGAACCGAGTGTAATTTATCCAAGTTTGCTGATGATACAAATCTAGATGGGACAGTAAGCTGTGAGGAGAATGCAAGGAGGCTTGAAGGGGACAAAGACAGGCTAATGAGTGGGCAAGAACATGAACACAAATAATATGCAAAGGGCTTTAGATACACAAATTATTGGGAAATAAATTGGCAAATGGAGTATAATGGAGGGAAATGTGAGTTTATTCACTTTGGGAGGGGGAATAGAAATGCAGAATATTTTTTAAATGGTGAGAAACTTTCAAATGTTGGTGTTCAGAGAGACTTGGCTGTCCTCCTGCAAAAACACAGAAAGCTAGCATGCAGGTGCAGCAAGCAATAAGGAAGGCAAATGGCATGTTGGCCTCTATAGCAAGGGGCTGGAGAATTAGAGTAAGTAAGTTTTGCTACTATTTCACAGGGCCTAGGTGAGACCATACCCCGTGTACTGTGCACAGTTTTGGTCTCCTTATCTAAGGAAGGATATACTTGCCTTGGAGGCAGTGCAACGAATGTTCACCACATTGATTCCTGTGGATGAGAGGGCGCTCCTCTGATGAGTGGTTGTGTAGAATGGGTCTATACTCTCTGGAATTTAGACGAATGAGAGTTGATCTCATTGAAGCATACAAGATTCTGCAGAGGTTTGACAGGGTAGATGCTGAGAGGTTGCTTCCCCTGGCTGTAATGTTTAGAACTTGGGGACATAGTCTCAGGATAAGAGGTGGGGCGGAGCAGGCTCGAAGGGCCGTATGGCCTACTCCTGCTCTTATTTCTCATATCTGGGTTCATTCGGGTTTAATGGAAACAACAGCCTATATAACTGGGTTTACTAAAGTGAAGTACTGCGGATGCTGGAAATCTGAAATAAAAACAGAATATGCTGGAAATTCTCAGCAGGTCAGGCTGCACCTGTAGAGAAAGAAACAGATTTAACGTTTCACCTCGATGACACTTCGTCAGTTTTGAGTCAGAACGTAGGTTCAGGTCCCAGTCCAGACTCGTAGGTGCCGTCTTTTGGATGATAATTTGAACCGACACCCCGTCTGCACTCTAAAGTGGACGGAAAAGATCTCATGGCTCTCTTTCGAAGAAGAGGTGGTGAGTTATCCCCGGAATTCTGGATAATATTTAATCCTCAAAGTAATTAAAAAGCATATTGTCTGGTCATTATCACATTGCTGTTTGTGGGAGCTTGCTGTGCATAAATTGGCTTCTGTGTTTCCTACATTACAACTGTGACTACACTCCAAAAGTACTTCGTTGGCTTTAAAGTGCTTTGAGACGTCAGGTCGTCATGAAAATCGTTATTTTGCCTTAACCTCTGCCCGCCCCCACACTCTACTCCTGATCATCTCTCTCTCTGTAATTTCTCCCATCAGCCTGACCCACAACAATCCCATTTCAGCTAGGAGTCTCACCACCATCTTAATCAGAATGATTGCCCATATACAGCACGGGCACATCTGCCGCCACAACCCTGACCACGTACTAAACACCACTGACACTCATATCTGTGCCAATTTCATCTCCGAACTCAAGATTCCCAATAACCTTCTGGTCGGCCTCCTGTCATCCACTTCCAAGACATTAAAATCATTCTAACCTCTGCTACCCATATCCTACCACAGACCAAGACACACACGCTATCACCTCAGTCGTTGCTGAATAGATTCACTACTTGTACGCCAAAATCTCAACGTCTTATAGTGTGTATGTAAGTCCATCACTGTCCTCGTTCCTCTGTATCTCTATAGACTAATCGGGTGCTGCAACCCTCCTCACAATATTCGTATCCTATAACTCCCATCTCTTGTACATTCCCTTTCCCGTCAGCTGTCTGGGATTCGATTGTGAAATGTACTCATTAAAAACAACAGCAACAACTTATATTTGCATAGCGCCTTTTAAGTAGCAAAACATCACAAGGTGCGTCAGAGTAGCGTAATCGCACAAAATTTGACAACCAGACATACAAGAAGCTATTAGGACAGTTGACCAAAATCTTGCTCCAAAGTTAGATTTCAAGGAGCGTTTTAATGAGAAGGGAGAGGTAGAGAGGCAAAGTTTATGGGGAGAATTGCAGAGCTTATGGCTTAACACCACTCTCCGCACCTCCCTCTCACCCTTTATTATATTGATTAATAAACCTCCCCTTTGACTAAGGTTTTGCTCAGTTCATATTATCTCCTTCTTTATTATGAGGGCTATCTCTTAATTGTCTGAAGCATCAAGAGAGCATTTTCTACATTAAATGAGCAACGTAAGAATAAGGTCTTGATGCTAATGCAATGTAGATTCCTAGAATTAATATCGTCACATGGTCTTGGCATAAATTAGTCAGTCCCACAATGCAATGGTTAATATTAGAGGTTAGATATGATTCAGTGCTGGTCAGCGAGATGGAGTGGCAGGCGGATGGGTAGCGATCCGCTAAATACGTGAGGCGGGGTAGTGATATGGATAGTATTGGCTCAATAGGCGAGTCAGTGCAGGTCACGGAGATGGAGCAGGTACTAGAACGGGTAATACTTGGCTCAATAGATGAAACAATGCTCGGCATGAGATAGAGCGAGTAATGGAATGGTTATTAGTGGGCTCAGTAGGTGACTTGCGGCTAGTCAGTGAGATGGAGAGTGTAGTGGTATGGATAGTATTAAGCTCAATATGTGAATCAGTTCTCATCAGTGAGATCGAGGAGGTATTGCCAAGTGCTGTATTAGCGTTTTTAGTTGAATTAATTCTAGTTAGTTAGATGGAAGGGTAGCGGAATTGTTGACTACTAGTTTCTGTAAATGAATAGATGCAGCTCCCTGAGATCTAGATAGAGTAAAGGAACTAGGATTAGGCGAGTTACTGCTGAAGGTTCATTGAATTGACCTGTACTGTAATGTACATCCCACTGATTAGTGAAGGAGTCAAGTTGTGCTCATATATTTGGTGAAATAATTGATACATCACAGGCCAAAAAGGCAAATGCACGAGCAGAATGGGGAAGGTGACTGTTGATCTTTCATGGCAAGATTTGCCACACAAGCCTTTTCTTATTAGAACTGTAAGGAAACACTGGTGTGCACCAGAATCTCCATGGTACAATCAGTTAGTAGACGGAGTGAGTGGCAGAGTGCTGAATTTGCAGCTTGGCAGTTCCATGCAGGTCGGAAGTAGCTGAAGGTGTGGGTGGCACGCTTGTTGAAATAGTCTCCGTCCAATATCGATATAGCCCTGGAAAAGAAGCAGTGGAATACAACACTTGATGTGCTGATCTCAATCCCTCTCCCTGTTAATTAAATAGAAATATTATTTTTTAGATTACTTAATAATATCCGATCGCTAGGATTTCTGCATTTTCTTCCGGCCAGTGCTAGTTCCAATCTTGCCTACATTGCAAGGATGAGTATATTTTCTGTCTTGCTTTCTTGCGTTCATATATTCTTTCTTCTTTCTTACTTATTATTATTCTTTGCTTCTTCCATTCGTTCTACACTACATACATTTTATGACGGGTGTCATCAACTGGAGTAGATGTGACCACGGTGAATGCATTTCATGAATGAGGGGGCCCAGAATAAATGGTCAGACTATGGTTTATAAATTGTTAAAACAGAGGGAGAATGCTGCGGATGCTGGAAAACTAAAATAAAGGCAGAACATCCCGGAAAAAATCAACAGGTCAGGCAACATCTATGGAATTTACACCGCAGGGATTTGAGGGTGTGGTGCACACCAGTGTCTCCTCATAGTTCTTATAAGAAAAGGCATGTGTGGCAATTCTTGTTCGTATTGTGAGACTTGTATGAGTTTATGAATGTACAGCATTTATCCTGGTATTCGGGGCTTCCTCTGTTTGGGAATTCGACTGTTGTTGTTAAAAGTCTTGTTGTAAAAGTTGTTGACAGCATCAGTTTGTTCCCTGACCATAATTAAACCCAATCAGCACGACAGCCGACTTTCTGACCAGATGGATTCGCTCTCCTATAAATAATTTGAATCTTCTCAATGTGTCAATCAGAGAATTGCTCCCAGCATCAGCACCAGCCATCGAATCATCGATTCTAACAGAGAGTGTAAAATGTCTCTTGGTTTTCTAATCAAGCTCAAGATACTATGGGCAGTTTGTGATATACAAAATATTTATTATCCCACCCTGGCTGTGGTAGGTGTCCCACATAATTTACCAACTAGTGTGTGAGATCTTTGTCTGGCTGTCTAGTTTCTTTCTTTCTTTCTTACTTTCTTTCTTTCCTCATTCTTTCTTGCTTTCTTTCCGTCTTTCTTTATCTATTTCCATCTTTCCCTTTTTCCTTCTTACTTCATTATTAATTACTTTCTTCTTTTCTTGCTAGCTTTCTTTCATCTTCATATCTAGTATACTTTCTGTCTAATCTTCTTTATTTCTATCTCTCTCTCTCTCTTTCTTCTTTTTATGGTTTTCCAGCTTCCTTTCTTTTGTGTGTTCAAAATGCCCCATTCTCTACTAGTTTTTTGTGAAATGCAGTCTAGTAATAGCAATGTTTTCTTTCTGTCTTTTGTTCTTTCTTACTCTCTTTCTTTCTTTTTTCTTTCTATCTTTCTCTCAGTCTTTCCTTCTATCCTTCTATCTTTCTATCGTTCAATCCTTCTTTCTTTCTATATTTCTTACATTCTTTCTTCCTTTCTTTCTATCTTCCTATCTTTTTCCTTTACATCTTTCGCTCTCACTCTCTCTCTATTACTTCGTTTCTATTGTTATCTAGCTTCCTTTCTTTCGTGTGTTTAATAAACTCACATTCTCCACTGATTGTTCTGAAAGACACAATAGAAATAAAAGAGAAATCTTTCTTCCTTTCTTTCTTCCTTTCTCTCTTCCTTTCTTTCTTTAATTTTTTCTTTCATTCTTTCTTTCATTCTTTCTTTCACTCTTTCTCCACTTCTTCGTTACTTACTTTCATTCCTTTATTTCTTCACTCATTCTTTCTTTCTAGCTTGTTTTTTGTCTTTTGTTCAGATATTCTCTTTTTTCTTAATTATTGTCTTCCAGCTTCTTTTCTTTTGTGTGTTTCATAATGTTCCCTATTCCATTGATTGTCGTGCAAGACGCTATTGAATTGACAGCACTTTCCTTCTTTCTTTCACTCTACTTTTTTTCTTTTTTCTTCTTTTATGCTTTCATTCTTTCCTGCTTTCATTCTTTCTTGCTTTCTTGCTTTTTTGCTTTCTCTCTATCATTCCTTCATTCTTTCTCTTTATCTTTCTTCATTACTTAGTTTCTGTCCTTCCTTCTTTGTAGCTTTCTTTAATTCATAATTTAATTTCTTTCACTTTATCTTGCTTTCCTTCTTTCTTGATCTTAACTTGATCTCTCTCTCTCTCGCTCTCACTGTCTTCTTATTTATTGATTTGCAACTTTCTTTCTGTTGTGTGCTTCGTACTGGCCCGTGTTCCACTGATGTGAACTCTCTTTCATTGGTACCAGTTCAATGATTATGTATTTATTAGGTCCATTTTGTGCAATCTTCTTGAGATCGCAAAGATTTTTTCAGCCAACATCAAAGACCAGATTATTAGGTCATTATGTTAATTGCAAGTGTACAATTTCTTGTACAAACGGAGTCCAAATGTCAGGTGAGAACATTTTTACAACTTCACGCCATCTACAGTTTCTCCAGGATACAATCAATTGTTTATTTATATAAAACTCTCCGAAGAGGTAAATGAAAAAGGTAGCGATCAATCTGCCTCAGATGTCAAGCTTTCTACATTTTCCTATCCCACGTTGACTGTTCCCATTCCCATTCGCTGTTACTGAATGGTTCCATCAGAATTCAAAGATTGTGTTATTGTTTATTATTATTCAGCACATTTAATGGGTTTATTTCTAAAAAATAATTTAAATGTGACACTGATTATGCAATTTCCAAGCATGGCATGTAACGCTCCTGTAACCCAGCGTGTCCAGTGATTGACTATTGGGAAACTAGTAGCAGAGGATGCGACTGTGCCTCACATCTCATACCAAAAACATGCAGGGATTCAATATTTATTATATTGGACCAGGAGCAGAAACGTGATATAATGACAATACAAGCACTGGAGGGGAATGTTTGGCTTCTGCGTTGTACAAAGTGCTAACTTCCTTGAAGAATTGACAAAATACATTTTATTAGCACAGAGTCTGAGTGTTGTTAGCTCAATATTCCATTCAGTGGAATCTATCCATTCAGCTATTTCTCTTCCTCCCAGGTCTCTTTATCACCTCCCCACCTCAGGTCATTAGTTTCAGTTGTATTATCCCAACAGCTAACTCAAACATGCTGCAAATAAATCCTCGAAACTTCCCACCTTTTCTTTCTACCAAAGAATCACAGAATCACAGAAACTCCACAGTGCAGATAGAGGCCATTTCGGCCCATCGAGCCTGCACCGACACATATCCCACCCGATCCCCGTAACCCCTATACCAACACATATCCCACCCTATCCCCGTAACCCCACGTATTTAATCCCCCTAACACTAAGGGTCAATTTATCATAGCCAATCAACCTAACCCGCACATCTTTGGACTGTGGGAGGATACCGGAGCACCCGGAGGAAACCCACGCAAACACGCAAAGACTCAAATGAAAATAATTAAAACGGCATTCAGAGCAGATGTCATAGCGCAATTCATCAAAAATGTGTAGTGGAAATCTGGAGCTCACTCCGCACCCCCGCCCCCCCCACCATAAGCTGCAGCGGCTAGGAACATTGCAATATACAAAACTGCGACTGCTAGTTTTATTTTTACATGGGAAGTGGTATTAAGAGTTATGGACCCATTAATTCAGTTAAGATTCAAAACAGGCATGATCTAATTGAAGGCAAAAGCAGGCACAATGGTCTGAATGGACTATTGTGTTTCCTGTGCTTCTATGTTTCTATATATGTCTGACTCCCATTTCCTGATTGGTTTCTTCTGTATTTATATTAAATACACCTTGTGTTTTTAACTATGTTTCATTTGATCCGTTGCACCACGTTTTTGCCTATTTGTTACTGATGACATTGATTGCAAACCCGATCTGCAGGAGGTCATGTCACAGAAAAAAATAATTAGAATCCATCACGGGATGCCAAGCAAAAAAGCAAAATTCTTTGCACATCTCATGTTAAGATCGTTAATTGCCCAGTTCAGGGGGCAGCATTTCTTTTTGGTGGAGCCTGGTTTGTTTAATATCCACGCCGCCCTGCTTTGTGCCTCCACAAACTGTTCTGTCTGGTCACTGTCACTTTCACCTTTGATCGATTTGTAGCAATGTGTTGTTGGAAGGTGAAAAATAATTATTGCACAGAGAAAACGGTGGCTCTGGTTTTAGGAACAGTGACTGTGCTGAGCTGTTTTAAGAATATTATCTGGTATTTTCTGTATGCAAGTAGATATTGGCTTTCCAACAGTCCCTAGTTTTGCCGCATGTCAGGCGGTGTATCTCAATTGCTCATCGGGGCCATCGTTGAATTAATATATCATATTTTAACACAAAATATTCCATTTTTTAAGATCTACTGTTCAACGCATTGACCGTCAGACATATTCTAGTGGCCAACAGAGCCCGCAGGAGAATCCGGTGTCGGAGCAGTGGTGGGAGACCCAGTTACCCAGGGATGGAGAGCTGAAGGATATCCGTGATTATACAGTTTGTAATATCAGGGAATTTTATACTGTTATGTGTGGTGCTCATGGTTTGTTCTATAATTAAACGATTTGATTAATTGGAATATCCTGTTTTGTGCCCTCATTTGTAATGGAAATCGGCTTCATGCTCCAGCTCCTGAGTTGCTGCACAAACACTTTTATTTAGGCAGTGACACAGAGTTAATTCATAGAGGAGTTGAGGAACGGAGTGACATAACTGCTCGCAATGATGGTCAAATTAATGAGATGAAAAGGCCGCACTCTTTCTAACAGTGCCATGTATTTTTGTATCAGAATCTGTAGAATTATTTGTTGGTTTACTTAAAATTTTCTTCAAACAGTTCACAATATTGTCCAATCTTAATTGTAAGCTAATATATTTCGGGAATTTGAAGTCATTTATTTCTAAGGACATCGCCCAAATTTGAGTTGTCTGCCGCTGCCTTTCAAGCAGGTACTTGACCAAAAGTGAATCGTTCCTTTACACAGTCCAGTGTTGACCTCGCAGTCCAGGGGTACTTTAGAAATGAACAGTGGTGCTGCTTCTTTCCCGACAAAAGAACAATAGTTCACAAATTTCCGTAATTCAGGGGTTCTTTAGTACTTCAGTGTTGAAAATATTCTTTGATCTCTGCAATTTTGAGGGAAGGCTTTTCGAAAATCAGCACAGACACCTGGAAAAAG
The DNA here is from genome assembly GCF_052327205.1 of Somniosus microcephalus. Classification (NCBI taxonomy): domain Eukaryota; kingdom Metazoa; phylum Chordata; class Chondrichthyes; order Squaliformes; family Somniosidae; genus Somniosus; species Somniosus microcephalus. The sequence continues at coordinate 14,291,675 of NW_028225182.1, read as the reverse complement.
TCAAGGTGGCAGGAAGACAGTGAAGGCGGTTAATCTCTACAGCGTCACAGGGACAGATAGGGAAAAGGAATCAATGACATAGAGCCATTGAGTGATAACGGCACAGAAGACCGCCAAACGGCCCATCGTTTCCGTGCTGGCACTCTGTAGAGCAAGCCAGTCTGTCCCATTCCCCCGCTCTAACCCCGTAGCTCTACCAGTTTATTTCCCGAAAGTACCTACTCAGTCTCCCCTTGAAACATTGAGTGTCTCCGCTCCAACTACTTACATCAGCAGCGAGTTCCAGGTCCTCACCACTCACTGTGTAAAAAAGTTTTTCCTCACATCCCACCTGTATCTATTGCCCAAAACCTTTAAGCTGTGTCCGCTAGTCTTTGTAACATCAACTAGTGGGAATAGCAATTCCCCATCTTGCGTATCCAAACCCCGTCATAATCTTGTACAGCTCTATCAAATCTCCCCTCAACCTCCTTTGCTCTAATGAAAATAAATCCAGATTCTCCAACCTGTCCTTGTAGCTAAAATCCCCCATCCCCGGAACCATTCTGGTAAATCTCTTCTGCATCCTTTCAAGAGCCTTCACATCCGCCCTAAAGTTTGGTGACCAGAACTGGACGCAATGCTCCAGTTGTGTCCTAACCAGTGCTTTATAAAGATTTAACATAACTTCTCTGCTTCGGATCTCCAAACCTATATTTATGAAGCCCCAGTTCCCATAGGCTTTGCTAACCATACTCTCAATATGTGCTGCATCCTTCAATTAGCTAACACATTAACTCCAAGGTTGCACATTAATTCCAACCATCCAAATTTCTTTAGTATAAGTGTATAAATCTTGAAAAATTTCCTGCCAGATTTCGAATGGATTACACCGACCATATTATATCGCACTCAGTGTGCTGTAATTTTTATAGTTGTTGAATAAAGCAGATTGAGAATTGAACAGCAAGACAGTTTGCCCAAAGTAACTCGATCCACCTTTAGAGAGATTGTAAGAGGAAACATTGGGATCTGGGCAAGACCAAAAGTGAATATCATTGCTAAATCGCAGTTCCTGGTACAGCGCACTCCCCCATCATGTTATAGTGCACTCCCGGCTCCCACTGCAGCTAATTCCCGGCTCCTGGAACAGCATATTACACGGTCCCGGTACAGCATGATCACCAGCCTATAATTCTGAGTTGATAGGTTATAATGGGTTCACAAGCCTATATATTTGGGTTTAGCGGGGTTTACTGAGATCACCATCACATAAGCATTAGTTTACCGGGGGTTACAGGCATCATCCGTCTATATAACTTGAGTTATGATTGTTTACTAGAATCAGCAGTGTATATTCAGATTTGCAACACGTCTAGACACTGCTTTTGTTTCTTTACTTGTCATATTGCCATCATCCATTTTGTCATTTTATCTCTCCTGCATTCCACCCTATCGCAGACCTTCCCTTCTGTTCCTTCCACACTCCCCCCTATTCCTACCGTTGTGCTTGCATAAAACCTGTTACATCTCTAACCTTTTCCATGTCTGACTAAAGCCCTTTGACCTGAAATGTTAATTTAGTATCTGCCTCCACAGATGCGCCCTGACATGCTGAGTACTTCCAACATTTTTAGTTTTTATTTCAGATTTCCAGCAGCCGCAATATTTTGCTTTTTCTTTCTGTGTTTACCGGTGTTTTCTGCGATCATCTAGCTCTATAGGGTTTTACTGGGATCACCTGCATGTATGTCTGGGATTATCAGGTTTACTGGCATCCCCAGTTGATATATCCAGGTTTAAAGTGGTTCACTTTGATCACCATCATATATATTTAGATGTATCAGTGTTTACTGGGATTAGCAGCCTGTATATCTGTTTTTTCGGGGTTTACTTGGCTTATCAGCCTATATTTCGTGAATTATGATGGGTTACTTGAGTAAGCAGCTTGTGTATCAGGGATTATCATGTTTTAATGGATTCACCAGCCTATATGTCTGTGTTTATCGGTTTTTTTAATATTCCTGGATAACAAGTATTCAGGGATGTTAGGAATGATCGAGAACGAACAAGAGGGGGGTTCCTGGCAGTATGCAGTAAAGATGATTTTACAGTTTTATATAGAAATGATATACTATATGTTCCTAGGACTGAATCTATTTGGAGAGTGAAATAGTTGCCTCAGAGACTAGGGTCATGAAATTAAATAAATGAATCTACGATTGTATGAGGCACGATTTCGCTAGGATTGATTGAGGAATGTTACTAAAAGGGTTGACGGTGTATACGCAATGGGAAGCTTTTAAAGTTCGCATGGATATACTACAGAATGTGGTATCCCAGTCTGGCTTAAAAAAAAGGTGGCGCAACCATGGCTAACAAGGGAAATTAGGAATAGAATAAGATCTGAGGAGAGTACATATAAATTGGGCCAGAAAAAGCAACAGACATAAGGATTGGGAGCAATTTAAGTTTCAGCAAAGGGTGACAAAATGATTAATTAGAGGGGGAAAATAGAATATGAGAGTAAGCCTCAGGGAACATAAAAACTGACTGTAAAAGCTTCTATAGATATGTGAAGAGAAAAAGATTGGTGGAGTCAAATGTAGGTCCCTTGCAGTTAGAATCAGGGAAATTTGTAATGGTGAACAAGGAAATGGCTGACCAATTAAACACATACTTTGGTTCTGACTTTACAAAGGAGGACACAAGTAACCTCCCAGAGATGTCGAGGAATATAGGATCTAATGAGAGGGAGCAACTGAATGAAATCAGTATTTGTAAGGAAATGGTTTTAGGGAAATTGACGGGATTGAAGGCTGCAAAATTCCATGGGCCTGATAATCTACATCCTAGGGTACTTAAGAAGTGGCCCTAGAAATTCTAGATGCATTTCTGGTCAGCTTCCAAATTTTTATAGACTCTGGCACGGTTCCCATGGATTGGAGGGTAGCTAATGTAACCCCACAATTTAAAAAATGTGGTAGTGAGAACACAGGGAATTATAGCCCTGTAAGACTGCCATCGGAAGTGGGGGAAATGCTAGAGTCCATTGTAAAAGATGTAAAGGAAGAGCAGTTGGAAAACAGTGACAGGATCGGACAAAGTCAGCATGGATTACAAAAGGTAAATCGTGCTTGACTAATCTGCTGGAATTTTTGGAGGATGTACCTTGTAGAATAGATAAGGGAGAACCAGAGGAGGTGGTGCATCTGGACTTTGAGAAGGCTTTCGATAATGTCGCGCATAAGAGATTAGTGTGTAATGTTAATGCACATGGGATTGCGGGTGAGGTATTGATTTGGAAAAGAACTGGTTGGCAGACAGGAAGCAGAGTTGGAATAAACGGGTCTTTTTCCGAGTGGCAGGTAGTTACAAGTGGGGTTCTGCAGGGATTGGTGTTAGGACCCCTGTTGTTCACAATATATATTAATGATCTAGACGAGGGAACTAGATGTAATAGCTCCAAGTTTGCAGACGACACAAAGCTGGGAGGGCTTTTGTGCTGTGTGAAGTATGCCGAGAAACACCAGTATGATTTGGAAAGTTTGGGTGATTGGGCAGTTGCATGGCAGATGCAGTATAATTTGGATATATCCGACGTTATCCATTTTGGTGGCAAAAACGGGAAGGCAGATTATTTTCTGAATGGCAATAGATTGGGTGCAGGGCAAGTGCAACGAGATCTGGGTGTCCTTGTGCACCAGTCGCTGAAGGTAAGCATGCAGGAGCAGCATGCACTTAAGAAGGCAAATTGAATGTTGGACTCCATAGCGAGGGGATTTTAGTACAGGAGCAAGGATGTCTTGCTGCAGTTGTGCACGGCCTTGGTGAGACCACACCTTGAGTATAGTGCGCAGTTTTGGTCGCCTTAGCTGAGGAAGGATGTTCTTGCCATGGAGGGAGCGCAGCAAAGATTCACCAAACTGATACTTGGGATGACCAGAATGACGTATGAGGAGAGATTGGGTCGTCTTATATTCCCTGGAGTTCAGAAGAATGAGAGGGGTTGCCATTGAAACATATAAAATTCATGAGAGCAGCAGTAGGGCATACGGCCCCTCAAACCTGCTCCGCCATTCAATAAGATTATGGCTGATCATCGACCTCAGCTCCACATTCCCGCACGATCCCATATCCCCGATTATCTAGAGTCCAAAGTTAGATTGCTCTCAGCCTTGAATATACTCAAAGACTCAGCATTCACAGCCCTCTGGGGCAGATAATTCGAAAGATTCACAAACCTCTGTGTGAAGAAATTTCTTCTCATCTCAGCCGACCAATTATCCTGAGACTATGCCCCCTAGTTCTAGGCACTCCAGCCAGCCGAAACAACCTCTCAGCATCGACCGTGTCAATCCCCTTCAGAATCTTGTATATCTTAATTAGATCACCTCTCATTCTTCTAAACTCCAGAGAGTATAGGCCCATTCTCCATAATATCTCATCATAGAACTGCGCTCTCATCCCAGGAATCAATCTAGTGAACCTCCGTGCACCGCCGCCAAGTTAAGTATATCCTCTCTTAGATAAGGAGACCAAAAATCTACACAGTACACCAGGTGGGGTCTCACCAAGGCCCTATACAATTGTAGCAAGACTTCCTTACTCTTATACTCCAACCCCTTGAAATAAAGGCCGACATGCCATTTGCCTTTCTTATTTCTTGCTGTACCTGCATGCTAGCTTTCTGTGTTTCTTACACGAGGACACCCAAATCTCTCTAAACACAAACATTTGAAAGATTCTCATCCTTTAAATTGTTTTTGTTTTTCCTATTCTTCCTACCAAAGAGAATAACCTCACATTTCCCTACATTATACTCCATCTGCCACCTTACTGCCCATTCGCTTAGTCAATCCAAAACCCTTTACTACTCTGTGTTCTCCTCACAGCTTACTGTCCCAGCTAACTTTGTAACATCAGCAAACGGGTCGGTTCTAGGACCACTGCTTATCTTGATATATATTAATGACTTCGATGTGGGTGTACAGGTCACAATTTCAAAATTTGCAGATGAAGCAAAATTTGGAAGTATAGTGAATAGTCAGGAGGAGAGTGATAGAATTCAGGAAGTCATAGACAGGCTGCTAAAATGGCCGCACATGTGGCAGATGAAATTTAAAGCAAAAAAGTGTCAAGTGATACATTTTGGTAGGAAGAATGAGCAGAGGGCATCTAAACTAAATGTTAGAATCTGAAGGGGGTACACCAACAGAGAGACCTGGGGGTATGTGTGCACAAATCGTTGAAGGTGGCAGTGCAGGTTGAGAAAGCAGTAATACATGCTTAAGGGATGCTGGGCTTCATGAAAAGATGTATAGAGTACAAAAGTTTAGAAATTATAATGAGACTTTATAAAACACTGGTTTGGCCCCAGCTGGAGAACTGTGTCCATATCTGGCACCGCACTTTAGGAAGGATGTGAAAGCTTTAGGGAGGGTACAGAAAAGATTCAAAAGAATGGTTACAGGGATGAGGGACTTCAGTTGCTTTGATAGTCCGGAGAAGCTGGGGTTGATCTCATTGGAGCAGAGAAGATGCGAGGAGATTTGACATATGTTTAGAAGTTAAAGAGGGATCTGGACAGAGTAGATAAGAGGGAAACTGTTTCCATTGACAGGAGGGTCGTAAATCAAAGGATACCGATTTAAGGTGATTGGCAAAAGAACCAAAAGCAACATGAGGAAAAACATTTTTACGCAGCTATTTGTTAAGATCTGGAATGCACTGCCTGAAGTGGTGGTGGAGGCGGATTCAATGGCGGCTATCAAAGGGGATTTCCATAAGTACCTGAAGGGGGAAATTTGCAGGGCTATGAAGAAAGTGCGGTACTAGCTGAAGTGCTCTTGCAGAGAGCTGGCACGGGCTCGACGGGCCGAATGGGCTTATTCAGTGCTATAACCATTCTATGGTTCTATGATTGATAGATTCTATAACCTACAGGTGCCCACACACATATTAACAGAGCCAGAGAGGAAGACAGAATCGGGAAGCACAGGGAAATAGAAAAGATTTAATAGAAAAGAGATATCGACAAGGACAAAAAGTGCTTTGTGATCAGAAAATTACCTGAAATCCTGTGTTTAATAAAAGGGCTTTTGATGCTTGATTTCCTTACACATCTTGGAATTGAGGGGATCCTGGTTCGTTGTTTGTAGAACAAGTTAAACCCCTCGGGCAGAGCCAACAGGCGCCTGGCTGCAATCAGTGATGAGGTCACGCAATTTGAGCAAGCCCGGCTAGCTCAGTCGGTAGAGCATGAGACTCTTAATCTCAGCATCGTGGGTTGGAGCCCCACGTTGGGCGAGTGCTTTTCTCTTCAACTTTTATGTTGCTTTCCCGGAAAAGCATCATTAATTAACCGAAAATCTTCTTTTGCACAATGAAAGAAATGAAAAATGAGCGAGAGTCGATACTTCAATCATTTTATTTTTGGTTTGCATGTTAACTGTTACCCATATCTCATTTTTCACAATAAATGGGCTACTCCTGCTCTTAATTCTTTCGTTCTTATGTTTTTATGTCCTTACACAGGTGTGCAGTCTCCCCCTGGACATGCATCAGGAGCAAGTTTCAACAACATTTTTCCGCGAACGTGATAGCTGCTACTCTGCTGAATCATCTCCACTTTCCATACCAGGTGAGATGGAAATGTTAAACGAGCGGGTTAACCGCTGTATTACACTTTTAAGTGATGACCCAAAGCACCTCATAGCGGTGTCAAAAAGATGAGCTCCGCTGACTAATAATAAGGAATATCAGAATAGGGTTTCGAAAACTCGCTTTCAGAGGAGGCCGCTCGGCCATCCTGATAAACCAAAAGCTGAACTGAAATTTCTCACTTCCGCATTGAGAAAGTTTCAGTCCGGGTGCTTGTTCAATGCTGCTCGAATGCTCAGTGACCGAGATATCATCTCCCCCAGGGTTTTCCTGAGCCTGTGCTCGGTGTATGGGAAGTTTTGGCCTGGGTCCCAGGGATGGACAATAACTCTTTGTGCTCTGGAGCTCTGTATGAGCAAATAATTAATGGGTTTGCTTCCGCGACTGAAATGCAGCTTAGATCTGTTGGTATTAGCCGAGGTCGGGGCTACGAATATATTGCATTTTGTTCACGTTTATTTGAGGAATATCCGTAGTCAGGAGCTGAAAAGTACCAAGAGCTGAAAAAACATGAAAAAAGATAAGAAATGTCAGCAATTTTGATCAACACTTTAATGTATTCTCTGTTAGTTTAGTGGTTTATTTATTTTAATCACCATTCATTAACCGATAGCGTTGATTTTGCAGAATGAAAGAAATGCTCACACTGAGGGACAGCCGAAACTTGAAAAATTTAACTTTAATTATTTGCAAACTGTATACATTGATGAATTTTCATCCACTTTCTGATTTTACACACTGTGTATTTTAGGATCTATTTTAAAATGTTCAGTGCTTCTGTCACAAGGAAACTGGGGCATCTTTAGTTAAATTTATTTCACAGAAAAAACACCCTGGAACATAATGATGCCGCCACTGATCTAACAGGGCACATTTCGTGTGTGAAACGAATGTGATAACCGCTACACTAAGGAAATCTCTGCTTAAATGAAGATCCAGAAGTACGTGCTCAGTGAGAAGGTAAAATAATGAATTGTTATTTCTGCAATACTATCCTTTCACTAACTAACAATATATATTAATGATCTGGACGAGGGAATTGGATGTAATATCTCCAAATTTGCAGACGACACAAAGCTGGGGGGGAGGGTATGCTGTGAGGAGGATGTCGTGAAACTCCAGTACGATTTGGACAGGCTGGGTGATTGGCCAGAAACATGGCAAATGCACTATAATGTGGATAAATGTGAGGTTATCCACTTTGGTGGCAAAAACAGGAAGGCAGATTATTAGTTGAATGGTAATAGATTGGGAGAAGGGGAAGTGCAAAGAGACCTGGGTGTTCTTGTGCGCCAGTCGCTGAAGGTAAGCATGCAGGTGCAGCAGGCGGTTAAGAAGGCAAATGGTATGCTGGACTTCGTAGCAAGATGGTTCGAGTACAAGAACAAGGATGTCTTGCTGCAGTTGTAGAGGGCCTTGGTGAGACCACACCTTGAGTATTGTGTGCAGTTTTGGTCGCCTTACCTGAGGAAGGACGTTCTTGCCATGGAAGGAGTGCAGCGCAGATATACCAGGCTGATAACTGGGATGGCAGGAATGACATATGAGGAGAGATTGTGTCGATTGGGCTTAAACTCACTGGAGTTTAGAAGATCGAGAGGGGACCTCATCGAAACCTATAAAATTCTGTCAAGCCTGGACAGACTAGATGCAGGAAGGATGTTTCTGATGGCCAGGGATTCCAGAACCATGGGTCCTAGTCTATGGATAAGGGGTAAGCCATTTAGGACTGAAATGAGGAGGAATTTCTTCACCCAGAGAGTGGTGAACCTGTGGAATTCTCTGCCACAGAGGGCGGTGGAGGCCAGTTCATTAAGTATATTCAAGAAAGAGTTGGATATATTTCTTAAGGCTAAAGGGATCAAGGGATATGGGGAGAAGGCAGGGACAGGGTACTGAATTTGGATGATCAGCCATGATCTCATTGAATGGCAGAGCAGGCTCGAAGGGCCGAATGGCCTACTCCTGCTCCTATCTTCTATGTATCTATGTATCTATGTATCTATGACCGAAATTGCACAAGTCAAAAATGTTCCTTTCAAACTCAATGGCCCAGAAATTCGGGTCCCCATGCGTGAGTACGCACTGGGAACTCACGCGTAGGCCCAACGAAAGTGCCAGTTTGTGCATGCACTGCGCATGCATGGGAAACTGGAACTTCCATTCCCTTGAAAGAAGGGTTTGACAGGTGGAATGCATGTGCCAGAGTGGCAGCGCGTGCACATTGAATTTACTTTTTTTTGCAGGATTCTCCGGGAGGGTATGCCTCCAGCAGTTACATTTTTAAAAAGCAGATGCAAGGCCTGCTTTTAACAAGGTAACTGGTGAATTAATTAAAATTAAAACTTTTTTCCGCAGGTTTATTATTTTTAAATATTTAAAGAAAGAAAAGTTTATTATTAGCCCCGTTAGAAAATGTAATAACTTTTTTCAAAAATTTTAATTGTTGTTTAAATAAGATAAAGTTATTTTAAAAATGTGATTTAAAAAAAAAATTATTTCAAGTTTTAGTTACGTTTTGGGGTTTATAGTATTTATCTGTTTGACAGCTCTTCCTGTCAAATTTATGAATGAAGCACTCCCTGCTACCATTGGCTCTCCATGGCCCACGAGATCCCAGGAGACACTTCGAATTAACTGCGCCCCTGGGATATGCAAGCACTGCATGCTGGCAGTTGGAGGAGGCCCAGGATCGGAATACCACGCAGGCCCACAGCTCAATGGCCGGTGCGCAAGGTGAGTGCAGCTCAGAGGTTTGCACCCGCTGGAAACCTCCAACCCGAAATTCTGTGCCATTAAGCGCCCCAATCTCCTTCCTCCACAAAACTTCCGATTGCTGCCAGGTGCCAATCGGGGGCTTGCACCCGCGGGAAGAACCCGATCCGAATTTCTGGGCCAATGTTTCGCCCAGAATCGAACTGGGGACTATTTCACTTCGTGTGGCGAACGTGATAACCGCTACACTATGGAAATCTATGCTCAATTTCCAGGAAGCACTGTTCAGAGAGAGGGTGCAATGCAGAATCGCTCTTTCTGCAATGATTTCCTTTTACTAGCATTTCTCTGACCGAACTGCACAAGTCAAAATTGTTCCTTTGAAACTCATTGAACTCCCGAATTTCCTCCCCCCCGAGTCTTCTGAATCTGATGCCTCTAGTTTTCCACTCAACCAATGTCCCTTTGCAGTTTTCTGCTCCAATCCACACTACTTATTCTGCCACTAACTTAGTGTCGTTAAACTTGGTAATATATGCCTATAGAATACTTTTGAATTACCTTTTATGTTAGCTGCCATTCTAATCTCATACCTACTCTTTGCCCCTCTTATTTTCCTTTTCACTTCTCCTCTGAACTGTCTATATTTAGCCTGATTCACAGATATATTAGGATAGTTGAAGTCTCCCATGATCACTACTCTATAATTCATAGTCATAGAGTCATAACGGAACAGTAGGAGGCCTTTTGGCCCATCGATTGTGTGCTGGCTCGCTGTGGAGTTATCCAATCAGTCCCATCCCCTGCTCTATTCCTGTAGCCCTGCAAGTTTATTTCCCTCAAGTTTCTATCCAGTCTCCCCTTGAAAACATCGAGTGTCTCCGTTTCCACCACTTCTGTCGACAGCAAGTTCCAGGTCCTCACCACTCGCTGCATAAAAAAGTTGTCCTCACGTCCCCCCTGTATCTCTTCACCAAAACCTTAAATCTGTGGCCCTTGGTCTTGTACCTCAACTAGTGGGAACAGCCTTTCCCTGTCTAGCCTATCCAAACTCATCATAAACTTGTACACCTCTATCAAATCACTCCTCAACCGCCTTTTTTGTAAAATACTCCTGTGCAGCGCATTGGGACTACGTTAAATCCGCTATATAAATACAAATTGTTGCAGTTGTAATGAAAACAAATGCAGCGTCTCCAACCTGTTCTTGTAGCTAAGATCGTCCATCTCTGGAACCATTCTGGTAAATCTCCTATGTATCCTTTCAATGGCCTTCACATCCTTCCGAAATTATGCTGGCCAGAACTGGGCACATTACTTCAGTTAGGACCTAACCAGCGCTTTATAAAGTTTCAGCATAACTTCTATACTTTTGTACTCAATATTTCTATTTATGAAACCCAAGATCCCATATGTTTTGTTAACCACTTTCTCAATATGTCCTGCCACCTTTAGGGACCTATGCACATTAACTACCATGGTTCCTCTGTCCCTGCACACTCTTTAAAACTGTGCCATTAATTGTACATTTTCTATCCCTGTTCCTTCTGTCAAAATGCATCACTTCACACTTCTCTGTATTAAATTCCATCAACCACTTGTCTGCCCATTCTGCTAGTCTATGTCCTGCTGCAGTCGTTTGCTATCATCCTCACTGTTTGCCACACCCCCAAGTTTGGTGTCATCGGCAAATTAGATATTGTATTTTGTTTTCCAAATTCCAAGTCATTTATATATATTAAAAAATGCAGTGGCCCCAACACTGAAGCTTGGCGAACACCACTGTCTACCATCATACAATCTGAAAAACAGCCATTTACAACAGCACGCCGTTTTCAATCCTTAAGCCAATACCTTATCCAAGCTGCCGCTGACCCAACTATTCAATGAGCCTCAATTTTGTTCACCAGCCTTCTGTGGTGCTTTGTCAAACGCCTTCCTAAAATCCATGTAGACATAATCCATTGCATTCCCTACATCAATGCTCCCTGTTACTTCATTAAAAAATTAAATCAGATTAGTCAAACACGATCTGCCTTTCAAAAATCCGTGTTGGCTCTCCTTAAGTAGCTTAAACCTCTCCAAGTGACCATTAATTTATTCCTTCATATTATAGTTTCCAAAGCTTTACCCACCACTGATGTTCAACTGACCGGCCTGTAGTCATTAGGATTATCATTAAAACCTTTCTTCAACAGCTCTTGCATCTCTCTTGCATCTCATTTCCATGCAAATTTGCACCTCCATATTTCCCACTAGTTGGTGGCCTATCGAATACACGTAGTAGTGTAATGGCCGCTCTATTATGTCTTAACTCTAGCCATATAGATTCTGTCCTTGACCCCTCGAGGACATCCTCACTCTTAAGCACTGTAACATACTTACTGCCACACCACCTTCTATCTTTCCTTCTCTATCTTTCCTGTACACCTTCTATCCAACAATATTTAATACCCAATCCAGCCCTTTTTTGAGCCACTTCTCCGTTATTGCCACAACATCATATTCCCATGTGGTTATTTGCACCTGCAGCTCACCAACCTTGTTTTCTATGCTTTGTGCGATCGCTTACACACAGTGTAATCCTATCTTAGACCATCCTGTGTTCTCTTTTCGTCTGACCCCACCTAATACCTTACTACTTCATACTTTCGTGCTATCTGTCTCTTTAGATCCTTTGTGCACCTTCGTTCTCCTTTCTACTGCTACATCCTGGTACCCACACCACTGCCAATAATTAAGGTCCTCCCCAACAGCACTAGCAAACCTCCCCATGAGGATATTGGTAGCGGCTATGTTGAGCTGCAACCCGTCTGGCCTGTACTGGTCCCACATCCCGCAGAACCTCCAAAAGAGCACCTGGAATCTCATTCCTCTTTCTACCTATGTCGTTGGTAATGATATGGACCTCGACCTCTCGCTGTTCAACTTTGCCGCTCAGCATATTCTGAATCCACTCAGTGACATCCTTGACTCTGGCACTGGGGAGGCAAAATTAACATCCAGGCGTCATGTCTGTCCTCCTCTTGTTTCTGATGGTAACCCATTCCCTCTCTGCCTGCACACTGCTTTGCTGCGGGGTGACCACCTCCTGAAACGTGCTGTCCACGTAGCGCTCAGCCTCATGGATGCACCACAGTGACGCCAGCTGCTGCTCAAGCTCCGAAACCCGGAGGTCGATCACCTCCAGCTGACGACATTTCTTGCACACGTGGTTGTCGACGAGATGGGAAGCATCCTGGATTTCCAACATGGCACAGGATGCACATTCCGTGACACTGAGCTGCCGTGCCATGCATTTATCTATACGACTCTTAAGTAACTTTACAGGAAATGAAGAGTAAGATGTACCTAATTAATTCATTAATGTAATATATTATTAACAGTTACTAATTTAACGCCGTATTACATTTTTTCCAACAGTTCCTTGTGTGAAAACTTATCAAATGCCTGCTAGATGTCATCATATTAAATCTAGAAAATCACCCCCTTTGATTCAGATTCCGTTTTCCTTGTGTCTCTGGTAGATTATCCTCTACTATGACGACCAATGCAAATAATTATTTAGCATGCTTATCGTGTCCTTATTTTCAATTACAGTATCACATGACTCTGTCTTTAAGGGGCCCAAATTCTCCTTCGCCTCCCTCTTAATCATAACATACTCGTTAAAATTTTGCACATGTATATTCTCGTATTCCCTTCCTACAAGGTGATTTAAATCCCTTTGCTGTCAAAAGACTCTTGGGGCTCTATGTACATAGATCATTGAAATATCATGAGCAGGTTCAGAAAATAATCAAAGGGGCTAATGGAATGCTGGCCTTTATATCTTTAAAGCTAGAATAAAACGGGATAGAAGTTAAGCTGCAGCTATACAAAGCCCTGTTTCGGCCTCAGTTGGATTATTGTATTCAGTTCTGGGCAGAGATGCTGGATGGCTGTGTTCCCAGGATGGGTTAACTACTATATCCTGTAAGTTAAGGTTGCCCCATGATCTCATGCTGTTATGCTCAGTGTTCTGTGTTTTGCTGGGCTTGAACAATCTATTAAGTAAATATTGAATTGATAAATATACACACATGTGTATATGACACATATTTACTTTGAATTGATTTCTGACGAGAGGCAGGACTAATTATATTAGATTTCCTTGACATGTTGAGGAACTATAACCTGCTTGATTTAGTTCTCGTACCCGGGAACAAATTCCAGAATATGCCAGAATGATTATATCCAAATGCTCTCAATGCCCTCACCTGCACTTTATATATGTTGAAGTGTATCAAATTACTCTATCACTCATTCCATATATCTATCGATTCAATAATACATAATAAAAACTTTTCATCTGCGCCAGTTTCTTACTACCAAACTTCCTGTCCCTTTTTTGTCACAATCCTGTGCCAACTTTTCTGTAATAAATTGTTCTGTCCATACTAATCATGGCAACTCCGTATGGCAGCACTTGATGCTGCTGCAGCAGCCCAGATTTACCTGCCCCAGCTTCTCAGTATGCACCAGCCTGTGGTTCAACCCACTGTAGCTACCTTGCCTATTAATCTAAGTTTTGTTGTTAACCACAATATGGGGACTTTAAAATGGGGACGCAATGACGACTGGAAGCCCCACACCAATTAACCCCGACTTCCTAACCCTGTTACATAAGTTACATAAGATTCAGGAGCAGGTATAGGCCACTAAAACATAAGAACATAAGAAATAGGAGCAGGAGTTGGCCATTCGGCCCGTCGAGCCTGCTCTGCCTTTCAATGAGATCATGGCGTATCTACTGTCTCAATTCCATTCACTGGGCTTATCGCCATATCCCTTGATGCCCGTACTAGTCAGAGACTTATCGACTTCTGTTTTGATATACCCAATGGCTGAGCCTCCACTGACTTCTGGGGTAGAGAATTCCAAAGATTCACCACCCACTGTGTGAAGAAATTCTTCACATCTCTGTCTTGAATGGCCTACCCTTTATCCTGAGGCTGTGGCGCTTGGTTCTAGACTCGCCGGCCAAGTGTAACACTCTCCCAGCATTCACCCGATGAAGCCCTGTAATAATTTTGTTTGCTTCAATGAGATCCCCTCACATTGTTCTGAAATCCAGGGAATACAGGCGTAGTTTACTCAATCTCTTCTCATACAAGAGTCCCGCCATCCCAGGAATCAATCTCTTGAACCTTCGTTGCACTCCATGAATGGCAAGTATATCGTTCCTTAAATAAGGATAATAGAATTGTACACAATACTCCAGGCGTAGTCTCACCAAAGACCTATATAACTGGAGTAAAACTTCATTACTCCTGTACTCAAATCCTCTTGTAATGATGGCCTGAATACCATTTGCCTTCCTAAAGGCTTGCTGCACCTGCACATTCACTTTCCGTGACTCATGTACAAGGACACCCAGGGCCCTTTAAGCATCTGCATTCTCCAATCTTTCACCATTCAGGAAATACTCTGCCTTTCTGTTTTTTCTACGAAATTGGATAACTTAAGATTTATCCACGTTACAATCCATCTGTCATATTCTCGCCCACTCACTGAACCTCAATAAGATCATGACTGACCTTTTACCTCAACTGTACTTTCCCGCCCATACCCCATATCCCTTGCTTCTCTTAAAGTGCAAAAGCCCCGTACAATTGCAGCAAGGCTTCTTCTCTCGTGTATTCCATCCCGCTTGCAATAAAGTCGAACATGCAAAACGTCTTCCGAACTGCTTGCTGTACATGAACGTTAAATTTCAGTATTCCGTGTAAAGGGCCTCGCAAATCCTTGAATATACTCAAACTCAGCATCCACTGCCCTCTGCGGTTGACAATTCCAAAGATTCACAACCCTCTGAGTGAAGAAATGTCTCCTCATCTCAGTCTCAAATGACCGGCCCCTTATCCTGAGACTCTGCCCACTAGATCTAGACTCTCCAGCCACGGGAAGCAGCCTCTCAGCGTGTCAAGGCCACCAAGAAAATGGTACCTTTCAATGAGAACAACTCTCGTTCTTCTGAACTCCAGAGTATATAGGCCCAATCTACTCAATCTCTCCTCACAGGACAATCCTATCATCATTGAAATGAATCAGGTTTGATTCCCAGTCAGGGAATTCAGTTCTGACAAAGACAATTGAAATTTGTGAGACTCTTAATAATTGTTATAATCAACCCACACAAATTTGTGCTGCACACTGAAGGAAATGCTAACATGTTTGCTGGGTGCCAGTCAAATTATAATAACTTTTTTTCTGGAATCTTAGACTCATCGCTGCAGCCGACTACTTAGCCCAGTGTTCCCGTAGTGTAGTGTTATCACTTTCGTCCAGCACGCAAAAGTCTCCAGTTCAAAACTGGGTGGAAACATTTTGTAACTCATGTTCATTTAAATATTAGAAAAATCGAACAATTCGCATTTGCTATGCAATGTTACAAAGTCCTGTTACATTTGTGTTTCTCTGTACAGTTCTGCATACACTCAAAACACTACAGTGTCGCTCGCTCACTCCCGTTTCCAGCCCTGACCGTGCAGAAAACCCCTCTCATAGCTGCACATTCCGGCTGCTTTCAGTTGAATTGTGAAAGATTATTCAAGGATCCTGCAGCTTTGCCTCGGTTCACAACAGCAGATCTAAGCCGCGTTTCTGCAAACTATGAAACATGTTCTCCAGAATTCAAAGGTGTATAAGGAACTCAACCATTAAAATCACTTTCATTAACCACAGGGGTTCAGGCAATATTCTTTGATTCTATAAAAAGTTATTAATGTTTCACTGTCATCCGGTAAACATGTTAGCATGCAGATTAAAATGAGCAATTCATGTTGCATCTTTGAAAGAGCTATCCAATTAGCCCCACTCCGCTGCTCTTCCCCCATAGCCCTGCTGACACTCCTGCCAGTTTCCTCCAATAAATTGATCAGCTCTGTTATGTATCCCCTGAACAGTGATTAATGGTGTTCAACGCGGGCAAGTATCAGATCTTCCATTTGCGGTCATCTGCAATGAAAGCTTTAACCCAGACTCCTGAAGTGCAGTGAGATATGGGTAACAGTTAACATGCAAAGCACAAATAAAATGATTCAAGTATCGACTCTCACTCAGTTATCATTTCTTTCATTGTGCAAATGAAGATTATCGGTTAATTAATGATGCTTTGCCGTGAAAGGAACATAAAATTTGAATGAAAAGCACTCGCCCAACGTGGGGCTCGAACACATGACCACCACTGAGCTAGCCGGCCGCCAAACTGGTACGTGTCTAATCGTTATATTGCAGCCAGGCGCCTGGTAGTTCTGCCTCAGGGGTTTAACTTGCTTTGCAAGCTACGAACTATGTTCTCCTGAACTCCACGGTGTTGAATGAAATCAAGCATCAAAAGCCCTTTTATTACCCAGAGGGATTCAAGCATTTTTCTGATCGCAAAACACTTTCAGTCCTTGTCAATATCCCTCGTCTATTTCCCGGTGTTTCCCGATTCTGTCTGTGTCTCTGGCTCTGTTTATTGTCTGTGTGACTACGTGCAGGTTGATATTGAGCCAGTACCTGCGCTCTTGTCTTGTAAAATTAAATAAATGAGGAATTGTGGCGCTTCTCTCCATGGCACAGGGAACCAGTGAGACAGTTTTTGGAGCAAGGGTCTGGTTATTGTGAAACAGCAAATAATATATTAATTCTGGGATTATCCGGAAGAACAGTGACCCCTTCGAAGCTCGAACCAGACGCACTACCGTTCTGCCACGAGGTCCACAAAGCAAACGGCGATGTTCGTATATATGCACGTTCCACAAACACTGTTCCATTTGTCCTGCCTTCTCCTGATTCCTCAGTGTCACGCACAGAAGCGCCTGAAGCCCTCTTTTGTTTAAAGTAACAAGCAGGCACAAACACAGTTATTCGTTCAAAATCCGCCTACAGGTGGCCACACACAAAATAACCAGGGCCAGAGAGACAGAAAGAATCGGGAAACACCGGGAAATACAAAAGAGATATTGACAATGACTAAAGCGATCAGAAAATTGCCTGAACCCCTGTGGTTGATGAAAGGAATTTTGATGCTCCAGTTCATTATACGCCTTGGGCTTCTGGAAGGCTTGGTTTGTAGTTTGCCGAAACGAGGCTCAGGATATAACTGGTAGAATAGATAAGGGAGAACCAGTTCATGTGATGTATTTGGACTTTCAGAAAGGTTTCGACAATTTCCTGCATAAGAGATTGGCGTGCAAAGGTAAAGCACATGGGATTGAGGGCAACGTACTGACTTGGATAGAGAACTGGTTGGCAGACAGGAAGAAAAGAGTTCGAATTCACATAGAAACCCCACAGTGCAGATAGAGGCCATTTCGGCCCATCCAGCCTGCACCGACACATATCCCACCCGATCCCCGTAACCCCTACACCAACACATATCCTGCCCTATCCCTGTAACCCCACGTATTTAATCCCCCTAACACTAAGGGTCAATTTATCATAGCCAATCAACCTAACCCGCACATCTTTGGACTGTGGGAGGAAACCGGAGCACACAGAGAAAACCCATGCAAACACGGGGAGAATGTGCAAACTCCACACAGACAGTCGCCCGAGGCCGGATTTGTACCCGGGTCTCTGGCACTGTGAAGCAACAGTGCTAACCACTATGCCACCGTGCTAGTGGGGGACCGCAGGGATCGGTGCTAGGACCCCAGCTATTCACAATAAATATGAATGACCTGGACAAGGGAACTAGATGGAATGTCTTCAAGTTTGCAAGATGACACAAAGCTGATTGGGCGTGTGTGCTGTGAGGAGGATGCAGAGAAACTCCAATATATGGACAGGTTGGGTGAGTGGGCAGATGCATGGCAGATGCAGTATAACGTGGATAAATGCGAGGTTATCCACTTTGGTGGCATTAACAGGAAGGCAGATTATTATCTGAATGTTAATGGATTGGGAAAAGGGGAATAGCAACGAGACCTGCGTGTCCTTGTGCACCGGTGGCTGAAGCTAAGCATGCAGGTGCAGCAGTTCGTTAAGAAGGCAAATGGTATGTTGGCTTTCGTAGCGAGAGGGTTTGAGTACAGGAGCAAGGATGTCTTGCTGCATTTGTACAGGGCCTTGGTGAGACCACAACTTGAGTATTGTGTGCAGTTTTGGTCGCCTTATCTGAGGAAGGATGTTCTTGACATGGAGGGAGTGCAGCGAAGATTCACCAGACTGATACCTGGGATGGCAGGAATGACGTATGTAGAGAGATTACATAGGCATAGAAGATAGGAGCAGGAGTAGGCTATTCGGCACCTCGAGCCTGCTCCGCCATTCGATGAAATCATGGCTGATCATCCAAACTCAGTACCCCGTACCTGCCTTCTCCCCATATCCCTTGATACCTTTAGCTCTAAGAAATATATCTAACTCCTTCGTGAATATATTTAAAGACTTGGTCTCAACCGCCTTATGTGGTAGAGAATTCCACAGGTTCACCACTCTCGGGGTGAAGAAATTCTTCCTCATCTCTATCATAAATGGCTTACCCCTTACCCTTAGACTATGATCCCTGGTTCTGGACTCTCCGACCATCGGGAATATTCTACCTGCATCTAGTTTGTTCAGACATGTCAGAATTTTATAAGTTTCGATGAGATCCCCTCTCATTCTTCTAAACTCCAGCGAGTATAATCCCAATCGACTCAATCTCTCCTCATACGTCATTCCTGCCATCCCAGCGATCAGCCTTGTGAATCTTCGCTGAACTCCTTCCATGGCAAGAACATCCTTCCTCAGATAAGGCGACCAAAACTGCACATCGTATTCAAGGTGTGGTCTCACCAATGCCCTGTACAATTGCAGTAGGACATCCTTGCTCCTGTACTCAAACCCTTTCGCTATGAAGGCCAACATACCATTTGCCTTCACCACCTGCTGCACCCGCATGCTTACCTTCACTGACTGGTGCTCAAGGGCACCCAGGTATCGTTGCACTTCCCCTTCTCCCAATCTATTGCCATTCAGATAATAGTCTGCCTTTCTGTTTTGGACACCAAAGTGGATAAACTCGCATTTATCCACATTATATTGCATCTGCCACGCATCTGCCCATTCACCCAACCTGTCCAAATCATCCTGGAGTTTCTCGGTAACCTCCTCGCAGCACACACGCCCACCCAGGTTTGTGTCATCTGCAAATTTGGAGATATTACATGTAGTTTCCTTATCTAGATCATTAATGTATATTGTGAATAGCTGGGGTCCAATGACGGATCCCTGCATTACCCCACTAGTCACTGCCTGCCACTCGGAAAAAGACCCGTTAATTCCTACTCTCTGCTTTCTGTCCACCAACCAGTTCTCTATCCATGTCAATACCTTGCCCTCAATCCCATGTGCCTTAACTTTACACACTAATCTCTTATGCGGGACATTATCGAAAGCCTTTTAACAGTCCAAATACACCACATCTACTGGTTCTCCCGTATCTATTTTCCCAGTTACATCCTCAAAAAATTCCAGTAGATTAGTCAAGCATGATTTACCTTTTGTAAATCCATGTTGACTTTGTCCGATCCTGTCACTGTTTTCCAAGTGCTCAGCTATTACATACTTTATAATGGACTCTAGCATTTTCCCCACTACCGATGTCAGGCTTACCAGTCTGTAATTCCCACTTTCTCTCTACCACCCTTTTTGAATAGTGGGGTAACATTAGCTACCCTCCAATCCAAGGGTACAGTTCCAGATTCCAGCGAATTTTGGAACATGATCAGCAATGCATCTACTATTTCTAGGGCCACCTCCTTAAGTACCCTAGGATGTAGATTATCAGGCCCGGGGGATTTATCGACCTTCAATCCCGTCAATTTCCCTAACACCATTTCCCTACAAATACTGATTTTTTCAGTTCCTCCCTCTCATCAGACCCTATATTCTCCAACATCTCTGGGAGGTTATTTGTGTCCTCCTTTGTGAAGACAGAACCATAATATGCATTTAATTGGTCTGCCATTTATTTGTTCCCCATTATAACTTCCCCTGCTTCTGCATGGAAGGAACCTACACTTGATTTCACTAATCTTTTTCTCTTCATATATCTATAAAAGCTCTTACAGTCAGTTATTATGTTCCCAGCCAGCTTACTTTCATATTCTATTTTCCCCTTCTTAACTAATCCCTTTGTCCTCCATTGTTGAATCCTAAACTGCTCCCAATCCTCAGGGTTACCGCTTTTTATGGCCAATTTATATGCCCTCTCCTTGGATCTTATGCTATCCCTATTTTCCCTTGTTAGCCACGGTTGAGTCACCCTTTTTGTTTTATTCTTATCCCAAAATTGGATGAACAACTTCGGTAGTTCATCCATGCGGTCTTTGAATGTTTACCATTGCCTATCCACCGTCAACCCTTTGAGTGACATTCCCCAATC
The DNA here is from genome assembly GCF_052327205.1 of Somniosus microcephalus. Taxonomy (NCBI): domain Eukaryota; kingdom Metazoa; phylum Chordata; class Chondrichthyes; order Squaliformes; family Somniosidae; genus Somniosus; species Somniosus microcephalus. The sequence continues at coordinate 14,270,917 of NW_028225182.1, read as the reverse complement.
AATCCTACCCAATTCACGCTTCATACCATCGTAGATTCCTCTATTTAAATTCAGGACCCTAGTCTCCGAGTCAACTACTTCACTCTCCATTCTAATGATGAATTCTATCATATTATGATCGCTCTGACCCAAGGGGCCTCGTACAACAAGATTGCTAATTAATCATCACTCATTACATAATACCCAGTCTAAAATGGCCTGATCTCTGGTTGGTTCCTCGGCATATTGTTCCAGAAAACCATCCGGTAAACATTCTAGGAATTCCGCCTCCACAGTATTTTTACTAATTTGGTTAGCCCAATCTACATGTAAATTAAAGTCACCCATGATGACTGCTGTGTCCTTACTGCATGCTTCTCTAATTTCCCTTTTAATGCCAATCCCAACCTCCGTATTACTGTTTGGAGGTCTATATAGCACTCCCAGTAACGTTTTCTGCCCCTTGATATTTCTCAGTTCTACCCATACAGATTCCACATCATCAGAGTTAATATCCTTCCTTTCAATTGAGTTAATCCCCCCCTTAACCAACAATGCTACCCCACCTCCCTTTCTTTTTTGCCTATCCTTCCTAAATATTGAGTCGATTAGGCTTATATTAGCTAGTGTTTGGAAGAATGAGAGGGGATCTCATTGAAATTTATAAAATTCTAACAGGACTAAACAGACTAGATGCACAAAATATGTTCCTGATGGTGGGGGAGTCCAGAACCAGGGGTCAGAGTCTAAGGATAAGGGGTAAGCCATTTACTACTGAGATGAGGAGAAATTTCTTCACCCAGAGAGTGCTGAACCTGTGGAATTCTGTACCACAGAAGGAAGTTGAGGCCAACTTATTAAATATATAACCAAAAAAGAGTTAGATATGTTTCTTATGGCTAAAGTGATCAAGGGATATGGGGAGAAAGCAGGGACAGGGTACTGATTTTGGATGATCAGCCATGATCTCATTAAAAGGTAACAGGCTTGAGGGGCAGAATGGCCTACTCCTGTTGCTATCTTCTATGTTTCTATGTTTCTATGTTAAGGGATCAGGTGAACCACTGAATCCCTCTTTTAAGGGATGTCCCAAAGCGTTTGACAGTGGTGTCAAAACAAATTAATACTACTTAGTAATTAAAAGTAAAAAATATCAGAAGTGGGACTTGAACCCACGTCTGCAGAGGAGACTGCGACCTGAACGCAGACACTTTAGAGCGCTCGGCCATCCTGACATGCTCATGTCATTTCTGCAGCTCATTACTTCCACACTTAGAAAGTTTCAGTCCGGGTGCTTGTTCAATGCTGCTCAAAGGCTCAGTGACGGGATATCATCTCCCCCGGGGTTTTCATGAGCCTGTGCTCGGTGTATGGGGAGGATTGGCCCGGGTCCCATGGATGGACACTTACTCTCTGCGCTCTGGAGCTGGGGAAGAACGAATAATTAATGGGCTTGTTTCCGCGTCTGAAATGTGTAATGATATCAGCAAATAGTGATGTTATTTGCCTGTTCGAATATGATGCCTACCAGCATGATTGCATGTATTGATTGCTTGTGCCTGACCAGCAGAGGTCATGTGACCGAGACAAGCAAGGCAGTCTAGTTTCGTTTCAGTTTCGTTCTAGATGCATCACTAGCATGATAGCTCCTGCAGTGCTGTATAAAGAGTTGAACAGACTTTAGATTAAAACTCATTCTCTTTCATAAATGTCTCGTCATTGAACCCACAAAGAAATCAATACATGGTGTCAGAAGTGGCTGAAAGAGATGAAGAGAAAAATTCTGAAGTTAAATCAGCTCTCCGCAGATTAGCAGCCAAAAGAGAACATCGTTGCTTACCATTAGAGAATAGCTAACGAAGTGAAAAATGGAAGGTTTACTCCCACCGGCGACGCTTCAGTTGACAGGTAATGTGGCTGAAAATTGGAGAAGGTTCAAACAACGTGTGGGGTTGTATTTATCAGCAATCGGAGCTGACGAGAAAAGTAATAAAAGGAAATCATCACTGTTCTTACATGTCGTGCGTGATGAAGCGGTGGAGGTGTATAATAACTTCACATTCACTGTTAATGGAAACAAAATGAAGCTAGATAAAATATTGGAACAGTTTGAGGCCTACTGCATACCTAAACATAACGTGATGTTTGAGAGGCACAGATTTTTCACATGTGTACAGAAAATGGGTGATACTATTGATCAGTATGTGACTGAACTGAGAAACAGAAGCAAATCGTGTGAATTTGGGGGACTGACAGGCTCGCTGATAAAAGACAGACTGGTGTGTGGTATTCCAGATAATGGTCTAAGGGAAAGACTGCTAAGAGAGCAAGATCTAGACCTGGGAAAAGCCATAGCACTGTGTAGGGCTACAGAGACTGTGAAGTTGCAGGCAAAGGAGCTGTTCAGTGACAGTAGCTGCAACGTGGATGCAGTGAGTAAGAACGGACACAAACCGTTGAACAAAAAGAGCGCCAATGTGAAAAAAGAGGCGTGGCCAGTGAACGAAAATGAAAGGGACAATTGAAAGACATGTAGTCGATGCGGTACACAGCATCCACCAAAAAAGTGTCCAGCATATGGTAAAAAATGCAATAGTTGCAACAAGAACAACCATTATGCCCGTTGCTGTAAGAACCAAATGCAACAAAGCAAGGTCCATGCAGTAGATGAAAGCGAGATAGAGGAGTTCAATGTAGATGTTGTGTCTGAAAACAAAGAAGAAGAAAGAAACTGGATGTTGACACTAAAAGTGAATGACATACACATTCCATTTAAATTGGATACCGGAGCACAAGATAATGTGATATCAGAGACTGATTTTAAGAAAATTAGACCCAGACCAAAGATACATGGAATAAAAGTGAAAGTGACAGGATACTCAGGTACTGATATACCAGTGAAAGGAAGATGCATTGTCAAAGTAACACACAAGGACAGAGAGCACACGCTAGCATTAATCGTGGTGCCAAAGGATGTGCAAACCATACTAGGTTTAAAAGCCTGTGAGAGACTGAACCTGGTAAAGAGAGTCCTCGTTATGGAAAGCGAAGGAGAGACAGTCTATGATGATCTCATGAAAGAGTACAATTACCTATTTTAGGGTCTAGGCTGCATTCCAGGAGAACACACGATCAGAGTAGATAAAAGTATGACACCGGTCATACATCCATGCAGAAAAGTTCCGTTTGCTCTTCAAAAGCAACTGAAGGCAGAGTTGGACAGGATGGAAAGCCTGAACGTGATTCAGAAGATAGATGGGCCAACTGAGTGGGTGAGTTCCCTCGTCGTAGTGGACAAAAAGAATGGAAAGCTCAGAATTTGCCTGGATCCAAGAGATCTAAACAGCAATAAAGAGAGAGCACTTCAAGCTTTCTACACGTGAGGAAATCATGGCACAGTTTGCAAATGCAAAATATTTCAGCAAGTTAGATGCATCATCAGGATTTTGGCAGATGAAGTTGGACGAAGCAAGTTCAAGACTGTGCACGTTCAACAGTCCATTTGGCAGATACAGATTCCTAAGGTTACCATTTGGCATTGCCTCAGCTCCTGACGTGTATCACAAGACTAACCATATGATCTATGAGCACCTGGAGGGAGTTGATACATCAATGGATGACATCATAGTATGGGGAACCACGAGAACTGAGCATGACGAGAGACTGAAAAAAGTGCTGGAAGCAACAAGGAAAACAAACCTGAAGCTGAATAGAGAGAAATGCCAGCTCGGGGTGACAGAACTGACAATTGTGGGAGATATCCGTAGCAGTGAGGGCATCAGACCAGATCCCAGAAAGGTGTCCGCCATTGAGAATATGCCAAAGCCACAATGCAAAAAGGACGTGCAGAGGTTTAATGGAATGATCAACTACATGGGGAAATTCATATCCAACCTCTCAGAAAAGATGGCGCCACTGAGAAGAACAACTGAAAAGAACATAGAATGGGAATGGAATCATGAGCGATCTAAAGAAACTGCTCACAGAGGAACCAGTTCTGAGGTTTTATGACCCAGCGAGACCCATCAAGATATCATCAGATGCATCACAGAGTGGGCTCGGTGCCGTTCTTCTGCAACAATATGACTACTGGCAACCTATTGCATATGCATCGTGCTCAATGACAGACGCGGAGACGCGATATGCTCAAATAGAAAAGGAGCTGCTCAGCATCACATACGCCTGTGAAAGATTTCACCAGTTTGTGGCAGGACAAGAAATCAGTGTAGAGACTGACCATAAGCCATTGATTGCATTGTTCCAAAAGCCACAAAATAGCTGTCCGCTTAGAATACAAAGAATGATGATCAGGATGCAACGCTATACACTGAATGTTGCGTACACACCGGGTAAGCTGATGTATACAGCAGACACGTTGTCCAGAGCTGTAGACCCAAGTGAGCCCGCAAACACCACAATGGATGCCAAAGTGAACGCCTACATGGACATGATCACAAGTGCACTGCCCATAGCAGATGCAAAAATGGATCTCATAAAGACTGAGACAAACACAGATGAAACAATGAGACGACTGAAAAAAAGCATCTTGGATGGATGGCCCAACATGAAGCAAGACTGCTCACCTGATATAGCAGAGTACTGGAACTGCAGGGCGGAACTATCAGTGGTCGAAGACATCATCTACAAAGGAAGTAAAATAGTTATCCCAAAGAGTCTGAGAAGAGAGATGCTAAAAAAGATCCATGGAGGACATCTGGGAATCGAAAAGTGTAATAAAAGAGCACGAGAGGTGATGTACTGGCCACGAATCAACCAAGATGTGACAAATGAGGTTTCAAACTGCACAATATGCCTGAAACATCGAGCAAGCAATCTGGTAGAACCACTAAAGCCACACCCAGCACCAGACAGACCTTACCAGAAGGTAGGCGCTGACCTATTCATATGTCAAGGGAAGGACTATCTTGTAGTCACAGACTATTACTCCCTGTATCCAGAGGTTTGTAGACTGCACACCACCACTGCAGATGCTGTGATAACATGTATGAAAGCCATGTTCTCCAGACATGGCGTGGCAAGCGAGGTCTTCACAGACAACGGACCTCAGTTTTACAATGCAAGTTTCGGACACTTTGCCAAAGAGTGGGACTTTGTCCACACAACGTCAAGTCCTCACTTTCCACAGTCCAATGGACTAGTGGAAAAATCGGTCCAGACAGTGAAAAGACTGATGTACAAGGCAAAAGACAGTGGAACTGACTTCTACCAGAGCATGCTTGTATACCGCACAATGCCGCTCGAGTGTGGTATGTCACCAGCCCAACTCCTGATGGGACGTCGGCTAAGGTCAAACCTACCCATCCCGGAGAACCTCCTGAAAACAAAAGAGGGGGAGAAAGTGAGGAAGTTCAAAGAACAACAGAAAGAAAAGCAAAAGCACTACTATGACAGAGGAACACAAAACCTACCTGAACTCCACACTGGTGACCAAGTAAGGTTCAAAGACAAAACAAACACATGGACTCAGAAGGGAACTGTCCTGAGTGAAGTTCAACCAAGATCATACACCATTCAGACAGATGAGGGTGCTGTTCTGAGAAGAAATCGTCGAGATCTTCTCATGGGACCAGCCACAGCAGGTCAAGAGACTGATACTGTTGAACAACCTGATCACACAGCTGAGAACCAATCATCTGAGGCAACAACTCAGATTCAAAGACAATCAATCAGAAAATCCTCAAGACACGTGAAGCCTCCTGAGAGACTCATTGAGCAAATTTAAGGACTATTGTGATAGAAGGAAGTAATGTTATTTTATTCTTTCTTCAAGTTCTAGTGTAGTTACATATTTCATGTGAACACAGAAAGCAAGGTTAAAAAACCTTGATCATGATAATGATAATGTAAGTTCATTACACTTAAAATGCAGATTAATACAAAGAAAACATGTTGTTAGTTAAAAGTAAAATACTTTTGTTTTAAGAAAAGGAGATGTAATGATATGAGCAAATAGTGATGTTATTTGCCTGTTCGATTATGATGCCTACCAGCATGATTGCATGTATTGATTGCTTGTGCCTGACCAGCAGAGGTCATGTGACCGAGACAAGCAAGGCAGTCTAGTTTCGTTTCAGTTTCGTTCTAAATGCATCACTAGCACGATATCTCCTGCAATCCTGTATAAAGAGTTGAACAGACTTTAGATTAAAACTCATTCTCTTTCATAAATGTCTCGTCATTGAACCCACAAAGAAATCAATACAAAATGTGGCTTTGATCTGCTGGTATTAACCGAGGCCGTGGCTGTGAGATATTTCATGTTGTTCAGGTTTAATCAGAGAAATATCCGTAGTCAGGAGCTGAAAAGGACCAAGAGCTGAAAAAACACAAGAAATATCTGCAATTGTGATCAACTCTTTAACGTGTTTTCTGGTAGTTTAGTGGTTTAATTGTTTTAATCACCATTCATTAACCGATAGCGTTGTTTTGCAGAATGAAAGAAATACTCAACGCAATGGACAGTCGAAACGTGATTAATTTAACTTGAATCATTAGCGAAAGTTTATTCATTGATGAAGATTTATACCTTATCAGAATTTGCACAGTGTATTTTAGGAGTCTGTTTTAAATTGTTCATTGCTTCTGACCCAAGAAACCTGTTAAATTTATTGCACAGAAGAAATAATCTGAACCATAATTTCTTTGCCCAGGCCCGAACCAGGAACTTTTCACATAGGAAGGCGAAAGTGATAACCACTACACTACAGAAACGTCTGTTTTACTCAATATCCAGAAAGCACTGTTCAGATAGAAGGTGCAATACAGAATCGCTCTTTCTGCAATGATTTCCTTTCAGTAGCATTGCTCTAACAGGACTGCACAAGTCAAAAATGTTCCTTTCAAACTCATTAAACTCCCGAATTTTTTTCACCCCGAATCTTCTGAATCTGATGCCTCTAGTTTTGCCCAATCAACCAAGGTGCCTTGGCAATTTTCTGCTCCCATCCACTCTACTTACTCTGCCACTAACTTAGTGTCATTCAACTTGTTAATATATGCCTATAGAAGACTTTTGGATTACCTTTTATGTTAGCTGCTATTCTATCCTCACACCCTCTGTTTGCCCCTCTTATTTTCCTTTTCACTTCTCCTCTGAACTCTCTCTATTCAGATATATTAGAATAGTTGAGGCCCCCATTATCACTAGTCTATACTTCATAGTCATAGAGCCATCATGGCACAGAAGGAGGCCATTCGGCCCATCGATTCCGTGCCGGCTCTTTGTAGAGCAATCCAGTCCCTCCCATTCCTCCGCTCTATCCCCGTAGCCCTGCAAGTTTATTTCCCTCACATGCCTGTCCACGCTCCCCTTGAAAACCCTTGAGTGTTTCCATTTCCACCACTTCTGTTGGCAGCGAGTTCCAGGTCCTCACCACTCGCTGCGTAAAAAAGTTTTCCTCATATCCCCTCTGTATCTCTTGCCCAAAACCATAATACTGAGGCCCCTAGTCCTTGTACCATCAACTAGTGGGAACATACTTTCCCCGTCTATCCTAACCGAACCCGTCATAATCTTGAACACCTCTATCAAATCACCCCTAAACCTCCTTTGTCTTAAAATATCCATGTGCCGCACCTTGGGACGTTTTACTACGTGTAAGGCGGTATGTAAATACAGGTTGTTTTTGTTGTTGTTGTAACGAAAACAAATGCAGCTTCTCCAACCTGTCTTTGTATCAAAGATCCCCCATCCTCGGAAACATTCTGGTAAATCTGCTCTGCACCCTCTCAAGGGCCTTCACACCCTTCCTAAAGTGAGGTGACCAGAACTGGTCGCAATATTCCAGTTGTGGCCTAACCAGCGTTTTATAAAATTTCAGCGTAACTCCTACACTTTTGTACTCGATATGTCTATTTCTGAAGCCCAAGATTCCATATGGTTTGCTAACCACTTTCTCAATATGCCCTGCCAGATTCAGGGACCTATGTACATTAACTCCCAGGTCCCTCTATCCCTGCACACTTTTTGAAACTGTGCCATTAAGTGTATATTGCCTCTCCCTGTTCCTTCAGCCAAAATGCATCACTTCGCACTTCTTTGTATTAAATTCTATCTGCCATTTGTCTGCCCATTCTGCTAGCCTTTCTGTGTCCAGCTGCAATAGATTGGCATCATCCTCACTATTTGCCACACCCCAAAGTTTCGTGTCATCGGCAAATTTAGAAATTGTACTCTGTATTCCAATATCCAGATAATTTATATATATCAAAACAGCAGTGGCCTCAGCACTTACCCTTGGGGAACACCACTGTCTACCATCCTCCACTCTGAAAAATCACATTTACGACAACTAAATACGATTAAAATCACTAAGAAAGTAGTACTTGGTAAAATAATGGGACTCAAGGCGGATAAATCACCTGGACCTGTTGGCTTACATCCCAGGGTTTTGAGGGAAGTGGCGGTAGGGATTGTGGATGCATTGGTAATAATCTTCCAAAACTCCCTGGACTCAGCAAAGGTCCCGGCAGACTGGAAAACTGCTAATGTAACACCCTTATTTAAAAAGGGCAGTAGACAGAAGGCTGGAATCTATAGACCGGTTAGCCTAACATCTGTGGTAGGTAAAATTTTGGAGTCCATTATTAAGGAGACAGTAACAGGACATTTGGATAATCATAATTTAATAAGACAAAGTCAGCATGGTTTTATGAAGGGGAAGTCATGTTTGACAAATTTGCTGGAGTTCTTTGAGGAAGTAACATATAGGGTGGATAAAGGTGAACCAGTGGACGTAGTGTATTTAGACTTCCAAAAGGCATTTGACAAGGTGCCACACAAAAGATTATTGCTTAAGATAAAAAATCACGGGATTGGGGATAATATTCTGGCATGGATAGAGGATTGGCTATCTAACAGAAGGCAGAGAGTTGGGATAAATGGTTCATATTCAGACTGGCAATCAGTAACCAGTGGTGTTCCGCAGGGGTCAGTGCTGGGTCCCCAACTCTTTACAATCTATATTAACGATTTGGAGGAGGGGACCGAGTGTAACACATCAAAGTTTGCAGATGATACTAAGATGGGAGGGAAAGTAGTGAGTGAGGAGGACATAAAAAACCTGCAAGGGGACATAGACAGGCTAAGTAAGTGGGCAGAGATTTGGCAGATGGAATACAATACTGGAAAGTGTGAGGTTATGCACTTTGGCAGGAAAAATCGTAGAGCAAGTTATCATCGTAATGGCAAGAAACTGGAAATTACTGAAGTACAAAGGGATCTGGGGGTCCTGGAGCACGAAACTCAAAAGGTTAGTATGCAGGTGCAGCAAGTGATTAAGAAGGCCAATGGAATGTTGGCTTTCATTGCTAGGGGGATAGAATAAAAAATAGGGAGGTATTGCTTCAGTTGTACAAGGTATTGGTGAGACCGCACCTGGAATACTGCATACAGTTTTGGTGTCCATACTTAAGAAAGGACATACTTGCTCTCGAGTCAGTACAAAGAAGGTTCACTCGATTAATCCCGGGGATGAGGGGATGGACACATGAGGAGAGGTTGAGTAGATTGGGACTCTACTCATTGGAGTTCAGAAGAATGAGAGGCGATCTTATTGAAACATATAAGATTATGAAGGGGTTGGATCGGGTGGATGCAGGGAGGATGTTCCAGATGATGGGTGAAACTAGAACTAGGGGGCATAGTCTTAGAATAAGGGGCTGCTCTTTCAAAACTGAGATGAGGAGGAATTACTTCACTCAGAGGGTGGAAGGTCCATGGAATATGCTGCCCCAAAAAGCTGTCGAAGCTACATCATTACATAAATTTAAAACAGAAATAGACAGTTTCCTAGTAGAAAAGGGAATTAAGGGTTACGGGGAGCGGGCAGGAATTTGGACATGAGTCTAGGTTCGGATAGGTCATGGCACTGTGGGTAGCGGAGCGGGCCCAGGGGTCGTGTAGCCTGATCCTGCTCCTGTTTTCATGTGTCTAATGCTGTTAGATTCAGGAGATAGTCCTGTCATAGTGGATTGGTGGTTAGGATCAGATCAGCCATGATCTTATTGAATGGCGGAGCAGGCTCGAGGGGCCAATTGGCCTACTCCTGCTCCTATTTCTTATGTTCTTATGTTCTAACTCTGTTTTCTATCCTTCAGCCAATTCCTTATCCAAGCTGCCACTGACCCACCTATTCCATGAGCATCAATTTTCTTAACCAGCCTTCTATGTGGTGTCTTGTCAAACGCCTTCTGAAAATCCATGTAAATAACATCCATTGCATTCCTTTCTTCAATGCTCCCTGTTACTTCGTCAAAAAATTCAATTAGTTTAGACAAACACGATCTGCCATTTACAAACCCGTGTTGGCTCTCCTTTATTAGCTTAAACTGCTCCAGGTGTCCGTTAATTTTATACTTGATTATTCTTTCTAGAATTCTACCCACTACTGATGTTAAACTGACTGGCCTGTAATTACTCGGATTATCCTTACACCCTTTCATGAACAGTTCTTGCATCTCTCTGTAATTTCTCTGCAAATTTGCTTCTCCATCTTTTCTCACTAGTTGGTGGCCTATAGAACACTTCTAGTACTGTAATGGCCCCTCTATTATTTCTTAACTCTAGCCATATAGATTCTGTCGTTAACCCCCCAGGACATCCTCTCTCTGCAGCACTGTAACATTCTCCTTAATCAATACTGCCACACCACCTCCTATCTTTCCTTCCCTATCTTTCCTGAACATCTTCTATCGAGGAATATTTAATACCAAATCATGCCCTTTTTTGAGCCATGTTTCCGTTATTGCCACGACATCATATTCTCATGTGGCTACTTGTGCATGCAGCTCACCAACCTTGTTTACTATGCTTGAGGCCAATTCATTAAATATATTCAAGAAGAATTTAGTTTTATTTCTTATGGCTAAAGGTATCAAGCTATATGCGGAGAGGGCAGGGACAGTTTACTGAGTTTGGATGATAAGCCCTGATCTCATTAAATGGCGGAGCAAGCTCGAGGGGCCGAATGCCCTTCCCCTGCTCCTATCTTCTATGTATCTATGTTTCTTAGTAATTTCAAATACATGCACTGCAAACATATCCTAGACCATCCTGTGTTCTCTCTGACCCCACCTAATACCTTACTATTTCTTACTTTACTGCTATCCCTCTCTCCAAATCCATTGTGCACCTTGTTTCTTCTTTCTATTGGTACATCCTGGTGCCCCTGCTAACTTAATTTTAATTCTCCCCAACAGCACTAGCAAACCTCCCCGTGAGGCTATTGATACCGGCTCTGTTGAGCTGCAACCCGTCCGGCCTCTACTGACACACCTCCCCCAGAAGCGGCCCCAATGCCCGAGGAATCTCATCCCTCTTTCTACCTATGTCTTTGGTACCAATATGGACCACGAGCTCGGCCTGTTCACCTCTACCACAGAATATTCTGCAGCTGCTCAGTGACATCCTTGACCCTGGCACCGGGGAGGCATCATTACAATCCTGGCATCATGTCTGTCATCATGTCACTCATACCTTTTCTGCCTGCACACTCCTTAGCTGCGGGTTGACCACCTCCTGAAACGTGCTGTCCACGTAGTTCTCAGCCTCGTGGATGCACTGCAGTGATGCCAGCTGCTGCTCAAGCACCGAGACCTGGAGCTCGAGCTCCTCCAGCTGACGACACTTCCTGCACATGTGGTTGTCCAGGACATGGGAAGCGTCCTGGATTTCCTACAAGGCACAGGATGCACATTCCGTGGCACTGAGCTGCCCTGCCTTTATTTATTCGACCCTTAACTAACTTTACAGAAAACTAAGTCGAAGATGTACCTAATTAAATTTAATAATGTAATATATTATTAACAGCTACTAATTTAACGCAGTATTGCCTTTTGTTAACAGTCCCTTGTGTGAAAACTTATCAGATGCCTGCTAGATGTCATCATATAAAGCCAAGAAAATCCCTCCCCTTGATTCAGTTTCCGTTTTCCTCGTGTCTCTGGTAGATTATCCTCTACTATGCAGACCAATGCATAGTAATTATTTAGCATGCCTATCGCGTCCTTATTTTCAATTACAGTATCACATGACTGTCTTTAAGGGGCCATATTCTCCTTCGCCACACTCTGTATCATAATGTACTAGTAAAAACTTTTCACTGGTTTATTCTCGTATTCCCTTCCTACAAAGGTCTTTAAATCACTTTGCTGCCCAAAGACACTTGGAGAGCTATGGACATAGATCATTAAAATATCATGAACGGGTACAGAAAATAATCAAATAGGCTAATGCAATGCTGGCCTTTATATCCAGAAAGCTAGAATACAAGGGGGTAGAAGTTATGCTGCAGCTAAACAAAGCCCTGTTTAGGCCTCATTGGAGTATTGTATTCAGTTCAGGGCAGAGATGTTGGATGGCCATGTTCCAGGATGGGCGAACTACTATATCCTGTAAGTTAAGGTTGCTCCAAGATCTCATGCCGTTATGCTTATTGTTCTGTGTTATGCTGGGCTTGAAACATCTATTAAGTAAATAGTCAATTGATTTTTATATACACAGGTGTATATGACACATATTCTCTTTGAATTGATTTCTGATGAGAGGCACGACTAATTATATTAGATTTCCTTGACATGTTGAGCAACTATAACCTGCTTGATTTAATTCTCGTACCCGGGCACAATGTCTGGAATATGCAAGAATGATTATATCCAAATACTCTCAATGTCTCCACCTGCATTTTATATATGTTGAAATGTATCAAATTACTCTATCACTCATCAATATATTTATCAATTCAATAAAATGTAATAAATAATTTCATCTGCGCCAGTTCCTTAATACAAAACTACATGTCCCTTTTTGTCACACTTCTCTGCCAACTTTTCTGTAATAATTTGCTTTGCCCACAACAATAATGGCAACTCTCTGTGTCACCACTTGGTGCCGCTGCAGCAGCCCAGATTTACCAGCCCCAGCTTCTCAGTGTACACCAGTCTCTGGTTCAACCCACTGTAGTTACCTTGCATATTACTCTAAGCTTTGTTGTAAACCACAATATGGGGACTTTAAAATGGGGAACCAATGACGACTGGAAGCCCTACACCAATTTACCCCAACTCCCTAACCGTGTTACTGAAGTTACATAAGTATCAGGAGCAAGAATAGGCCATTAAAACATAAGAACATAAGAAATAGGAGCAGGAGTTTGCTATTTACCCTTTGAGCCTGCTCTGCCATTCAATGAGATCATGGCTTATCTTCTGCCTCAAATCCATTCACCGGCCTTTTCGCCATATCCCTTGATGCCCTTACTAGTCAGAAATCTATCGACTTCTGTTTTGAATATACCCAATGACTGAGGCGCCACTGCCCTCTGGCATAGAGAATTCCAAAGATTCTTCACAGTCTGTGCGAAGAAATTTCTTCTCATCTCAGTCCTGAAAGGCCTACCCTTTACCCTAAGGCTGTGGACCCTGCCTCTAGACTCCTCAGCCAAGGGAACCATTCTCCCAACATCCACCGTTTAAAGCCCTACAATACTTTTGTATGCTTCAATGAGATCCCCTCTCATTGTTCCGAAGTCAAGAGAATACAGGCCTAGTTTATTCAATCTCTTCCCATATGACAGTCTCGCCAACCCAGGAATCAATCTCGTGATCCTTCGTTGCACTCCATCTATGGTAAGTATATCCATCCTTCGGTAAGGAGACCAACATTGTACACATTACTCCAGGTGTGGTCTCACCAAGCCTTATATAATTGGAGTAAGATGTCTTTACTCCTGTACTCAAATCTGAGTGAATAAATGTCTCCTCATCTCAGTCTCAAATGGCCAGCCCCTTATCCTGAGATCCTGCCCCTAGTTCTAGACTCTCCAGCCAGGGGAAACAGCCTCTCAGCTTTTACCCTTTCAAACCCTCCAAGAAAATTGTACCTTTCAATGAGAACACCTCTCATTCTCCTGAACTCCAGAAAATATATTCCCAAACTACTCAATCTCTCCTCATAAACCAGCCTATCATCATTGAAATCAATCAGGTTTGATTCCCAGTCAGGGAATTCAGTTTTCACAAACACAATTGAAGTCTGTGAGACTCTTAATAATTGTTTTAATCAACACACAAAAATTTGTGTTACACACTGAAGGAAATCGTTACATGTTTGCTGGGTGACAGTCAAACTTCAATAACATTTTTTATAGAATCATAGATTTACCGCAGCAGCCGGCAACTCAACGCAGTTTTTCCATAATGGAGTGTTTATCACTTTCGTCTAACATGCGAAAAATGCCCGGTTCAAAACCAGGCCGAAACTTTTTGTAAATCACGTTCAACTAAATTGTAGAAAAATGGAACGAATCGCATTTTTTATGCAATGTTACAAAGCCCTGTTACATTAGTGTTTCTCTGTACAGTTCTGCACACACAAAACACCTGGCAGCTATCTTTTGCCCTGCCAGTACACTTTACATCTAATCCCAACCTATCACCATCTCGTCTAGCTTCTAATCTCTTTTACTTCTTTTGTTTCTTTTATTCTTTTGTCCGATCGCAGCCCTGCCTCCGATCTAGTTTCTTTTCTTTCCAGTTTTGAAGAAGGGTCCAACCCGAAACGTCAACTCAAATTTCTATCCACGGATGTTGCCTGACCTGCTGAGTTTTTCCAGCATTTTCTGTTGTTATCTCAGAACTCTAGTGTTGCTCGCTCACTCCTGTTTCCAGCCCTGACGGTGCAGAAAGTCCCTCTCAAAGCAGCACATTCCGGCTGCTTTCTGTTGAATTGTGACAGATTATTCAAGGATCCTGCAGCTTTGCCTCGGTTCACAACAGCAGACCTAAGCCGCGTTTCTGCAAACTATGAACCACGTTCTCTAGAATTCCAAGGTGTATAAGGAACTTAACCATTAAAAGCCCTTTCATTAACCACAGATGTTCAGACAATTTTCAATGATTCTATGAAAATTTATTAAAGATTGACTGTCATCCGGTAAAATGTTAACATTTCCTGCAGTGTGCAACAAAATGTTGTGGGTTGATTAATGATAATAGAAACAATTATGAAGTGTCTCACAGACTTCAATGAACACTTATTATCGTTGGTTAACTGAAATCTATCAATCGCAGATTAAAATGAGCAATGTATCATGCATCTTTGAAAGAGCTATCCAAGCAGTCCCACTCCGCTGCTCTTCCCCCATACACCTGCTGAAACTCCTGCCGGTGGAAACTGTTTCCCCCATAATTTTGATCACTTCTATTAAATCTCCCCAGAACAGTGATTAATGGAGTTCAATGCGGGCAAGTGTCAGATCATCCACTTGGGGCCTAACAATGTTCAGTCAGTGTACGGGCTGAAAACACCATGTCAGAGAATACATTTTTTTCTGTGAAATAACCAGTCCCGTTAAATTTAACAACTGTTGCCCCTGATCCCGGCTCTGTCAAGCAATGAACATTTTAAAACGTTCTCCTAAAATACAATGCGTAAAATGAGATATGGGTTAACAGTTCAGGAGATGAAAAGAGCAAAACAAATGAGTGATGTTTCGACTGTCCCTCAGTAACCAAAAAAACATAGAAACATAGAAGATAGTTGCAGGAGTAGGCTATTCGGCCCCTCGAGCCTGCTCCGCCATTCAGTGCGACCATGGCTGATCATCCAAATTCAGTACCCTGTCCCTGCATTCGCCCCATATCTCTTGATCCCATTAGCCTTAAGAAATACATCCAACTCCTTCTTGAATGTATGTAATGAATTAGCCTCTACTGCTTTCTGTAGTAGAGAATTCCACAGGTTCACCACTCTCTGGGTGAAGAAGTTCCTCCTCATTTCTCTCCTAAATGGCTTACCCCTTATCCTTAGACTGTGACCCCTGGTTCTGGAATCCCCGACCTTCGGGAACATCCTTCCTGCATCAAGTCTGTCTAGTCCTGTCAGAATTGTATACGTTTCAATGAGATCCCCTCTCATTCTTCTAAACTCCAGCGAGTATAAGCCCAATCGACCCAATCTTTCCTCATATGTCATTCCTGCCATCCCAGGAATCAGCCTGTTGAATCTTCGCTGAACTCCTTCCATGGCAAGAACTTCCTTCCTCAGATAAGGCGACCGAAACTGCACACAATACTCAAGATGTGGTCTCACCAAGGCCCTGTACAACGTCAGCAAGACATCCTTGTTCCTGTACTCAAACTCTCTAGCTACGAAGGCCAAAGTACAATTTGCCTTCTTAAACGCCTGCTGCACCTGCATGCTTACTTTCAGCGACTGGTGCACAAGGACACCCAGGTCTCGTTTCACTTCCCCTTCTCCCAATCTATTGCCATTCAGATAATAAACTGCCTTCCTGTTTTTGACTCCAAAGTGGATAACCTCGCATTTAACAACGTTATAATGCATCTGCCATGCTTCTGCCCAATCATCCAACCTGTCCAAATCTTACTGCAGTTTCTCAGCATCCTCCTCACAGCACACACGCCCACCCTGCTTTTTGTTATCTGCAAACGTGGAGATATTACATCTAGTTCGCTTGTCTAGATCATTAATATATATTGTGAATAGCTGGGGTCCAAGGACTGATCCATGCGGTACACCACTAGTCACTGCCTGCCACTCAGAAAAAGACCCGTTTATTCCAATTCTTTGCTTTCTGTCTGCCAACCAGTTCTCTATCCAAGTCAATACCGTGCACCCAATCCCATGTGCCTTAACTTTACACGATAATTTCTTAAGCGGGACCTTATCGAAAGCCTTTTGAAAGACCAAATACACCACATCCACTGGTTCTCCCTTATCTATTTTACCAGTTACATCCTCAAAAAATTCCAGTAGTTTAGTCAAGCACGATTTACCTTTTGTAAATCCATGTTGACTTTGTCCGATCCTGTCATTGTTATCCAAGTGCTCTGCTATTATATCTTTTCTGATGGAGCCTAGCATTTTCCCCACTACCGATGTCAGGCTAACCGTTCTGTAGTTCCCCGCTTTCTCTCTAACAGTTTTTTGAATAGTGTGGTCACATTAGCTACCCTCCAATCCATGGGTACTGTTCCGGAATCCATTGATTGTCGGAAGATGATCAGCAATGCATCTACTATTTCTAGGGCCACTTCCTGAAGTACCCTAGTCATATACCTATCAATTCGTCCAATAAAAAGCGACGAGTTAGGAACGTAACTAAAGGTTTTTATTGACTAAATAACAGAGCCCACCCTCGTGGGTGATCGGGTCCAACAAGGAGGAATACCAGCCAGTCGACTACCTTTATACCTGGGCAGGTAGGTGGAGCCATGGGCGGAGTCGGAGGTGGTCAGCCCAGGTATAACAGCGCGACAAGAGGCGACCTCGTATAGTGATACAACAGTGAGAACAGTGATAACAATACAACAGTGATAACTATAGTGTAACGATAGTGAACGATAAAAGTGGTTTACCACATTCACCCCTTGTTTAGATTTGAGTCCGGCGGGGTAAAGTGTACAACCAGTTCTGGTATGTCAGTCTGTCCGGAGGCCTCGTAAGCCTCTCCGATCGTCGCAGCGGTGGTGCTGCATTATCCGGTGTTAATGCTGGTGTCTGCGTGGTCGGTGAAGGCTCGTGGGGTTCCGGCATGCCGTCTACCTGGGCTGGAATTGGGGGGGTGGTGGGGGGGGTAAAGGTGGTGTCTCCGGAGTGCCCGAGGGTGCGAGGTCTCGTAAGGAGACAGTGTCCTCCCGCCCGTCTGGGTAAGCCACGTAGGCGTACTGGGGGTTGGCGTGCAGGAGGTTCACCCTCTCGACCAGGGGGTCCGTTTTATGGGCCCTCACGTGCTTTCGCAGCAAGACGGGCCCCGGAGAGGTCAGCCAGGTTGGTGGAGTGGTTCCCGTAGTCGACTTCCTGGGGAAAACAAACATTCGTTCATGGAGGGTGGCGTTAACGGCAGTGCAAAGTAGTGACCGGATGGAGTGCAGCGCTGTCGGGAGGACTTCCTGCCAGCGGGAGGTTGGGAGGCCCTTAGATTTTAAGGCTAAGAGGACGGCCTTCCATACCGTCGCGTTCTCTCTTTCCACCTGGCCGTTCCCTCGGGGGTTGTAGCTGGTGGTCCTATTTGCTGCAATACCCCTCGCTAGTAGGAACTGACAGAGTTCCTCGCTCATCAAGGAGGAGCCCCGGTCACTATGTATATAGTTCGGGAACCCGAACAAGGTGAAGAGGTCGTTCAGGCACTTGATGACCGTGGTACTGGTCATGTCTGGGCAGGGGAAGGCAAAAGGGAAACGGGAGTACTCATCAACGATGTTGAGGAAGTACACATTGCGGTCAGATGACGGTAGAGGCCCCTTAAAGTCGATGCTCAGGCGCTCGAAGGGGCGGGTGGCCTTGATCAGGCTTGCTCTGTCCGGCCTATAGAAGTGCGGTTTGCACTCGGCGCAGGTCTGGCAGTTCCTGGTCATGGTCCTGACCTCCTCGATGGAGTAGGTCAGGTTGCGGGCCTTAATGAAATGGTAAAGTCTGGTGACCCCGGGGTGGCAGAGGTCGTTGTGGAGGGTCTGAAGTCTATCAATATGCACGCTGGCGCATGTAATTCGTGAAAGAGCATCAGGGGGTTCGTTCAGCTTACCTGGCCGGTACAAGATATCATAATCGTAGGTGGATAGCTCGATTCTCCACCTCAAGGACTTGTCATTCTTGATTTTGCCCCTCAGCTTGTTATTAAACATGAAAGCAACCGAACGTTGGTCGGTGAGGAGGGTAAATCGTTTGCCTGCCAGGTAATGCCTCCAGCGCCGTACCGCCTCCACAATTGCCTGGGCTTCCTTCTTGACCGACGAGTGTCGGATCTCGGGGCCCTGTAGGGTCCTTGAGAAGAAGGCCACCGGCCTCCCCTCCTGGTTAAGGGTAGCGGCTAGGGCGAAGTCGGATGCATCGCTCTCCACTTGGAAGGGGATGGACTCATCCACTGCGTGCATTGTGGCCTTGGCTATGTCTCCCTTGATGAGGGAGAAGGCCGCGCACGCTTCCTCCGTGAGGGGGAAGGATGTGGACTTCATGAGGGGTCTGGCTTTGTCCGCATAATTGGGCACCCATTGGGCATAGTAGGCGAAGAGCCCCAGGGTTCTCTTAAGTGCCTTAGGGCAGTGGGGGAGGGGTAGCTCCATGAGGGGGCGCATTCTTTCGGGGTCGGGGCCGATGAGTCCGTTCTCTACTACACATCCAAGGATGGCAAGGCGCGAGGTGTTAAACACACATTTCTCCTTATTGCAGGTGAGGTTCAGCCATTGGGCCGTACGGAGGAATTTCTCCAGATTCACGTCATGGTCCTGCCGGTCGCGGCCGCAGATGGTGACGTTATCTAGGTAGGGGAATGTGGCCTGCAGTCCGTTCTGGTCAACCATCCGGTCCATCTCCCTTTGGAAGACCGAGACCCCGTTGGTGACACCGAAGGGGACCCTAAGGAAGTGGTATAGGCGCCCATTCGCCTCGAAGGCGGTGTACTGGCGGTCCTCGGGGTGGATAGGGAGTTGGTGGTAGGCCGACTTAAGGTCGATGGTCGAGAATACACGGTATTGTGCAATCTGATTGACCATGTCAGATATGCGGGGAAGGGGGTATGCGTCCAGCTGGGTGTATCTGTTTATGGTCTGGCTGTAGTCGATGACCAGGCGATTTTTATCGCCGGTCTTAACGACCATGACCTGGGCACGCCAGGGGCTGTTGCTCCCCTCGATAATGCCCTCTTTCAGGAGGTGCCGCACCTCAGAGCTAATGAAGGCTCTGTCCCCAGCGCTGTACCGCCTGCTCTTGGTAGCGACGGGTTTGCAGTCGGGGGTGAAGTTAGCAAACAGGGAAGGTGGCGGCACCTTGAGGGTGGATAGGCTGCAGGTGTTACGTGGTGGGCGGTTTAACATTCGCTGGTTGTCGACTGTGAGTGGGGGGAGGGGTCCACCGTATGCTAGGGTTACACTTTGGAGGTGGGATTGGAGGTCCAGCCCTAGTAGGGTGGCAGCGCAGAGCTGGAGGAGGACGAGGAGTTTAAAATTTTTATACTCCGTACCCTTAACCGACAAGGTCACAACACAGTAGCCGCTGATGTCCGTGGTGTGGGACCTCGATGCCATCGAGATTCGGTTGCGCGTTGGCAGGACAGGGAGGGAGTAGTGGCTCACCGTGTCTGGGTGGATGAAGCTCTCCGTGCTTCCGCTGTCGAACAGGCAGGTCGTGGCGTGGCCGTTTACTTTGATGTCCATCATCGACTTGGACAGGTGGTGCAGGCAGGCTTGATCCAGACTGACGGAGGCTAGTGTGTAGGTAAGCGAGTCGTTGTCATCTGCGGGCGAGGCGGTCGTCGAGTCCGGAGGCCCGGTGGCAGTCGGGCGTGGTGGGTAAAATGGCGTCTCCCACGAGGTAGGACAAAATGGCGGAGAAGATGGCTGCTCCCATAACTCACATGAGGCACTATTGGGGTCGGTTGCCTTGATCAAAGATGGCCACCCCCATGACTCACGTGTGGGGATGCTGGCCTCAGTATAATACAACAGTGAGAACAGTGATAACAATACAACAGTGATAACTATAGTGTAACGATAGCGAACGATAAAAGTGGTTTACCACACCTAGGATGTAGATTATCAGGCCCTGGGGATTCATCGGCCTTCAATCCCGTCAATTTCCCCAACACCATTGCCCTACAAATATTGATTTCTTTCAGTTCCTCCCTTTCATCAGACCCTATCTTTCCCGACATCTCTGGGAGGTTATTTGTGTCCTCCTTTGTGAAGAAAGAAACAAAATATTTATTTAATTGGTCACCCATTTCTTTGTTCCCCATTATAAATTCCCCTGATTCTGACTGCAAGGGACCTACGCTTGACTTCACCAATCCTTTTCTCTTCACATATTTATAAAAGCTTTTACAGTCAGTTTTTATGTTCTCTGCAAAACTTACTCTCATATTCTATGTTCCCCTTCTTAATTATTTCATATGTTCCCCCTTGTTGAATCCTACACTGCTCCCAATCCTCAGGTTTACAGGTTTTTCTGGCCAATTTATATGTCCTCTCCTTGGATCTTATGCTATCCCTAATTTCCCTTGTTAGCCACGGTTGATTCACCTTCTTTGATTCATTTTGGTGCCAAACTGGGATGAACAAATTCTGCAGTTCCTCCATGCCGTCTTTGAATGTTTGCCATTGCCTATCCACCGTCAACCCTTTGAGTGACATTTGCCAATCAATCCCACCTAACTCGCACCTCATTCCATCGTAGTTTCCTTTATTTCAATTCAGGACACTAGCCTCGGAGTCCACTACTTCACTCTCCATCTTAATGAAGCATTCTATCATATATTGATCGCTCCGACCCAAGGGGCCTCGTACAACAAGATTGCTAATTAATCCTTTCTCATTACATAATACCCAATCTAAGATGGCCTGATCTCCAGTTGGTTCCTCGACATATTGGTGCAGGTAACCATCACGTAAACTCTCCAGGAATTTCTCCTCCACATCATTGTTACTAATTTCGTTAGCCCAATCTATATGTAGATTAAAGTCACCCATGGTGACTGCTGTACCCTTATTGCACGCATCTGATTTCCCTTTAAATGCCATCCACAACCTCCACATTAATGTTTGGAAGTCTATATACCACGCCCACGAACGTTTTTTGCCCCTTGGAAATTCTCAGTTCTAACCATACAGATTCCAAATCATCAGAGCTAATATCCTTCTTTGCAATTGTGATAATCCCCTCTTTAACCAGCAATGCTACCCCACCTCCCTTTCCTGTTTGCCTATTTTTCCTGAATTATGAATACCCCGGATGTTGAGTTCCCAGCCTTGGCGACCCTGGAGCCATGTTTCCGTATTCCCAAACAAATCATTGTCGTTTACCTCTATTTGCGCATCTAATTCCTGCACCTTATTACGAATGTTCCTCGCATTATGACACAAAGCCTTCAGGCTTGTTTTTCTAACGCTCTTAGACCTATTAGAATTATTATTTACTGTGGACATGTTTGATATAAACCGTTGATTTCTCTGACTGCCACTTTTGTTTTTCTCCTTCCTATCTTTTGCTTTTAGTCTTCTTTCCCTTTCCTCTGTCTCCATGCTCAGGTTCTGTGATGAAATAACTCTGTATCTGGATTGTCTGTTGTTGTACTTGTTAATGTCTGGAATGTTTTACAGGTGTAACGACTAATGTTCCTCCCTAGCTCCGCCTTTATGTATCCTCCTGATTGGTGTGAGTCTTATTTATAAGAGCTTTTTACTCATAAGGGCTGGGTCGGTGATGAATGATGGTTGCGCTGTGTTAAATTGATGCCATGATTCTTACTTAATAAAAGCCTTTAGTTTTAAGTATTAGCCTCATGGATTCTGGCAGTTATTTGGCACATCAATTTTATTAAGTAACAACTTTGGAAGGTGGATCGATTTTTGAAACCAGAGCATCTGGTTATCGATCCCCATTCGGCAGATGCGTCGAAGAAATTTACGCATTGGCTTCGATGTCTTGAACACTTCATTGCATCGATCGATCCGACGGTTACGAAGTTGGGTCTTTTAACCAACTTGGTAAGTCATCAAACTTACTCTATATTTGAAGATATTACTATGTATGAAGAGACCCTTGCAGCTCTTAAGGCCCAGTACCTTAAGTCAGTTAATGAAGTATACATAGATACATAGATACATAGAAGATAGGAGCAGGAGTAGGCCATTCGGCCCTTCGTGCCTGCTCCGCCATTTAATGAGATCATGGCTGATCCTTTAATTCAGTATCCCGTCCCCGCCTTCTCTCCGTAACCCTTAACCCCTTTTGCCCGTAGAAATATATCTAATTCCCTCTTAAATATATTTAATGAGCTGGCATACACTGCCCTCTGTGGCAATGAGTTCCACAGGTTCACCACTCTCTGAGTGAAGAAATTCCCCCTCATCTCTGTCCTAAATGGTTTAGCCCTTATCCTTAAATTATGTCCTCTAGTTCTGTTCTCACCCGCCAAGGGAAACATTCCTTCTGCATCCAGTCTGTCTAGACCTGTCAGAATTTTATACACTTCTATGAGGTCCCCTCTCAATCTTCTAAACTCCAGTGTGTACATCCCTAAACTACATAGTCTCTCCTCATAGGTCATTCCCGCCATTCCTGGTATCAGCCTGGTGAATCGCCGCTGCACCCCCTCCATGGCAAGAACATCCTTCCTCAGATGAGGCGACCAAAACTGTACACAGTACTCGAGGTGTGGTCTCACCAGTGCCCTGTACAGCTGCAGCAAGGTATCCCTGTTCCTGTATTCTAACCCTTTTGCTATGAAGGCCAGCATACCGTTTGCCTTCTTGACCGCCTGTTGCACCTGCATGCTCGCCTTCAGTGACTGGTGTACAAGAACACCCAGGTCTCTCTGTACTTCCCCCTCTCCCAATCTAGGTAGGTATCTTTTGTCCACTCGCAGGCAATTATCGGAGGAATCCCTGGATGATTTCCTGCGTGATCTTAAGGCTTTGGCTAAGGATTGCAACTACAAGGCTGTCTCTGACATATTGAATCAGGAAGAAGCCATCCGCGATTCTTTCATATCTGGCCTCCGATATAATTATATTAGATAGAGACTCCTTGAGAATGACTCGTTAGTTTTAAAAACAGTCGTTGTTATGGCTCGATCGTTAGATGTAGCCCAGAAGAATTTAGAAGTGTATGCATCAGCCCATGCGTCTCTCTCAGCTTCGTGTGTTCCGAGTATGGAGGCATCCATAACGCCAATGGAGCCTCTACTTAATCCTACTGTTGCGGCAGTACCCCATGGGTCTAGGTGTTATTTTTGTGGCCAATCTAAACACTCCAGGCAAAGATGCCCAGCAAGAGAGGTTACTTGTTTTAAATGTAAGAAACGGGGACATTTTAGTAAAGGGTTGATGCGCTATCAATTACTCATAAAAGACTGAGAGTTAAGAGAGTAACTAAAGGCTTTTATGAACAAAAGAATGAAGGTCTGCCTCGAGTGGTCGATCGGTCCAGAAATACAAAGGGCTGGGGAGCCGTCACCTTTATACTAGGACTTGTGGGAGGATTCAGCCGAGGCATGTCCAGGCATGTACACAGTGGAATACAAACAGTGGTTTACCACATTCACCCCTTGTTTAAAATTGAGTCCGGCGGGGTGAAGTGTATTAAAAGTTAGTGTATTGGAGTCTCTCCGGAGGTCTTGTCTGCCGCTGTGATCGGCGTGGCGATGGCAGGGGTAGTGGAGCTTCCGGCGTCGAGTCCTGCATGGGCTGTGGCACAGGCGTGTCATCCACATAGATGTCGAGCGGGTCGCGGGGCCCAGGCCTGCCGCCTGCTGGGGCTGGATATCGGATCGTGGGGGGGGTGGTAGTGAGTAGTGGGTTACTGCAGCCCCCGAGGGTGCAAGGTCTCTTATGGAGACTGTGTCCTCCCGCCCGTCCGGGTATGCAATGTAAGCATACTGGGGGTTGGCGTGGAGGAGGTCGAACCTCTCGACCAGGGGGTCCGTTTTATGGGTCCTCACCTGCCTTCTCAGTAGGACCGGCCATGGGGACGTCAGCCATGGCGGTAGCGATGTCCCCGATGTGGACTTCCTTGGGAAGACAAACATTTTCTCATGAGGGGTGGCGTTAGTGGCAGTGCAGAGCAGTGACCGAATAGAGTGGAGCGCATCGGGGAGCACATCCTGCCAGCGGGTGGTTGGAAGGCCCCTAGACTTTAAGGCTAGCAGGGCGGCCTTCCAAACTGTTGCATTTTCTCTTTCCACCTGTCCGTTCCCCCGGGGGTTGTAACTGGTGGTCCTGCTTGTGGCAATACCCCTAGTTAGCAGGTACTGATGGAGTTCGTCGCTCATAAACGATGAGCCACGGTCGCTATGGATATAGCTGGGGAAACCGAACAGGGTGAAGAGGTCGTTCAGACATTTAATGACCGTGGCA
Organism: Somniosus microcephalus; assembly: GCF_052327205.1. Lineage (NCBI taxonomy): Eukaryota > Metazoa > Chordata > Chondrichthyes > Squaliformes > Somniosidae > Somniosus > Somniosus microcephalus. Next base: position 14,246,047 of record NW_028225182.1, on the reverse strand, counting down.
CTGGTCATGTCCAGGCAGGGGATGGAGAACGGGAAACGGGAGTACTCATCAATAATATTGAGGAAGTACACATTGCGGTCGGAGGAGGTGAGAGGCCCTTTAAAATCAACGCTCAGGCGCTCGAAGGGGCGAGTGGCTTTTATCAGGATGTCCCTGTCTGGTCTATAAAAGTGCGGTTTGCACTCAGCGCAGACTTGGCAGTTCCTGGTCATGGTCCTGACCTCCTCAATAGAGTAAGGCAGGTTGTGGGCCTTGATGAAGTGGAAAAACCTGGTGACCCCCGGGTGGCAGAGGTCATTGTGGAGGGCCCGCAGTCTATCGATCTGCGTGCTGGCGCAGGTGCCACGCGATAGCGCATCCGGGGGTTCATTGAGCTTCCCGGGCCAGTACAAGATCTTGTAATTGTAGGTGGAAAGTTCGATTCTCCACCTCAAGATCTTGTCATTTTTGATTTTGCCCCTCTGCTTGATGTTAAACATGAAAGCAACTGAACGTTGGTCAGTGAGCAGGGTAAATCGTTTTCCGGCCAGGTAGTGCCTCCAATGACGCACAGCCTCCACAATCGCCTGGGCCTCCTTCTCAACAGCGGAGTGTCTGGTCTCCGGGCCTTGGAGGGTTCGTGAAAAGAAGGCCACGGGTCTCCCCGCCTGATTGAGGGTAGCGGCCAGGGCAAAGCCGAACGCGTCGCTTTCCACCTGGAAGGGGATGGATTCGTCCACTGCGTGCATGGTGGCTTTAGCAATGTCTTCCTTGAGTCGGGACCAGCGGTAGCAGCGAGGAGGAGCTCGGGAGAAAACCCGGCGACCAGCGAGGCCCGAGACCAGTCGGGAGCAGTGTGGTGAGACCGGTATAAAAACCGGAGAGAGGCGAGGCCCGAGACCAGTCGGGACCAGCGGGAGCAGCGAGGAGGAGCTCGGGAGAAAACCCGGCGACCAGCGAGGCCCGAGACCAGTCGGGAGCAGTGTGGTGAGACCGGTATAAAAACCGGAGAGAGGCGAGGCCCGAGACCAGTCGGGACCAGCGGGAGCAGCGAGGAGGAGCTCGGGAGAAAACCCGGCGACCAGCGAGGCCCGAGACCAGTCGGGAGCAGTGTGGTGAGACCGGTATAAAAACCGGAGAGAGGCGAGGCCCGAGACCAGTCGGGACCAGCGGGAGCAGCGAGGAGGAGCTCGGGAGAAAACCCGGCGACCAGCGAGGCCCGAGACCAGTCGGGAGCAGTTTGGTGAGACCGGTATAAAAACCGGAGAGAGGCGAGGCCCGAGACCAGTCGGGACCAGCGGGAGCAGCGAGGAGGAGCTCGGGAGAAAACCCGGCGACCAGCGAGGCCCGAGACCAGTCGGGAGCAGCATGGTGAGACCGGTATAAAAACCGGAGAGAGGCGAGGCCCGAGACCAGTCTGGACCAGCGGGAGCAGCGAGGAGGAGCTCGGGAGAAAACCCGGCGACCAGCGAGGCCCGTGACCAGTCGGGAGCAGCGTGGTGAGACCGGTATAAAAACCGGAGAGAGGCGAGGCATACCAACTCAGCAGCGGGGAGAGAGGTAAAAAGTAATCAGTGTGTGACGTCACCAGGGAGCAGGTAGGTGATTGGTTGGTGAGTATTTCTCTTTTTTCAATACAAGCTTGAATTCTGTGGTGTTAAATTTCTGTGGTGTAGTGGGGATAGTTGGTAAATAAAGCGCCCTAGAGCATACCTGTAACTGGGGTATTGAATAAATTTTTAAAGAAATTAAAGGGGTAAGTCATGGCAGGAGAGTTCAGACCCGTGCTCTGCTCCTCTTGCTCTATGTGGGAAGTCAGGGATGCTGCCAGTGTCCCTGATGACCATGTGTGCAGGAAATGCATCCAGCTTCAGCTACTTGTAGACCGCATTGCGGCGCTCGAGCTGCGGGTGGATGAATTTTGGAGCATGCGCGATGCTGAAAGGCTCGTGGATAACACGTTTAGCGAGTTATGCACGCCTCAGGGTAGGGCAGCACAGGGGGTGACCATCAGGCGGAGCAACAAAGGCAGGCAGGTAGTGCAGGGAACCCCTGCGGACATCCCCCTTTCAAACAAGTATCACGCTTTGGATACTGTTGAGGGGGATGACTCACCAGGGGAAGGCAGCAGCGGCCAACTCCCTGGCACTGGGGGTGCTCCTGCTGCCCAGGAAGGGGGGAAAAAGAGTGGGAGAGCAATAGTGGTAGGGGATTCTGTAGTAAGGGGAACAGATAGGCGTTTCTGTGGCCGTAGACATGAATCCAGGATGGTTTGTTGCCTCCCTGGTGCAGGGTCAAGGATGTCACTGAGCGGCTGCAGGGCATTCTGGAGGGGGAGGGAGAACAGCCAGTGGTCGTGGTCCACATTGGTACCAACGACATAGGTAAAAAGAGGGATGAGGTCCTGCAGCAAGAATTTAGGGAGCTAGGTGAAGGATTAAGGAGCAGGGCCTCAAAGGTTGTAATCTGTGGATTACTCCCGGTGCCACGTGCTAGTAAGTATAGGAATAGGAAGATAGAACAGGTGAATGCGTGGCTAAAGGGATGGTGCAAGGGGGAGGGCTTTAGTTTCCTGGATCACTGTGTCTGCTTCTGGGAAAGGTGGGACTTGTACAAGTCGGACGGTTTACACCTGAACCAGGGGGGAACCAATATCCTTGCGGGGAGGTTTGCTAGCACTGCTGGGGAGGGTTTAAACTAACTTGGCAGGGGGTTGGGGTACAGAGTGGAGCTATAGTAGGGGGTGATTTATGGCCAAATACAGAGGGAAAAACAAGTCAGCTGGGAAGGCAGAGCAAATATGTGAAGGCAAAAGAGAATATGGCAGGGCTGGAAGGCATTTATTTTAATGCAAGGAGTCTTGCAAATAAGGTGGATGAACTGAAGTTGTTGTTGAACACATGGGAGTACGATATTGTTGCTATCACGGAGACATGGTTGAGGGAGGGTCAGGACTGGCAGCTCAATATTCCAGGGTATAGAATCTTCAGGCGAGACAGAGGGGGGTGTAAAAGGGGAGGGGGTGTTGCAATATTAATTAAGGAGTCAATTACTGCTGTAAGGAGGGATGATATATTAGCGGGTTCCTCCAATGAGGCCATATGGGTAGAAATTAAAAACAAAAAGGTGGCAAGCACTTTGCTGGGAGTGTACTTTCGGCCCCCAAACAGTCAGGGGGAGATAGAGGAACAGATATGTAGGCAAATCTCCGAGAAGTGCGAAAATAATAGGGTAATAATAGTGGGGGATTTCAACTTCCCCAATATAAATTGGGACAGTCAGAGTGTGAAAGGCTTAGAGGGTGCAGAATTCTTAAAGTGCATCCAGGAGAGCTTTTTGAGCCAACATGTAGAAGGTCCTACAAGAGAGGGGGCGGTACTGGACCTAATTCTGGGGAATGTAGCCGGGCAAGTGGTGGAAGTGTCAGTAGGAGAGCATTTTGGCGACAGTGACCATAATTCGGTGAGATTTAAGGTGGTCATGGAAAAAGACAAAGACGGCCCGGAAATAAGGGTTCTAAATTGGGGGAAGGCCGATTTTAATATGATAAGGCAGGATCTGGCCAAAGTGGACTGGGAGCAGCTGCTTATAGGAAAATCCACATCAAAACAGTGGGAGACTTTCAGAAGAGAAATAGAGAGAGTACAACGCCATTATGTTCCTGTAAAGGTCAAGGGTGGGACCAACAAGCAAAGAGAACCTTGGATGACAAGGGATATACAAAAATGCTTTAGAAATAAGAGGGGGGCTTTTGGCAGTTACAAAAGACTAAAGACAGAAGAAGCCCTAGAGGAGTATAAAAAGTGCAGGGGCATACTTAAAAAAGAAATTCGGAGGGCGAGGAGGGGCCATGAAATAACACTGGCGAGCAAAATAAAGGAAAATCCTAAGATGTTTTATAAGTATATTAAGGGCAAGAGGATAACCAGGGAAAGGGTAGGGCCCATTAGGGACCAAAGTGGCAATCTGTGTGTAGAGCCAGAGGATGTAGGCGGGGTTTTAAATGAATTTTTTGCATCTGTGTTCACTATGGAGAAAGACGATGCAGACATAGAAATCGGGCAAGGGGACTGTGACATACTTGAACATATTAGCATCGAGAGGGAGGAGGTGCTAGCGGTTTTAGCGGGCCAAAAAGTGGATAAATCCCCAGGCCCGGACGAGATGTATCCCAGGCTGCTGTGGGAGGCAAGGGAGGAGATTGCAGGGGCTCTGACACTAATTTTCAGAACCTCTCTGGCCACAGGGGTTGTACCAGAGGACTGGAGAACAGCTAACGTAGTACCATTATTCAAGAAGGGTAGCAGGGATAAACCAGGGAATTACAGGCCAGTGAGTCTAACATCTGTGGTGGGGAAATTATTGGAAAAAATTCTGAGGGACAAAATTAATCTCCACTTGGAGAGGCAAGGATTAATCGGGGATAGTCAGCATGGCTTTGTTAAGGGTAAATCATGTCTAACAAATCTGATCGAATTTTTCGAGGGGGTGACTAGTGGGGTGGATGAGGGAAATGCTGTGGATGTGGTGTACATGGACTTCAGTAAAGCTTTTGACAAAGTCCCGCATAGGAGACTGGTCAAGAAGGTAAGAGCCCATGGGATCCAGGGTGCCTTGGCGCGTTGGATCCTAAACTGGCTGAGTGGCAGGAGGCAGAGGGTGATGGTCGAAGGTTGCTTTTGTGACTGGAAGCCTGTGTCCAGTGGGGTACCTCAGGGATAGGTGCTGGGTCCCTTATTGTTTGTGATCTACATAAATGATTTGGATGAAAATGTAAAAGGTATGATCAGTAAGTTCGCAGATGACACGAAAATTGGTGGGGTGGTAAATTGCGAGGAGGAAAGCCTCCGGCTACAGGACGATATAAACGGGTTGATCAGATGGGCGGAAAAGTGGCAAATGGAATTTAACCCTGAAAAGTGCGAGGTGATGCATTTTGGATGGACAAATAAGGCAAGGGAATACACAATGAGTGGTAGGACCCTAGGAAGTACAGAGGGTCAGAGGGACCTTGGTGTACATGTACATAGATCCCTGAAGGCAGCGGAGCAGGTAGATAAGGTGGTTAAAAAGGCATATGGGATAATTGCCTTCATTAGCCGAGGCATAGAATATAAGAGCAGGGAGGTTATGATGGAGCTGTACAAAACGCTGGTGAGGCCACAGCTGGAGTACTGTGTGCAGTTCTGGTCGCCTCACTATAGGAAGGATGTGATTGCTTTGGAGAGGGTGCAGAGAAGATTCACCAGGATGTTACCTGGGATGGAGCGCCTCAGCTATGAAGAGAGGCTGGACAGGCTGGAGTTGTTTTCCTTGGAGCAGAGAAGGCTGAGGGGGGACCTGATTGAGGTGTACAAAATAATGAGGGGCATAGATAGGGTAGATAAAGAGGAACTTTTCCCCTTAGTAGGGGGGTCAATAACAAGGGGGCATAGATTCAGGGTAAGGGGCAGGAGATTTAGAGGGGATTTGAGGAGGAACTTCTCCACCCAGAGGGTGGTTGGAATGTGGAACTCAATGCCTGAAAGGGTGGTAGAGGCAGGAACCCTCACAACATTCAAGAAGCATTTGGATGAGCACTTGAAATGCCATTGCATACAAGGCTATGGACCAAATGCTGGAAAATGGGATTAGACTGGACAGGGATGGATGGGCGGCGCAGACACGATGGGCCGAAGGGCCTCTTTCTGTGCTGTAAAGCTCTATGACTCTATGACTCTATGACTCTATGATGGTGGAAGGCTAAGCGGGCCTCTGCCGTCAAGGGAAAAGAGGTGGACTTGATCAGCGGATGGGCCTTGTCCGCATAGTAGGGGACCCACTGGGCATAATAGGAGAAAAACCCTAGGCACCTCTTCAGGGCCTTGAGGCAGTGGGGTAGTGGGAGTTCCATAAGGGGGCGCATCCGGTCGGGGTCGGGGCCGACGACTCCATGTTCTACACAACAGCCAAGGATGGCGAGGCGGTTTGTGCGGAATATGCACTTCTCCTTGTTATATGTCAGGTTCAGGAGTTGGGCGGTGCGGAGGAATTTTTCGAGGTTTGCGTCATGGTCCTGCAAGTCACGGCCGCAGATGGTCACATTGTCCAGATATGGGAAAGTGGCCTGCAACGCATTTTGATCTACCATCTGGTCCATCTCCCTTTGGAAGATGGAGACCCCGTTGGTGACGCCAAAGGGAACTCGAAGGAAGTGGTAGAGGTGGCCGTTTGCCTCAAAGGCAGTATACTGGCGGTCCTCAGGGCGGATAGGGAGCTGGTGGTACGCTGATTTCAGGTCAATGGTCGAGAAGACGCGGTACTGCGCGATCTGGTTGACCATATCAGCTATGCGGGGGAGTGGGTAGGCATCCAGCAGGGTGTAGCGATTTATTGTCTGGCTGTAGTCGATGACCAGGCGCTGCTTCTCGCCGGTCTTAATGACCACAACCTGGGCTCGCCAGGGGCTGGTGCTGCCCTCAATAATCCCTTCCTTCAGGCGCCGCTCCACTTCGGTTTTAATGAAAACCCTGTCCCCAGCACTGTATCGCCTGCTCTTTGTGGCGATGGGCTTACAGTCGGGGGTGAGGTTAGCAAACAGTGGGGGGGGGGTGACTCTGAGTGTGGAGAGGTTGCACCTGGTGCGCGGCGGGCAATTTGGGAGCTGCTGGCTGCAGACTGTGAGTGGGGGTAGGGGTCCACCGTACGCCATCGTAACACTTTTAAGGTGGCACTGAAAATCTAACCCCAGCAGGACGGCAGCGCAGAGGTCGGGCAGGACCAGAAGTTTAAAATGATCGTACACGGTCCCGTCTACTACGAGTGTCACTATGCAGTAGCCGCCGATGTCCGCCGACTGGGACTCGGAGGCCATAGAAATCCGCTGGTGCGCAGGCAGGACTGGGAGAGAGTAACGCCGCACCGTGTTGGGGTGGATGAAGCTCTCCGTGCTCCCAGAGTCAAAAAGGCAGATTGTATCGTGGCCATTTACCTTAATGTCCATTGTGGAACTGGCCAGCTGGTGCGGTCTCGCTTGGTCCAGTGTAACGGATGCCAGCGTAGGGGTTGGTGTGTCGCTGCGGGTATCAGATGAGGCGGTGTTGGGGGCCTGCTGCGTTTCGGCTGTTGTCCAAGATGGTGGCGTCCATGATCCCCATGTGGCTGGAGGCGTCCAAAATGGCTGCTGTACCGGTGGCTCGCACATGGCCGGGGAGGCCCAAGATGGCGGCCTGCATGGCCCACACGTGGCGCTGCTGGGGTTCGGGGTGGCTTTGGCCCTGCAGACATTAGCGTAGTGTCCCTTCTTCCCGCAGCCCGAGCAGATCGCGTTTTTCGCCGGGCAGCGCGCTCTGGGGTGTTTTGCCTGGCCACAGAAGTAGCATTTCTGGCCTTGGGGCACTGCTGTCTGGCCTTGGGACCCTGCTGCGGTAGTTGGGCCGTTGCTGGGGTGTGGCTGGGGTGGCACGGCGCTGTGAGGCGGTCCTACCTTGTCCCAGGCTGTCATTCCCCGCGGCGTCCATGGTGTAGAGGAGTAGGCATCCATGCCCCGGTAGGCTGCATCCAATGATAGTGCGAGTTCAGAGGCCTTGTTGAGGTCGAGGTCACTCTGCTCCAACAGTCGCTGTCGGGTGTAATTGGATCTGTGGCGCGCTACAAAAGCGTCCCGGATAAGTTCCTCTGTGTACACGGCGGCCTTTACATCCTTACAACCACAGGCCCGGCCAAGCACAGACAGTGCCTGAAGGTATTCCACGGTCGATTCCCCAGGTTGTTGTTTACGACTCCCCAGAAGGTGCCTGGCGTACACTTCGTTCACTGGGCGCGTGTACTGGTCCTTGAGGAGCTTGATAGCGTCCACGTACGAGGTCGCGTCTTGGATGAACGAGTACACTCGGTGGTTCACTTTGGAGGTCAGGACATCCAGTTTGTCCTCGTCCGATTTGATTGCTGCAGAGGCGGTCAGGAATTTTTCGAAACACTTAAGCCAGTGAGTAAACTTGGTGGATGAGTCCGCCTCCCGATGATCTAAGTCCAGGCATGCTGGTGTGAGGATCTTCTCCATTATAAAAATTTTGTTAATAAAATTGATGCGCTATCAATTACTCATAAAAGACTGAGAGTTAAGAGAGTAACTAAAGGCTTTTATTAACAAAAGAATGAAGGTCTGCCTCGAGTGGTCGACCGGTCCAGAAATACAAAGGGCTGGGGAGCAGTCACCTTTATACTAGGACTTGTGGGAGGATTCAGCCGAGGCATGTCCAGGCATGTACACAGTGGAATACAAACAGTGCTTTACCACAAGGGTGTAAGGGTAATCCTGTACCTGATGTCTTCTTTGCTGCTGCCTATCGTTTTACTCTAGCCTCGGTTACGGTTGACCAGACCATACCGTGTTCCTTGTCGAAATCTATGATGGACATTAAGATTAATGGTCGTCCTACTGGGTGTTTGATAGACTGTGGCAGTACTGAAAGTTTTACACATCCCAAACTTGTTAACTCCTGTTCATTGTAGGTATATCCTACTCGACCTGAAATTGTGATGGCGTCCAAGTCCCTTACTTCCGTGGTAACTGGATATTGTAAAGTCACATTGACCGTTAAGGATACGGAGTATAAGAACTTTAAACTCCTTATATTACCTCAGTTGTGTGTAAACTTAATTTTAGGCTTAGACTTACAGTATCAGCATGAGAGCGTTATCCTTAAGTATGGTGGGTCTCAGCCTCCACTCACAGTCTGCGGCCTTTCTACTTTAAAAGAAAGTCCACCTTATTTGTTTGTGAACCTTGCTCCTAATTGTAGACCTATAGCGACTAAGAGTCGACGGTATAGTTCAGAAGATAAAACATTTATAAAAGAGGAAGTGGAAAGGCTTCAACGGGAGGGAATCATCGAACACAGTAATAGCCCGTGGTGCCCAGGTGGTGGTGGTTAAAACTAATGAAAAGAAAAGACTTGTGGTCGATAATAGCCAAACTGTAAATTTGTATACCCAATTGGACGACTATCCTTTGCCTCGTATTTCTGAGATGGTGAACCAGATAGCTCAGTATCACGTGTTCTCCACCATTGATTTAAAGTCTGCCTACCATCAACTCCCTATCAAAATAGAAGCCCGACCTTATACGGCCTTCGAAGTTAATGGGCACCTGTGCCAATTTCTTAGGGTGCCCTTTGGAGTGACGAATGGAGTATCCGTCTTCCAACAGGAGATGGATCGTATGGTGGATGAATACACGTTGGAAGCAACATTCCCATACCTGGACAATGTTACTATCTGTGGGCGCGACCAACGGGAGCATGATCAAAATCTCACGAAGTTCCTGGAGATGGCAACGAGGTAAAAACTGACCTACAATGAAAACAAGTGTACCTTCAATACTACACCTTTGTGTATTCTTGGTTGCGTTGTGGAGAATGGGGTAATCGGGCCGGATCCTGAAAGATTACGCCCACTTGAGGAATCACCTTTACCTCGCACTGTAAAAGCTTTAAGAAGCTGTTTGGGATTATTTTTGTACTATGCCCAGTGGGTGGCTAGCTGCTCAGATTAAGTCCGACCTCTTATTATGTCGACGTCTTTTCTGCTATCGGCTGAAGCTCAGGAGGCTTTCTGTAATATCAAATGGGACATTAGGAAGGCAGTGGTATGTGCCGTGGATGAGAAGATTCCTTTTCAAGTGGAAAGTGATGCATCTGATTATGTGTTGGCAGCAACTTTTAACCAAGCTGGTAGACCAGTAGCTTTCTTCTCTCATACATTGCAAGGATCAGAAGTTCGACATTCTTCAGTGGAATAGGAGGTGCAGGTGATTATCGAAGCAGTCAGGTGTTGGAGACATTATTTCGCTGGCCGACGTTTTACACTTATTACTGACCAGCGATCTGTGGCCTTTATGTTCAATACTAAGCAGAGAGGCAAGATCAAAAATGATAAGATTTTAAGATGGCGAATAGAACTGTCAACATATGACTATGATATTCAGTACAGGACTGGAGTATTTAATGAGCCATCGGATGCTTTGTCATGAGGAGTATGTGCTAGTCCATGTATAGATAAGCTTCAAAGTCCCCACGATGCACTCTGCCACCCTGGGGTTACCAGAATGAACCACTTCATTAAGTCTCACAATCTACCCTACTCTATTGAGGAGGTCCAGACAATGACCAGAACCTGTCGTGTTTGTGCTGAATGCAAACCCCGCTTCTATAAGCCGTCCGAGCCAGCTCATCTTATTAAAGCAACTCGACCATTTGAGCGTTTGAGTCTCGATTTTAAAGGTCCCCTTCCATCGAGCGACCGCAATGTCTATTTTCTTAATATTATAGACGAGTACGCTCGGTTCCATTCTGTTATCCCCTGTCTGGATGTGACCAGTGCTGTTGTAATTAAATGCCTCTGCCAACTGTTTTCTTTGTTTGGCATGCCTAATTATATACATAGTGATAGGGGTTCTTCCTTTATGAGCGAAGAATTGCGATAGTTTTTGCTATTGAAAGGGATTGCAACGAGTAGAACTACCATCTATAACCCTCGTGGTAATGGGCAGGTCGTGAAAGAAAATGCGACAGGGTGTAACGCTATTGTATTGTCTCTGAAGTCACGAGGCCTGCCGACCTCTCGCTGGCAGGATGTCCTGCCAGACGTGCTGCATTCCATAAGGTCTCTTATGTACAGCGACGAATGCCACCCCTCATGAAAGGATGTTTAGCTTTCCAAGAAAAGCTACTAATGGAGTATCATTACCCACATGGTTGACGACCACGGGCCCTGTGCTGTTGTGCAGACATGTGAGAGGCCACAAGACTGATCCACTGGTGGAGGAAGTACAACTCCTTCATGCTAATCCCCAGTATGCTTTCATTCAATATCTGGATGGGTGAGAGGATACGGTCTCTATTAAAGATCTTGCACCTGCTGGAGCTCGAAAAGAGTTCGACTCTGAGAGTAGAGTTTCCAATCGTGGTATTGGAACTTCAGAGACACAAACCGTCAGTGTGGAAAACACTGATGATTCAGGGAATTCAGATGATCCAGAGTTGGTACTCCGGGAGGAGCCTCAGCAAAAGATACGTCATTCCCAGAGGACTATTCGACCACCTGACAGACTGAATCTATAGCAGGGGGTGAATGTGATGAAATAACTCTGTGTTCTGGATTGTCTGTTGTTGTACTTGTTAATGTCTAGAATGTTTTACAGGTGTAACCATTAATGTTCCTCGTTGGCAGGAATTTCAGCGGCAGCAGCGGGGCTATAAAGGTCCCAGAGACCAGGTAAGGCCTCAGTGCGTCGGCAGGAATTTCAGCGGCAGCAGCGGGGCTATAAAAGTCCCAGAGACCAGGTGAGGCCTCAGTGCGTCGGCGGGAACTCAGCGGCAGCAGCGGGGCTATAAAAGCCCCAGAGACCAGGTAAGGCCTCAGTGCGTCGGCGGGAATTTCAGCGGCAGCAGCGTCGGCGGGAATTTCAGCGGCAGCAGCGGGGCTATAAAAGTCCCAGAGACCAGGTAAGGCCTCAGTGCATCGGCGGGAGTTTCAGCGGCAGCAGCGGGGCTAGAAAAGTCCCAGAGACCAGGTAAGGCCTCAGTGCGTCGGCGGGAACTCAGCGGCAGCAGCGGGGCTATAAAAGACCCAGAGACCAGGTAAGGCCTCAGTGCATCGGCGGGAACTCAGCGGCAGCAGCCGGGCTATAAATGTCCCAGAGACCAGGTAAGACCAATCTCCAGTCTGGGAACTCGGAGGGAAGGAGAGAGGTAAAAGGTAACCCAAGTGTGACGTCACCAGAAAGCGGGTAAGTGATTGGTTGGTAAGTATTTCTCCCTTTTTAAGCTTAAATCTCTTTGGTTTATAGTTTCTAAGGTGTGATATTCACCATCTTGAATCGGGGCAGAGTGTATTTAAGAATAATATTAATAAATTTAATTAATTACATAGAATGGGAGATCAGGTGATGTGTTGCTGCTGCAATATGTGGGAGCTGGTGAACACCATTGATGCTCACGGTGATCACATTTCCAGTAAGTGTTGGCTGCTCGAGGAACTCCGGCTCCGTGTTGAAGAGCTGGAGTCCGAGCTTCAAACACTGAGACACATCAGGGAGGGGGAAGAGTTACCTGGACTCTGTGTATCACGAGGTATTCACAACAATTACATTAATTAATTCAGGTGTAGTCCGTGGCCAGGGTCACGATGGTGTGACTAGAAGTGAGGCAGGTACGGGGATCCAGGAGGTAGTGTTGGAGGAGCCGCTGCCCTTGCAATTGTCCAACAGGTTCGAGGCTCTTACTCCCTGTGAATATGGGAACAGGGACTGCGGGGAGGGTAAGCAACCTGGCAACAGCACCGTGGAGCGGGGAGCCATTCAAGTGGGGGGAGTTAAAAGAAATGTTGTAGTGGTAGGGGATAGTATCGTTAGGGGGATAGATAGAGTTATTTGCAGCCGAGAGCAAGAGTCCCGAAGGCTGTGTTGCCTGCCCGGTGCCAGGGTTAAGGTCATCTCCTCTGGACTGGAGAGAAACTTGGAGTGGGAGGGGGAGGATCCAGTTGTCGTGGTCCATGTTGGTACCAATGACATAGATAGGACAAGGAAGGAGGTTCTGCTGAGGGAGTTTGAGCAGCTAGGGGCCAAATTCAAAAGCAGAACCACAAGGGTAATAATCTCTGGATTATTAACTGAGCCACGAGCGAATTTGGCTAGGACAAATAAAATTAGAGAGTTAAATGCGTGGCTCAAAGACTGGTGTGGGAGAAATGGGTTTTGCTTCCTGGGACACTGGCACCAGTACTGGGGCAGGAGGGAGCTTTTCCATTGGGACGGGCTTCACTTGGCCAGTGCTGGGACTAGAGTCCTGGCAGATCATATAACTAGGGCTGTAGAGAGGGCATTAAATTAACTAGTGGGGGGGAGATTCCTAGAGAGCAAATAATAAAAATGACAACAGAAATGGTCATAGACTTAGGTAGCAGTGGGGAAATTAAAAACCAGAGCGTGTCAAGAAGGGGCAGAAGGTATGGAGTAAAAGGTAATGTAATAAAAAGGGCAAAAGCAGGAACTAAGTGTCACAAAACATCTTTGAAAGTTCTCTATCTGAATGCACGTAGCATTCGTAACAAAATAGATGATTTAATGGCACAAATAACTACATATGGGTATGATCTTGAGGCCATTACAGAAACATGGCTGCAGGGTGACAATGCCTGGGAATTAAACATACCAGGTTATTTAACGATCAGGAATGACAGGCAGGAAGGAAGGGGAGGTGGGGTGGCTATGTTAATAAAGGAAGGAATCACTGTAATACAGAGAAATGATATTGGGTCAAAAGATCAGGATAATGAAACAGTTTGGGTGGAGGTGTTGGAGGAAATTTTAAAATGGCACCGTAGTGCCTGCTGAAATTCTGGACATTCTTTTACATTTTGCAGACACTGGCACAACAGGCAGCTGACTTGATCTGCTTACACCAAACGTGTGATGTCACTTGCACAGAACAGTAATATAATTAAGTTGTTTGCTAACGGTATAATAATATGATCATCTTTTTTTTGATAGCTTAGCAACCCTTAATCACATTCTATCGGATTGGCCAAAGTTAAAGAATGCTAAAGTGCCCGATTGGTCAAATGTAATATGGTATCTTTCCTGTTTTTAAATGGTATAAAAGGAGCACGGCTGTTATTGCAAAATTGAGAAGTTTGGCGATCACATCCATAAGGTGTTAGCGCTTCTCCCAGAGCTCTGTAGTATAATAAATACTGTTCTCCTTTGATTGGTGTCCGTGTCCGGTTTATTTAAAGCAGAGAGTTAAGTTGGGTATGCGTCGACTTTGTATATCACTTAGTCCGCTCAGGCACCAATTAATTCTATATCAATTTGGCGCTGCGAGCAGGGTGAGTGGAAATTACGGGGGATGCTTGATGGGGTGTCTCGGGTAATTAGAAACTCATCAAAAGAATCTTAGAGGACCGGACTACCAGAAAGGATACCAGTTTAGTATTTTAATTAAGTATAAGTTAAGGATTGTCTTTGTGAAGGATAAATGTGTAGTGTTGTTATGCCTAAATTTGTTATAGGATAAGATACGGTTGCCGGTGAGACACTGATCCCGTCTACCTAGAGACCGGACTTGTGGTGGTGAAAACACGCCATTCATCTGAGAAACGCTCAGACTGTGATCCGTGGCCGTGAGTATTGAAGCTCGTGGTGGTGAAAACACACGATTCGTCTGAGAAACGCTCAGACTGTGATCCGTGGCCGTGAGTATATTTTCTCTCTCAAATATGGGGAAGAAAGATAAAGAGGTCCAAAAAGGATCCGAGGGAAATCCTATGGAAGGTAAACAAGTTAAGAAGGGACCAGAAGGGACCCTGTCACACACCTTTATGACAAAAAGACAATCTACTATTAAGTGTATGCAGAATGACGGGTGGGATATCACACAGTCTTTAGAATGCCAAAGAGTCTGGTGGAACTTCCAGGCTAAAGATAAGACTAAGAAGGCAGGAGTAATGTTAGTACACCAGTTAAATGGTCTGCTAGAACAAGTAAATACAGTTAAAGAAAAGTGTAAGAGGACAAAGGAAGAAAACAAGTCTCTCAAGGAGAAAGTAAGTGACTTAAAACAAACACTTAAAGAAATGGAGGCAGGGAATAACATGTCGCTCCCGCCATATAGCAGCCTACGGCCCACCCCCCCTACAGCCCCGTCAAATAATGAAAGTAGTGATGAGGATGAAATTAACGACATGGCTCCGGTAACAAAGGGAGGAACTATGGGAGATGGCGGCAACAACCCAAGAACAAAACATTATTATAAAACCTTCACTCCAGGAGAAAAACAACAGATAGTTGATGCCTTAGGGCCCCTAAAACCAAGAAGTAGAAATGCCCAGTTCTGGACTAAATTAGACCAGATGATACTAGCACATGACCTCCATCTCCGGGACGTACATATACTAGTCCGGGCAGCCTGTCCCGCGGATAAATGGAGATTGGTACCCCAAGATAATGCACAGCCCAATCAGGACTATTTAGGGGGTCGATGGGTAAACCAACAACCCTTGTCAGTAACCCATGAACAACAAGAAGTAGCTCGTCAGGCTTTTAAAACTGCCATACAAACAGCCCTTGGAGATTCCCCGACCAATTGGGGTAGGATAACATCAGCTAAACAAAGTAAGGGAGAGGGGGCTTCTGAATTCGGAGAAAGATTGTTCCTTACTTATGAGGAGAGCTCAGGAATAGCAGGAGATATGACGCGAGATGATCCAGGCTTTGTACAAGCATACAAAGATGGACTATCAGCTGGAAACCAAGCGGTCCTTAAAACCGGGTTGGTTTCACATGAACGCTATGACGAGGTGGTTCGATGGGCAACTAGACTGGAAGGAACTTAACCAACAGGATGCAAATAAATCCGTAAAACAAGAAAAGATAGGGGCAGTATCTACGTCAGACCAAGGCGCTAAACCAAAAAGAGGAACCTGCCATAATTGTGGCAAGGCAGGGCACATTGCGAAGGAATGCAGAGAATCCAAAGGGGGAGTTAAAAGACCTGAGGTTATTGTGGCAAACCAGGCCACTTTGAAGCCACATGCTTTAGCAAACACGGGAAAGCCACCCCAGGACCTAGTAGAGAAACCATGAGCGACAAAGATTGGGAGGAATGGAAGCAGTGGCAAAATTTTAAAGAACAGAAGTGAAGTCCTATGGCCCCCATTAAGGCCAAAAAGGAGGGACACATTTACGTGTCTGCACTAGTAGGGGGCCGACAATGTGAAATGCTAGTGGACACAGGCACCTCCGTACCTGTCACCGATCTCCCACTCCCGACAACTCACCAGTCAACATGGTTACGAGGGTTGAGCAGAAACCTAACCCAAGCCTTTTTAAGTACTACCCAATTGGTAGACGTAGGAAACATGTACTTGCCCATGAGATTCTATGTGCACAGGTCTCATGAGGGAACTATATTAGGAAATGATATTATGAAAGAGTATCAAGCTCTCATAGATTGTGGAAAAGGGAAAATAACCTGGCCCTGACCTGACGGCAGAAAAGATAAACTAGCAAAAATAGCTAACAACCTGGGAACAGTGGGAATAGCCACTGTTACCACTAGGGATTGGAAAACAGAGAGAGGAATTTATGGACTAATTTGTGAAAATGTTCCCGGAGTATGGGCTCAGAATAAATTAGATACGGGAAAGGCTAATATAAAACCAATTAGTACTCCAGGACCGGAACATACCCCACATAAGCAATGCCCAATAAAACCAGAAGTTAAAAAGGCTATAAAAGAAATAGTAAAGGGTTTAGTAGAAAAAGGAATCTTGAGAGAAACAACAAGCACCACTAACTCACCTACCTGGCCGGTAGGAAAGCCGGACGGGAGCTTTAGGCTCACCATAGATTACACGGCTCTAAATAAAGTGACTCCGAAATTACACCCGATTGATGCCAGTCTGGCTACAATCTTGAATGGATTGTCCCCGGAACATAAGATATTTACAGTATTGGATATAGCCAACGGATTCTGGTCCCTGCCTTAGGACCAGGAATCACAGGAAAAATTTGCCTTTACAGTGGACGGCTGCCAGTATACCTGGACCCGTTTACCGCAGGGGTTTCATAACAGCCCGGCTATATTTCACCGGGTGATGAGTAATATGTTGGCAACAAATCCCATCCCAGAGTCAAGCACAGTATTACAATATGTAGATGACATATTAATTGCTTCGGACATGGAAGAGTCACAAAAAGAGGCCCTTACCCTAATATTAGAAGGTTTAGAATCAGCCGGCTTAAAAATAAGCCCCAAGAAGGCACAAATAGGACAACCTCAGGTCCTATACTTGGGTCACTTGATCTCCCAAGGACTCAAGGAAATGCCCATAGACCGAAAAGATGCGGTGCAGAAAATGCCAAGGCCCGTAACAGTAAGAGGAGTTAGAAAGGTCTTGGGATTATTTAATTACAGTAGAAATTTTATCCCCGGGTTTGCTAAATTGGCAGAACCCATACAGAGATTAGTCAAGGGAGGAAAACCCACTCTTGAATCCATAGAATGGGGATCAGAACAAGAAGAAGCTTGTGATCAGTTAAAGGCAGCTTTAATCTCAGCCCCAGGATTGGGACTCCCGGATATGTGCAAGGACTTTCACATCCATTGTAATAACGAGGGAGGATTTTATTCGGCAGTAGTAACCCAGACACATGGGGATAAACGCAGACCCATAGCATATTACTCAACCGCGGAAGGGCCCGTGGTTGCAGGTTTATCTAGATGTATAGCCGCTTTGGACTGCGCAGCCTGGGCGGTGAAAATCAGTGAACCTATAGTAATGACAGGAAACATCATCTTACACACCAAGCATACCTTGGTGGAAATGCTTAACACAGGAAAACTAAGGTCTATATCAAATTTACGAAGAACAAAATGGGAGGCAGTCCTCCTCCCACCTACACAAGCTCTAACCATTGTTAGAGACATTGGCGAAAATCCAGCTGAAGGAATATTAGGGGAAGGAGAATCCCATAATTGTGGAGATGTAGATATGAATCTAGAGGAAGACAAAATTAAGGACACTCCTCTGGAACAAGTCGACGAGGAGTTGTATGTCGACGGGTCAAGAAAATATGTAGTAGGTCTACCCCGGACAGGTTGGGCAGTAGTTAACCAACAACTGGAAACCTTAGAATCAGGAAGGATAGACGGAGGACTATCAGCCCAAGTGGTTGAGTTACAAGCCCTCACAAGCGCTTTAGAGAGGTCTGAAGGAAAGGTAGTAAATATCTACACAGACAGTAGGTATGCCTTTGAGGTAGTACATGACTACATGACATCTTGGGGTAGAAGAGGGTTTATAACCACAGGAGGTAATCCCATCAAACACCAGGAGAGAATTAAAAGACTCCTGGAGGCAAGTGAAAAACCAAAGCAGGTAGCAATAATTAAAATTAAGGCACACCAGAAAGAACCAGATCAGAGTAGTCCAGAATGGGCACACCACCGGGGAAACCAAGCAGCAGATCAGGCAGCGCAAGACGCTTTAGAACAAACAATGATAGAAGCACCCATAGCCACCTTATATGAAGAGGAAGATGAGGTGAGCTTAGCAGAGTTACACGAGGACTCCACGGATCAGGAAAAGAGTAAGTGGGAAGCACAGGGTGCCATCAAAGGAACGGATAAAGTATGGAGAAAGGAAGGTAAGGTTGTCGCCCCAGAATGTATACAACAGACGCTGTTGGAGATCAACCATGGGCTTGCCCATTCGGGCAAGGAAGCCATGACGGGGATTATTAGTAAGGAATGGTGGTGGAAGGGAATGGGACGAGACATAGCGAGGTATTGTCAAAGGTGCCTCACTTGTGCCCAACATAACCCGGGAAGACCCATCAAAATTAAGATGGGACACCAACCAAGGCCAAAGGGACCGTGGGAGCAATTGCAGATTGACTTCACGGGACCCCTTCCAAATTCTCGTGGGAAAACATATTGTTTAGTAATAATTGATCAGTTTACCCGATGGGTGGAGGCATACCCTACTAGAAACTGCACTGCCCTGACGGTAGCCAGAATATTAGCTGAAGAAGTAATCCCTCGGTGGGGAGTGCCGGTGCAAATAGATTCGGACCAAGGAACACACTTTACTGGAAGTAGAATGAAATTAACATGTCAGTTAATGGGAATTAAACAAAAATTCCACATACCCTACCACCCCCAGAGCTCGGGGATGGTAGAGAGGATGAACAGAACGCTTAAAAATAGCTTAGCAAAGGCCATGGAAACTTCGGGAAAAACATGAACAGAAGTCCTGCCCATCATTCTGATGAAGTTGCGTACTACAGCAAACAGAACTACAGGATTAGCCCCTTATGAACTAATGACAGGACGAGCGATGCAATTACCAGAAGGCATCATAACAGGTGGAGCCGATGTCGGCCCATTAAAGGATAAATTAAAACGATTTGTAAGGGAATTAAGTTCCCAACTTAAGGGAATGCGAAAAATCGTGAGAGATAATAAGGAAAAACAGGATGATGATCCCACCATAGCACCCCAGGTCCCTCCTGCAGGGAGTAGGGTGATGCTAAAGGTCCTACCAGGAAAACCAGGGTTTGCACCGAAATGGAATGGGCCGTATGAAATTATAATTAGTGGAGACACCTGTGCCTGTCTGGACATAAGGGGAAAGGGCATATGGAAACATTGGACTCAGTTGAAGTTATATAAAGGGCATGAACGTGAATAATTACCCCCACTGTTCTGAATCTGTTCCACAGAAAAAAAGGAGGGAGACCCCTTCGGCAATAACTGGAAGAAGAATATTGCATCAAAAACATGTATAAGTTACTGTGTATAGTTGCGTTGATACGTATTGTCATGGGAGATGCGGCGACAGAACCGCATAGAAAACGGGGGTTGCATGTAAATACGTTTTTATATATGTCATATAAGTATGCCAAACGGAGTGGGATAGATGCCTGTTGGGTATGTAGCCATACTCCCACTCATGCGAAAGGAGGGATACCCTTGCGACCAATACCCTTGAACCTCACAGATATGGCAGAATGGATAATTAATAGAAATCATACAAAACAGAAAAATACCACTTTATCCACCTTCGGAAAAACCTGGGAACAGAAATGGACTAGCCTAAGGAATGAGTTCCGGGGGGGAGGATATTCGTTAGAAAATTTTAAAAAATGGTATAAGCCAACATATAATTATACGAAAGAACCCCCCTTTTTAGTTCTTACCAATACGTCAGGAAAGGGCCAGCCGATCGGGGAAATATGTTGGGAGCGCGGCACAGAACAGACTGAAGGGATCAGAATTGATGTGGGGAAAGGTCATTGTATACAAAATGTTACCACATATAATGCAGGAAATTCCATGGAAAGCTGGTGGTTCAATACCACCAATTTGATGGCTTTGACCAATAATAAACCATGGAATCGGACCAGGCGAACAAATACTGACAACCAGATGGGCTTTACCGTCTTCTGCGCCAACATAAACCCCGAACAACCGGGACAGATAATGACAGCCTATAATGGGACATACTTCATATGCGGTCATAGAGCATACCCCTGGCTACCAGAGAATTGGGCAGGATCATGCTATTTGGGGTATGTAGTACCATATATACACCACATAAAGGAATTGAAAGACCACCACAAGCATAGTCGTACTAAAAGAGAACTTCCCACCTGGCAGGTGGTACTAGGAGCTATGTTCCCCACGGCTGGAATAATGTTTACTTCTCAAGAAATATGGTTATTGGCAACCATAATTGAGGGAGTAGCCAATGACACGGCTGAATCCCTGAGAGAGATGAGTGCCGAAATGATAGCCCTAAGAACTGTCACCCTACAAAATAGAATGGCACTAGATTACCTACTAGCTGCACAGGGAGGTGCAAGTGCCATGATCGGAGCAGAATGCTGTACATACATCCCAGACAGTTCTGAAAATATTACCAACCTAGCGGACCATATTCAAAAACAAGTAGCTTTGCTCCATCAATCCAATATTGGAGGCAGATGGTTTGATTGGTTACTGGGAGGATCAGGCTGGGGTGCGTGGCTAGTGCAAATGATATTGATCATGGTTGTGATATGTATACTGCTGTGCTGTGCATTGAGTATCATTAAAATGTGCTGTCAAGCTGCTGTGAAAGCTGTGCTGCCAATAGCTTCTGTCAAAGAATACACCGACCTAATGCCCAAAAATATGGGTGAAGAAGAAGAAACATATGATGACGTGGCCGGAACGGCCGGTTCTCACGAGACGAGTCAGTGGTTGTAAACCAACCCTGTGAAGAAACGAAGAACGATGGTCACCTGGGAGCAAGAGGATCATGCTCCAGGACCAAAAGGAGGGCTGTTGGAGGAAATTTTAAAATGGCACCGTAGTGCCTGCTGAAATTCTGGACATTCATTAACATTTTGCAGACACTGGCACAACAGGCAGCTGACTTGATCTGCTTACACCAAACGTGTGATGTCACTTGCACAGAACAGTAATATAATTAAGTTGTTTGCTAACGGTATAATAATATGATCAACTTGTTTTTGATAGAATGTGATTAAGGGTTGCTAAGCTATCGGATTGGCCAAAGTTAAAGAATGCTAAAGTACCCGATTGGTCAAATGTAATATGGTATCTTTCCTGTTTTTAAATGGTACAAAAGGAGCACGGCTGCTATTGCAAAATTGAGAAGATTGGCGATCACATCCATAAGGTGTTAGCGCTTCTCCCAGAGCTCTGTAGTATAATAAATACTGTTCTCCTTTGCTTGGTGTCCGTGTCCGGTTTATTAAAAGCAAAGAGTTAAGTTGGGTATGCGTCGACTTTGTATATCACTTAGTCCACTCAGGCACCAATTAATTCTATATCAGAGGCAAGGAATAATAAGGGGAAAAAACACTAGTGGGCGTAGTCTATAGGCCTCTGAACAGTGGCAACTCTGTTGGACGGAGTATCAATCAGGAAATAGTTGAGGATTGTAATAAGGGAACATCTATAATTATGGGGGATTTTAACCATAATATTAATTGGACAAATCAAATTGGGCAGGGCTGCCTAGAGGATGAGTTCATTGAGTGTATTAGGGATGGGTTTCATGAGCAGTATGTAACTGAACCGACCAGGGGGCAAGCAACCTTAGATCTGGTCCTGTGTAACGAGACAGGATTAATTAAAAATGTCCTAGTAATGGATCTCCTTGGAATGAGTGACCACAAGATGGTTAAATTCCATATTCAATTAGAGGGTGAGAAGGTTGGATCTCAAACAAGTGTGCTAAGCTTGAATAAAGGAGACTATGAATGTATGGGAGCGGAATTGAGTAGAGTGGATAGGGTAAATAGATTAAAGGGTAAGAGGATACATGATCAGTGGTGTACATTTAAGGAGTTATTTTACAACTTCCAAAAAATATATATTCCACTGAGAAGAAAAGGGTGTAAAAGAAAAGACAGCCATCCGTGGCTAAATAAAGAAATTAAGGATAGTATTCGACTAAAAACAAGGGCATATAAGGTAGCCAAATCTAGTGGGAGGATAGAGGATTGGGAAAACTTTAAAAGACAGCAAAAAATAAGAAAAAGATTGATTAAGAAAGGGAAGATAGATTATGAAAGTAAATTAGCAAAAAATATAAAAACAGATAGTAAGAGTTTTTATAGTTATATAAAAAGAGAAAGGGTGGCTAAAGTAAATGGTGGTCCCTTAGAGGATGAGACCGGGAAATTAATGGTGGGAAATATGGAGATGGCAAAAACACTGAAAGAACATTTTATATCCCCCAGAGCACTTGCAAACACTCCCCCTAGGACATCGGTCCCAGCCCTGCCCAGGTGCAAAGCGTCCGGTTTGTACTGGTCCCACCTCCCCCAGAACCGGTTCCAATGTCCCAGGAATTTGAATCCCTCCCCCTTGCACCATTCCTCTAGCCACGTATTCAACAGAAATATCCTTCAGTTTCCACTCTGACTAGCACGTGGCACTGGTAGCAATCCTGAGATTACTACCTTTGAGGTCCAATTTTTTAATTTTCCTCCTAACTCCCTATATTCAACTTTTAGGACCTCATCCCGTTTTTTTACATATATTGCTGGTACCTATATGCACCACGATAACGGTTTGTTTACCCACCCCTTCCAAAATGTTCTGCAGCCACTCTGAGACATCCTTGACCTTTGCACCAGGGAGGCAACACACCATCCTGGAGTGTCAATTGCGGCCACAGAAACGCCTATCTATTCCCCTTACAATAGAATCCCCTATTACTATAGCTCTACCCCTCTTTTTCCTCCGATCCTGTGCAGCTGAACCATCCCTGGTGCCTGGAATTTGGCTGTTCCTGCCTTCCTCTGATAAGCCATCCCCCTCAACAGTATTCAAAGTGGTATATCTGCTTGAGAGGGGGATTTCCACAGGGGACTCCAGCACTACCTGCCTGCGCCTACTGCTCTTCCTGTTGATCACCCATTCCCCTTCTGCCTGTGCAAACTTTGCCTGCGGTGTGAAAAACTGCTTGAACGTGATATCCACGACTTCCTCAGCTTCATCAATGTTCCAGTATATATCCAAATGCAGCTACAGCGCCGCAATGCGTTGCCATTAGCTGCAGCTGGATACACTTCCTGCACACATGGTCGTCAAGGACACCCGAAGTGTCGCTGAGTTCCCACATAGCGCAGGAGGCGCGTACCACGGGGCTGGGCTCTCCTACCATGAATTAGCATTTAATTAATACAAATTAAATTAAATCAAATCAATCCCACCAATTATACTACAGTTAAATGATATACATAAGGGCCCTAGTTTACCAACAGTCATAGAGTCATAGAGTCATAGAGTTTTACAGCACAGAAAGAGGCCCTTCGGCCCATCGTGTCTGCGCCGCCCATCCATCCCTGTCCAGTCTAATCCCATTTTCCAGCATTTGGTCCATAGCCTTGTATGCAATGGCATTTCAAGTGCTCATCCAAATGCTTCTTGAATGTTGTGAGGGTTCCTGCCTCTACCACCCTTTTAGGCATTGAGTTCCACATTCCAACCACCCTCTGGGTGAAAAAGTTCCTCCTCAAATCCCCTCTAAATCTCCTGCCCCTTACCCTGAATCTATGGCCCCTTGTTATTGACCCCCCTACTAAGGGGAAAAGTTCCTCTTTGTCTACCCTGTCTATGCCCCTCATCATTTTGTACAGCTCAATCAGGTCCCCCCTCAGCCTTCTTTGCTCCAAGGAAAACAACCCCAGCCTGTTTAATCTTTCTTCATAGCTGAGGCGCTCCATCCCAGGTAACATCCTGGTGAATCTTCTCTGCACCCTCTCCAAAGCAATCACATCCTTCCTATAGTGAGGCGACCAGAACTGCACACAGTACTCCAGCTGTGGCCTCACCAGCGTTTTGTACAGCTCCATCATAACCTCCCTGCTCTTATATTCTAAGCCTCGGCTAATGAAGGCAAGTATCCCATATGCCTTTTTAACCACCTTATCTACTTGTTCCGCTGCCTTCAGAGATCTATGTACATGTACACCGAGGTCCCTCTGACCCTCTGTACTTCCTAGGGTCCTACCACTCATTGTGTATTCCCTTGCCATTTTTTTCCGTCCAAAATGCATCACCTCGCACTTTTCAGGGTTAAATTCCATTTGCCACTTTTCCGCCCATCTGTCCAACCCGTCTATATCGTCCTGTAGCCTGAGGCTTTCCTCCTTGCAATTTACCACCCCACCAATTTTCGTGTCATCTGCAAACTTACTGATCATCCCTTTTACATTCTCATCCAAATCATTTATGTAGATCACAAACAACAAGGGACCAGCACCGATCCCTGAGGTACCCCACTGGACACAGGCTTCCAGTCACAAAAGCAACCTTCGACCATCACCCTCTGCCTCCTGCCACTCAGCCAGTTTAGGATCCAATGCGCCAAGGCAGCCTGGATCCCATGGGCTCTTACCTTCTTGACCAGTCTCCTATGCGGGACTTTGTCAAAAGCTTTACTGAAGTCCATGTAAACCACATCCACAGCATTTCCCTCATCCACCTCCCTAGTCACCCCCTCGAAAAATTCAATCAGATTTGTCAGACATGATTTACCCTTGACAAAGCCATGCTGACTATTCCCGATTAATCCTTGCCTCTCCAAGTGGAGGCTAATTTTGTCCCTCAGAATTTTTTCCAATAATTTCCCTACCACAGATGTTAGGCTCACTGGCCTGTAATTCCCTGGTTTATCCCTGCTACCCTTCTTGTATAGTGGTACTACATTAGCTGTTCTCCAGTCCTCTGGTACATCCCCTGTGGCCAGAGAGGTTCTGAAAATTTGTGTCAGAGCCCCTGCAATCTCCTCCTTTGCCTCCCACAGCAGCCTGGGATACATCTCGTCTGGGCCTGGGGATTTATCCACTTTTTGGCCTGCTAAAACCGCTAGCACCTCCTCCCTCTCGATGCTAATATGTTCAAGTATGTAACAATCCCCTTGCCCGATTTCTATGTCTGCATCGTCTTTCTCCATAGTTAACACAGATGCAAAAAATTCATTTAAAACCCCGCCTACATCATCTGGTTCTACACACAGATTGCCACTTTGGTCCCTAATGGGCCCTATCCATTCCCTGGTTATCCTCTTGCCCTTAATATACTTATAAAACATCTTAGGATTTTCCTTTATTTTGCTCACCAGTGTTATTTCATGGCCGCTCCTCGCCCTCCTAATTTCTTTTATGAGTATGCCCCTGCACTTTTTATACTCCTCTAGGGCTTCTTCCGTCTTTAGTCTTTTGTAACTGCCAAAAGCCCCCCTTTTATTTCTAATGCATTTTTGTATCTCCCTTGTCATCCAAGGTTCCCTTTGCTTGTTGGTCCCACCCTTGACCTTTACAGGAACATGTTGGCGCTGTACTCTCTCTATTTTCCTTCTGAAAGTCTCCCACTGTTTTGATGTGGATTTTCGTATAAGTGGCTGCTCCCAGTCCACTTTGGCCAGATCCTGCCTTATCATATTAAAATCGGCCTTCCCCCAATTTAGAACCCTTATTTCCGGGCCATCTTTGTCTTTTTCCATGACCACCTTAAATTTCACCGAATTATGGTCACTGTCGCCAAAATGCTCTCCTACTGATACTTCCACCACTTGCCCGGCTACATTCCCCAGAATTAGGTCCAGTACCGACCCCTCTCTTGTAGGACTTTCTACATGTTGCCTCAAAAAGCTCTCCTGGATGCACTTTAAGAATTCTGCACCCTCTAAGCCTTTCACACTCTGACTATCCCAATTTATATTGGGGAAGTTGAAATCCCCCACTATTATTACCCTATTATTTTCACACTTCTCTGAGATTTGCCTACATATCTGTTCCTCTATCTCCCCCTGACTGTTTGGGGGCCTATAGTACACTCCCAGCAAAGTGCTTGCCCCCTTTTTGTTTTTAAGTTCTATCCATATGGCATCATTTGAGGAAACTGCTAATATATCATCCCTCCTTACAGCAGTAATTGACTCCTTAATTAATATTGCAACACCCCCTCCCCTTTTACACCCCCCTCTGTCTCGCCTGAAGATTCTATACCCCGGAATATTGAGCTGCCAGTCCTGACCCTCCCTCAACCATGTCTCCGTGATGGCAACAATATCGTACTCCCATGTGTTCAACAACAACTTCAGTTCGTCCACCTTATTTGCAAGACTCCTTGCATTAAAATAAATGCCTTCCAGCCCTGCCATATTCCATTTTGCCTTCACATATTTGCTCTGCCTTCCCAGCTGACTTGTTTTTTCCTCTGTATTTCGCTGTAAATCACCCCCTACTATAACTCCACTCTGTACCCCATCCCCCTGCCAAGTTAGTTTAAACCCCCCCCCCAGCAGTGCTAGCAAACCTCCCCGCAAGGATATTGGTTCCCCTCTGGTTCAGGTGTAAACCGTCCGACTTGTACAAGTCCCACCTTTCCCAGAAGCAGACCCAGTGATCCAGGAAACTAAAGCCCTCCCTCCTGCACCATCCCTTTAGCCACGCATTCATCTGTTCTATCTTCCTATTCCTATACTCACTAGCACGTGGCACCGGGAGTAATCCAGAGATTACAGCCTTTGAGGTCCTGCTCTTTAATCCTTCACCTAGCTCCCTAAATTCTTGCTGCAGGACCTCATCCCTCTTTTTACCTATGTCGTTGGTACCAATGTGGACCACGACCTCTGGCTGTTCACCCTCCCCCTCCAGAATGCCCTGCAGCCGCTCAGTGATATCCTTGACCCTGGCACCAGGGAGGCAACAAACCATCCTGGATTCACCTCTATGGCCACAGAAACGCCTATCTGTTCCCCTTACTATAGAATCCCTTACCACTATTGCTCTCCCACTCTTTTTCCCCCTTCCTGGGCAGCAGGAGCACCCCCAGTGCCAGGAAGTTGGCTGCTGCTGCCTTCCCCTGGTGAGTCATCCCCCTCAACAGTATCCAAAGCAGTATACTTGTTTGAGAGGGGAATGGTCACAGGGGTCTCCTGCACTACCTGCCTGCTTCTATTGCTCCGCCTGGTGGTCACCCATTTCCTGTCTTCCTGTGCAGCCCTTCCCTGCGGTGTGACCAACTCACTAAACGTGCTATCCACGACCCTCTCAGCATCGTGAATGCTCAACAACCCATCCACCCGCAGCTCCAGCGCCTCAATGCGGTCTGCTAGTAGCTGCAGATGGATGCATCTCTGGCACGCGTGGTCATCAGGGGCACCGGGGTCCCTGAATTCCCACATAGAGTAAGAGGAGCATATCACGGGGCTGGGCTCACCTGGCATGACCTTCCCTTTACTTAATTTAAATTAATTTACTATCACCAATTAAAATTATCTCTAAGGCGCTTGTATAGTCTACCAACAGTCCCTGCTACACCAGAAAAGACCCTAGTAACTCTAAACTACAGAGTTAAAGTTTAAAAAAGAGAAATGCTCACCAACCAATCACTTACCTGCTCCCTGGTGACGTTACACACTGATTACTTTTTACCTCTCCCCCCTGCTACACCACAGAGAACTTAGAAACTGTAAAACAGAGAGTTAAAGTTTAAAAAGAGAGAAACACTCACCAACCAATCACTTACCTTCTTCCTGGTGTCATCACACTTGGATTACTTTTTACTTCCCTCCCTCTGAGCTCGAAAATTGGTAGGCCTCTCGAGCCTCGCCGCTACTTAAATTCACCGCTGCTGCCTCGCTCCAATCAGCTCCACTGTTGCTGCCGCTGTGGGGCTTCTCGAGGCTCGCCGCTGCTTAAATTCACCGCCGCTGCCTCGCTTCAATCATATCCGCTGTTGCTGCCACTGTGGGGCCTCTCAAGGCTCGCCGCTGCTTAAATTCACCGCCGCTGCCTCACTCCAATATTATTTTCCGCTGTCGCTGTGGGGCCTCTCGAGCCTCGCCGCTGCTTAAATTCACCGCCGCTGCCTCGCTCCAATCAGGTCCGCTGTCGCTGCCGCTGTGGGGCCTGTCGAGCCTTGCCACTGCTTAAATTCACCGCCGCTGCCTCGCTCCAATGAGGTCCGCTGTCGCTGCCACTGTGGGGCCTGTCGAGCCTCGCCACTGCTTAAATTCACCGCCGCTGCCTCGCTTTAATGAGATCCACTGTCGCTGCCACTGTGGGGCCTTTGAGCCTCGCCGCTGCTTAATTTCACTGCCGCTGCCTCGCTTCAATCTGGTCCGCTGTCGCTGCCGCTGCAATTGTTTTCATTCTGCAAAATAAAGTTATCGGTTAATTAATGGTGATTAAAGCAGTTCTTATTTAATCACATTAGATGTATGTTATTAATTTAATAAAATTACATTGCATTCATGAATTACAAACGGTGAAATCAAAATTACTTCCCTAACCGGGAATGAAGCCCAGCTCGCAGAGCTGATAGGAATAGGTTATTGAATCATTTCATGGTGTCCTCGAAAAAGTTCACACGGCTAAATTAAAATGACTGCTATAATGTGTTTCGGTGTTGAAGAAGGGGATTGAAGATGACAATAAAAATCCCAGACTGCGCCCGCGGTGAGACAGAGTTCGAACTTACAAAGAAGTTGGTGCTGCGAAGTAAC
Source organism: Somniosus microcephalus (assembly GCF_052327205.1). Classification (NCBI taxonomy): domain Eukaryota; kingdom Metazoa; phylum Chordata; class Chondrichthyes; order Squaliformes; family Somniosidae; genus Somniosus; species Somniosus microcephalus. The sequence goes on along the minus strand of NW_028225182.1, from coordinate 14,217,487 downwards.
CGCTGAGCGAAAGCTGACACCGGTTAAAGGACGAGAAACCACTCAATATAAAGGATGAGCTCACAAACACCAGGCACAGTGCAGTCTGGGCAAAGAGAAGCCCCTCCTTTCCTATTCAGAGACATGAACGGGAGTCAGACGCCAAAAACTTTAATTAAAAGCACAAATGCGAGTAACACAACTTCCAAATCTTCACTGTTAAAATTATATCACTTTATTCCAAATCGAGCTGCGTAGAATCTGAAAGTCAACACCATTCGATTTGATGTTTCTGCTGATTCTATTTTCCTGTTCAATATGACAAAAGTTGTCCCAGATTCCTGGTGTCATCAGCAATGAACATTTTAATCCAGACTCCTAAAACACAGTGTGTAAATGCGTTATGGGTAACAGTTAACATTCAAAGCTCAAATAAAATAATTGAAGTGTCGACTCTCGCTCAGTTATCATTTCTTTCATTGTGCAAACGAAGATTATTGGTTAATTAATTCTGCTTTTCCGTGAAAGCAACATAAAAGTTGACCAAAAAGCATTCGCCCAACGTGGGGTTCGAATCCACGACCTTGAAATTGAAAGTCTCATGTTCTAATCGACTGAGTTAGCCGGGCCTGATAAACTTCTTCACCTTTATCACTAATTGCAGCCAGGTACCTGGTGACGCGGCCCCAGGGGTTTAACTTGTTCTGCAAACCACGAACCAGGTTCTCCTGAATTCCAAGGTGTATAAGGAAATCAAGCACTGAAAGCCCTTTCATTAACCACAGGGATTGAAGCAATTTTCTGATCGCAAAGCGCTTTTATTCATTGTCAATATATCTCGTCTATTTGCTGGTGTTTCCCGATTCTGTCTGTATCTCTGGCTCTGTTTATTGTATGTGTGAACACCTGAAGGTTGATTTTGAGCCAATACCTGTGCTTGTGTCTTATCACATTAAATAACCTCGGAATTGTGGCGCTTCTCTCCCTGACACTGGGGAAACAGTGAGGCAGCCTTTGGAGCAAGGGTCTGCTTATTGTGGAACAGCAAAGAAAATAATAACTCCTCGATTATTCAGATGAACAATGACCCCGACGTGATTTAAACACGCATCCTTGTGATCTGCAGTCAGACGCACTTATATGACATTAACCGATAACCTTGTTTTGCACAATGAAAGAAATGCTAACTGAGGTTTGGGCCAGAAATTCGGGTCCAAATGCGTGAGTACGGTCTGGGTACTCACGCATCTGACCGGTGGAAATGCCGGCGTTCAGCATGCACAGCGCATGCGGGGAACGCCGGCATTTCCAGTCCTCTGAACGAAGGGGTTCAGAGGCACAGCGCGTGCGACTGCACAGGCAGCGCTTGTGCAGTGAACTTCGTCGATTTCATTCATGGATTCAGTGAGGGTAAGTCCTTAGAAGTTACACTTGAAAAAAGCATGTGTAAAGTTGTTCCAAGGCTGCGGAGGAAGATATATTTTATCGTGGAGCTTCTGAAAGACAATATTTTTGTTTGGGAAAGGGAGGAAAGTTATTTTAAGTTATTTTAAGTAAGTTTTAAAGTTTAAATTTTCTTTTTTAAACGGGTTTTCAGAACGGTAGGTAAAAGGAGCAATTGTGGCTGTGTGAATGGAATGTGAAAATGAGTGTTCTAAAATGATTAATGCAACATTTCCAGCACTTTTAAGAAAGAAACTTTTCATCAGTAATAAGTAATTATGTATGTATGTCCACATATATTCCTGTACGTATATATATGTATGTTTTATATTCCTTTACTTATGTGTATGAATGTATGTTTTTAATTATGATTTTCCAATAAGTTACTTTCTCTGAAAGTCATAATTAAATAATACATTCATACACATAAGTAAAGGAATATATACATAACACGCAAAGGAATATATACAGACATACATACTTTCAGAAGCTCCACGATAAGAAATATCTTCCTCCGCAGCCTCTGGAGCAACTGTACCCATGCTTTTTTCATGTGTAAGTTGTAAGGACTTGACCTCACTGAAAGCATGAATGAAAGCGGCGAATTTTACTGCGCACGCACTGCCTGTGCAGTCGCACGCGTTCTGCCTCTGAACCCCTTCGTTCAGAGGACAGGAAATGCCGGTTTTCCCCACATGCACTGTGCATGCTGAAAACCGGCATTTCCTCTGGCCAGATGCATAAGTACCCCGACCGTACTCGCGCATTTGGAAGGGAATTACTGGGCCAACATTTTACATGTCAATAAAATGAAAAATTTAACAATTGCACGATTTGCCCCCTCGCATCTGTGACTGAGTGTCCAAGGAGGTGCATTGCACAAGAGGTCATCGTCGTACGTATCCTCACACTGTTCCCTTTCGGGAACTGTATGAACTGGTGGAAGGATTTATGGCCGTGATTAACGCTCATTCCGTGACCGTAACCATCTTTGAACCAGCCATTAGGGTGGTTAGTCCTATGGCGTGAGGGTTTTACGGGCTCCCACAACACATCTGAGGGGGGGCCACCCACACCCACTCACACCCACGGACGCAAGTATCCCGCTGGATGTCCACCCAGAATTTATAGTTGGAGCTCCGACTCCACTTGCCGGGACTGTCTGGAGCGGGGTTCGAAACTCTACTCCTTCTGGTCCAGCGGCAGGGATGCTTACTGCTACGCAAAAGGCCCACTCCGCACAAAAGGTGACACCCATACGTTTCCTGCGCCTTTTCCCTCCCCGTGACTGGAGCCCTACGCTGCCACTTGAAAGACCAAGCTATCATCTGCCCTTTTTGCGGCACCTTTGACTTCTCATTACCAATGATGAGCAGGCGCTGCGCCTCCACCTCCTTGAGGAGATTGCTGAGGTCATCATCAGTTCAATTGTGAGTTCTTTTAATGCCGTGAATTGTGCTCATTCCAGCCATTTCACTTTGCTAATCGGATTGGGCATTTGGCATAGCGGTAGGATCCCCGCCGCTGGGCCAGATCAGGGTAGGGTTTCTGAACCCCACTCCAGACAGTCCCAGCAAGTGGAGTCGGAGCTCCAGCTCTAAATTCTGGGTTGACATCCAGTGGGATATTTGCATCCGTGGGTGTGGGTGGCCCCCCTCCTTGTATAGCTTGTGGGAGCCCATAAAACCCTCCCGCCATAGGACTAACTGCCCTAATGGCTGGTTCAAAGATGGTTACGGTCACGGAATGAGCGTTAATCATGGTCATAAATCCTTCCACCACTTCATACAGTTCCCCAAAGGGAACAGTGTGAAGACATTTATGACGACGACATTGCTAAATAAATAAATGGAATTAAAAAAATTCTTTTAGGGCTTTTAAAAGTCTTTAAATTGCTTTAATTCTGTTTAAAACTACTTCAGATTCTTCAAAATAATGTAAACGTTTTTAAAAGTTTATAAAAGTTACCAAAATTTTCAAAAACTTCCAAAAACCTATTTAAACTGCTGCTTTGCATGGAAAAATTCTTAGCAGCTTGGCACAAACATTGGGGGCATGTCCTGTTAAACTGAGACCTCAAGGGGCGTGTCTCAGTTGCAGAGCGCGCTACAGGCTTCGCGCTGGCTGCACTCCTGGGCGGCGTGACGTCATACGCTGCCCGGGATTCTTCTTTTTCAAAATCAAATTCCAGGCGTCCCTGGAGGTCAACGGCCAGCGCGTTGGGTAAGTGCATATCAGGGGCTTGCACGCGCGGCAAGCCCCCGATCTGAATTTCTGGCCCTTTGTCTCACCAAGGCCCGTGTACAGCTGCAGCAAGACATCCTTGTTCCTGTACTCAAACCCTCTCGCTATGAAGGCCAACATACCATTTGCCTTCTTAACCGCCTGCTGCACCTGCATGCTTACTTCAGGGACTGGTGCACAAGAACACCCAGATCGCGTTGCACTTCCCCTTCTCCCAACCTATTGCCATTCAGATGATAATCTGTCTTCCTGTTTTTGCACTAAAGTGGATAAGCTCACATTTATCCACGTTATATTGCATCTGTCATGCTTCTGCCCAATCACCCAACCTGTCCAAATCAACCTGTACTTTCTCGGCATCATCCTCACAGCACACACGCCCACCCAGCTTTGCGTCATCTGCAAATTAGGAGGTATTACATCTCGATCAGTACTATATATTGTGAATAGCTGGGGTCCAAGTTCTGATCCCTGCGGTACCCCACTAGTCACAGACTGCCACTCGGAGAAAGGCCCGTTTATTCCAACTCTTTGCTTTCTGTCTGCCAACCAGTTCTCTATCCAAGTCAATACCTTGTCCCAATCCCATGTGCCTTATGCGTCACCTTATCGAAAGCCTTCTGAAAGTCCAAATACACCACATCCACTGGTTCTCCCTTATCTATTTTACCAGTTGCAGCCTCAAAAAATTCCAGTAGATTAGTCAAGCATGACTTACCTTTGTACATCCATGTTGACTTTGTCCGATCCTGTCACTGTTTTCCAATTGCTCTGCTATTATATCTTTTATAATGGACTCTAGCATTTTCCCCACTACCGATGTCAGGCTTACCAGTCTGTAATTCCCCCTTTTCTCTCTACCAACTTTTTTGAATAGTGAGGTAACATTAGCTACCCTCCAATCCATGGGTACTGTTCCAGGTTCCATTGACTGTTGGAAGATGATCAGCAATGCATCTACTATTTCTAGGGCCACTTCATTAATACCCTTGGATGTAGATTATCAGGCCCTGGGGATTTGTCGGCCTTCAATCCCATCAATTTCCCTAACACCATTTCCCTACAAATACTGATTTCTGTCAGTTCCTCCCTTTCCTCACACCTTATGTTCCCCAACATCTCTGGGAGGTTATTTGTGTCCTCCTTTGTGAAGACAGAACCAAAATATGTATTTAATTGGTCGCCCATTTCTTTGTTCCCCATTATAAATTCCCCTGATTCTGACTGCAAGGGACCTACGCTTGGCTTCCCCAATCCTTTTCTCTTCACATATCTATAAAAGCTTTTACAGTCAGCTTTTATGTTCCCTGAAAGCTTACTCTCATATTCTATTTTCCCTTTCTTAATTAATCCCTTTGTCCTCCTTTGCTGAATCCTAAACTACTCCCAATCCTCAGGTTTACTGTTTTTCTGGCCAATTTATATGTCCTCTCCTTGGATCTTATGCTATCCATAACATACCTTATTAGCCACGGTTGAGTCACCTTTTTTGTTTTATTTGTATGCCAAAATGGGATGTACAAATTCTGTAGTTCATCCAGGCGGTCTTTGAATGTTTGCCATTGCCTATCCACCGTCAACTCTTTGAGTGACATTCCCCAATCAATCCTACCCAACTCGCGCCTCAGACCATCGTAGGCTCCTTTATTTAAATTAAGGACCCTAGTCTCTGAGTCAACTCCTACATTCTCCATCTTAATGAAGAATTCTATCATATTATGATCGCTGTGACCCAAGGGGCCTCGTACAACAAGATTGCTAATTAATCCTTTCTCGTTACAAATTACCCAGTCTAAGATGGCCTGATCTCTACCAGGAAACTGTCCCGTAAACACTCCAGGAATTCCTCCTCCACAGTATTATGCTAATTTGGTTAGCCCAATCTATATGTAGATTAAATTCACCCATGATGACTGCTGTGCCGTAATTGCAGACTTCTCTAATTTCCCTTTTAATGCCATCCCCAACCTTTGCATTACTGGTTCAAAGAAGCGTGTAGAAGCACATGCCAGGTGCAGCATCAGCTGGACATAAAACGAGGTGCCTACGTGGTGCAGCTGCAACAAAGGACTACATACATGGTAAACAGCTGAAGTAACATGCTATAGACAGCAGAAGCAACATGCGAAGCGATCACAAAACAAATGCACCAGATCAAAGGTCTGCAGTGCTGCACATCCAGTAGTGGAGAAAATGCTAGAATCTATTATAAAAGATGTAATAGCAGAGCACTTGGTAAGCAGTGACAGGATCGGACAAAGTCAACATGGATTTACAAAAGGTAAATCATGCTAGACTAATCTACTGGAATTTTTGAGGATCTAATTGGTAAAATAGATAAGGGAGAACCATTGGATGTTGTGTATTAGGACTTTCAGAAGGCTTTCGATAAGGTCCCACATAAGAAATTAGCGTGCAAAATTAAGGCACATGGGATTGGGGGCAAGGTATTGACTAGGATAGAGAACCGATTGGCGGACAGAAAGCAACGAGTTGTAATAAACGGGTCATTTTCCAAGTGCAGGCAGTGACAAGTGGGGTACCGCAAGGATCGGTCCTAGGACCCCAGCTGTTCACAATATATATTAACTGGCTGAAGTGCCCGGCGGTGCTGAGGCTTTTTCGAGGGCATGTTGTTGTTGGAAGAGAGAGAGAGAGCGACTGGGGGAAAGAGAGAGAGCGACTGGGGGGAAGAGAGAGAGCGACTGGGGGGAAGAGAGGGAGGGGAGGGGAGGGGGGAGGGAGGGGAAGGGGAAGGGAGGGGAGGTGGAGGGGGAGGGCGGGGAAGGGAGGGAGGGGGAGGGCGGGGAAGGGAGGGTGGGGTGAGGGGAGGGGGGAAGGAAGGGAGGGGGGGAAGGGAGGGCAGGGGAGGGGAAGGGAGGGCGGGGGGGAGGGGAGGGAGAGGAAGGGAGGGTGGGGGGAGGGGAGGAGGGGGAGGGCGGGAAAGGGAGGGCGGGGGGAAGGGGGAGGGCGGGAAGGGAGGGAGAGGGGAAGGGAGGGCGGGGGGGGAAGGGCGGGGTAGGGGAGGGGGGATGGAGGGCGTGGGGGAGGGAGGGGAGGGAGGGTGGCGGGCGCCACCCCCCGAGGGTCGCGGCCCCCCGAGGGTCGCGACCCCCCCGAGGTGAAGACCGCCGATTGCGCGCGCAGCAGGAGCTGAGACGCGGCGTCTCTCTCGGCCGGCGGGCCCAGTTGCCAGGGCAACCGTGACGCTGACCAAGCCAGAGAGAGAGACGCCGCGTCTCAGCTGCTCCTGCTGCGCGCGCGGCCCCCCCCGAGGGTCGAGGCCCCCGAGGGTTGCGGCCGCCCCCCCCTCCCCCGAGGTGAAGACCGCCGATTGCGGCTGTGCGAGACGTCCGGCGGGCCCGGTTGCCAGGGTAACGCTGGACGCTCAGCAAGCCCCGGCAGAGACGTCTCAGCTCCTGCTGCGCGCGCACCCTAGCGGCGCTGGGCTGAGGCTCGGCCCTCCAGCCTTCGAGTGGGGCCGGGAGGTGCCTAGCTCGGGCGTGGGTGCGGAGGAGACGCCGAGGCTTCTAGGCCTACCTGGAAAAACGGGGAAAGGTAGGAAAATTAATGAGATTAGATAAGTTAATTACTTTCTAAATCATTTTTTTAAAAAGCAATATGTGTTTTAACAGCAACGTTTTTTTGTAAGACGCAGAAAGCGGGAAAAGGAAAGGAAAAGTTTGGAATCAACATGGCGGCGACTCACCTCGGTTCAGAACGATAAAGCCCGGCCACACGCGCACCGATTGGCCCGGCGGCACACGCCAGCAACCCGGCGTACGATTGGTCGAGCTCGAGGTCACTCTGTCGCTAATGAGCGGATAATGAGATGCTAATGAGCGGAATGTTGAAGGTTTTTGGGATACCGTGGGCGCAATTTTAGCCCGGCCGAAACGTAAATACGCTTAAAACCTTCTCGGATGCGTAAGCTTTCTTTGGAGGTAACGCGCGCGTAGGTACGCCCTGTAACTTTCGAGTGCATACCCGCAATGCACTCACGATGACAGACAGACAGATAGACAGATAGACAGAAAGACAGAAAGACAGATAGACAGAATGACAGAATGACAGAAGTACCGATTTATATATATAGATGATCTGGACGAGGGAATTGGATGTAATATCTCCAAATTTGCAGACGATACAAAGCTGGGTGGGAGGGTAAGCTGTGAGGAGGATGTCGTGAAACTCCAGTACGATTTCGACAGATTGGATGATTGGGCAGAAACATGGCAAATGCACTATAATGTGGATAAAGGTGAGGTTATCCACTTTGGTGGCAAAAACAGGAAGGCAGATTATTATTTGAACGGCAATAGATTGGGAGAAGTGAAAGTGCAAATAGACCTGGGCGTTCTTGTGCACCAGTCGCTGTAGGTAAGCATGCAGGTGCAGCAGGTGGTTAAGAAGGCAAATGGTATGTTGGCCTTCGTAGCAAGAGGGTTCGAGTACAGGAACAAGGATGTCTTGCTACAGTTGTACAGGGCCTTGGTGAGACCGCACCTTGAGTTTTGTGTGCAGTTTTGGTCGCCTTATCTGAGGAAGGACGTTCGTGCCATGGAAGGAGTGCAGCGAAGATTCACCAGGCTGACACCTGGAATGGCAGGAATAACGTATGAGGAGAGATTGTGTCGATTGGGCTTATACATACTGGAGTTTAGAAGATTGAGAGGGGATCTCATCGAAACCTATAAAATTCTGTCAGGCCTGGACAGACTGGATGAAGGAAGGATGTTTCTGATGGCCGGGGAGTCCAGAACCAGTGGTCATAGTCTAAGGATAAGGGGTAAGCCATTTAGGACTGAAGTGAGGAGGAATTTCTTCACCCAGAGAGTGGTGAACCTGAGGAATTCTCTGACACAGAGGGCGGTGGAGGCCAGTTCATTAAATATATTCAAAAAAGTGTTGGATATATTTCTTAAGGCTAAAGGGATCAAGGGATATGGGGAGAAGGCAGGGACAGGGTACTGAATTTGGATGATCAGCATGATCTCATTGAATGGCAGAGCAGGCTCGGAGGGCCGAATGGCCTACTCCTGCTCCTGTCTTCTATGTTTCTATGTTTCTATGTTTCTAATGATGGTGGACCATTATATAACTAACGAGTGGAGGAGGCTCCATCAACATTCGCATCCTTAATGATGGCAGAACGCAGCATGAAGCACCGAGTGGATGATCCATCTCGGCCTCCTTCTGAGGTCCACACCATCACAGAAGCCAATCTTCAGCCAATTCGAATCACCCCACATGATATCAAGAAACGACTGAGCGCACTGGATAAATCAAAGACTGTGGGCCCCGACAACATCCCGTCTGTAATCCTGAAGAATTATGTTGCATACCTAGCCACGCCTCCAGTCAAGCTGTTCCAACACAGCTACAACACTGGCATTGGCACGAACAAGTGGTAAACTGCCCAGGTATGGTTCGTTCATAAAAATCAGAACAAATCGAACCTAGCCAATTATCACCTCATTTGTCTACATAGAATCATCAGCAAAGTGATGGAAGGAGTCATCAACCGTGCTATCAAGCGGCTCTTACTCACCAATAACCTGCTCACCGATGCTCAGTTTCAGTTCCACCAGGACCGCACAGCTCCAGACCTCATTACAGCCTTGGTCCAAAGATACACCAGAGCACAGGCCGCTGATGGGACTCTGCCCTTTCTGCTATTTATGGGTCATTAGCACACCGAAGGAGAACAACAAAGCTACCACAGGCCTGCAATGGAGCCTTGGTCCTTCCAGCTCTGCGTCGGGCTCAGTGTCACACTGGGTGAGATCAACAAACTCAACGCCGGCAGAAACCTGACCACACCCTGCTCTGTGTGGCTCCACTGGGTGAGAACATCAGCACAGGCCAGATATGAAGCCTGGGCCCTTCCTACTCTGTGGGGCTCAGTAACACACTGCTTGAGATGGAGTAACACACCACAGGCCGGGGATGGAGCCTGGGCCCTTCCTACTCTGTGGGGCTCAGTACCACGCTGCTTGAGATGGAGTAACACACCACAGGCCGGGGATGGAGGCTGGGCCCTTCCCACTCTGTGGGGCTCAGTAACACACTGCTTGAGATGGAGTAACACACCACAGGCCGGGGATGGAGCCTGGGCTTTCCCTGTTCTATGTGGGGCTCAGTACCACACCGCCTGCAATAAACTAACAGGCCTAAGGCCAAGCAAGGAACTGATCACATTCTGTTGTGTGGGGCTCAGTACCGCACCGGTTGACATCTGCAAACACTGCACACAAGCTGAGCCCCTGAGACGGAGCCATCAGCTGCCAGCCAGCAATAATAGACAGGCAGGAGAGACTGAGGTTGTAATTTCAATGTCTTTAAGCTGATTTCACAGGCAATCCCCAGCTCTGAATCCCCCAGCTGGGAATTCAAGGGGTGTTTGATATAAATGTGATTCAACATCAGTATCAGAGCATTACTCCTTGATTCGGAACTATTGCCTCTCTCCAGCATCTCGCTGCTGCAGATTGAAGTTGATATAATTTCAGAAAATTCTGGATATACTCAGCCAGTCAGGTAGAATCATTAGACAGAGAAACAGAGTTAACGATTCAGGTTATGACCCATCGTCAGCACTGGAAAAAGTTGGAGATGTAACTGTTTCTTAAGCAAGCGTAGGGGCAGAGAGAGTGCTGAGAGGAGGAAAGAACAAAAGGGAAGATCTGTGATAGCAAGGCAGGAAATATTGAGAGAGATCAGTGGTAATGTGGCAAGGCAAAAGGAAATGGTAATGGGACAAGTTAAGATACAAGAGTTGACTCTAGATGAGGTGTCAATGGCAATGACAGGATGATCAACAGCTGCCAAGTGAGAGAGAGAAAAACAAGATAGGGGCAGGGGTTATGACCTGAAATTGTTGAACTCGATGTTGAGATCCGGAAAGCTGTAAAGTGCCTAATCGAAAGATGAAGTGCTGTTCCTCGAGCTTACGTTGAGCTTCATTGGAACAGTGTAAGAGGCCGAGGACAGAGAGGACAGAGTGGGAGTGGAACAGAGAATTAAAGTGACAGATGACTGGAAGATCTGGGTCACCCTTGCGGACTGAATGGAGGTGTTGCACAAAGCGCTCACCCAATCTGCGTTTGGACTCCCCAGTGTAGAGGAGACTGCATCGTGAGCAGCGAATACAGTATACTAAATTGCAAGAAGTAAAGTTTTTTTAAATTCACTTAGGGGATCTGGGCGTCGCTGGTAAGGCCCACACTTATTCCCCACCCCTAGTTGCCCTTGAGAAGTTGGTGGTGAGCAGCCTTCTTGGAAAGCTGTTGTCTATGTGGTGCTGGTACTCCCACAGTGCTCTTACGGAGGGATTTACAGGATTTTGACCTAGCGATGATGAAGGGTCAGTGATATATTTCTAAGTCAGGATGGTGTGTGACTTGGAGGCAAACCTAGAGGTGGTGGTGCTCCCATGTGCCTGCTGCCCTTGTCCTTCTAGGTGGAAGTGGTCGCTGGTTTAGGAGGTGCTGCCGAAGAAGCCTTGCAACTTGTAGATGGTACACACTGCAGCCATGGTACGCTGGTGGTGGAGGGAGTCAATGTTGAACATAATGGATGGGGTGCCAATCAATTGGAATGCTTTCACCTGGATAGTGTCGAGGTTCTGCATGTTGCTGGAGTGCATTCCATCACACTCCTTACTTGTGCCTTGTAGATGGTGGTATTACTTTGGAGAGTCAGGAGGTGAGACACTCGCCGCAGAATACCTAGCATCTGACCTGCGCTTATTGCCACAGTAATTATGTGGCTGGTCCAGTTAAGTTTCTGGTTAATGGTGACCCCCACGATGTTGATATTTTCTGTCTGTTAACCAATCCTCAATCCATGCGAGTATATTACACCCATCCCAAGTGCCCTAATTTTGTTTAATATCCTCTTGTGTGGCATCTTAACCAATGCCTTCTGAAAATGCAATACACCAGCTCCACTGGTTCCCCCGTATCTATTCTGCTAGTTACAAACTCAACAATCTCATTCAGATGGCAAATACGATTAACGTTTCATAAATCCGTGTTAGCTCTGCCCAACCCTATTATTATTTTCTAAGTGCCCTGTTAGCACGTCATTAATAAAACTTTCTAGCATTTTCCCTACTACTGATATCAGGCAAACTGTTCTCTATTTCCCCGTTTTGGCTCTCCCTCCTTTCTGAAATAGTAGGATTACATTTGCAGATACATTTGCGCTCCGCTAATTCCCGAAATCCCTCCCTAAACCTCTACAACTTTCTCTCCTCCTTTAAGAGGCTCCTTAAAACTCTCCTCTTTGACCAAGCATTTGGCCAGCTGCCCCAATTTCTCCTCATGTGGCTCGGTGTCAAACTTTGTTTGAAAACACTGCTGTGAAGCTGCTTGGGACGTTTTACGACGTTAAAGGCGCAATATAAATGCACGTTGTTGTTTTTGTTGCCTCTCTTTCGCTGTAACTATTGATGTTTTTACCTCTGTCTCGCTCTCTCTTTCTCTCTCTCTGTTCAATTCTCTCTCGCAATGTCCAAGTTTTATGCTCGCTCTCCTTGTCTCTCCCATTCTCTCATTCTTCCTCTTTCTCTATCTGTGTCCCAGGTTTTCCTTTCGTCCTTGTCAATGGCAACTACGGATTGCCATTAAATATTTTCTCCATTCCATTGTGTTACTTATATTGAATTTAATAAGTTCCTCCACTGGATTTATTTCAAGTTTCCTCTGATTACTGTTAATTTGTCCTCTTCCTGTACTACGAAAACGGATGCATGGGGCTCCTTTATAATTCTGCCATTTGATAGTTGTTTATTAGAGGATCACAAGTGTCTGTCTGTAATGGATGCATATCTCCCTTACTTACTCTGTTACTCTTAACCTACTTGTAAAAACTATTACTATTTGTCTTTTTATTACTTGAAGTTTAGAGCATAACATAACAATGTAAGGAATTGGAGCATGAGTCGGCCTTTTGGTCCTTCTTGCCTGCTCCGCCATTCAATAAGATCATGGCTGATCTTCTACCTCAACTCCACTTTCCCTGTACTATCAGTGTAGTCCTAGCTTCACTTAATATCCAACAATCTATCGATCTGTGTCTTGAATATGATCAACGACTGAGCCTCCTGTGCTCTCTGGGGTAGAGAATTCCAGTGATTTACCTCGCTCTGAGCGAATAGAATTCTCCTCATCTCAGTCCTAAATGATCGACCCCCTTACTCTGAGCTTGTGAACACTGGTTCGAGACTCGTCATAGGACAATCCCCCCATCCCGGTAAATAGACTGGTTAGGCGAAATGGTCTGTAGATCGCCGTTTTCTCTCTCCCTCCTTTGCTAAATAGTGGGGTTATATTTGCTACCTTCCAATCTGCGGGAACTGTTCTAGAATCTATGGAATTTTGGAAAATGACAAACAATGCATTCACTAACTCTATAGTCACTTCTTTCAAATCCCCACGATGTAGGCTATCAGGTCGAGGGGATTTATTGTATTTCAGTGCTATTAATTTCTCCAGTATTATTTTCTTACTAATACTAATTTTTTTGCAGTTCCTCGTTCTCGCTAGAGCTTAGGTTCACCACTATTTCCAGGAAGTTTTTCCGTGAAGACAGATAAAAAGCATGTGTTTAATTTCTCTTCCATTTCCTTGCTCCCCATTATAATTTATCCTATCTCATCCTTTAAGGAACCCACAATTACTTTCACTAATCTTTTGCTGTTTATTTATCTATAGTAGCTTTTTCTGTATGTTTTTATGTGTCTCGTTAGTTTAATCCCATTTTCTATTTTCCCGGTCTTTTATCAATTTCTTGGTCCTCCTTTGCTGAATTCTAAAATACACCCAACGCTCAGGCTTATGAACGTTTTGGCAACATTATAATCCTCTTCCTTTGATCTAATACTATCTTTAACTTGTCTTGTTAGCCACGGTTGGACCACGTTTCCTGTGGGGTTTATGTACCATAACGGAATATATTTATTATAAATGATGTATTAATTATTTAAATGCAAGCCATTGATAGTCTGCCATCATATCTTTTAATGTAATTTCCCAATCTACCCTAGCCAACTCGCCCCTCCTATATCCATAGTAGCTTTGTTTAGAATTAAGACCTAGTTTTGGATGTAAATAAACCGCTTTGAAACTCAAAATAAAATTATATTATATTATGTTTACTCTTCCCTAAAGGCCACTTTACTGCAAGGTTGGCCCTTTCTCATTGCACAATACTAGATCTAAAATAGCCTCCTCCCTTGTTGGTTCTGCAACATACGGATCCAAAAATCTATCTTGCATCCATTCCAAGAATTAATCCTCCACATTATTACTGCAAATTTGGTTTGCCCAATCTATATATAGATTAAAGTCCCATATGATTACTCTATTACCCTTGTTACATGTGCCTCTAATTTCCTCACATATACACTGCCCTACATTACAAATACTGTTTGGGGGACTATAAACAACTCCCACCAATGTTCTCTGCCCCTTGCTTAGCTCCAACCAAACTGATTCTACTTCTTGATTTTCGGAGCTAAGCTCTGATGTAAAAAGACTACTGCGCACTTGGGTTGAATTTAAAACAAGGCGCAGTAGTCTTTTTACATCAATTTAATCAACTGCTTCAAAACCATGAGATTTCTAATTGCATCACTAGTTCCTGGTTACAGAAACATCCTCATAAGCTGGGCCCACGCCCGAGTATTTATACTCCTTGGACGGCGCCACCAGCTGGTCGCCCAGTGTTACTTCATGAGTCATGATAAGATTCATGACAAGGTCCTTTATCTGTAAAATCTTTATTCAACTCTTCATTATTCGGGCTACCCCTCATCCTTTTCCATTTTGCCCATCTCTTCTAAAGATTAAGTATTCTGGAATAGTTATTTCCCAACCTTGGCCACTTTGCAACCATTCTCCATTATGGCTATCAGATCAAACCTGTCAATTTCTAAGGCGCTATTAATTCCTCTGTTTTGTTGAAAATGCTTCGAGCTTTCAGATACAGTGTCTTCAGCTTTGACTTTTTTCTGTTTTTCCCTGATGTCATCTCAGTCACTGATGCCTTATTACATTTGTTAATCTCTCTATCATTTCCTGACCAGCTCTACTTATTTTTATTCAAAACTCTACTCTGCTCTAGAGCCTCGACTTTTCTCTCACTACTTTTAAATGCAGTCTTTCCTGAATTTTCGCACCATCACTCCATCGCCCCCCCACCCCCCACCTTCATTTGTTTAAAGCCCTGTCTACTGCCCTAGTTATTCGGTTTGCCAGGGCACTGGGCCCTGTCCGGTTTAAGTGGAACCCGTCCCAATGGAACAGCTGCCTGTTGTTGCATTACTGCTGCCAGTGCCCCATCAACTGAAACCCTTTCCTCCCACACCATTCTTTGAGACACGGATTTATACCTCTAATCTGTTTGCCCCTATGTCAATGTTTGCGTCTCTCAGGTAGCAATCCAGAGATGAATACCTTTGTGATTCTACTTTTGAATTTGAAACCTAGCTCCTCAAAATCCCTCAGCATAACCTCATTCCTAGTTCTAACTACGTTGTTGGTTCCTATGTGAATCACGACAGCTGGTCCTTCCCCTCACACTCCAAGTTCTACTCCAACCACGAGGAGGTTTCCTTAACCCTGGCATCGGGCAGGCAACACCACTTTTGGAACTCACGGTTGTGGCTGCAGAGAACAGAATCTATCCCCCTGAATATAATGGCCCAGACCACAGCTAAAATCCTTTTCACTGCCTCCACTTGAATGGCCTCCTACCCGCATGAATTTCAGTTAAACCCTCCTGTCCCTGACCACAAACCAGATCTGTACCACTATTTAACATAAGTGTTGTGACTGCCCCCTGAATCAAAATGTCCAGGTCACTCTCCCCATCACTGATGCCCCGCAATGCCTACACCTCAGACTCCAGCTCAAAAACTCTGAGCTGAATTTGGTCAAGATGCAATCACTTACTGCAAATGTGGGTGACCGGGATCACTATGTTCTCCACAAACTCCGACAAGCTGAAACAAATCCTTTCCCTTCTACTCCGAATTACATTCTTTCTAAATAAACCACAATGTTCAAATCTAATCTGTTTAATCCCGTTCTCTGCAGACCGCTTCACCCTACCTACTTCCTTTTTGCATGTCTTAATATTTAATTTGTGTCCCTTTGTTGCTCTTTATATTTCTGCCAGGCCGCTGCAGTACCACTTTTCTCTACAGTTAGGAACATGGGAAAAGGAGCAGCGCCATTCAACACCCGAGGCCGTTCAATTATATCATGGCTCATCCGTAACTTAACCCCGTCTACCCGCCTGGGTTCCTTATCCCTTAATGCCTTTACAGAAGCATTTTGAACATATTTAATTGAACTAACGTCATCACCTTTTGGGGGAGAGAGTTCCATATTCCCATTACCCTTTGTGACAAGGTTACATTATCCTCCCTTGGTGAACAAAAATAAAAATGAACATCCAAAAACAACTTCTGTATTTATTACTGGACAATTGAGACTTACAAGAGAAAACACACAGCCATACAAACAATTCTAAACAATTCAAAATTGAGCAAGTTTCTCAGTTCTTTGGGATAATATTCCGGACCATCAAAATAAATTGCAAAAGCCATGACCATAAACTGTAGTTACAGAAATTTCTTCAGGCCATCGCTCGGATGGAATATTTCCGACAGATCCCACTTCTCGGGCTGATTGGGAACAGTTAACCGGGCAGATGCAAATGTGAAAAGATGCTGCAGTGTCTTATCGAATCCATAAAGTGAGAGAGATAACAGGCCCGTTCACAAAATAAAACGGTAAAATCATAGCACTTTCAAATTGAAAATATCGGGGTGTTAATTGATCAGCTGTAACCATGGAAACATTTGGTGAAGTCTAATAAGTTAATTCAATTTTAAAAGTGAGCGGTTCCATTGTGAGGTGAAAAGGCCCCTGATGCTTCTCATGAAAGGATAGATTGTGCTTACAACTCCCGCAACCGGGGGGGAACTAATATCGATTTCCCAGTGCTCGTGCTTAAGATCCTTGATCAATCAGAGTCACCCGTCCACCTGAGAAGACACGTGTAGGAATAGTAGAAAGAGAGGATTTCCTCAGGTCCTTGGAAACAATTGGCCAGCCAGCCGAGCACCGAGTGCGGCAGTGAATGTCTCTGGAGCAGCTCGTCTGTTGCCCGGGACAAACACTGGAGTTTCTGTGCAATGTGTCTGTGTCTTTCTCCACAAAACAAATCTATTTAAAGCCTGCCAGCGGCAGGGTGTCATGGGTTAAATTGTGCGACTACTGCAATAGCTCGAGTTGGTCAGTTGTTGTATCAGGCCGTCAGTATACTGTTTTAAATATGTTCAAACACCGTTCCTCCTCCCGGCAATGCTACCTTCAATTTTCCTTTCTTTAACCACGTCATCCTCTCTAAGATCCTCGATCACCATGCCGATGACCATCTCTCACCACTCGCACAAATCGCTACTCATGTCACTTGGGTCTGGCTTCTGCCGTGAGCACAGCACCAGGTCTATGATTTCAACGTCAATAACGATATCGTCTATTACCAGGACAATAGTGCAACATCCTTTTGGCCCTCATTGATCACTCTGAAATTCTACCTGGAGACGCGCTCCATCATTCCCGAATCTCCCTCTTCTATGAACAAACACAACCAGCACATCGTCAACTTGAGATTCATCCCCACCCTGCACGGGCACTATCAATTCTCCTCATTTTGCCCATTGACATGTTGCCCCTGTTTATCATCACACAGTGATATGGATCAATTTAAAGATGGAGTCTCAAGACACCAAGATCCACGTCTTCTGTGCTTCACTGTTTACGCTGAGTAATAAGCGAGACTCCAGCAGGGTGAGATAGATTGAGATGTAACTGAGTACACGGAGTAAAATCTAGACAC
Organism: Somniosus microcephalus; assembly: GCF_052327205.1. Lineage (NCBI taxonomy): Eukaryota > Metazoa > Chordata > Chondrichthyes > Squaliformes > Somniosidae > Somniosus > Somniosus microcephalus. The sequence continues at coordinate 14,199,904 of NW_028225182.1, read as the reverse complement.
AGCAGCAGAGAGAAATAGGGCAACGTGTGACTGGGCACAGATAATCAGAATATCATGCAGCACAGAAGGAGGCCATTGGACTCAACGTCCATCTTGCTGGCTCTGTGATAAACATTTTGATGTGATATAGCGGGACATCTGCCGAGGCTGATTGATAAAGCTGAAGGCACAGTATTTGAGACAGGGAGAGGCTAGCAGTGGAATTCATTAAAAGGTTTGACTGTCTACAGTGAGTGATACAGTGTGCCACCAACAGACGAGAGACAGAGCGTGATGTAACTGAGAACTGTCACACAAAGCGTCACCAGCAGAGGGAGATAGAGATAAGTATAACTGCGTACAAAGGATTAAACAGAGAGATACCAGAAAAGGAATAGAGATAAAGCTGTGACAGCGTACTGAAATAGAGAAGGGCACCAGCAGAGGGATATAGATTAAGGTAAAATTGATTACAGTGATTTACACAGAGTTACGGCAACAGGGTGATATAGATTAAGGTGTAAGTAAGTACAGAGTGATACAAAGTAGTACCAGCAGAGGGAGATAGAGAAAATTGTTAATTGAGTTTAGTGATTACTTGCTGATTTATTTCATCTTTCGGCATTGATGGAAATGACGCTTTTGTCGGGCATTTAATGAGTGGCTCAAAAGATATCGCATATTTTACACTATTGTAAAACAGTTAAAATTATCCCCACCGATTTAAGTGAAAAACAATATCGGGACAAGTGTAAAACAGGAATCGGTGTCACTGTCGCCCAAGTGTTTTATATTGTAGACTTGATGCGCTGGTGTAAAACTGATGTTGCAGATCGGCCGCCCTGATAGAAAGCGTCCGCTTGTGACTGCCCTAGATTAAACTCAAAATGGAAAGCCGGCTGATTTCAGCAAGGAGTAGTGGATCCACAACGCCAGTATTATGCGTGAGCAATAAATTAATGCCTATCCCGAAGAACGACAATAAAGGAATTTCCAGGATGCGTGCTGTCCCCTGTTGCTCAGTCCCTTTGCTAAATGTAGGTGATCACTGTGAATTGAATTTGAAATGCGAAGTTAGGGAAGTCAGTTCTGCCATTTGCATAATTTAAGTAATTTATGAATTAGATTAAAGGGATGTTTGAGCGCTTTGAGCAGCTCCTCTCTGAACTTACTCTGGGTCACTGTGTAAATGGCCGTGTTGGTGCAGGAACTCAGGAGCTGAAGCTTAATTCCTGCTTGTTGAAATACTCCAAACGCAATGAGCAAAGATCTGCGGTGAAAGGCGCCAACAATTCGATAAGATAAGAAATAGACTACCGTGGTCATCCAGAGCAGGATAAAACTGCCGGATATAGCAAAAAGTAAAACGATAGACCTTCTGCGGTTCCTTCTCTCAGGGTCCTTGTCATTCTCACCATTGCTAAGGTTCCGGAGGCTCGTCCGCGCCCGATTGGCCTCTAAAATGCGTCTGACGGTGAGAGCGTTAAATAGCAAGATTAAACAAAATGGAAGCAAAGGGGTTAACAGCTGCTCAATCCAAGAAAAAGCTATCCATGTGGGTAGAGTATAAAACTGTGATGGTACAACACATCCCCGCGGTATATTGTTAATTATCACATTATGAAGATAAACAAAGGGCCAGGGGATGTTCTTCAAACAGAACAGCGCGCCCAAAGTCACTATAACCACACTAGCGATTTTCTCGGTGCAATATTTTGTTTTCAGCTTCTGGCAACAAATGGCTACAAACCGATCAAAGGAAAAAGCAACCGTTAACCAAACAGAACTGTCAATGGCAGTAGGAGACAGGTAGAGAATGATTCTACACACAGGAGTGTAGTACAGGAAAGAGTACCACCAATAAAGCTCAGCGATCCGATGTAATATCACATTACAGACAATCACCATGAGATCCGCCGTCGCCATGGCCACCAGGTAGCGAGTGATGCATTTGGAGAGACCGCACTTTCCACGGGACAGGATCACAATAGCCGCCAAGTTTACTGTGGGTATAGGAACAAAACATTACAATCATTAACCAGTGCGAAATGTGAAATATAAACTGGTCTCACGTGCATGCGATATTGAATAATTCCCCATGGCGTTTCCTCTCCTTTCCTGATGGAGCGGCTCATGCCGCTGGATAGTGTTGCGACGTCGTAGGCCAATTACACTTCGTCAATCAGAAGATTCGTTTTCTGTGAGCTATCACGTTCAGTTTCCACTGGCAATTCTAAACTAGAACGGTCCATAAAATAAGCCAACGCTGAAGATAAAAGGATCCAGAGGAAATCGCAACAGCAAGGAAAAAGTGGAGAAGTGGGAGGGCAACACCAAGGATAATAGGGACCAGGACAGAAGAGAACACGAAGGATAAAAGACAATACGAGAGAAGTAAACATCAAGAATAAGAGGGGCAGGAGAGAAGAGAACACCACAGAAGAAAGAGCGGAATTGGAGAGAACAACAAAGACAGACGGAGCAGGAGAGGCAGCAACAACAAGGATTATAGGAGCAAGAATGAAGACAAAACCAAGAATATAAGGGAGCAGGATGCAAAATAACATGACTGATAAAAGGAGAAACAAGTACTATGATACTTAGAACAAAGTGAGTAGGAGAGAAGTGACTGCCAAGGATAAAATTGAGAAGCAGGAAAGAAAACATCAAGGATAAAAGAGAGTAGGCGGAGCAAACAAATTCAACCTGTAAATAGTGAGTACAAAACAGCAAATTGGGGTTAAATTGTGAAAAAATAATGGCGAAAATAACATAATACCTGTATTGAGTTGTCTCCCGTTATCATTTGATTTAACCAATCTGACAAGCATTGATATTCCTAACTCAGTGCATGACAAAGACTTGAAGAACAATCTATTTTTTTTACCAGGCACTGTCTGTCAATAGCAACACGGTGCGTTAAACAGCGAATCCGACACACTACATTCTGAAAATCACTTGCCAGGTACCCCAATTGCCGCGAGAACGGGGTAGTATACGACCTCTATCCAATAAAGCAATACAAAATTCATCTTCTGTGTGAAGAGGATGCCTACTGGTGTTGGAAGCGATCACTCCAACTACACTAATGAAGAAACGAAGATAAGGTAGTGGCATATTTATAATGCAGTGAATCCCTACTGGTGCTATTAGATTGTATCCCTACTGTAATTAGTTACAGGATGCTGAATAAACATGGTGTTGGCACCATCTGGCTTTTCAAAGTCAAACTCCTAAGTCAAGGACCCATTTCTTATGAACCAGATGGTGTTCACCGTTAGGAACAAGGACTAAAAGATCCAAGTAGAACATGATATATTATTTTAATTCCAAGCATAATAAATTAAAGAAAGTTACACGTTTATCATATTAATGTGAATTGTACTTTATAAACATTCTGGAATGCGGTCTTTCAGTCTTTCTCTTTTCCAATCATACCTCCTCTCTCACATTTCCCTTTACACAGTCTGTCATATTTTACTCTCTTGCCCTCTCTTCTATCTGATTGTCACAAATCCAGTTTTGCAATCCCTCTCAGTTCAAATGTAACATCTTTCTTCCCCTCTCCCTTTCACTCTCTCTCATTTCTTCCTGTCATTCTCTTCCCCTGTTCTCTCTTTCACTCTCGATCACTCTCACTTTCCATTTCATTGCTTCTGCAATGCTGACACCATCATCCCCTTTATTGGGAGGAGATGGCCGACATCTCATAGGCTGCAGAAAGGTCATGCAGGGCAAAGAGTGATAATGCACCGTGATCACAATCATAGATGATATTATTTGTGATTTTAATACAGGGCTGTGAGAGGGGCTGAATGGTGATTGGATAGATTCAAGGATAGAGTTTCTGGAAAGAATGGCAACAACACATTCAATTCAAGACATTTGAGGAGGACATGGTGTGTGCAAGGACACGCCGCTCCAGGGTGCCCTTTCAGCGGAGGGGGTTCATGATAGCTGATTTGAAAAGAAAGCGACATTACCTGAAGAGATGGAAAGAGCAACTGTGTCAATTAGCAATAGGGACACGGAGGGATTTTCCATTGTCAGCAGTTTAGTGAGAATGGGGTCAAGGAGGAAGATGTAAGTTTCTTGACAAAGATGAGCTTGGAGAGGGCGTTAAATGAGATAGGTGAGCAACTACATTAGGATGTGGATTTAACGTTATAACAAGGGGAGATCATTGGCAAATATGGATTAAATGGGACAGGAGAACGTGCAGAAGCTTCAAAAAAAACTAAATTGGCGGCGGGAATGGTATTGATCAAGAGGTCCATGAGCTTCTGGTAATGGTGTTCGAGGGGGCGGGGGAGCGAGGTTTGACGAGGAGGCTGGCACTGCATAAATTATACTGCCGGTGATAGTTCCTCTTTAATATAAAGCTAGAGAAATGGACGATTTTGGCAAAGTAGAATAAGGCCAACAAGTGATTCATGTGTCCCAGGCAGATCTGTCGAAGGAGAGCTGAAACTGTTGAGTAGCAGGATATTTTTGTATTCGTTTTTGTGATGTGGGCATCGCTGGCAAGGCCAGCATTTATTGCTCATCTCTAATTTCCCTTGAGAAGGTGGTGGTGAGCCACCTTCTTGAACTGCTGCAGTCTGTATGGTGAATGTACTCCCACAGTGCTGTTAGGGAGGGAGTTCCAGGATTTTGACCCAACGACGATGAAGGTTCAGCGATATACTTCAAATCAGGATGGTGTGGGTTCCCATGCCCCTGCTGCCCTTGTACTTCTAGGTGGATGAGTTCGCGGGTTTGGGTGGTGCCGCTGAAGGAGCCTTGGTGAGTTGCTGCAGTGCATCTTGTAGATGTTACACACTGCAGGCATTGTACGCCACTGGTGGAGGGAGTGAATGTTTAACTTGGTGGATGGGATGCCAATCAAGTGGGATGATTTGTCCTGGATGGTGTCGAGCTTCTTGGGTTTTGCTGGAGCTGCACTTATCCAGCCAAGTGGAGAGTGCACCAACTCTATCCTTACGTGTGCCTTGTAAATTGTGGAAATGACTTGGGGAGTCAGGAGGTGAGACAAGCGCCACAGAATACCTAGCCTCTGACCTGCTCTTGTTGCAACATTATTTATGTGGCTGGTCCAGTTAAGCTTCTTGTCAACGGTGAACCCCTAGGATGTTGATGGTGTGGGGTTCGGCGTTGTTAATTCCATTGAAATTCAAAGTGCAGTGTTTAGACTCTTGCTTGTTGGAGATAGTCATCGCATGGCAGATGTGTGGTGCAAAATTTACCTGCCACTTATCAGCCCAAGCCTTAAAGTCGTCCAGGCCTTGCTGCATGCGGACACGGATTGCTTCATTGTCTGAATGAATGGAACGGAACACTGTGCAGTCATCAGCGAACATCCTCATTTCTAAACATATGTTAGAGGGAAGGTCATTGATGTAGCATGTCAGTATGTTTGGGCCTAGGACACTACCCTGAGGAACATCTGCAGCGATGCCCTGCGCTTGCGATGATTGAACACCAACCACCACAACCATCATCCTTTTTGCGAGGTACGACTCCAACCAGTGGAGCGTTTTGCCCCTGATTCCCATTAACTTCAGTTACGACGTGATCCTTGATGCCACACTCGGTCAAATGCTGACTTAATATCAAGGGCAGTCACTCTCACCTCACCTCTGGAATTCCGCTTCTTTGTCCATGTTTGGACAAAGTCTGTAATGAGGTCTGGAGCCGAGTGGGCATGACGGACCATCAGTGAGGCAGCAGTGAGCTGGTTATTCATGAGTAAGTAACACTTAATTTCACTATTGGTGACATCTTCCTTCACTTTGCCGATGATCAAGATTAGACTGATGGGGCGGTAATTGGCCAGATTTTATTTGTCCTGCTTTTCTTGGACAGGACATTCCTGGGCAGTTTTCCAAATTGTCGGATAGATGCCAGTGTTGTAGCTGCACTAGAACAGCTTGGGTAGAGGAGCGGCTAGTTCTAGAGCACAGGTCTTCAGCACGACAGCCGGGATTTTTTCGGGGCCCATATCCATTGCTCTATGCAGCGTGCTTAGTCATTTCTTGCTATCACGGGAGTGAATCGAATTGGCTGAAGACTGGCTTCTATGGAAGTGAGGACTTCAGGAGGAGGCCTATATGGATCATCTACTTGGCTGAAGTTGGTTGCAAACGCTTCAGCCTTGTCTTTAGCCCTCACCAGCTGTGCTCCACCATCATTGAGGATGGGGATATTCAAGGAGCCTCCTCCTCCCATTAGTTGTTTAATGATCCACACCATTCACGAATGGATGTGGCAGGAGTTCAGAGCTTTTAACTGCTCCGTTGATTTGGGATCGCTTAGCCCTTTCTATAGCATGCTGCATCCGCTTTTTAGCATGCATGTAGTCTTGTGTTACAGCTTCCCCAGGTAGGCACCGCATTTTTAGGTACACCTGATGCTGCTTCTGGCATGCTCTTCTACACTCCTTGTTGAACCAGAATTGGTTCCCTGGCTTGATGGTAATGGTAGAGTGAAGGATATGCCGGGTCATGATGTTACAGATTGTGGAGGAATGCAATTATGTTGCTGCTGATGGCCCACAACGCCTCATGATGCCCAGATTTGTGTTGCTCTATCAGTACTGAATGTATCGCATTTATCACGGTGGTCCTCCCAAACAAAACGATGGATGGGTGTCTTGAGTGGGAAAGCGAGACTTTGTATCCTCAATTACTGTGCGTTGGTTACATCTTACAATGCTGTTATGGACGGATGTATCTGCGACAAGTAGATTGGTGAGGACGAGGAAACGTCGGTTTTTTTCCCCCATGCTGAATCTCTAACCATCTGTCGCAGGCCCAGACTAGCAGCTGCTTCCTTCAAAGAGAGAGTCCGAGTCAGACAGAGAGAGAGGTTCTGGAAGAGGAGGTGCAAGACAAAAGGGGGTGGCAATGGGACAAGGAAAGATTGAATTACACCCTTACCCCGAGAGGAGGTCGAACCCAAGAGAAACACCATAGGATTTGAAATCCAACAGTCTTAACCACTCGGCCATCCAATTACATAAAGCACTTGCTGAGAAATTTGAAATTAATGTGATCTGGGTGTAAGTAACGGGTCTGCTTCTGCATAGAATCATGGAATCATGGAATGACAGAGCACGGAATGAGGCCATTCAGATCATCGTGCCTGTGCTGACTTTTTGAAAGAGCAATCCAATTAACCCCACTCCACGCTGCTCTTTCCCAATAGCCCTGCTAATATTCACTTTTCAAGTATATATCCGCTTCCCTTTTGTAAGTTGCGATTGAAACTGCTTCCATCGCCTTTCCAGTGAATCCACTCACCAAACAGTCTCCGTTCAATACAATCCTGTAAGATTGTGTATTGTCTTATATTTTTCTCTGTAGACTTCTACTGCACAGAGAGAGGCAGATAAAAAGAGAGAGAAACTGGATCCTTCAATGGATTGGGAAAATCGATGTACTGTAAGCATCAATGCTTTGGGAAAATCAATGGATAGGAACCCGCAACGGATTGGAAAAATCAATGGACTGGAACCATCAATGGATTGGGAAAAACAATGGACTGGAACCATCAATGGATTGGGAAAAACAATGGACTGGAACCATCAATGGATTGGGAAAAACAATGGACTGGAACCATCAATGGATTGGGAAAAACAATGGACTGGAACCATCAATGGATTGGGAAAAACAATGGACTGGAACCATCAACGGATTGGGAAAAACAATGGACTGGAACCATCAATGGATTGGGAAAAACAATGGACTGGAACCATCAATGGATTGGGAAAAACAATGGACTGGAACCATCAATGGATTGGGAAAAACAATGGACTGGAACCATCAATGGATTGGGAAAAACAATGGACTGGAACCATCAATGGATTGGGAAAAACAATGGACTGGAACCATCAATGGATTGGGAAAAACAATGAACGGCTATCCTCAATGAATAAAAATGGAACAAAATACAAAATCTGACAGGAGATTGTCACTTTTTGAATTTTCTGCAGCGTGTAGTGTTAGACGATTGAATCCTAAATGCTCGGCTGCTGTAGAATGTTGCATCATTACGATTTTAACTGAGTAGCATTGACTCGCACAGGTGAAAGGTAATCGTGGCCATGTGGGTAAGGCGATAAACAAGTTAAGCCACATTTGGTTGTTTTCCTCGCCCAGGTTCGAATCCTATCGAGTTCGGGTCCGGTTATTCCTAACTGTCTTGGAAAAAGGAATATTGAATTACGACGTTTAAATTCGACATTATAACACCCCGACTGTTTTTCCTATTTTACTTGATCTGCATCATTTCATGCAATCTACCGACTAAAATAGCTCAAGCATCAGCGCGACAAAGGTTGCACTTTCCAGGGATTCTGCACACTCCCTTCTGGCCTTCAGCCTGCGCCCCTTCTATTAGAAATTGGTGTCCCCTATTCTGGGTATTTAAAATGTGGAAAATTCATCAATTTCCCGAGAGTTACTCTCTATTTTTTTCTGCCACTCTGCACGTTTAACATAGAAACATAGTAAAATAGGAGCAGGAGTAGGCCATTCGGCCCTTCAATATGATCATGGCTGATCATCTCTCTCAGTACAATATTCCCGCTCTCTCACCATACCCCGATGCCTTTTGTGTCTAGCAATCTAGCTATCAGATTCGTCATTACATTCAGTGAGTTGGAATCCACAGCCTCCTGTGGTAGAGAATTCCATAGGTTCAGCACCCTCTGAGTGAAGAAATGTCTCCTCACCTCAGTCCTAAAAATCCTATCCCGTATCCTGGGACTGTCACCCATCGTTACGACCGCCCAGCAAGGGGAAACACCCTCCCTGCATCCAGTCTATCTAGCTCCTGTCAGAATTGTGTACGTTTCAATGAGATCCCATCTTATTCTTCTGAACTCTCGTGAATACAGGTCTAGTCGACCCAATCTCTCCTCATATGACAGTCCCGCCATCCCAGGAATCAGTCTTGTGAACCATCGCTGTACTCCCTCTATGGCAAGTATATCCTTTCTTAGTTAATGCGACCAAAACTGCACACAGTACTCCAGGTGTGGTCTCACCAAGGCCCTGTATAGCTGTACTGATAGCAAAATACTGCAGATGCTGGAAATCCGAAATAACAACAGAAAATGCTGGAAAAGCTCAGCAGGCCAGGCAACATCCGTGGAGAGAAAACAGAGTCAACGTTCCAGGTCAAACCCTTTGTCCAGACTGGAAAAGCACAGGAAATGAAATAGATTAAGAGGTCAGGCTGGGAGTGAACAATTGAGAAGTAAAGAGACATTAAGAGGTATTAAAAACGAGACGAGACGGTGATAGGACAAGTGGAGACAAAAGAGGGCTTTGGATTAGGTGTGAAATGCGCTGGCAGAATGGGAGACAGCTGCCATGTGGAAGAGAAATAAAGGGGGGGAAGGGCCAAAACAAAGGTATGGATAAAAAATAAGTAAAAATGTATTGGGGGCCGAGGTTATGATCTGAAATTGTTGAACTCGATATTGAGTCCAGAAGGTTGTAAAGTGCCTAATCGGAAGATGAGGTGCTGTTCCTCGAGCTTACGCTGAGCCTCCGTGGAACAATGCAAGAGCCCGAGTACAGGGAGGTCTGAGTTGGAATGGGGCGGTGAGTTAAAATGACAGGCGACCAAAAGCTCGGGGTCATCCGTACGAACTTCTCTTTTGTTCTCTCCCAGCCTGGTCTCTCAATCTATTTAATTTCCTTTGCTTTTCCAGTCTTGACAATGGGTTTGACCCAAAGCGTTGACTCTATTTTCTCTCCACGGATGTTGCCTGGCCTGCTGAGTTTTTCCAGCATTTTCTGTTGTTATTCCCTGCATAACTGTTGTAAGACATCCTTACTCCTGTACTCAAATCCTCTTGCAATGGAGGCCAACATGCAATTTGCCTTCCTAACTGCTTGCTGCACCTGCATGTTTGATTTCAGTGACTGGTGTTCACGGACAAACTGGTCGCTTTGCACATCAACATTTCCCAATATATCACCATGTCATTAATACTCTGCCTTTATTTTCTTCCTACCAAAGTGGATAACTTCACATTTAGCCTCGTTATGCTGCATCTGCCTTGTATTTGCCCACTCACACAACTTGAATAAATCACCTTGAAGCCTCCTTGCTTCCTCCTCACAACTCACATTCCCACCAAGTTTCCTGCCGTCAGCAAACTTGGAAATATTACATTTGGTTCCTTCATCCAAATCATTGATATATATTGTGAATAGTTGGGGCCCAAACACTGATACTTGCACTACTCCACTAGTCACTGCCTGCCACCCCAGAAACTACCCATTTATTCCTGCCCTCTGTTTCCTGTCTGTTAACCAAGTTTCAATCCATGCCAATATATTACCCCCAATCCCATGTGTTTTACTTTTGCACACTAATCTCTTATGTGGGACTTTATCAAAAGCCTTCTGTAAATCCAAATACACCAAATCCACTTGTTCTCCCTTATCTATTCTACAAGTTACATCCTCAAAAATCTCTAGTAGCTTTGCCAAACACGAATTCACTTTCATAAATCCATGTTTACTTTATCTAATCCCGTTGATATTTTCTAAGTGTCCTGATATCACATCCTTTATAATAGACTCTAGCATTTTCCCTACTACTGATGTTAGGCTAACCAGTCTGTACTCCGTTTTCTCTCGCCCTCCTTTATTAAATAGTGGGGTTACATTTGCCACCCGCTAATCTGCAGGCAGTGTTTCATAATCCATAGAATTTTGGAAGATGACAACCAATGCATCCAGTATTTCCATGGCTACCTCTGTAATACTCTGGGATGCAGATTAACAGGCCCTGGGGGTTTTATCTGCTTTCAGTCCTATAAAATTCTCCAGCACTATTTTTTTACTATTACTAATTTCCTTTAATTCCTCCTTCTGACTAGACACTTGGCTCCCTAGCATTCCTGGGAAGTCATTTGTGTCCTCTTCCGTGAAGCAGAACCAAAGTATTTGTTTAATTGCTCAGCCATTTCCTTGCACCCCAATATAAATTCTCACGTTACTGACGGTAAGGGTACTACATTTTTCTTCACTAATATATTTCTTTTTACATACTTGTAGAAGCCTTTATAGTTCGCTTTTATATTACTTGCAAGTTTTCTCTCATACTCTATTTTGCCCCTCTAAATCAATTTCCTGGTCATTTTTTGCTGAACTCTACACTGCTTCCAATCCTCAGGCTTGCTACTTTTTCTGGCAACTTTATATGCCTCCTCTTTGGATCTAACACTACCATTAATTTCTTTTGTTCCCCATAGTTGCGCTGCTTTTCCTTTTGTGTTTTTGCACCAGAAAGAAATCTGTAACTGTTGCAATTCATGCATTTGTTCCTTCAATATTAGCGATTGCACATCCACCATCATGCATTTTAATGAAGCTCCCCAATCTATCATAGCCAACGCACTGCTCATACCTTCGTAGTTTCCTTTGATTAGATTTAGGGCCCTATTTTCCAATTGGATACCTTCACTTTCCATATAAATGAAGAATTCCATCATGTTATGACTGCTCTTCCCTAAAGGACCCCGCACAACAAGATTATAATTAACCCCTTTCTCATTGCACAATACCCAATCTATGATAGACTTTCCCCTCGTTGGCTGCTCAATGTACTGGACTAAAAAAGCATCTGGTACAAGCTCCAGGAATTCATCCTCCACAGTATTATTGCTAATTTGGTTTGGCCAGTTTATAAGTAGATTAAAGTCGCTCATGATTACTGTAGTGCCCTTGTTATATGCATCTCTAATTTTCTGTTAATGCCATCCCCTACATTACCACTTTCATTTGGTCACCTATAGACAACTCCCACCAATGTTTTCTACCCCTTGGAGCTTCTTGGCTCCACCCAGACTGATTCTACATATTGATTTTCTGAGCCTATATCCTTTCTCATTATTGCTCTGGATTCATCCTTCATAAACAACGGCACCACACCTCCTTTACCTTTTCGCCTGTCCTTCCAAAATTTTGAATATCCTTGTATATTCAGCTTCCAACTTTGGTCACACTGCAGCCATGTTTCTGTAATCACAATTATATCGTATCCATTTATACCTATTTGTGCTGTTAATTCATCCAGCTTATTATGAATGCTTCGTGCATTCAGATGCAGTGCATTTAGAATTGTCTTTTTATCATTTTTAGAAATCGTAACTTTTTTTTGTATTATGGCCCTATTTGTTATAATATCATGTTTTTTTTACCTGGATCCTACTTGTTTGTGCACTACATGGTTTGTACACTCTCTCCCTTTCTGACACAATCTGGTTATGCTTATCCTACTCACTTTCCTGCACTGCTTCCTGGTCTTTTCTCTTTATCATTCTACATTTCCCTGCACCGGGACTCTCCCCCCATCCACCCAGCTGGTTTAGTATTACACCCTATCTACCTCCCTAGTTATTCGATTCGCTAGAACTCTGGTCCCAGCCTGGTTCATGTGTAGTCCACCCCAAAGGAACATTTATCTCTGTCCCCAGTACTGGTGTCCCATGAATCGAATTCCACTTCTCACACACCAATCCTTGAGCCACGCATTCATCTCACTGATCCTATTGCCCCGATGCCCATTTGCTCGCGGCTCTGGTAATAATCCAGAGATGATGACCTTTGTGGTTCTGCTTTTTAATTTATTCCATAGCTGCTCAAAATCTCTCTGCAGAGCCTCTTTCTTTGACCGACCTATGTCGTTGGTAACTACTTGCTCCTCGACAACTGGTTCATCCCCTTCCCAATCCAAGTTCTTCTCCAGCCCGGAGGAAATGTCCTTTACTCTGGCACAGGGTAGGCAACATGGGCTTCGGGGCTAACGCTCCTGTCTGCAGAGAACAGTGTCTAACCCCTATCTATACTGTCAATTATTACAACCACCTTCTTTTTACTCCCCCCACTTGAACGGCTTCCTGTACCATGGTGCCGTGGTCAGTTTACTGGTCCTCCCCACAGTCCCCGCACCTGTTCACAAGGGTTGCAAGAGCCTCGAATCTATTGGACAAGTGCAGGGACTGAGGCTCAATCAATACTACCTCCTGAATCCCGGTACCTGCCTCACTCGCAGTCACACCCTCCTTTTGTGACCACCTGTGAATTCTAAAATATTTAATCTAAGGGGTGCGGCTACCTCCTGGACCAAAAGGTGAGGTAACTTTCTCCCTCCCTGATGTCTCGCAATGTCTGCGGCTCGGACTCCAGCTCCCCAACTCGAAGCCGAAGTTCCTAAAGCCGCAGACACTTACCACAGATGTAGTCACCCTGGGCAAAAATGTCCACCAGCTCCCAAATATTGCAGCAGCAACACATCTCCTGCGCTCCCGCTATTTCATTTATTCATTTAATTAATTAATTAGTTTAGTGTTAGGTCTCTCTATTACACAGAACGTACAACACAGAAACAGATCATTCGCCCCAAGTTGTCCATGCAGGTCTAATACTCCACACGATTCTCATCTAAGACCATCTACCCCTTTTAGTGCATGAAGTGGTATTGTTTTCTTTTGAAGATAACTAAGCTTGTTTCCTCAACCAGTGACTGTGAGAGCGAGTTCCACATTCTTACCACTCAACGAGAAAAAAATGTCTCCTTATTTTCCCATTGGATTTATTGGTAAATATCTTGTGTTGATGGTCCCTTGTTTTGGATTCTCCCACAAGTGGAAACATTCTCTTCTCATCTACCCTGTACAACCCATTCATAATTTAAAGACTTCTATCAGGTCACCTCAAAGTCATCAATTTCTAAAGAAAACAACACCAATTTGTTAAATCTTTTTTCCAATTGTTGTAATTTCTCAGTTCTGGTACCATCCTTATTATACTTTCTTTCACTTCTCTCCAGTGATTTTTATGTCCTTTTTATAGCATCATTCTATGGTTCTAACATTTAGAGAGAGTGCGGGACACAGAGAGAGCTGAAAGGAATGCCGACGAGTGATGGTTTCAGATGTGAAGGTGCGAGACATAATAGAATATGAAATGGGAGAGAGGGAAAGAGTGATTAAATAACAGGGTACAATATAAATGTGGGTGGCAACGTGACCAGTGAAGATTGAACATGACCCGTACCAGGAGTGGGGTCCGAATGCACATGGACACGAATACGTTGGATATTAAGTTCAACGAATTAACCACTCAGACATCCTGACACAGGAGCACAGAAGCAAAGTGGTAATGTGGAGCTGGAAAATGATCAGCATCATTTACATCGCTCGCAGAATCATAGAATAATACAGCATGTTAAACTGACTCAGAGACCCCCTGTCTCCCGGTACCCAGAGTTTACTCTCACCTCCTGCATCAGCATGTCGTAAAAAATGAAAAGTTACTTGGACTTTAAAATAGACAAAGAAGCTGAGACAGAAGGAGACAGAAGAGAGCAGATATAGTGAGAGGCAGACTGAGCGAGACACAGTCCTGCCGGGAGAGAGAAGAGCAGGGGTGTTCTCACCAGCTTGCTGGCCAAAGTTTATCCCTCAACCAGCATCACTAAAAAACAGATTGTCTGGTCATTATCATATTACTGTCTGTGGGAACTTGCTGTGTGCAAATTGACGTCGCGTTTCTTATTTACAACAGCGACTGCAATTCAAAAACTTACTTCATTGGTTTAAAAGCGAATGGGAAAGAACAGCCGTGGGTGTGTGGCAATAGTTGGATATCTCTTTCAAATAATTGACACAGGCTCGATGGGCCGAATGGCCTCCTTCTGTGCTGTTTATTTCTTTGTCGTTCACCTAAATCTCATGAAAGTCTTATGATTTGCCAATCTCAGCTTGGTTTCTGAAATTTCCACCTTTCCTAAAGACGATTACATTTAATGAAATCAGTAAACCAACTGTTTCCTCAGATCTCTCAATGCGAGTTACTGTTGCTGTCTGGCTGAACATGGCCAGGGAAGGATCCACCCAAAGATCTCTCCATCCTTCCTCTGTGTTAAAGTTGAACCACCTCGGGCCTTCACAATGACTCAACTTTTGTGAGCTGTGTTGTCAATCGTTTGGATACTGGGAACATATATTTACAAATTCCTCTTCTCTGCTTGCTCAGATTCTCTTCATTTACCGTCCATCCATTCTTTCGTATTCTTCCTGGCTGCTCTTCTATCTTCCTTTGCTTTGCTTATATTTTCCTTTTGCCACCATCCCTGGGCTGTGCTGTTAGTTGACCTTAGCCAGTGCATTATAGGGGCTACACAAACAGCAGCAGGAGCCCAGGCGCAATCCATGGCCTGTGCTGATTAGTAGACTTCACCCTCTGTGGAACAGAGTCCATAGAGAGTGCAAAGGTTCTAGGATGCATTCCTGGCCTGTGCTGACTTATTTAATCTCACCCTTTATGACACGGAGCCTTTCACAGAGCAGGAGGGGCCCAGGCTCCATCCCCAGTCTGTGCTGTTAGCTCTCTATTCCAGTGTGGTCCTAAGGCCCATAAAGTGAAGTAAATATCCAGGCTCCATCCCCAGCCTGTGCTGATAGCTCCTCTATTCCAGTGTGATCCTAAGCCTCTTAAATGTCCTGGTTCCATCCACAATCTGTGCTGAGTTACCGGATCTCACTCACTGAGGTACTGATGCCCACACAGAGCAGGAAGGGCCATGTTCCACCCTTGGCCTGTGCTGAGTTACCGGATCTCAGTCAGTGAGGAGCTGATGCCCAGACAGAGCAGGAAGACCCGTGTTCCACCCTCGGCCTGTGATAAGTTACCGGATCTCATTCAGTGAGGGTCTGATGACCAGACAGAGCAGGAAGAGCCATGTTCCTCCCTCGGCCTGTGCTGAATTACCGGATCTCGCTCAGTGAGGTTCTGATGCCCAGACAGAGCAGCAAGAGCCATGTTCCACCCTCGGCCTGTGCTGATTTACCAGATCTCAGCTAGTGAGGTGCTGATGCCCACATAGAGCAGGAAGGGCCATGTTCCTCCCTCGGCCGGTGCTGAATTACTGGATCTCACTCACTGAGGTTCTGATGCCCACACAGAGCAGGAAGGGCCATGTTCCTCCCTCGGCCTGTGCTGAGTTACCGGATCTCAGTCAGTGAGGTTCTGATGCCAAGACCGAGCAGGAAGAGCCATGTTTCACCCTCGGACTGTGCTGAGTTACCGGATCTCACTCAGTGAGGTTCTGATGCCAAGACAGAGCAGGAAGAGCCATTATTCCACCCTTCGTCTGTGCTGAATTACCGGATCTCAATCAGTGAGTTTCTGAGGCTAAGACAGGGCATGAAGAGCCGTGATACATCCTCGGCCTGTGCTGAGTTTCCGGATCTCACCAAGTGTGTTACTGGGCTGCAAATAAAGCAGGAAGGGCCCATGGTGAGTTTGCTCAGGTAGAAACGGCGTGGCTCCAATCCTCCGCCGGTTTTACACCACACCAGATTTCACTTTCAGTAGGTCAATGGATAATAAAATCAGGCAGTGTGTAAAGCGGACGGCTGAGTCAATCCCGTCAGCTTCCCGTGGAGTGGGTTAAATTTAAATTACCTCTATTACTATCAGGCTTTTTCGTCTGTGTGGAGCTTTTGACGACAGTCAAAAATGGTCTATATCACCTATCCGATCTTCCTTTCCATTGCCAGCAATATATAGCAATTTCGGGCGGGATGTGTAAGGAGCAATTACCCCCATAGACTATTTATTTGAATTTTTCAGTTCCTGTGAATTAGTTTTGGAAGGAAAGAGGAATCCGAGCAGAGGTTCGATAAATGCACTGAACTGAAATTCGCAACACCATTACTTCCACCTTCTATCTCTACTTATAAAAGAGCTTTCCGTAGATGTAAATGAACGTTGAATCATATCTATCACCGCTTTGCTGTTGGAATTCCCGTGATAACTGTCGCAAGAAAAGGTTGCTAGTTCGACGCCAATTAATCCGCTCAGAGTCAGACCCG
The DNA here is from genome assembly GCF_052327205.1 of Somniosus microcephalus. Lineage (NCBI taxonomy): Eukaryota > Metazoa > Chordata > Chondrichthyes > Squaliformes > Somniosidae > Somniosus > Somniosus microcephalus. Next base: position 14,183,022 of record NW_028225182.1, on the reverse strand, counting down.
AGTAATATTTTATACAACAAGCTTTACTATACATTGACTCATTATAGTACTGGTTTTATATAACTGTTCTACAATATTACATTAATTGACAAGATGACATGAAAATAATGTGCCTGGTTACAAGGCCCAGAGTGAAAGGTTCCGGTTATGTAGGCTGCTGCGTGGTTGTGGGCTTCCACTACACTGAGAACGCTCCAATCCCCAGGAGAAAAACACTGCCTAGTTCCCAGGCCTGGAGCGACCAGCTGCGGCCCTCCAGGTGTTCCACGCACCAGCGCGGCTCCTCAGCACCCAGAGAATGCTCTAACCTTTAAGAGAAAAATTTCCCATTCTTTTATAAGTCGGCTAACTTGGGCTGCGTCTCCGCACAGCAGCGTAGCTGCACGTTTGCTGAGGCCACATATTTCGGTGTTTAACCCGCTTCTAATCTTTCGGCCTTCATCTCAGTTCTGTTTAATTTTTACTGCCTTGTAAAACTCTAACTGTGTTCTGTGGTGTCTCAGCAACTGCCTCATTATCTCAGTGCCTGATTCTCATGGCTCAGCTCACTTCTGTTCACAGAGAAATAAAAATCTTCTACTCTTTTCTCCACATTCGCTCTCTGGCTAAAAATGCTAAAACAATGGATGCTCCCATTATATGATATTCGAACACCCTTAATATTAGCTCTGAATTGAGTCAGGAGCCGAGTTTGCAGCTGGCTGCGCTGCCGGTGACTGAGTTGTTGATCTGCAGCTGATACAAAACATATCACCAATGGGCCCTTGTGGAGGAGGCTGAGCCTGGAGTATCCGCTAATCAAAGTAACGCAGTGCATTTCAATAACAAATTAATTTTAAAAAGTGAATATCTGAGCGACAGCAACCGGAAGAGAAGATGCCCATTAACGTGGCGATATGCAGCTATTTTAACATGGTTGATAGAGGCATTCGAATTTACTAATCTTCCAGACATTCTCTCCATTAAACTAAACTGCGACATAACGGAAAACAAACAGCAGTGTTTAATTTACAATAGAATCAATCAGTACTTTAAACTCGATGGGAAAGTAACAAAAAAATCTCCAAAAACCTCCACACTGCCCCATCAAATATTCCCAGGTCAGGTTCAGCTCAGGTTAGTTACCTTCATTATGTACAATAGATAGAGATCCGTTACACGTCTCCATATCAAATATGTCATGTGTTATAGAATTATTAAAGGTTTCTTGACTATCCCAAGAATATTTCGGTAGGCAAATTGAAATAATATTCTAGAGCACAAAGTGTTTTTATTCATTCTCGGTGTGTGACCATTGCCAGCAAGACAAGCATTCAATGCCCATTGCCAATGCATTTTCCCAGCTAGCAACCCAGATGTTGTCTTTCTATCCGATACTGGGTCACGAATAGAGAAATATAGCATCATGCATATCAATTTATATATAGTTATCATCCCCAAACATTATATTAAATATCTGTATGCGTGTGCAAGCATATAGTACGTGCAGAACACAGTAGCTATAGATAATATATATAGCGACAGAGAGAGAAATGTATGAATTTATTAACTACGAAACATTATATATATATATACATATATATATGTGTGTGTGTGTGTGTGTGTGTGTGTGTGTGTGTAATTATAATATTTAGAAATTGCTCGGCCATTGAAGTCAATGGCCCCGATATTTATGGGGAAGCGGGGAAGGTGGGGCTGGCTGGGGATGAAAAGAGAGCAAAGAACTTGGCTCGGTCGGGATTTGGAGCTCCTTCTGAACGTAACAGCAGGGCCTCATTAACATTTTTTTCTCCAGTTTCTCACCTGGCAAATGGTCAAATTCATATCATGGCAAGCTGACGGGCACGAAAAACCATTGGAAGGAGGGCACAGGCGTGGACCCTTACAGTCGCCCCCCGGTAATCGGGGGGGGGAAGATGAGTGATTGGGGCTTGAGGTGGGGGGGAAGAGAGAATATCGTGCGAGTGGCGACAGTCACAAGTCAGTGCTTGTGGTGCAGAGAGAGGCCAATGCGGGAGGGGGTAAGTCGGCGATCGGGCCTCGTCGGGTCGTGGTGCTTGAACGAGTTGGGACATGATCGGCTGCAGGGAGAGAAATGCCATCGGGCGGGAGTGGGGGGAAGGGTCAACAATCTCGGCAGGTGGAGAGAGAGGTTGCCAATGGCAAAGGGGAGGCGATGCTCATGCGCGGAAACCCAGAACTTGCGGTCTGTCAATTTTCAGCTTGAGGGATAGTTGGCATTCGTTTAAAATGGACATTCACTGGCACAGAGTTGCGTTGTTTGCCCAACTACTGCCCAAGCAATTGCCCGTGAAAGCCTTACACCTGGTAAGAGCAGGCATAACTCCTTCCATTATCATTGTAAGGGTTTAATTAACTATTAAAATCAAATCATTTAAACATTCCCTTACTTTTAAAGTTAGATTAGGTTATTTTTGTCATGTTAAAAAAAATTAAATTTATTTTTCAAAATATTCTATTTTTATTTTAAATTTTTAATTAAATGGTATTTTAATTAATTTTGACGTTGCGATTATTTATTTTTATTTCAGTGCTGTGTAATTTTATTTTAAGGGGTGCCTATTCTACTTATGGGGATTCCGTACGTAAATGGAACCCACATAAGCACAATGGGAATCCCCCTTTATCATTGGCTGGGCTGGCCCACGTGTTGCCAGGTACACTTGCCAGCAGCAATGCGACCCTGCGGTATGTGGGTCATTAGGCAGGCATATGCTGCAGGCCCAGGACTGCAAAAGACGGAAACTGAGGGAGCAGCAGGTAGGTGCATACTTTACTTGGGTTCCGGAGTCATTCGCCCGCGGGCAGCCTCCGACCGCAATTTCCAGCACATTAATGAAGAGCCCCGCCTCTCCACGCGGCTAGGATGTCACATAACCCGCCTCGCAAAAACTGCAATGATCTCCTTTTTACCATTGGCGCTCCCCTCCCCGCCCTGACCTCGCCCAATCCCAGACCCTCTCCCGCCCGCCCTGGGGGAGTAAACGTCGAGGTCAATGGAACTGAATATTGGGCAGTGCGCATAACGGGCCAGAGAAATGAGTCTGCCCCTTTGAACTACCGCCCGAGTGAATGTCCACACTTACAATGCATATACTGAAGTAAAATCGAATACTTGTGCCATGTTCGGTTATAATTCAATTTAATAAAACAGATATCTTTTGCAACAGACGTGAGAGACGCTTGCAAAAGCTTCAACAACTGCATCACATCCTCAGCATAGGGAGAAAAGGAGAAGAAGTAGCGAACCCCGCCTCCGACAAACGGCACTGTTCCCTTTTACACCGCCCCTGAACAACACAGCTTCACAGACGCTGCACACTGCTCTGTGGAATGGCAGCTGATATCACTTATGCAGAACTGAAATTCTCACAAACCTCTCGACAGCAACAACTTGCAGCGCCTCCGTCAAGCAATGCAGGCACTGGAGCCGTTTGTTCAGTAAATAACAACGTAGCTTTAAGGTAACCAGGCAGTTATTGTAGTTGTTCTGTGGGGTTGTGCCGACAGGTACGTCCCAGTTTAATTATCACCTTAGAAATTGAGTCAGATTAACTATTAGATACTTGGAGGTTTCGGAGTGGCACTGAAGCCATACAGTCCACAGGGGTTCCAGATAGGAAGCCTGTTCAGTTCAGTGTTTGCTGATTTGGAACAGGGTCCTGACAGCAGCATGTTAAGGATCCGAGGCCTTTCATTTTAAGGAGGTGGGTTATCGAGAATTCTAGCTGCAGATTGCCATCCAGTTACTCTGGCCGATAACAGTAGGCAAGAGGTCTTGCGGGAGCTGCAATGGACGGGGCCCCACCGTGCTTAAATAGCCAATGAACTGGCCGGCTCCTGCTGGAAGAATGAGAGCTCGGGCCAGCGACCAGAAATGTTAACGATATCAGTAAAGTAAATGTGCAGCTCTTACTGATCTGAGCGTAACTAGTTTTATTTTTAATGGCGCGGGGGGGGCAGTATTTTAGGAACATCATGGATTTTTCTATCCGCTAATATTTTTATATGTACTGTAACTCAATCTCAAGCAGTGGAGATTCTCAGTGAGCCAAAATACACTGCTGTCCCCCGGCAGCCGACCATTGCAGTTGTTCATTTCTGCACCACCAGGAACAGCGGTAGGGGCCTTTAGTGACTGAAGTAAACCACATCTTGTTGAACATCTTGTTCTTGAACGTTATTTATGCGTAGACCCAAGCTATTGTGCCAATCGTGTGTCCCTTAACCGTTATGATCTACAGTAGCTTCCTGATTTTGATTGCTTGCTCATCGTTTAGAGCAGATGTTTTCTGTTGATCTGGGGAACAATGGGATGTCGCAACATTTTTACTGTGCATGCTTTATTTTTATCTAGCTACTTATTTCACAACATGTTCATAAACAACCAATATTTTTCCAATAAGAATTAAAAACATTTATGCCCCATTATTATCAAGTATAGGCACTGTGTTGAAAAAATCCTGAATAATAAATGTAACAAGTTGAACCATACAGGATAAAATGGAACTAGACAAATAAGCAGGTGCCATAGACAGATGGAAGGATGGACTGCACAGATGAGAAAGTGAACTAGACATGAGAGAATCTGAAATGACAAGGAAAGGAAAAATAGGGTATAGATGAAGGAAGCCAATCAAAAGGCAAACTGGACAGAAAGCGTGATCTATACAGGAGACACAGTGACATAGACAGCTGACATGGTGACACAAACAGGAGACGAATTTTGATGGACCGGTGACATGGTGAACCAGTCATGTGACACAGTTACATACACAGGTGCCGCAGTCACCAGGAGCTGTAACACAATGACCTGGAGCTATGACATATTCACCTAGGCACGTGACTCAGTGACATAGACATGCGAACTCTGACCAAACAGGTGACATAGTGACCTAAGCAGGTGACATACTGACATAGACTTGTGCACAGTGACCGAGGCAGGTGAAGCAGTGATCTGGACTTGTGCACAGTGATCTGGGAAGGTGAAAGAGTGAACTAGGCAGGTAAAACCGTGACCTAGGCAGGTGACATAGTGACGTAGATCTGTGCACAGTGAACGAGGCAGATGAAACAGTCACCATGGAAGTTTTCATAGTTATCTAGACCTGTGCACAGTGACCGGGTCTGGTGACACACTGAACTAGACCTGTGCACAGTGACCTACGCAGGTGACATTGTGACCTAGACCTGTGTACAGTGAAATGGAAGAGGTAACAGTGAACTAGGCATGTGGCACAGTTAGCTGGACCAGTGCACAGTGAACTAGGCAGGTGACACAGTGACCTAGATTTGTGCATAGTGAACTAAGCAGATGAAGCAGTGACCAAGGCAGGTGACATAGTGACAGAGACTTGTGCACCAAGAACTAGATAGAAGGAACAGTGATCTAGGAAGGTAACATAGTTACCTAGATTTGTGAAAGTTGACCTAGCAAATGAAACAGTGACCTAGGCAGGTGACACCGTGACCTAGGCAGGTGACGTAGTGACCCAGACATGTGCACAGTGAACTAGACAGATGAAATATTGACCTAGGCAGGTGACATAATGACATAGATTTGAACACACTGATCTAGGCAGATGAAACAGTAACCTAGGCAGGTGATAGAGTGAACTAGACTTGTGCACAGTGACCTAGGTAGATGAAACAGTGTCCTAGGCAGGTGAAATAATGACCTAGAGCTGTGCACAGTGACCTCGGCTGATGAAACAATGACCTAGGCAGAAGATGCAGACAACTAGGCAGTTGACATAGTGACCTATACCTGTGCTAAGTGATGTAGGCATATGACACAGTGACCTAGATTGTGCACAGTGACCTAGGCAGGTGCTCGAATGACCTAGGCAGATGAAACAATGACCTAGCCAGCTGACATAGTGACCTAAACCTGTGCACAGTTAACAAGGCAGGTGACACGGTGACTTGAGTAGGTGGCACAGTGAACTAGACATGTGCACAGTGACCTTGTTAGGTGAAACAGTGAGGTAGACCAGTGCCCAGTTACCAAGGCAAGAGGAACGGTGACCTAAGCAGGTGTCACAGTGACCTAGAACTGTGCATAGTGCCCTGGTCAGGTGAAAAAGTGACCTAGGCAGATGATATAGTTATCCAGACCTGTGCACCGTGACCTAGGCAGGTGACACAGTTACCCAGGAAGTGGAGGCAGTGAACTAGGCAGGTGAAACGGTGAATTAGACTTGTGCACAGTGACTTAGGCAGGTAACATAATGACTTAGGCAGGTGACACAGTGACCTAGGCAGTTGACACAGTGACCTAGACCTGTGCGCAATGACCTAGGCAGGTGAAACAGTGAACTAGGTAGGTGACATAGTGATCTAGACCTGTACACAGTGAACTACACAGATGAAATATTGACCGAGACAGCTGACATCGTGAACTACATTTGGACACAGTGACCTAGGCAGAAGAAACCGTAAGCTAGGCAGTTGATAGGGTGAACTAGACATGTGCACAGTGACCTAGGTAGATGAAGCAGAGTCCTAGGCAGATGAAATAATGACCTAGAGCTGTGCATAGTGACCTAAGCTGATGAAACCGTGACCTAGGCAGAAGAAGCAGATACATAGGCAGGTGACATAGTGACCGAGGCCTGTGCACAGTGACATAGGCAGATGATACAGTGACCTAGATTGTGCACAGTGACCAAGGCAGGTGATACAATGACCTAGGCAGATGAAACAGTGACCTAGGCAGCTGGCATAATGACCTAGACCTGTGCGCAGTTAACAAGCCAGGTGACACGGTGACCTAAGCAGGTGACACAGTGAACTAGACTTGTGCACAGTGACCAGGTCAGGTGAAACAATGACCTAGACCGGTGAACAGTTACCTAGGTAGCCGACACGGTGACCTAAGCAGTTGTCACAGTGACCTAGAACTGTGCACAGTGACCTCGTCAGGTGAAACAGTGACCTACGCAGATGATATAATTATCCATACCTGTGCACCGTGAACTAGGCAGGTGACACAGTGACCTAGGAAGCTGAGGCAGTGAACTAGGCAGGTGACATGGTGAATTAGACTTGTGCACAGTGAACTAGGCAGGTGACATAATGACTTAGGCAGGTGAAACAGTGATCTAGGCAGGTGACAGAATGACTTAGGCAGGTGAAACAGTGACCGAGGCAGATGACACAGAGAACCTAGACTGGTGTGCAGTGATCTAGGCAGGTGAAATAGTGACCTAGGTAGGTGACATAGTGATCTAGACCTGTACAAAGTGATTTAGGCATATGGACACCGTGACCAAGGCAGGTGAATCAGTGACCTAGACAGTTAAAAGAGTGAACTAGACCTGAGAACAGTGACCTTGGCAGGTGAAACAGTGACACAGGCAGGTGACATAGTGAACTTGACATGTGCACCGTTACCTAGGCAGATGGAACAGTGACCTAGGCAGGTGACATAGTTAACTAGATTTGACCACAGTAACCTAGGCAGATGAAAATGGCTAAAGGGATCAAGGGCTATGGGGAGAACACAGGGACCGGCTACTGAATTCGGATGATCAGCCGTGATGTCATTAAATGGTGGAACAAGCTCGAGGGGCCGAATGTCCTACTCATGCTCCTATCTTTTATATTTCTATGTTTCTATGAAACAGTGGCCTAGACAGGTGACAGATTGAACTAGACTTGTGCACAGTGATCTAGCTAGAAGAACATTTTCATAGGAATGTGATATAGGGACCTAGACCTGTACACAGTGACCTGGGCTGATGAAACGGTGACCTTGGCAGAAGAAACAGACATTTAGGCAGTTGCCATAGTGACCTGGGCCAGTGCATCGTGAAATAGGCACAACACACAGTGACCTAGATTGTGCACAGTGGACGAGGCAGGTGATAGAATTACCTAGGCAGGTGAAAAAGTGACCTAGGCTGGTGAGATAGTGACCTGGACCTGTGCACAGTGACCAAGGCAGATGAAACAGTGACCTAGGCAGGTGACAAAGTGATCTAGACTTGTGCACAGTGACCTAGGCAGTTGCAACAGTGACCTAGGAAGGTGACACAGTGATCTAGACCTGTGCACAGTGACCTAAGCAGATGAAACAGTGATGTAGGCAGGAGACATAGTGACCTAGACCTGTGGTGATACAATGAACTCGGCAAGTAACATAGTGATATTTAGCTGTGCACTTTTAACAAGGCATGGGAAACAGTGACCAATACGGATGACATAGTGATCGAGAACTGTGCACAGTACCTAGGCAAGTGACACAGTGACCTGGGAAGGTGAGACAGTGAAGTAGTCAGGTGACATGGTGAACAAGGCTTGTGCATAGTGAACTAAGCAGCTGACATAGTGACCTAGCAGGTGAAACATTGACCTTCGCAGCTGATACAGTGACCTAGGAAGGTGACACAGTGATCTAGACTCGTGCATAGTGTACTAGCCAGGTAAATCAGTGGCCTAAACTGGCGCAATAGTGACCTAGACCAGTGCACAGTGTCTTAGGCAGATGATACAGTGTCCTAGGCAGCTGACACAGTGACCTAGGCTTGTGCAGTGTTTAGGCAGATTAACCAGTTACCTAGGCAGGTGACATAGTGACCTAGATCAGTGCACAGTGACCTAGGCTGATTAAACCGTGACTCAGGCAGAAGAATCAGCGACCTAGGCAGGTGACACAGTGACATAGACCTGTGAACAGTGAAATGGGCAGATGACACAGTGACATAAGCAGATGAAACAGTGAACTCTAATTGTGCACAGTGAGCTAGGCAGATGATAGAGTGACCTAGGCAGGTGACATAGTGACCTAGAAATGTGCACAGTGATAATGGCAGATGACACAGTGACCTAAGCAGGTGACACATTGATCTATGCATGTGCAGTGATCTAGTAAGATGAAACTGTGTCCTAGGCAGATTAAACACTGACCTAAGCAGGGGAAAAAGTGACCTAGCCAGGTGACATAATGACCTAGACCTGTGCACATTGACCTATGCTGATGGAACAGTGAAATATCCAGATGAAACATTGAACAAGGCAGGTGAGCAGTGATCTAGGAAGATGAAATAGTGATCGAGACGTGTGCATAGAGACCTAGTCTGGTGTCATGGTGAACAAGACTTGTAACCAGTGACCTAGACAGATGAAACAGTGACCTAGGCAGGTGACATAGTGAGAAACACCTGTGCAGTGTTATAGGCAGATGATATAGTGACATAAGCAGGCGACACAGAGACCTATACTTGTGCACAGAGACCTAGGCATGTGAATCAGTGAAATAAGCAGATTACCTACTGACCAAAGCAGGTGACTCAGTGACCTAGACCTGTGCACAATGAGCTATGCAGGTGAAACAGTGACCTCGGTTGATGACATAGTGATCTAGACCTGCACACAATGACCTAGGTAGGTGCAATAGTGACCTAGGCAGCTAACATAATGATCGAGACCTGTGTACAGTGACTTAGGCAGGTGACACAGTGACCTAGGCAGGGGAAACAATGAGCTAGACAGGTAACACAGTGAACTAGACCTCTGCACAGTGATCCAGACAGATGAAGCAGTGACTGAGGCAGGTGTCATAGAGTTCTAGACTTGGGCACAGTGACATAGGAAGATGAAACAGTGACCTAGGCAGGTGACCTAGTGACATAGACATGTACACAGTGACCTAGGCAGGTGAAACTGTGACCTAGCCATGTGACTTGGTGACATAGACCTGTACACAGTGACATAGGCAGGTGAAACTGTGACCTAGCCATGTGACCTAGTGAGATAGACCTTTGCAAATTGATCTAGGCAGGTGAAACAGAGGCCTGGGCAGGTGACATATTGATCTAGACCTGTGCACAGTGACCTAGGCAGATGAATCAGTGAAATAGGCATGTGAAAATGTGACCTAGACAGGTGGCATAGTGATTGAGAACTGTGCACAGTAGCTAGGCAAGCGTCACAGTGACCTAGGAAGGTGAGACAGTGAACTAGACAGGTGTCACGGTGAATTAGACTTGTGCACAATGACCTAGGCGGGTGAAATAGTAACCTAGGCTGGAGAAACAGTGACCTAGTCAGGTGAGATAGTGATTTACAACTATAAACAGTGACCTAAATAGGTGAGACAGTGACCTAGGCAGGTGACACAGTGAACTAGACAGGTGACACCGTGACCTAGACCTGTGCAAAGTGAACTAGGCAGATGAAACTGTGACCTAGGCAGGTGACACAGTCCCCGAGACTTGTGCACAACGATCTAGGCAAATGAAAAAGTGACCTAGGCAGGTGACACAGCACAATGACTTGGACATGTGCACAGTGACCTAGGCAGATGAAGCAGTGAACTAGGTACGTGAGACAGTGACATAGACCTGTGCACAGTGACCGAGGCAGATGAAACAGTGACCAAGGCAGGTGACACAGTGAACTAGACGTCTGCACAGTGATCTAGGCAGATGAACCTGTGACCTAGGCAGCTGAAACTGTGAACTAGGGAGGTGAAACAGTGAGCTAGACAGGTGACACTCTGAACTAGATCTGTGCAGTGAACTAGACAGGTGAAAATGTGACTGAGGCAGGTATCATAATGTTGCAGACTCTTGCACAGTGACCTAGGAAGATGGAACAGTGACCTAGGCAGGTGACACTGTGAACTAGAACTGTGCACACTGACATAGGCAGGTGAAACAGTGGCATAGACAGGTTACACAGTGACCTAGGCAGGTGACATAAGTGATGTAATAGCAGAGTGCTTGTAAAACAGTGACAGGATCGGACAATCACAGAATCACAGAAACCCCACAGTGCAGATAGAGGCCATTTCGGCCCATCGAGCCTGCATCGACACATATCCCACCCGATCCCCGTAACCCCTACACCAACACATATCCCACCCTATCCCCATGTATTTAATCCCCCTAACACTAAGGGTCAATTTATCATAGCCAATCAACCTAACCCGCACATCTTTGGACAAATTCAACATGGATTTACAAAAGGTAAATCATGCTTGGCTAAACTACTGGAATTATTTGAGAATGTAACTGGTAGAATAGATAAGGGAGAACCAATGGATCGGTGTATTGGACCTTAAGATGGCTTTCGATAAGGTCCCGAATAAGTGGTTGGCGTGCAAAGTTAAAGCACATGTGATTGGGGTAAGGTACTGATTTCGATGGAGAACTGGTTGGCAGACAGGAAGCAAAGATTTGGAATAATCGGGTGTTTTTCCGAGTGGCAGGCAGTGACTAGTGGGGTACCGCAGGGATCGGTGCTAGGACCCCAGCTATTCACAATATATATTAATGATCTAGACGAGGGAACAAGGTGTAATATCTCCAAGTCTGCAGACAACACAAAGCTGGGTGGGCATGCGTGCTGTGAGGAGTATGCAGATAAATTCCAGTATCATTTGGACAGGTTGGGTGATTGCGCAGATGCATGGCAGATGCATTATAATGTGGATACATGCGAGGTTATCCACTTTGATGGCAAAAACAGCAAGGCAGATTATTATCTGAATGGCAATAGATTGGGAGAAGGGGAAGTGCAATGAGGCCTGGGTGTCCTTGTGAACCAGTCGCTGAAGATAAGCATGCAGGTGCAGCAGGCGGTTAAGAAGGCAAAGGGTATGTTGGCCTTCATAGCGAGAGAATTCGAGTAGAGGAGCAAGGATCTCTTGCTGCAGTTGTGCAGGGCCTTGGTGATACCACCCCTTGAGTATTGTGCGCAGTTTTGTTCGCCTTCTCTGAGGAAGGGTGTTCTTGCCATGGAGGGAGTGCAGCGAAGATTCACCAGGCTGATACTTGGGATGGCAGGAATGACGGACGAAGACAGATTGGGTCGATCAGGCTTATATTCGCTGCAGTTTAGAGGAATAAGAGGGGTTCTCATTGAAACTTATAAAATTCCCACAGGACTAGACAGACTAGATGCAGGAAGGATTTTCCCGATGGCGGGGGAGTCCAGAAGCAGGGGTTACTGTCTAAAGATAAGGGGTAAGCCATTTAGGACAGATATGAGGAGGAATTTCTTCACCCAGAGAGTGGTGCACTTGTGGAATTCTCTACCACATAAGGCAGTTGAGGCCAATTTATTAAATATATTCAAGAAGGAGTTAAACATATTCCTTAAGGCTAAAGGGATCAAGGGTTATGCGGAGAAAGCAGGGATAGGGTACTGAATTTGGATGATGTTCCATGATCTCATTAAATGGGGAAACAGACACGAGGGGCCGAATGGCCTACACCTGCTCCTATCTTCTAAGTACTTTATTGGTCTTAAACAGCGCAATTAGTTCACTCGCTAATTTCCTAAAATCAAATGAGACAAGCCTAGTCTGTGCAACCTGTCCTCTTAATTTAACCCTTTTAACGCCAGTTTAATTCTCGTGAAACTGCACTGCACCCCTTCTTGAGGTGCTGTGACCAGAGCTGAATACATAACTCCAGATGGGACCTCACCAGATCTATGCACTGCTATAACATAACTTCCATCCCTTTACATTCCAGCCTTCTTTGGATGGGTTGGGTTTGTTTTCTTTGGAACAGGGGAGAGTTAATTGAGTTGTATAAAATTATGATGGTCCTGGATAGCGTGGATAGTAAGGAGCTGTTTCCCTTAGCAAAGAGGTCAATAATCAGGGGGTGGAGATTTAAACTAATTGGTAGAATGATAAGGGGGGGTTTGAGGAGCATTTTTTGACCCAGAGGGCAGAGGTGGTCTGGAACTCACTGCCTGGAAAGTTGGTAGAGGCAGAAAAACTCATCGCATTTAAAAATTACTGGGATATGCACTTGAAGTGTTGTAACTTACAAGGCTACGGACCAACAGCTGGGAAATGGGATTAGGCTGGATAGCACTGTTTCGGCTGGCACAGGAACGATGCACCGAATGGCCTCCTTTTCTGCCGTAAAGTTCCATGATTCTATAATTCTTGAGATAAAGATCAACAATCCATTAGCCCTTCCGATTATTTTTGGTATCTGCTAATATATTTTAATGATTTCTGTACTTGGGCCACTTAAACTCTATGCTCATCGACTGTTCTTAGCTTCTCGCTATTTAATCAGTTGTCTGATCCATCTTTCTTTGGCCCAATGTGGATGAACTCACACTATCTCACCTTAAACTCGATCTGCCACAGTTTTCCCCATTCAATTAGTCTAACAATGTCAATTTGCAACGTTGTGCCCCCATCTACACTAATTACTGCGCCACCTAACATAGCATCGTCGATAAGCTTGGATATACGGCTCTCTATTCCTTCATCCAAGTCATTTATGAAATTAGTGAAAACCTGCGCCCCAGTAAAGAAGCCTGAGGACACCACCAGTCTCATCCTGACAATTTAAGTAAATAGCCATTACACCTACTCTCTGTCTCCTACCACCTAACTTCTCCAATCCAGTAGGTTCCCTTCAATTCCATGCGCTCTAATGTTTCTTAACAATCTATTCATTGAAACGTTGTCAAAAGCCTTCTAGAACACCATATACATAACATCCATAGACAGTCCCTTATCAACCACGTTAGTTACCGCCTCAGTAAAATTAACTAGGTCCATCAGACAAAGCCAAATGCCCAGTCACTCTGTCCCTAATAACAGATTCTAGTAACTTCCGCACAACTCATTATTGAGTAATGGGTCTATATTTTCTGAGTATATCTCTCTTACACTTCTTCAATTTTGGAGTGACATTGGCAAAGTTCCAAACCAAGGGGATACTTCCTGAATCCAGATTTTTTTTGGAAAATTTTCAAACTACTTCTTATGATACACTGAGTTGGAAACCATTGGGTCCTCGAAATGTGTCTGTCTTTAATCTCATTAGTTTCTCGATCACCAATTTTAAAATTACACTAAATCTATTTGGTTCTTCCCCTTGATTTATATTTGGTTGTTCTTGTATCTCTGCTATTTGATCCGTATCATGTACAGTAAGGACCGATACAAATTATTTATCTATTAAGTCTGCCATTTCTTTATTACCAATTATAATATCACCTACATTTGTCAATTATAGAAACCGTCCGATTTTTATTTCCATTGTATTCAGATTTACGCCTGAATGGCGCGTTGAAAATGTTTCCTATATCTGGGGTGAATTTTTTATTCCAACAATGGTGTAAAACGGGCGTGTCTATAAAGGGTGGTGTTTCCCATATCACCACTTTTTACACCAAATAAAAGTTAAAATAAACCCTGTGTTTATCATTCCAATGAGAGCAAGCCCGATACCTCCTACACTCCCTAAAAGATAAATAATTTAACTGTCTATCATGAACTTCCTTGTTTCAAAATGGTGACAAAATTTATCCTGATTACTAAATCCATGTACTTAAAATTTTTGTTTTGAGATGCACATCACCAGCAAGTTAAACGTGCTGCAAATTATTTCAGTTACTCTTGAATGCATCCCAAACTCTGGCGATTTCAAGACTTTCCTCTTAATCATTTATTTCTACCGTGTCCTGATTCACATTGGAGAACCAGCGGGGATGAGGAATTATTAAAGCTGTCCTTAGTTAGCAGTCAACCTCCTTTCGCCTCTGGTTCACAACAACACATTTTGACGAAGCACAATACTTAGTAGTCGCGTATACACGGTAAAGGAAATTGGTCTCAACTGTATATGGAGAGTGGCCTTTTCCGTATCTTTCTGTATCTTTCGAGGACACAGAAAATCTATTAAAAAACATGCTCATTTTCAATACCATATTTTAAATACATCAAAGGAAAATGTAATAGAAAGGATATATGACGCATCTATTCCCAGAACCTTTGAAAGCAGACTGTTCATGTAGATTTTTTGCAGTTATTTACTTCTGAATACTTCCCCTAAGCTAAGACTTCCTCAAATAGATTCGCTACCCCTGTTTTATTACCCTAAAACAAATGTTACATTTTATTACCTCCATTTATTTCCTTACACAATCAGTTTACATATCAGAAGACACGACCTGATTTCTCCTCACGAAATTTCAAAGTCATCCTGTTTATATTGGAAAAGTTTGAAAGCCTGATGCTTCAAGACAAAACGAAGTTAGACTGTTAACCCTTAAGTCCCCAAGAAATAAAACATATATCTCCCCAGGTTATCCAACAACTTTGTCCCGTCAAAGTAATTCTATGAAATTTATAGCACAGGTTAGTACAGAGTAAAGCTGCAGACATTGATTCATTAAACATTCTCAGGGCAGGTACAACACAGATTATGTACTTAGTAAAACTTCCTTTGACCTGTCCCATCAAACACTCCCAGGGAAGGTACAGCAAACGTTAGACAGAGACTAAAACTCACCCTACACTGTCCCATCAAACACGCACAGGGCAAGTACAGCACGTGTTAGATAAAGAGTAACTCTCCCCGTACACTGTCCCATCAAACACTCACAGGGCCAGTATAGCAACAGTCAGATACAGAACAATGCTCCCCTATACTATCCCAGCAAACAGTCTTAGGGTCAGTATAGCATGGGTTAGATACAGTGTAATGCTCCCCGTACACTGTCCCATCAAACACTCACAGAGACAATATCGCACGGGTTACATACAGTGTAACACTCCTCGTATAGTGTCCCAACAAACAATCACAGAGCCAATATCGCACGGGTTACATACAGAGTAACACTCCTCGTATAGTGTCCCAACAAACAATCACAGAGCCAATATCGCACGGGTTACATACAGTGTAACACTGCTCGTATAGTGTCCCAACAAACAATCACAGAGCCAATATCGCACGGGTTACATACAGAGTAACACTCCTCGTATAGTGTCCCAACAAACAATCACAGAGCCAATATCGCACGGGTTAGATACATAGTAACGCTCGCCGTACACTGTCCCATCAAATACTCACAGAGCCAATATCACACAGGTTAGATACAGAATAACGCTCGCCGTACACTGTCCCATCAAACACTCACAGAGCCAATATCACACAGGTTAGATACAGAATAACGCTCGCCGTACACTGTCCCATCAAACACTCACAGAGCCAATATCTCACAGGTTAGATACAGAGTAACGCTCCCCGTACACTGTCCCATCAAACACTCACAGAGCCAATATCGCACGGGTTAGATACAGAGTAAAATCCCATTACACTATCCCATTAAACACCTCTACCTCAGGTACAGCCCACGTGTGGGGCAGACGTCTCCACGTGAAGTACGTTCAGGATTGATACACGTCAGATTTAAAATGGAATACCTTTTCACTGCAATGATTCCTAATTTTGTAGGGAATGGGTTAGATGAAGTTTATCATCTCCATTACCGTAGCAGGTAGGATGCATTGTGAAGTCTCGAGGTATCCTTTACCCTGATAAAATTTTCCAACTGTATTGCTGTCGCATTATTGAAATTCTGAAATGACTGTCAATATTTGTGATTTTTAAAATCATTTTAAAGAATGTCAGAAGCAGTGAAGCGACATATCTTCAGCCGCGATTTATACATTAACCAAAATTAATTTCTTATATCACAAAAACTGTGTGTTATTCACTTGACGTTGTAAAAGTTTCATTAATTTTAAGGATATTTCGTTCCCATGGAAATTCATGAGCAATTTAGTACCCTGGAGAAACTGAAACTCAATATCACATACATCCAGGAAAAGTGCATGAGATGTTTGATAAGCTTTTGTGTTCAAAGGGACGCTCCTGGTATGTATAATATTCATTCATATTTCAGGAAAATATCTATCCCTCCAACCATTAATATAGCCATCCACTCATCCATGTCTCCACCGAAAAATTCGATGATCCATGCGTACACATCTCTCTATCTCTACCTATCGCCATGAACAATCTCTCTGTCTAACTATCTATCTACCTGACTATTTTTCTATCTAGATAGGAGGTGCCATGATCCTTCGGTGAGTACAGATAAACCAGCTCTACCGGATCTGCCACACGCACCCTATTGAAGTCCATTGAATGACAACCAGGCGCTTGTTAATAAAGGGCCTGCGATTCGCTGCTGCCAGTTTTGCAGACACGCCGAAGTTGAGTTTTAACCGTTATGTTTCTATATTCTATCTCTCTAATTATCAGGTTATCTATCGAGATTCCCATTTCTCTCTCCAGCTATTTATTAGTTTATCTGTTTTATTTCTATCTGTGCATCTATTTCTCTATCCTTCCATCGCTATATATAACCAATTTATTTATGTATTTGCACTGAAATCTGAAAACAAAACATGTTGTCTTACAGAGTGCGATGATATACTAACTTGTCCAAACGAATGGAAATATTTTAATGAAAAATTTTACTTTTTTTCAACTGGAAAGCTGAATTGGACTTCAAGTACGAACTATTGCATTGGGAGCGAATCCCATCTTGTGGTGATCACTAGAGAACAGGAACAAGTGAGATTTCATAGTAGCATCACAATATAAACTTTATCAATTTCATAAGAGCAATGATTATGAATTAGAAATTCCCAACCTGCACTCGGCCGTCTGTGATTTTTGCTCCCATAAAATAAATGGATGAAGAACTTTGTGCAGAGGAGCAAAGAAGTGGATATTTCCCCCCACCCCGGGCAAAGTTATGTCTTCACCCGCTGGGCAATTATCGGGCGGTGTCTGTAATTGATGGTCAATCAGTAATGGGAGGAAAGTTGCAGATATACCCCGTAGCCTTACTCGGCATTGTGGAGTGTTAATTGGTTTTGGGCGACCCTCAAAACGGGCGATAGCGAATCGGCCGCCCGTTTTGCACTCTGCCGGGTTATCCATTCTAGTGACTTCAAAGGTGGAATGCAAAATGCGCGGCCAAATCATCATCCCACCTTTAATACTATTGCCCAAGAAAAAAATATAATCTTTTAAAAGACTGCCAGTGTTTCCAATAGTACGGACGCACACAGAAACTCTCAGACACTGATACCCTCATAGTCACACATACAAAAACACACACACTCTCAGACACTGAAACCCTCACCGTCACACACACACAGACACACACAGACAGAGATACACAGACAAAGTCACAGAAACACAAACATGCACCCTCACATTCTCAAACAGACCTACACTGCCATAGATACACAGACACAGTCACAGAGAAACATACATGCAAATGGTTAGAAACAATGTCACAGTTACCAACACACAAACAAACATGTACAGACACACGCACACTCACACACACACACTGAGTCACAGGCACAGAGAGGCACAGTCACACACGGCTGATTATAAACAGCCACCATGGGTTGGAATCTGGTCAGAAGTAAAAAACCCGAACACCCCCGCCCCCCCAGCTCACCTCCAACATACTCACTTCTGTGTTGAACGGAGGCAGGAGAAGGGGAGGCGAGCCAACCCGCTCCCAGGAGACAGGTTGGCAATTGAAATGTTTTAATGAGGCTGGCAGCCTTTGTTTTAACCTGCGATATCATTGGCTGTCCGGGTTTGCCAGGTCTCGGTAAACCCGGCAGCTGAAGTGGGCGAGAAGAGTTCCGGACAGTTTAATGCTTTTACAGCACTGCTTGTGGGCAAAGGGTTCTGCCCCAGAGCCCAGGCTGCATCACCATCAGACTCCCCATGCAAAGATCCACGAGATCTGATACCCCCGCGCTCTGGGAACGAACACCCCCACACCAGGTATCCAACTCCCCTCACCCAGGCTCAAGCTGCTCCTGCGGTCTGTGACAGATTCTGTCCCGACCGACTGCAAGCCAATTAGGTCAATCAGGCTGACTTCTTGGTGAGGAAACTATCAAATATAAAAGAGGCACGTTGTGTAGTTGAAACTCAACAGCTTGCATGGGAATTCTATACTTCCGAATTTCCAGTGTCTCTGCCACCCCCGCCACACCCGCACCATGATAAGTAACTCACCCCAGTTAATATCCAGCTTACAGAGACAAGTACAGACACAGGCCCACACAGACACTCACACACAAACACATACATTCATAGGCATAAGTGCAAGAATCCAATCTGGACTGACAGATGGCAAGTACTTTCCTGTCACTCAAGTGTACGGCAATGGTTATCTTTAACAACAGAGTCTATCCACTTTCGCTTGACGTTCAATGGACCTTTGCCGAAACCCCCACCTTCAAAATATTGGTGTCACCATTGACCATAAACTCTACTGAACAAGCCATATAAGTGCAGTGGCTACTGGAGCAGGAGATAAACTTGGTATTCTGCGGCGAGTGGCTCATCTCCTTACCCCCCAAGCATGCATACAACCTACAAGGCACAAGTCAGGAGTGTGTTGGAATTCTCTCCAGTTTCCAGGATGGGTGTAGCTCCAACAACGCTTCTAACGCTCGAAACTATCCAGGTAAACGTAGTCCACTTGACCGGCACCCCATCCATTGGCTTATACATCAACTCCCTCCTTCAGCAGCCCACCGTGCCTGCAGTGTGTGCACTCTCCACAGGGGACACTGCAGCAGGTCGCCAATATATCTTCAGAAGCACCTCCTGAACCCGCGATCTCTACCAACTAGAAGCACTGGGGCAGAAGACGAATGGGTAAAACATCACCTCCAATTCCGCCTTTAAGTTACATGCCATGCTGAATTGGACATCTCTGGGACAAAATGCTGGAAATTTCTATCTGACAGTGTTGAAGGAACATCTTCACCGCAAGAACTGCAAAGTTCAAAAAGGCTGCTAACCACCACCTTCTCAAGGAAGCTAGCACTGGGCAATACATGTCGGCCTTTCCAGCGAAGCCCTCATCCCAAGAACTAGCAAAGAAAAACACTCACTCACACACAAACACACACACACACACACACACACACTCACAAACACATCTTTTCAAACAAAGGAGGATGCTAGCAGTCGGCTATTATCTGATACAGAAAACGTTATTCTGATGTGCAGTCTCCCTGCCACTCTCTCTTTTTGAACTTCATTCGTTTACTCTATCTATCTCTGCATTGCAGACTTTCTTTTGTCTTCTACTATAGTAATCGATTTATGATTGTTCAGCATCGGTAAAATCACCTCTTCTTTCTATTAGCTGACTGCCCTGTACATTAATCTATTTCCGCTCCATGAGTCTGCCTTTTATTTCAATCTAGGGTCATTTCCACCTTCAACATGTGCTCATTGTCCACAAGATCTAAACCCTCAGTCCCTCAGCTCTCTCCGTCATTTAGTTGTCATCCCCGGTTTAGTATCAACACTTTCATAGGTTCAAATCCCGCTCCAGTGACTTGAGCTCATAATCCAGGCTGGCAATTCTGGGCCCCACTGAGGCAGTGCTGTACTGTCAGAGGTGACGTATTTTGGATATAACATTAAACCGATGCCCGTCTTCCCTCTCAGGTGGCGTATTTTGAAGAAGAGTGTTTCACTGGTGTTCTGGCTAATATTGGTCCCTCAACCAATATCACTAAACCAGATTGTCTGGTCGCTATCTAATTACGAATATACTTTCCCTTCAGTAATAAAATCCCCACGGGAAAAGTGGTCCAATCATAGCTAAGAAGAGACATATAAGATAATATTCGATTAAAGGAAGAGGCTTATAATGTTATCAAAAAGAATAGCAAGTCCTAGGATTGGGAGGATTTTAGAATTCATCAAAGGATGGCCAAGACATTTATAGAGAGAAAATAGAATATGAGAGTAAAAAAGCAAGAGTCATAAAAAGCGATTGAAGAAACTTCAATAGGTATGTAAGTAGGAAGAGATTTGAGAAAGCAAATGTGGGTCCCTTACATCCAGATTCAAAATAAATTATAATGGGGAATAGCGAAATGCCAGAGTCATTAAACAGACACTTTGTATTTGTCATTACGGGGCAGGACACAGAAAACATTCCGGAAATAATGGGGAACCAAGTGTCTACTGAGAATGAGGATCTTAACGAAATTAATATTAGTAAAGAAATAGAACTGGAGAAATTAATGGGACTAAATGCCACAAATCCCCCGGAACTACATCGGTGGCTTTTAAAAGAGGTAGCTGCAGAGATAATAGAGGCATTGATTTGGATCTTCCAGAATTCTCTAAACTCTAGAATATTCCCGACATATTGGAAGGTAGCAAATGTAACCCCGCTATTCAAGAAAGGAGGGAGAGAGAAAAGAGCATGATCACCCAGTTAGCATGACAACAAAAGTAGGGAAAATTTTAGAACCTATTATTGGCGACTTGGTAAGAGGGCACTTAGAAATTCATAATATGAGTGGGCAGAGTCAACACGGATTTCTGAAAGGGCGATCATGGTGGACAAAATGATTTTAACTAGCGAGGTAGACAAGTGGAAAACAGTAGATGTAGTGTAATTGGATTCTCATAAAATATACAATAAGATGCCACACAAGATGTTATTAGACAAAATGAAGGCTCATGGGATTGGGGTAATATAATAGCATGGATTGAGGATTGGTTAACGGATAGAAAACGGAGAGTAGGAACAAAATCTTCAGTTTGTTGTTGGCAGGCTGTAACTAGTTGGATACCGCAAGGATCAGTTCTTGGGTCTCAGCTATTAACAATCTGAATGATTTCGACGAGGGGAGCGAGTGTAATTCATCTAAAATTAAAACAGAAAATGCTGGAAATACTCAGCAGGTCAGGCACCATCTGTAGAGAGAGAAACAGAGTTAACGTATTAGGTCGATGATCCTTCGCCAGTTCTGACAAAGGGTCATCGACCTTAAACGTTAACTTTGTTTATCTCTGTACAGTTCTCTGCCTGACATGCTGAGTATTTCCAGCATTTTCTGTTTTTAGTACAGGTTTGCAGCATCCGCAGTATTTTGCTTTTGTGTGTAATGGAAATTACCGCACTGCCTGTAGTTACAAACTGAATTAACAGCTGCATTTCGAAAGCATAGATACATATCTAAAAATAAATGATTAAATCTGGATGTGGGCATTGGTACATCTCAGTGCCTTGCTAGGCCAATTCAGTTGGCATTTACGAGCTAACCAGGACAGTCTAGTACTGGAGTCAGATATACACCAGACAGTGTAAGGGCAACGTGTTTCCCTTCTTAAAGGACATCAATGAACGAGTTGGGTTGTTAACACAATTCAACAGCTTTTGTTCACTTTTACTGAAAACAGCCTTTGATTAGCATATATTTTTAAAACTGAATCCAAATTGTGAAACTGTCATGGTGGAATCTGTACTGACATTCTCTGGATTATCGATCTAGGCCTTTGGATTATTAGTCTTGTTACATAACTCTCAAATTACCGCACCATATACATCTAAACCACCATATCCTACAAACTGACCACTATCATACCACATAACTCATACACTACCGTAAACTATAACACTGATACTACCACACCCTTTAACGCCTAAACTGACGTACTCTAAAACCATCCACAATCATACTCTTAAACACCGAAACTAACATTCCACATAACCCGTATACTGACTTAACCTATAGCTCCAATAGTACGGTTCATGATATCCCATACACAACCATAACCTATAATCCATGCGCTTCTTTACCTTATAACCCATACATTAATATACCCAATAACCCTTACACTACCTACATTATAAGCCCAACATGGTTGCACCCTATAAATGGACATTAGCATACCCTATAATCGCTACACTATCATACATTCTACCTGCTACATCACCGTAGCCTATAACACCTAGAATACCATACTTGGTAAACCCCTGAACTACCGTTCACTATAACTGCTAAAGTGCAGCGCTCTATAACAGCTACACTATGGTGCCCTATAACACAGACATTACTTTACCATATAACTTCTGCACATCCGTATCTTATAAACCCTCATTACTGCATCCTATATCAGCAACATTAATGTACCCTATAACTACTACATTATTCACACTACAACCACTGCGCAACCATAGCTATAACAACTACACCACCGTTCATTGTAATCCTTACATTTCCGTACCTGTAACCATTACAATACATTACCTTATAACCCCTACTCTACCGTTCCCTATAACCGCTACACTACCATAGTCAATAACTCCTGCACTACCATACCATATAATCACTAGTCTACCATAAACAATAACCCCTACATTAGCATACCCTATAAAACCTACACTACCATACCCTGTAACCCTTACACAACCGTACCTATAACCCCTACACTGCTGTACTCATTAACACCTACACTAACATATACTATAACCACCACACTGCCATACCCTATAACTACCACACTACCATACCCAATAACCACTACACTACCGTACCATTTAATCCCTACATAACCATACCCTATAAACTTTACACTGCCGTACCCTGTAACCTAAACATTATCATACACTATAACCCCTACAAAACCATACCCTGCTGTACCCTATAATTGCTACAACACCATAGCCTACAACACCGCAGCCCACATTATCGTACTCAATAACCCGTACAGAACTGTACTATCATACCCTATAACTGTTAAACCATCGTTCCCTATAACCCCTACACTCTCGTACCCTATAACCCCTACACAACCGTACACTATATCCCCTACTCAACCGTACACTATATCCAGTACACTACCATACACTATAACCTCTACACTACCATACCCTATATCCCCTGCACAAACGTACCATGTATCCCCTACGCTATCGTATAACCACTACACAACCATGCCTATATAACACATACTGCTACATCAACATAGCCTACAGTACTGTACTCAATAACCTCTACCTAACGTTAATCTATAACACATAAACTACCATATATTATGACTCCTAAAGTAGAGCACCCTATTACCAATTCACTACCGTACCCTGTAACCCTTGCAATAGCATACCCTATAAACCATCCACTGCCATACCTTATAAGACTTACAACGGCATGCCTATAACCATTAAAATGCCGGCTGTACCCAATAAATACTAAACTATCGTACCCTATAACCAGTACATTCCGTACCATATAAGCCCTACTCTATCCTACCTATAACCATTCCACTGTCATGTTTTAATAATTCTAATACAGTACACTATGTCCCTCACACTACCGTACACTATAACCCCACACACCACCATGCCCTAAAAGGCCGGCACTACTGTACCAAGAGGAAATGGTAGCTCATATTTGCCGATAATTTATTTTGGGCTTCTACCCATTGGCCACCAGTAATGTTGGTACAAGTTCGGCAGGAAGCCCCAGATATACGGTAATTGCTCGGAGCTGCTCATGCTTTGCTTCCAGTCATTTTGTGCTACCGTCAATTACGCATTTATATCCCAATGAGATTTGGCATGATCTGCCCATATGGCACATCAATGAAGGTCCTCTCCTCAACTGTTACATGGCTCACTGACATGTGAGGCTGAAGTTCCTCCTGTCCTGTCCTGCTCTTAACTTTTTGCCATAACTTTGGTGAACGTTCGTTTACTCACTTAGATGGGGTTTCCATCGAAATTCCACGGAAGTTCTGGCAGCGCAGTAGAAGAACCCCGAGAACATTCACCTCAATAGTTTGCAGTAGAGCTCACGTGGCAGCGGTTAGGTTTCTGTTAGGGACCTGAATCCATTCTGTGCTTAGGAATTATTGAGGCCAAATCCATCAGCTACCACCAACCCTTTCGAATCCGCTAACTTCAGACAAGCCAGCAGTGAAACCCATGGCTTGCTGTGAACTGTGCAACATATTAGTGCCTAACAGCCTGAACCTCCTATAGCACCCAATGACCGGGTTCAGGAGGAGATAAAATTCAATAACTAAGGAATGCTTATGACCCGGATTCCAATCGAAACCAACACAATATTAACTATATTTAACTAAAAGGAGCATTTGCCACACACACGTATGCTGATATTAGTTTGACCTGTAAAGATTTTGGAGAAACAAACAACCAGACAATGACAGCGAGTTCAGTGCCCAATGTCAGGTTGAGAACTGCGCTACCGTCAGTTTTGGGGGGATGGAGTGATGTTTGCTGCGCTACGGATCTGAAGTGGATTTGCGAATGGAAATCAATGGCTTCTGCTGTGCAGTGTTAGATTTGCAGACTTCGCTCTGATTTGAACAAAATCAGACAAAGAGAAGAACAGCGGAAGTGACTGACTCGCCTGATGATTTTTATACTTTTCTGCATTAATCCCGAAACTGCAAGAAATCTACAGCAGTTCAATCAGGGAGTGAAATATTACTGGAGAGACGTTTCTGCAACATCCTGAGTCAGTCCCTGTCTCCCGCAGACACCGACTGATAAACTCCACATTCTCAAGACACTCTTTTTATGTTATGATGCACAATTCCAAAGCTTTCCCATTGATCGTTTATTTTAGTCACTATAAACTTTCGATTTTATTGAACCAGATAGGCCCAAAGCCTTCTCCTTATTAGTTGAACATAGAGTTGATGTGTATCATTAATGGAACAAATTTTTAGTTACCATCAGCCTACCCAACGCCCTAGATGATGAGTCTCAACTGAGCTGGCTTTAATTATCAATGTTTAGAAAAGTGTCTCAGCCTCACATCTTTCAACAATTGAAGCGGTATTGCCAGAACAACATAGCATTGACAGAGTTACAATAAAACTTTGTTTAATTACTTTAAATCTGAGAGGTTTGTATTTCAAAAAGCATAACGTGCAGCGTGCTGTCTGATATAATATGGGTTACTTTATTTTTCTTTTCATTCATGTGATGTGGCTCTGCTGGCAAGGCCAGCATTTATTGCCCATTCCTAGTTGCTCTTGAGAGTGGTGAAAGGCCTTCCCAAACTGCTGCAGTCTGTGTGGTGATGGTACTCCCACAGTGTTGTTAGGGAGGGGTTCCATAATTTTGATCCAGCAACGATGAAGGAATGGCGATATGTGTCCAAGTCAGGATGGTGTGTGACCTGGAGTGGAACTTGGAGGTGGTGGCCTTCCCATGCATCTGCTGCCCTTGACCTTCTCGGTGTTAGAGTTCGCAGGTTTGGGAGGTGCTGCTGAAGAAGCCATGGCAAGCTGCTATGATGCATGTTGTAGATGGTACATACTGCAGCCACGGTATGCCGATGATGTAGGGAGTGAATGTTTAAGTTGGTTGATGGGGTGCCAATCAAGTGGACTGCTTTGTCCTGGATGGTGTTGAGCTTCTTGAGTGTTGTTGGAGCTGCACTCATCCAGTTAAGTGGAGACTATGCCATCACACTCCTTACTTGTGCCTAATGTCCTTTAGGGAAGGAAATATGCTGTCGTTTACTGACCTGGCCTATATGTGACTCCAGACACAGAGCAATCTGGCTGACTCTTAACTGTGCTCTTCAGTGGCACAGCAAGGCACTCAGTTGTAACCAACCGCTACAAGAAACAATAATAAGAATAAAATCGGACGGAGCACCCGGCACCAAACTCGGCAAAGGCTATGGACAGGACATCGACACACCCAGCCCAGTCGACACTGCAAATTCCTCCTCACCAACATCTGGTAACTTTTGCGAAAATTGGAGAGCTCTCCCACTGATTAGTCAAGCAACAACCTGACATAGTCATAACCGCAGAATAATGCTTTTCTGCCAGTGTCCCAATCTCCTCTATCACCATCCCTGGGTACGTCCTGTCCCACGGGCAGGACAGAGCCAGCAGAGGTAGCGGCACAGTGGTATGCAGTCGGGAAGGAGTAGCCCTGGGAGAACTCACATTTGAATCCAGACCCCATGATGTAGCATGGCTTCAGGTCAAGCATGGACAAGGAATCCTCCTGCTGATTAGCACCTTCCGCCCTCCATCAGCTGATGAATCACTATTCCTCCATGTTAAACACAACTTGGAAGAAGCACTGAGAATAGCAAGGACACATCATTTACATAGGGTGGGGGACTTCAATGTCCATTAACAAGAGTGGCTCGGTAGTACGAATACTGAACGAGCTGGCTGAGTTCTGAACGACATAGCTGCCAGTCTGGGAGAGAACCAACACGAGGGGAAAATCTAATGGACCTCGTCCTCACCAATCTACCTGTCGCGAATACATCTGCCTATGACAGCATTGTAAAAAGTGACCACAGCACAGTCATTGTTGAGACGAAGTCCCATCTTCACACTGAGGACAACCTCCATTTTGTTGTTTGGCATGACCACCGCGCTAAATGGGACAGATTCAGAACAGATCTAGCTGCTCAAAACTGGGCATCCATGAAGCGCTGTGAGCCACCAGCAGCAGCAGAAATATATTCCAAATAAAACCGGTAACCTGATGGCCAGGCATAACCTTAACTCTACCATTACCATCAAGCCAGGGGACAAATCCTGGTTCAAAAAGGAGTGTAGAAAATCATGCCAGGTGCAGCACCAGACGTACATAACAAAGAGGTGCCAAAGTGGGGAAGCTGCAACACAGGACTACATGCATTTTAAATAACAGAAGCAGCATTATATTGACAGGGCTATGCGAACCCACGATCAACGAATTAGATCAAAGCTCTGCAGTCCTGCCACACAGAGTTGTGAATGGTGCTGGACCATTAAACGGCTCACAGGAGGAGGAGTCTGCATGAATATCCCCATCCTCAATGATGGTGGAGCCCAGCACGTAAGTGGAAAAGACAAGCCTGAAGTGTTTGCAAATATCTTCAGCCAGAAACACCAAGTGGATGAAAACATGTGCTCCAGAACTAGCCGCGCATCTGGCCAAGCTGTCCCAGATCAGCTACAACACTGGCATCTATCCAACAATGTGGAAAACTGCCCAGGTATGTCCTAACATAAGAACATAAGAAACATAAGAAATATGAGCAGGAGTAGGCCATACGACCCCTCGGGCCTGCTCCGCCATTCATTAGGATCATGGCTGATCTGAATCTAGCCTCACGTCCACTTC
This sequence comes from Somniosus microcephalus, assembly GCF_052327205.1. NCBI lineage: Eukaryota > Metazoa > Chordata > Chondrichthyes > Squaliformes > Somniosidae > Somniosus > Somniosus microcephalus. Next base: position 14,155,251 of record NW_028225182.1, on the reverse strand, counting down.
CCTGCCCTCTCCCCGTAACCCCTAATTCCCTTATCTGCTGGGAAAATGTCTTTCTCCATTTTAAATGTATTTAATGTAGCAGCTTCCACAGCTCTCTGGGGTAGCAAATTCGATAGATTTACTACCCTCTGAGTGAAGAAGTTTCTCCTCATCTCAGTTTTGAAAGGGCAGCCCCTTATTCTAAGATTATGCCCCCTCGTTCTAGTCTCACCCATCAGTGGAAACATCCTCACCGCATTCACCCGATCAAGCCCCTTCACAATCTTATATGTTTCGATAAGATCGCCTCTCATTCTTCTGAACTCCAATGAGTAGAGTCCCAACCTACTCAACCTTTCCTTATACATCAACCCCCTCATCTCTGGAATCAACCGAGTGAGCCTTCTCTGAACCGCCTCGAGAGCAAATATAACTTTTCTTAAATATGGAAACCAAAACTGCACGCAGTATTCCAGGTGTGGCCTCACCAATACCCTATATAACTGCAGCAAGACTCCCCTGTTTTTATACTCCATCCCCCTTGCAATAAAAGCCAAGACTCCATTGGCCTTCCTGATCACCTGCTGCACCTGCATACTAACTTTTTGTGTTGCATGCACCAGGACCCCCCGATCCCTTTGTACTGTAGCACTTTGCAGTTTCTCTCCATTTAGATAATAACTTGCTCTTTGATTATTTTCTGCCAAAGTGCATAACCTCACACTTTCCAACATTATATTGCATCTGCCTAATCTCTGCCCACTCACTTAGCCTGTCTATGTCCTTTTGCAGGTTTGTTATGTCCTCCTCACTCACTGCTGTCCCTCCCATCTTTGTAGCATTGGCAAACTTGGATATTTGCACTAGGTCCCTTCCTCCAAACCGTTAATATAGATTGTAAAGTGTTGGGGTCCCAGCACCGACCCCTGTGGAACACCGCTACTTACTGATTGCCAGCCCGAGAATGAACCATTTATCCCAACTCTTTGTTTTCTGTTAGATAGCCAATCATCCACCCATGCCAGTATATTACCCCCAACCCCGTGATTTTTTATCTTGATCAGTAATCTTTTGTGTGGAACCTTGTCAAATGCATTTTGGAAGTCCAAATACACTACATCCACTGGTTCCCCTTTATCCACCCTGTATGTTACATCCTCAAAGCATTCGAGCAAATTTGTCAAACATGACTTCCCCTTCGTAAAACCATGCTCACTCTGTCCTATTAAATTATGTTTATCCAAATTCTCTGTTACTGTTTCCTTAATAATGGACTCCAACATTTTGCCAACCACAGCTGTTAGGCTAACTGGTCCATAGTTTCCAGAGTTTTGTCTACTTCCCTTTTTAAATAAGGGTGTTACATTAGCAGTTTTCCAATCTACCGGGACCTTTCCTGAATCCAGGGAGTTCTGGAAAATGATCACCAATGCATCCACAATCCCTACCGCCACTTCTCTCAAGACCCTAGGATGTAGGCCATCAGGTCCGGGGGATTTATCCACCTTAAGTCCCATTATTTTACTGAGTACCATCTCCTTAGTGATTTTAATCATGTTTAGCTCCTCGACCCCCTTTGCCCCCTGTTTGTCCAGTGTTGGGATATTTTTAGTGTCCTCTACTGTAAAGACTGATACAAAATATTTGTTCAGCATCTTTGCCATCTCCATGATCCCCACCACTAGTTTCCCGGTCCCATGCTCTGAGGGACCAACGTTCACTTTAGCCACCCTTTTTCTTTTTATATAGCTGGAGAAACTCTTGCTATCTGTTTTTATATATTTTGCTAGTTTACTTTCATAATCTATCTTCCCTTTCTTAATTAATCTTTTAGTTATTGTTTGCTGGTTTTTAAATGCTTCCCAATCTTCTATCCTCCCACTAGATTTGGCTAATTTATATGCCCTTGTTTTCAGTCGAACACTATCCTTTATTACTTTACTAAGCCACGGATGGCTGTATTTTATTTTACTCCCCTTTGTCCTCAGTGGAATATATTTATCTTGAAAGATGTGAAATATCTCCTTGAATGTAGACCACAGCTCTTGTACCGTCTTACACTTGAATCTGTTTTCCCAGTCCACTTTAGTAAATTCTACTCTCATACCTTCATAGTCTCCTTTATTTAAGCTTAGTACGCTGGTTTGAGATCCAACTCTCTCACCTTCAAACTGAGTTTGGAATTCAACCATATTATGGTCACTCATTCCAAGGGGATCCTTTACTAGGACATTTTTTATTAATCCTGTCTCATTACACAGGACCAGATCTAAGATTGCCTGCCCCCTGGTTGGTTCAGTTACAGACTGCTCAAGGAACCCGTCCCTAATACTCTATGAACTCTTCCTCAATGCTGCCATGCCCAATTTGATCGGTCCAGTCAATATGAAAGTTAAAATCCCCCATGATTATAGCTGTTCACTTATTACAAGCCCCAACTATTTCCTGATTTATACTCCGACCAACAGAGTTGCAACTGTTAGGAGGCCTATAGACTACGCCCACTAGTGTCTTTTCCCCCTTATTGTTCCTCATCTCCACCCAAACTGTTTCACTATTCTGATCCTTTGACCCAATATCATTTCTGACTATTGCAGTGATTCCATCCTTGATTAACATAGGAAGCCCACCTCCCTTTCATTCCTGTCTGTCCTTCCTAATTGTCAAATACCCTTGTATGTTTAGGTCCCAATCATTATTATCTTGCAGCCATGTTTCCGTAATGGCCACCAGATCATACCCATGTGTAGTTATTTGCACCGTCAACTCTTCAATTTTGTTACGAATGTTGCGTGCATTCAGATAAAGAACTTTCAAATATGTTTGCTGACAATTTATTCCTGCTTTTACCCCTTTTACTACTTTACCTTTATCATTATACATTCTGTCCCTTCCTGACACGCTCTGGTTTTTAATTCCCCCACTGCTACCTTGCTCTATTGCCTTCTCCGCTGTCATTTTTATTTTTCGCTCTCCAAAACCTCCCCCCCACTAATTAGTTAAAAGCCCTCTCTACAGCCCGAGTTATTCGATTCGCCAGGATTCTAGTCCCAGCACTGTCCAAGTGAAGTCCGTCCCAACGGAACAGCTCTCTCCTGTCCCAATACTGATGCCAGTGTCCCAGGAAGCAAAACCCATTTCTCCCACACCAATCTTTGAGCCACGCATTTAACTCACTAATTTTATTTACCCTAACCAAATTTGCACGTGGCTCAGGTCGTAATCCAGAGGTTATAACCCTTGTGGCTCAGCTTTTTAATTTGGCCCCTAGTACTCAAACTCCCTCAGCAGAACCTCCTTCCTTGTCCAATTTATGTCGTTGGTACCAACATGGACCACGACAACTGGATCCTCCCCCTCCCACTCCAAGCTTCTCTCCAGCCCAGAGGAGATGTCCTTAACCCTGGCACCGGGCAGGCAACACAACCTTCGGGACTCTCGCTCTCGGCTGCAAATAACTCTATCTATCCCCCTAACGATACTATCATCTACCACTACAACATTTCTTTTAACTCCCCCCAGTTGAATTGCCCCCCACTTGAATTGCCCCCCACTCCACGTTGCTGTGGCCAGGTTGCTCATCCTCCCCATAGTCCCTTTTCCCATCCTCACAGGGAGTAAGAGCCTCAAACCTGTTGGACAAGAGCAAGGGCTGCGGCTCCTCCAACACTACCTCCTGGATCCCCGTACCTGCCTCACTTCTAGTCACACCATCCTGACCCTGGCCACGGAATACATCTGAATTAATTAATTTAATTGGTGTGACTACCTCCTGATACACAGAGTCTAGGTAACTCTTCCCCTCCCTGAAGTGTCTCCGTGTTTGAAGCTCGGACTCCAGCTCTTCAACACAGAGCCGGAATTCCTCGAGCAGCCAAAACTTACTGCAAATGTGATCACCGTGAGCATCAATGTTGTCCACCGGCCCCCACATATTGCAGCAGCAACACATCACCTGATCTCCCATTCTATGTAATTAATTAAATTTATTAATATTATTTTTAAATACCCTCTGCCCCGATTCTAGATGATGAATATCGCACCTTAGAAACTATAATCCACAGAGTTTAAGCTTAAAAAAGAGAGAAATACTTACCAACCAATCAATTACCCGCTTTCTGGTGACGTCACACTTGGATTACTTTTTACCTCTCTCCTTCCCTCAGAGTTCTGAGTTCGGAGACTGGTAGGCCTTACCTGGGTCTCTGGGGCCAATTATAGCCCTGCTCTGCCGCTCGAGTTTCCCACCAATGCTGAGGCCTTACCTGCTCTCTGGGGCCTTTTATGGCCCCACTCTGCCGCTCCAGATTCCCGCCGATGCTGTGAGGCCTTACCTGGTCTCTGGTGCCTTATATAGCCCCGCTCTGCTGCTCGAGATTCCCGCCGATGCTGTGAGGCCTTACCTGGCCTCTTGGGCCTTTTATAGCCCCGCTCTGCCGCTCGAGTTTCCCATCGATGCTGTGAGGCCTTACCTGGTCTCTGGGGCCTTTTATAGCCCCGCTCTGCCGCTCGAGTTTCCCGCCGACGCTGTGAGGCCTTACCTGGTCTCTGGGGCCTTTTATAACCCCGCTCTGCTGCTCGAGTTTCCCGCCGACGCTGTCCACAAAAAGCAGGAGAAATCCAATACAGCTAAATTCTGCCCCATCAGTCTACTCTCAATCATCAGCAAAGTGATGGAAGGTGTCGACGACAGTGCTATGAAGTGGCACTTATTGACCAATAACCTGCTCACTGATGCACAGTTTGGGTTCCGCCAGGTCCACTTTCTGCAAATGCCGTGTAAGAATATCCTAAACACTCATCAATGTTCTTCTGTAAATGGTTCATCGTCAAATTAGCAGAGAATATTTAATCCACAAACTGGATGATTAATGCTACCGATTGTGAATGAGTGATAGGTAGAGAGAGATAGCCGCAGAGGGTAATAGCGAGATAAATAATTGTGTGGAGCTTGCTTAGAGAGAGAAACTAACAGAGGGAGAAAGAGAGTTATAATTGAGTAGAGTGAGTGAAACAGAGATAGACAGGCTCTGAATTTTAAATCCAGGTGGATTCGCCGCTCAGACCTGAGTTAAAATTACATTCAAATCTCAACGATATCATTGAGCCGCAACATGTATATGTTAAGAAGAACACTGTTGGCTCTGGACACGTGTCTTTGCTGCTTGCTTAGGAGAGCAGCTGAAAATGAATGATGTTGTGATCATGGTGGCTTTCGGACAGGTAGGAGTCAGGGCGCCTTTAACTGCCCTCCTGCCAGGTTTCTGCTGAGCTAGTTGGTTAAAATGACTCCCACGGTAACTGAGGGAGATATAGGGAAAAGTAACAGAGTGCAGTGAGTACAGATGGACAATAACAGAGCGAGACAGAGCGTGGTCTAACTGAGTATAATGAGTGAGACAAAGTGACGTGTAAAGTTGAAGATAGAGAAAGCTGTAACTGTGTTGCAACAAGTGTAACTCGAATTACAGCACCTTCAATCACAGATTTAGACAGCGTAATACAAACTCATTCTGTCAGAGGCTGTTCAAAATCTTTTTGAAATTGGGAATAAAGGCAATCTTCCCTCCAGTTGTATTTTGACGCCAACGCACATGGACCAGAGCATTTTCTCCCATGGTGTGAAAATGTAACGCTGGGTATATTGTATTCTGTTTAACCCATAACCTTCAATTCTACATTCCATAAATCAGCAAAGCACGGGAGAAGTCTCCGATTGACTAAGAGAGGGATCAGTGTATGGCTGGTGGAGGGGCGGTGGCAGTGATGGAGGTCGGCAATTTTGGGGTGTTCACACTGCGCCATTTAACTGCAGAGTCCAGTGTGGGGCTGAAGTTTGTTTCACAGCAGATCTTCACAGTCAGCAGAGAGAAGAATTTATCACCCACCAGTCTGATGTGTGTCCATAAACAGGACTCAGATTTCACAAGGTTGTACACTGACCCAGTGATCCAGAGTCTCCGTCAGGACAGTTCCACAATTACAGAACTAGTACCTGGGATTGGGTGTACACAATTTCAAAGCTTGCAGATGAAACGAAACGCGAACAAGTGATAAACAATGGGAAAGATTTCAGACTTCAGGAGGAAATAGGCAGACTGCTGAAATGGGCAGAGCCATGGCAGATGAAACTAAACGTAAAAAAGTGTAACATGAAGCATTTTGGAAAGAGGAATGAGGGGAGACATTATATAATAAATGGTACAATTTTAAAGAGGCGCAGGAACAGGGAGACCTGGGGTGTCCATACAAAATCCTTCCAAGGCGCCAGGGCAAGCAGAAAATGCTGTTACCAATTCATGCACGATTCTTGGCTTGATAATTAGAGTCGTAGAGTAAAACATCAAGAAATGATGCAAAATATTTTCAAATCAGTGGTTAGGCCTCAACTGGAGTATTGTGTCCAACTCTGGGCACCTTACATAAGGAAGAATCTCAAAGCCTTGGTGAGGTTGCAGAAGGCTTTCACTGGAATGGTATGAGGGAGCAGGGAATTCAGTTAGGTGGAGAGAATGTCTTTCATGTTATTAGATCAGAGAAAGTTAAGGGGAAATTTGCTAGATGCTTTCAAAATCATTAATTGCTTTGATAGATTAAATAAGGGAAAAAATCCTGAGGGACAAAATTTGTCTCCACTTGGAGAGGCAAGGATTAATCAGGGATAGTCAACATGGCTTTGTCAAGGGAAGATCATGTCTGACTAATTTGATTGAATTTTTTGAGGGGGTGACTAGGTGTGTGGATGAGGGTAACGCAGTGGATGTGGTATACATGGATTGCAGTAAGGCCTTCGATAAAGTCCCGCACAGGAGACTGGTCAAGAAGGTAAGAGCCCATGGAATCCAGGGTGCCTTGGCACATTGGATACAAAACTGGCTTAGTGGCAGAAGGCAGAGGGTGATGGTCGAAGGTTGTTTTTGTGACTGGAAGCCTGTGGCCAGTGGGGTACCACAGGGATCGGTGCTGGGTCCCTTGCTGTTTGTGGTCTACATTAATGACTTGGATATGAATGTAAAGGGTATGATCAGTAAGTTCGCGGATGATACAAAAATTGGTAGGGTGGTAAATAGCGAGGAGGGTAGCCTCAGTCTGCAGGACGATATAGATGGGTTGGTCAGATGGGCGGAACAGTGGCAAATGGAATTTAACCCGGAAAAGTGCGAGGTGATGCACTTTGGGGGGACTAACAAGGCAAAGGAATACACAATGAATGGAAAGACCCTAGGAAAGACGGAGGGTCAGAGGGATCTGGGTGTGCAAGTACACAGATCCCTGAAGGCGGCGGAACAGGTGGATAAGGTGGTAAAAAAGGCATATGGGATACTTGCCTTCATTAGCCGAGGCATTGAATATAAGAGCAAGGAGGTTATGATGGAGCTGTATAAAACACTGGTTAGGCCACAGCTGGAATATTGTGTGCAGTTCTGGTCGCCACACTACAGGAAGGATGTGATCGCGTTAGAGAGGGTGCAGAGGAGGTTCACCAGGATGTTACCAGGGCTGGAGCGCTTCAGCTATGAAGAGAGACTGGGCAGGTTGGGTTTGTTTTCCTTGGAGCTGAGGAGGCTGAGGGCGGACATGATTGAGGTGTACAAAATTATGAGGGGCATAGATAGGATGGATGCTGAGGAGCTTTTTCCCTTAGTAGAGGGGTCGATAACTAGGGGGCATAGATTCAAGGTAAAGGGCGGGAGGTTTAGAGGGGATTTGAGAAAGAACTTTTTCACCCAGAGGGTGGTTGGAGTCTGGAACTCACTGCCTGAAAGGGTTGTGGAGGCAGAAACCCTCACAACATTTAAGAAGCATTTGGATGTGCACTTGAAATGCCATAGCATACAAGGCTACGGGCCAAATGCTGGAATATGGGATTAGATTAGACAGGGCTTGATGGCCGGCGCGGACACGATGGGCCGAAGGGCCTCTATCCGTGCTGTATTACTCTATGACTCTATGACACTTTCCACTGACAGGATTGCCGGTAATCAGTGGACACCGATTTAAGATAATTGGGCAAAGTGTCAGAAGGGAGTTGGGGGTATAAAAAAATTAAGGAGTGAGTTTTTATGATCTGTAATGGATTGCCTGAAACGATAGTGGATGCAGATTAATAAGTAATTTTCAAAAGTGAATTGGATAAATACAGGAAATGGAGATAGTTGCAGGGCTCGGCTGAAAGAGCAGGATTTGGGTTTACATGAATAGCCTTTTCAAAGAGACTTCACAGGCACGATGGGCAGAATTAGTTATTAAGGAGCTTAGTCATTAAAGATCTTAATGTAGCTTCACCTGAACCCTTCCTATCACCGCCCCCAATTTTTTTAGTTTAATGCCCTCTCTGCAGCCCTCATGATTCGATTCGCCAGGACGCTTTCCCAGCCCTGTTTAAGTGGAGCCAGTCCCGATGGAACAGCTCCCTCTTTCCCCAGTCATGCTGCCAGTGCCCCATGAATTTTCACCTCGTTTCCCACACCACTCTTTGAGCCACGCATTTAGCTCTCTGATCTGCTTGACCCTATGCCAATTTGCACGTGGCTCAGGTAGTAATCTAGAGATTATTACCCTTGCGGCTCTGCTGATTAATTTAGACCCTAGCTCCTCAAACTCCCTCAGCCGAACCTCATTATTAGTTTTACCTATGCCGTTGGTTCCTACATGGACCACGGCAACTGGATCCTCCCCCTTGCAATCTAAGTTCTTCTCCAGCCGTGAGGAGATATCCTTAACCCTGGCACCAGGCAGGCAACACAGCCTTCGGGACTCTCTTTCGCGGTTGCAGAGAACAGTATCTATCCCCACGACTATACTGCTCCCTACTCCTACCACATTCCTTCCATCTCCCCCCACTTGGATGCCCTCTGTAAGGGAGTGCCGTGGTAAGTTTGCCCATCCTTCCTTCAGTCATTTTCTGCATTCATAGAGGTATAAAGTACCTCGTACCTTTTGCCAAGGTCGGGGACTGAGTCTCCTCCATCATAAGATCTTGACTCGCAGTCAGAGAGTAAAGCTGCTCCACACTGTCACGTCAAAATTTCTCAGGTAGGTACAACACGGGTAAGGTACTGAGTAAATCCTCATGTGAACAGTCGCCTACGGCAGGTACATCAAAAGTTATATCGAGAATAAAGCTCCTAATAAGCTGTACCCTCAAAAACTCCCGAGGCAAGTACAGCACGGGTTAGATACAGTTTAACGCTCTCCATACACTGTCCCATCAAACATCCCTACAGCGCACTTGAGTTGCAAATGCTCCCAGTGGAGCACGTTCCAGATTGATTCACTTCAGATTTAATGTGGAATAAATTTCCTCAACAATATTTGTAAATTATGATGTTTTTGCATGTGCATTACAGTATCCCATAAAGCAGTTTGGATGCAACGTAAAGACTAAATGTCCGTTGTCCCCACAATACTTTCCAACTGTATTGCTATTGCATTATTGATATTCAGAAACAACTATCAATATTTGTGATTTTATATAATTTTCAAAGGATTTCAGAAGCAGTGAAGCAATATATCTTAGAAACAAAGAAACATAGAAGATAGGAGCTGGAGTATGCCATTTGGCCCCTCGTGCCTGCGATATCCATGACGTCCTCAGCATTGCGAATGCTCAAGTATGTATCGATTTGCAGCTCCAGTGCCGCAATGCGGTCTGTCAGTAGTTACAGCTGGATACACTTCCCACACACATGATCGTCATGGACACAGGAAGTGTCCCTCATTTCCCACATAGTGCAGGAGGAGTATGCCACGGGGTTGAGCTGTGCTGACAGGACTTACCCTTCAATTAATTTCAGCCGTGATTGATAGTTTGTCTTAATTTATCAGATTAATTGATTTTGTAAAAGTTTCACGTATTTTAAGGATATTTTCTTCACATGGAAAATGATGAGCAACTTACGACCCTGGAGAAACTGCACCGTAATGTTACACATCTCCAGGAAAAATACATGGAAGTCTGGAGAAGATTTTGTGATCAATGGGTCGCTCCTGGTATGTATAATAAAGATTAACATTTCAGGAAGATATCCATCCAACCAATTGTTAACATAGCCACCCACTCATACATGTCACAAGCAATTAATTCTGAGATCCATTCGTACACATCTATATCTATCTGTCTAGCTATCTATCTAGCTATATATTGATCAATCGATTGATCTATCAGGTAAACTGGCTGTAGCAGATTGGCCGCCAGCCCCTTATTGAAGTGCATTGAAGGACAATTGGGTGGCCGATCATCTGCCGTCAGTTTTGCGGACATGTCAAATTTGAGTTTTAAACCATATGTATCTATATTCTATCTCTAATTATCATGTTTTCTATCCAGTGTCTCATTTATATCTCCATCCATGCACCAAATTATTTATTATTCTCTCTGTTATCTTTCTAGCTGACCATCTATTTAACTATCTATCCATCGATCTACATAATAAATTTATTTCTGTATTTCTACTGAATTATGTGAACAATCCCTTTTGTCTTTCAGAGTGTGATGCTATAATGTGTTCAAACGAATGGAAGTATTTTAATGGAAGTTGTTACTTTTTTTCAACTGTTAAACTGAATTGGACTTCAAGTGCGAACTATTGCATTGGGAAAGAATCCCATCTTGTGGTGATCACTAGTAAACATGAAGAGGTGAGATTTCATACTAGTGTCAAAATCTAAACTCGATATCAATTTAATAAGAGCAAAGAGTATGGGGATAAAATGTCCAACCTGCACTCGTCAGTCAGTGATTTTTGCTCCCATTAAATACATGGAAATAGAATGTTGTGCAGTCGAGCAAAGAAGTGTTTTTAAGGCATGTTCGATCTACACCATAGAATCCCTCGGCATGTTTTTATTCGGTCATGGGGTGAGGGCATCTCTGGCATGGCCAGCATTTATTGCCCATCCCTAATTGCCCTTGAGAAGGTGGTGGTGAGCTGCTTTCTTGAACCACTGCATTCCCTGTAGTGATGGTACCACTACAATGCTGTTAGAGAGGGATTCCCAGGCTTTTGAAACATCGACGATTAATGAACGGCGATAAAGTGCCAAGTCAGGATGGTGTGTGATTTGGAGGGGTAGTTGGAGGTGACCGTGTTCCCAGGCGCCTGCTGCCCTTGTCTGTCTATCTCACGGATTTGTGAGGTGCTGTCGAAGAAGCCTTGGCGATTTTATGCAGTGCATCTTCTAGATGGTACACAGTGCAGCCACGGTGCGTTGCAAGTGTCGGGAGTGAATGTTTAAGGTGGTTTATAGGGTGCCAACCAAGTGGGCTGCTTTGTTCTGGATTGTGTCGAGCTTCTTGAGTGTTGTTGGAGCAAGTGAAGAGCATTGCAGCAAACTCCTAACCTGTGCCTTGTAGATGGTGGAAAGGCTGTGCTGAGTCAGGAGGTGAGATTCCTGCCCCAGAATACCCAGCATCTGACCTGCTCTTGTAGCCACAATATTAACGTGGCTGGTCCAGTTAAGTTTCTCAAAATGCTGACAACCCAGGATGTTGATGGTGCAGGATTCAGTGATGGTAATGCCATTCAATGACTAGCGGCGGTGGTTAGACTCTGTTGTGGGAGAAATTCATTGACTGGTAATTGTGTGGCGGGATTGTTACTTGCCACTTATCAGCCAATGCCTGGATGTTGTCCAGGTTTTGCTGCATTCGGGCATGGACTATATCATTATCTGAGGAATTGCAAATGGAACTGAACACTGTCCAATCATCAGCGAACATCCACACGTCTGCCCTTATGATGGAGGGAAGGTCATTAATGAAGCAGCTGAAGTTGTTTGTGCCTTGAACACTGCCCTTAAGATCTACAGCAGCGTTGTCCTGGGGCTGTGATCATTGGCACATAGTCACAGTCACACACACACTCGCAGTCTCACACAGACATACAAAGACAGAGATGCACAGTCACAGTCACTGTAGTGCATGTACCCGTCTACCTTTAAGAGAACTATTGTATGTAACCGTTCACCTTTAAGAGAACTACTTTAGGTGTGGCACTACTTGTTTGGCTTCTGTATACTGTAATACTGACGGTGACCACACCGGTATATAAGTGTTGTGGCATGATTCCTTGGGCAGATTCGCCCTGACCTTCGATTAGTAAAGACCTGTTTGTTTGTTATTCCTGAGGTCTGTGTCGTTATTAGCTGTACAACCCACAGACTTTACAGTGGCGGCGAGTCTGATCGTACCCTGCGGCAAGACTACCAAAGCAACTAAAGAGCATCGAAGAGAGGCAACCGCCCTCGTCGTTCTGCTGGAAGAAAACACGAGGCTGCAGCAATAGAAAGGAGGAAGACTTAGCAACAAAAGCTTCCATCAGCAACAGGCACTGACTACCCTTCTACCACGGTGCAGAGTGAGCAGATCAGCAGGAAACAAGGCGGCCGCAGAGACTGTGAGTAGGGAAAAGTGTAACGAAATCCGGAGGATAAGGGCTGTGCACTCGGCCACGGTCGAGGGGGAGCAGAGCTGGTCAGGAAGGCGGGTCCAACAGCATCGTGAGATAGCCGGACCGCGATTGGCGGGAAAAGCCGGGCAGCGACCGAAGCCACGAAGCGCTGAGGCCGGTAGCAGGCGCGGGAAGAGAGAAACTCAGCCGCAGCCGGGGAGGGAAGCACCAGACTGCGTGAGGGCTGGGAGGCGAACGGGAGCCGGGTGTGTGGGAGAGGCAGAGCCGACCAAAGGAGGCTGCGTGAGAGCCAGTCCAGTGGCTGAACTGTTCTCCGTGAATGGGGTACCCAGCGCCGGTAGAGCCGTGCGAGCGGGAGAGAAAGACGGAGCCGAGTAAGGGGAGCTGTGCGGAAGCCAGCCAGCGGCTGAACCTGTCCGCTGTGGGGAAAGCGTACCCCTCCCACCAGGGAAGAAACGCGGGAAGCCGCCATTAGGCGGAGAAGACGACAGACGCGGGAGACCGCCATTGAAGGGGCGGGGAGAGAAGGAAAGAGCGGGAAACCGCCATTTTCGCGGGAAAAACCGCCATCTTAGAAATAAATAAATAATAAATAAGAATTTAAAGAAATACTTGTGCTGCTCCCAAGGAAAGGAAGATGCCTAAGCGAGGGAATAGTAACGATTTTAATTCTGAGATGGAAGACTGGGCCACATACGTGTTGTACGCATCGAGATCTATTGTGAAGCCAACAAAATAGAGGAAGACGACAAAGCGATAACATTGCTAAACTCGATGGGCACAAAGACATACGGGCTCTTGAAGCATCTACTAGCACCAGCTAAACCGGCGGATCAGGCTTTCGAAGGGATTGTGGCTGTTCTGAAGGACCACTTGAACCCCACACCGTTGATGTTGGCTGAACGATTCAAATTCTATGCAAGAACGCAACGGAAAGACGAAAGCAACGCGGAATATTTGGTCGAACTGCGTAGGCTAGCGAAATGCTGCCAGTTCGGAGGGAATCTGACAGAGGCACTGCGAGACAAGTTCGTATGCGGATTGTCCAAGGAAGGGACACAAAAGCGACTACTCGAAGAGAACGACCTCATACTTGACAGGGCTGTCCTTATAGCCGCATCGCACGAAGCCGCAGCGAAAGGAACAGCGGAAATGCAGCTAAAGGCGGCGGCACTCGGGTGGACCAAATTACCTCAAGTACAACAAAATGCTATCGTTGTGGGAAGACAACACACGACCAGAATCAATGCTGGTTTAAGAACCAAGAATGTAGGAAATGTGGCAAACTGGGTCACATCGCTAAGGTATGCCGGTCAGGGAAGAGGACCAACAACCAAAGGAAGCCACCACAAGAAAAGTACAACAAGGTACACAAGGTGGCTGAGAAGATTTCAGACGAACAGAATTCAGACTCAGACCCAAACAGCCAGGAGCTGGGTAGTCTGAGAATTCACAATGTGAGTAAGGAAGCTGACCTACAAACTATCTGGGTCATACTAAAAATAGCTGGAGTCCAAGTAAGAATGGAGTTGGACACTGGATCAGCTCTATCAGTCATAAATCGAAGGGACTACCACCGGCTATTCTCTCACATACCCTTAAGAAATACCAAGTTCGTATTGCAGACATACACGGGGCATAAGGTATACCCCATGGGGAAGTTAAGAGTCAAGGTGAGAGATAGGGGTAAAGAACACCCAAGAATGAACTTGTACGCATTATCTGAGGGAGGACCACCACTTCTAGGACGAGAGTGGATCAAGAAAATAGACATGGAATGGCACTTTCTAAAAGTCATAATGAGTGAGGACTCGGTGCAAGCTATCAGCTCAGATTCTGAAATGGATGACGATAAGACCAACTCAAATATGGAAGACAAGGCTAAAATGAACTTACCGAATATGGTGGAGAAAACGAAGACATGCATAAAGGCTTATGCTACCGAGAAGAATAAAGCTTCAGAGCAGAACTCCAGTTTGACAGAGAATTCTGAGCCTGTTCAAGTTAAGGACTTATCCACGACGGAAGAACACCGAACTCGGACTCAAACTTATTTCAAAGTACGACAACAATTAGAACAGTTGAGTTACCGTCTCGTACAAGAGATGAAAACAATGGAAAAGTTCTGGGACACCGAATGGGAGAACCTGGAAAAACAGCAGAGGCAGCTAGCTCAAGCAAAGAGCGACCATAGAGCCATCGTGACCAATTACCGATCACATCTCCCTTATGATGTTCAGGAGTTAGAATATTTGCATGATCTAGAGATACAGCATAAAGGCAAACCACGCTACACTGAGGATTTTGTTCTGCAATTGGAGACGGAGCTAGTGCAAGCAAGGTTAAGAGAAGCTGAATCGCAGTGTGCACTTAAAGATATGCAGAAAAAAATCTTGGACATGGAAAAGAGAAACGCTTCTTTACCTGATGTGAATAATGTGGCCATGTTGCAAGAGGAGCTTATAGGGGCGAAACTGAAAGAAGCTAAGCAAAGGATGTTGGAACTTGAAACACAGAACCAAATCAGCAGTAACCAGCTATGTCGAGCAGAGAAGGAGTGCTATGGTCTACATGAGAAGGTGCAATATCTCTCAGCCCAGAATAAGGGACTACTCACTCAGTTAAATGAAAGTAATCGGAAAATGGCTGAGATAGACTGCAGGAATAAAGAAGATTTGATGGCAGTGAGACTTCGAGAGGCAGATAGCATAGCAGCCTTGGCTGAACTCCAACAGGAAATTGCGAAAGAAGCAAAGGAAGAGGAATCTTCAGGAAGCCAGGATGTTATTCCAGTTCTTCTCTACGACTCCTTACAAGCAGAGTGTGAGAAGTTGAAAGAACAGTATGAACAGGCCCAGGCTACAATTCTGGAGGGGGTTAACTCGGCAACCTCCGAAAAGCTAGTTTCAGTAGAAGCATATGAACAACTAAAGGTTGAACATGAGCAAGAAGTCCAAAGGCTGCAGGAAATTCTTGATGAGCTCAAGGCCAAGACAGACTCATCGGTAGAAGTTCCATCCATAGATGAGAAATTAGAGGTGAAAGACATGGCAGAACATGAAAGACAAGATGTCCAAGAACTCATAAAAATATTGAAGGAAACCCAAGAGAAATATGAGGCGTCAATGTCCGAGGTTCAACAACTTAAAGAACAGATTCAACTGGGAATCCTTTCAGTGGAAGAAAAGGAAACTGTAAGAAACACAGAGACTGTAAGAATGGTCCCTGAACATGAGCTAGAGAGCATCAGGGTGCAACTTTTCCAAGCGCTGAAAGCCAAAGTACAAGAGGAACAGAAGGTGGAAGCATTGGAGGAAAAGGTGGATGAAATGGAGAAGACTCTGATCCACAGTGTTCCCGTGGAAGAGTTAACAGTCAGCCAACTCCTTCATATGCTGAGGGAAAAGACTCTGCAATGGGAACAATCTGAACACGAGCTTCAATCTTCAACGGGAAGGAGTTCGGAGCTCTCAAAAGTTTGGGAAATAGCTGAGGTTGCAAAACAGACTTTACTGGGATGCCAAAAGTACGCTGAATCGCGTCTATGTGAACAACAGAATGTTGAAACAGCTGCTCCAGTAGAAGGATTGAATAGCCCGATCAATCAATCCCCGAGGGAAGGGGAAGTGTTGAAATCACAAATTAGGTCATTAGTGAAGGATTTGCAGGAAACCCAGGAAGAGCGGGATGAAGATGAATGCATGAAGAAGTCTTTTCAAGGAAGATGTCTAGGGAAGGAACCACAGTCAGCTAACGTCCAGATGGGTAAGGAGGAAGTAGAAGGCCCTCTCGCTGGCCTAACTCAGGACGAACCCGAATATTACCATGACCTGTTGAGTGACACTGAATATTACGAGGATGTGGTCTGCCCAGTTTGTGATGAAAACTCCCAAAGTGCCGAAATCAGGATGAAGCACTTAAAGTCGAAGGAACATAGAGAGTTGGTGGCGCTACAGCTGGCAGCTGATAAGGGAGCCCCGAGAGTCTCCAAAAAGCAGAAAAGAAAAAGAAGAAGCAGAAGATGATAACTATCGCAAATATTATCACTTCTACCAGATCATGCGTGGACCCTACGAAAGGAGTTAAATCAGTTGGGAAGTAGGAAAATATCAAGGCAACCCAGTTGTTGTAAAAGTCAGCACTGCTGGTTCAGCAGGATGAAAGTTCAAGCTGTTACGTCAAGAAAAGGATATGGAGGAGTCACGCTAGCAATGTGAACCATCTACACCAAAGTGATGTTGTTCGGACTGAGTCAAGATCAGAGACTGAATCTGTGAACTGTTCCCGCAGAGACTGAACCTGTGAACTGTTTCCCACCGAGACTATGTCTGTAAATTGTTTTATATGAAGTTGAAGATATGTTATGTTTAATGGGGACTCTGTATGTAATAAGCTAAAAAGGGAGGATTGTAGTGTATGTACCCGTCTACCTTTAAGAGAATTTTGTATGTAACCGTTCACCTTTAAGAGAATTACTTTAGGTGTGGCACTACTTGTTTGGCTTCTGTATACTGTAATACCGACGGTGACCACACCGGTATATAAGTGTTGTGGCATGATTCCTTGGGCAGATTCGCCCTGACCTTCGAATAGTAAAGACCTGTTTGTTTGTTATTCCTGAAGTCTGTGTCGTTATTAACTGTACAACCCACAGACTTTACAGTCACCAACAAACACACATGCACATGGTGAGAAACAATGTCACAGACAAAACCCACATAGACACAGACACAGACACACACACACTCGCAGACACACAGAAGAATCTCAGAGACAGACAGGCACAGAGACACATGGCTGAATGTAAGCAGCCCCACTGCGTTGGAGTCTGATTAGGAATGAAAATTTAACAATCTGAAACCCCACCACATCCTGCCTCCAACCTACTCACTTCTGTTTTTATCAGAGGCAGGACAAGCGGTGGGAGTTAAGCCCATCTGAGGAGACGGGTACACAATTCAAATATATTAATGAGGTTGCCAACCTGTTTTAACCTACTTTGCAGGTTTTATAAGTGGCTGGCCGGGTTTCCCAGGCCTCGGTAAACCAAGCAGCTGAAGCAGGTGTGGAGAGTTTCTGCCAGTTATGTGCCTTTACAGCACTGCTTGTGGGCCAAGCAGAGCCGGAGTGCTTCCCCGGAGCCCAGGCTGCCCCACCATCAAGACCCCCCCCATAAAATACACACGAGACCAGACACCCTGGAGTCGAATACCCTCAGCGATCGAACTCCACCCACCCAGATTCTCGCTGCCCCTGCGGCCTGCGACAGTGTCCTCCCCGCCCGAATGCAAGCCAATTCGGTCAATCAGGCTGACCTCCTGGTGGGGAACCTGTCAAATACAAAAAACTCACGCCGTGGAGATAATACGCAACATCATGCTGGGAAACCCGGTCTTACGGATTTCCCAACCGATTCTTTCCCCCCGCGATATGTAACCCACCCCAGTTCATGTCCAGGTTATAGAGACATGCCCAGACGCAGGCAAACAGAGGCACTCAGGCACACATACATACAGTCACAGACAATAGTGCAAGTGTCAAGCCCGGAATGACAGATGCAAGTAAAGTGTACAGCAATGTTCATATTCAACTACAAAGCATGTAACAACTTTCACTTGACATTGAATGGCATAACCTTTACCGAATCCCCCACCTTCAATATCTTAGTATCACCACTGACCAGAAAATCTACTGAACAAGCCATATAGATGCCGTGGCGAATAGGGCAGGACATAAACAAGGTATTCTGTGGCGTGTGGCTCACCTCCTAACTCCCCAAGCCTGCATACAAACTGCAAGGCACAAGTCAGGAATGTGTTGTGATTCTCTCCACTCTCTGGGATGGGTGTAGCTCGAACAACGCTCCTAAAGTTCGAAACTGTCGAGGTAAACGTAGCCCATTGACCGGCACCCCATCCATTAGAATATAGATTAACTCCCTCCTCCTCCACCAGCCCACCATGCCTGCAGTGTGTGCACTATCCACAGGAGGCACTGCAGCAGGTCACCAATGTATCTTCAGAAGCATCTCCTGAACCCACGAACTCTACCACCTAGAAGGATCGGGTCAGCAGGCGCATGGGAGCACCATCAGCTCTAATCCTCCCTTTAAGTTACATGCCATTCTGAAATGGACGTACTTCGCTATTCCTTCATTGTCTCGGACGAAATCCTGGAACTTCCTATCTAAGAGAATTGTAGGAGCATCTTCACCGCAAGAACCACAGCAGTTCAAAAAGGCCGCTAACCACCACCTTCTCAAGGAATCTAGCATTGGACAATAAATGTCGGCCCGTCCAGCAAAGCCCTCATCCTGAGAATAAGCACAGAAAAACAATCACACACACATGCACACAAACACACATACAGAAACGTACAGAGACGAACACAGATACACACTCACTCACACAGTCGCAAACACTCACATGCCGGTTTTCTAATAAATGAAGGGGTTTGCAGTAGGCTATTATCTGATAAAGAGGCCATTCGGATGTGAAGTCTCTCTGTCACAGTCTCTTTTTCTGTCTCCTTCGCTATCTCTGTCTATCTCTGTGTTGCTGACTTTCTTTTTTCTTCTACTTTAGCAAACTTTTTTCGAATTTTCAGCATTGGATATTTCATCCCTTGTTCCAATTACCTTACTGCCCTATACATTTTTCTACCTCCGCTCCATGAAACCGCATTGCATTTAAATCCAGTTTCCTCACCACCTTCAATCTATGCTCATTGTCCACAAGATCTAAATCCGTCAATCCCTCAGCTCTCTCCATCTTTTAGTTGCCATGCTTGGTTTAGTGGATTCACACTCGTGGGTTCAAATCCCGCGCCATTGACTTGAGCAGCAATCCAGGCTGGCTATTCTGGGCCCCACTGAGTAAGTTCTGCACTGTCAGAGGTGACGTATTTCGGATAAAATGTTAAACCGAGGATCGTCGGCCCTCTCAGGTGGACTATTTTGAAGAAAAAAAGGATCATTTCTGTTTAATATTTATCCCTCAAACAACATCAATAAACTAGATTATCTTGTCACTATCTAATTACGAATATAAATTCGCTTAAGGAATAAAACCACCACGGGAAAAGTGGTCCAATCGTAGCTAACAAGAGATATTAAAGATACTATTCGATTAAAGGAAGAGGCTTATAACGTTGCCAAAATGAATATCAGGCTAAGGATTGGGAGGATGTTAGAATTCAGCGAATGATGATCAGGAAATTGATAAAGAGAGGGAAAAGAGAATACGAGAGTAAACAAGCAAGAGACATAAAAACAGATTGTAGAAAGTTCTGTAGGCATGTAAAAAGAAATAGATTTGCTGAAGTAAATGTGGATCCCTTACAGGCAGAGACAGGATAAATAACGAAGGAAAATAACGAAATGGCAGATTCATTAAACAAATACTTTGTATCTATCATCATGGAGCAGGACACAGCAAATATTCCAGAAATAATGAGGAACCAAGGGCCTAGTGAGAATGAGTAACATAAAGAAATTAGTATCAGTAAAGAAATAGTACTGGAGAAAGGAATGGGCCTAAATGTCAACAAATCCTCTGGACCTGATGACCTGCATTGGTAGCGTTTAAAAGAGTTGGCTACAGAGAAAGTGGAGGCATTGGTTTCGATCTTCCAAAATTCCATAGATTCTGCAAGGGCTCCCATGGATTGTAAGGTACCAATTGTAACCACACCATTTAAGAAAAAAGGGTGAGAGAAAATGGGGAACCAGAAATCAGTTAGCCTGACATCAGTAGTCGGAAAATGCTGGAATGTATTAATAATCACGTGGTAACAGGGCACATAGAAAATCATAATAGGATTGGGCAGAGGCAACACGGATTTATGAAAGGGAAATCGTGTTTGACCACTCTGTTAGAGATTTTTGAGGTTGTAACTAGCAGAATATATAAGGGGGTACCAGTCGATGTGGTGTATTTGGATTTTCAGAAGTCATTCATAAGTTGCCACACATGTGGTTGTTAAACAAAATTAGGGCTAATGGGATTCAAAGTAATATACTAGCATGGATTGAGGAATTGTCAACGGACAGAAAACAGAGATTACGAATGAAAGGTTAATTTTTTGGTTGGCAGTCTGCAAATATTGAGGTACATCAAGCATCAGTTCTTGGGCCTCAGCTATTAACAATCTGTATCAATATCTTAGATGAGAGGACCGAGTGCAATGTATCCAAGCTCGCTTCGGATACAACGCTAGGTCCGTATGTAAGTGGTGAGGATGATGCAAAGTGGCTACAAAGAGATACAGAGAGGTTAAGTAATTGGGAAAGAACATGACAGAAGGAATATAAGTTGTGTACATATAAAGTTATCCACTTTGGTAGGAAAATAGAAAATCAGAATTTGTTTTAAATGGTGGGAGATGGGAAATGATGGTATTCAGAGGGACCTGGGTGCCCTTGTGCATTAATCACCGATAATCAACATGTTGGTACAGCGAGCAAGTTGGAAAGCAAATGGTATATTTGCCTTTATTAGAAATCATTGGAGCATAAGAGTAAAAAAGTCTGCCTGCAATTGTATAAAGCCTTAGTTAAACGACACCTGGAGTACTTTGTGCAATTTTGAAAGAAAAAGAAAGAATTTATATAGCGCCTTTCACGACCACCGGACGTCCCAAAGTGTTTTACAGCCAATTAAGTACTTTTTGAGGTGTAGTCACTGTTGTAATGTAGGAAACGCAGCAGCCAGATTGTTTTTATATGTTAATTGGGGGATAAATATTGGCGAGCTCATAGGGGTTAATTCTTGCTCTTCATCGAAATAGTGCCATAGGATCGTTTACCTTCACATGAGAGAGCAGAGGGGTATTGGTTTAATGCCTCATCCGAAATATGGCACTTCTGACAGTTCAGCGCTCCCTTAGTACTGCCCCTCCGACAGTTCAGTGCTCCCTCAGTACTGCCCCTCCGACAGTTAAGCGCTCCCTCAGTACTGCCCCTCCGACAGTTCAGCGCTCCCACAGTACTGCCCCTCCGACAGTTCAGCGCTCCCTCAGTACTGTACTGGTGTGTCAGCCGAGGTTTGTTGCTCACGTCTCTGGAGTGGGTTCGATGAACCTACAACCTTCTGACTCAGAGGTAAGACTGCTACCAACTGAGTCACAGCTGACAATGTTTTGATCTTCTAACCTAAGGAAGGATATAATTGCCTTAGAGAGAGTGCAACAAAGGTTCATTGCATTCATTCTGGGATTAAGAGAATTGTCCTATGAGGAGAGATTGCTTAAATAGAATTATATTCCCTAGAGTTTAGAAGAATGAGGCGTGATCCCATTGAAACATAAAAAATGCTTAAGGGGCTTGAAAAAGTGAAGCTGGGGGGTTGTTTCATTTGCCTGGGGCGTCTAGAACTAGGGGGGTTACAGTCTCAGAATAAGCGTTCGGCCATTTAGGATTGAGCTGAGGAGAAATTGCTTTACTCTAAAGGCTGTGAATCTTTACAATTCTCTACCTCAGAGAGCTATGGATAGTTAATCATTGAGCATATTCAAGGCAGCGGTCGATAAATATTTTGACACACAGGGAGTCAATGTATATGGACGGGAAGGTAGAGTTGAGGTAGAAGATCCGCCACGATCTTATTGAGTGGTAGATAAGGCTTGAAGCGCCGAATATTCTTATACTGAGATCCCGCTGTGCTGAAACTGGCTGCTGTGTTTCCACTCATTACATCAGTTGCTAAAGTTCTTCATTGCTGTGAAGCACTTTGAGACGCCCTGATGTAGTGAAATGCGTTAAAAAATGCAAAGCCTTTGTTCCTTTCATTTGTTGTTTCTTACTTTTATCTGTATTTGTTTCATTCTGTTTTTATATCTCTCCCTTCACAATCAACTTACTTCAAACAACTGTTTAACGTCACTGCTTATTATGTTGCCTTGTCTCCTTCCTCACTGTTTATAACCAATGAGCAGTTCTACAGAATCAGCGACGGCCCTGCACCCAGTTTTTTTCAATTAATAAGAGTAACAATAATAATCTTATGAACTTTGTAATATTTTCATTCTATGAAGGATGTTGTTAAGGACAGAGATGATGTTCACTGGATTGGGATGACGGATGAGGGAAACGAAGGTACCTGGCAATGGGCGGATGGTACAGGCCAGCTCTCTGAACCTAATTGAGTACCGAGAGGTGTGAGTGAATGGACGGGATGCAGAAAAATATTCCAAGGAATCTGGGTGATTCAGTGGCCTCGGGTCAGATCGGATTCCCGGAATAAAATCATGTTAGTCTGCACAGTCTGCCTGTACAAGAAACACTATGGAGATCATTTTAACTTACGTCAAAAGCATAAAATCGTCGGTATCTGATCGCCCGTGAATTCTACATCTCGACCAATTTTCCTTTCCTGTTACAATTACCCTCTGGGATGAGATTGTATCCTTAAAAATATTTCCAGGGTGAATATTCACTTTTACCGCCAGGATAAAGTGGGCTCCGCGGATTGGCCGGTGGTTTTAGTTTCTGTACAATTTTCATTTCAACTGGTTTCAATGTTAACCAATATCGGGCAGGATGTAAGGCGGTGGTCAATCTCTGAGTGCCCGTTTTCCATCGGGCTGGAAGAAGGGAAATGAGCTGCACTGCATGTAGATCCATACGGAATTAGCAACTGATGTTAGAAAGCCTAAATATTTATCTAAAAAGAAATTATTCAACTTTGATGTGGCTATATATTGCCTCATGCTAGGCACCCTGAGATGGTGGAGAGCATTCTTTTTCTAATTGTAGCAGTTTGATGCATCTCAGTAGCTTGCTAGGCCAATTTAAAGGACATTTAAGACTCAACCAGCTCAGTGTCGGACTGGAGTCCGATATACACCAGACAGGGTAAGGGCAGCGTGTTTCCTTCCATAAAGGACATCAGTGAACCTGTTGAGTTGTTACCACAATCCAACAGCTTTATGTTCACTTTTTCTAATAACAGCCTGTGACTAGCATACATTTTTCACAGACTTCAAATTCTGAAACTGTCATGGTGTAATCTGAACTCACATTCTCTAGATTATCGATCTATGCCTTTGGATTATTAGTCCAGTCATATAACTCTCAAATTACCGCACCCTAAAACACCAAAATCACCTTATCCTATAACCTGTACACTATCGTATCATCTAGCTCCTAAACTGCAGTAAATTATAACCTATACACTACCTTACCCTCTAACTCCTAAACTGTCATAATGTAAAACCAATACACTACCGTATCTTTTAACACTGACACTAACATACCATATAACTCAGACACTGATATAACCTATATACCCTTAAGTATGGTTTCCAATATCCCATACACTATCATAACCTATAATCCGTGCACTCTTTACCTTATAAGAACATAAGAACATAAGAAATCGGAGCAGGTGTAGGCCAATCGGCCCCTCGAGCCTGCTCCGCCATTCAATAAGATCATGGCTGATCTGATCCTAACCGCCAATCTACTATCACAGAACCATCTCCTGAATCTAACAGAATTAGACACATGAAATGGGAGCAGGATCAGACTACATGGCCTCTGGGCCCGCTCAGCTACCCACAGGGCCATGACCAATCCGAACCTAGACTCATGTCCTAAATCCTGCCCGCTCCCCATAACACTTTATTCCCTTTACTTCTAGGAAACTGTCTATTTCTGTCTTAAATTTATGTAATGATGTAGCTTCTACATCTTTTTGGGGGAGCATATTCCATGGACCTACCACCCTCTGAGTGAAGTAGTTCCTCCTCATCTCAGTTTTGAAAGAGCAGCCACTTATTCTAAGACTATGCCGCTAGTTCTAGTTTCACCCATCATCGGGAACATCCTCCCCGCATCCACCCGATCCAACCCCTCACAATCTTATATGTTTCAATAAGATCGCCTCTCATTCTTCTGAACTCCAATGTGTAGAGTCCCAATCGACTCAACCTCTCCTTATATGTCCATCCCCTCATCCCGGGATTAAAAGAGTGAACCTTCTTTGTACTGACTCGAGAGCAAGTATGTCTTTTCTTAAGTATGGACAGCAAAACTGTATGCAGTTCCAGGTGCGGTCTCACCAATACCTTGTGCAACTGAAGCAATACCTCCCTATTTTTATATTCTATCCCCCTTGCAATGAAAGCCAACATTCCATTGGCCTTCCTAATCACTTGCTGCACCTGCATACTAACCTTTTGAGTTTCGTGCACCAGGACCCCCAGATCGCTTTGTACTTCAGTACTTTCAAGTTTCTTGCCATTAAGATAATAACTTGCTCTACGATTTTTCCTGCCAAAGTGCATAACCTCACACTTTCCAGTATTGTATTCCATCTGCCAAATCTCTGCCCACTTACTTAGCCTGTCTATGTCCCCTTGTAGGTTTTTTATGTCCTCCTCACTCACTACTTTCCCTCCCACCTTAGTATCATCTGCAAACTTTGATATGTTACACTCGGTCCCCTCCTCCAAATCGTTAATATAGATTGTAAAGAGTTGTGGACCCAGCATTGACCCCTGTGGAACACCACCAGTTACTGATTGCCAGTCCGAGAATGAACCATTTATCTCAACTCTCTGCCTTCTTTTATATAGCCAATCCTCTATCCATGCCAGAATATTACCCCAATCCCGTGAATTTTTATCTTAAGCAATAATCTTTTGTGTGGCACCTTGTCAAATGCCTTTTGGAAGTCTAAATTCACTACGTCCACTGGTTCCCCTTTATCCACCCTATATGTTACTTCCTCAAAGAACTCCAGCAAATTTGTCAAACATGACTTCCCCTTCATAAAACCATGCTGAATTTGTCCTATTTAATTTTGATTATCCAAATATCCTGTTACTGTCTCCTTAATAATGGACTCCAATATTTTACCTACCACAGATGTTAGGCTAACCGGTCTATAGTTTCCAGCCTTCTGTCTACTGCCCTTTTTAAATAAGGGCATTACATTAGCAGTTTTCCAGTCTGCCGGGACCTTTGCTGAGTCCAGAGAGTTTTGGAAAATTATTACCAATGCATCCACAATCCCTACTGCCACTTCCCTCAAGACCCTAGGATGTAAGCCATCAGGTCCAGGTGATTTATCCGCCTTGAGTCCCATTATTTTACCGAATACCACTTCCTTAGTGATTTTGATCGAGTTTAGCTCCTCCCCTCCTATGGCCCCCTGTTTGTCCAGTGTTGGGATATACTTAGTGTCTTCTACTGTAAAGACTGATACAAAATAGTCATTCAGTGTTTTTGCCATCTCCATATTTCCCACCATTAATTTCCCGGTCTCATCCTCTAAGGGACCAACATTTACTTTAGCCACCCTTTTTCTTCTCATATAACTATAAAAACTCTTACTATCTGTTTTTATATTTTTTGCTAATTTACTTTCATAATCTTTCTTCCCTTTCTTAATCAATCTTTTTGTTATTTTTTGCTGTCTTTTAAAGTTTTCCCAATCCTCTGTCCTCCCACTAGATTTGGCTACCTTATATGCCCTTGTTTTTAGTCGAATAACTATCCTTAATTTCTTTACTTCGCCACGGATTGCTGTATTTTCGTTTACATCCTTTCTTCTCCGTGGAATATATATTTTTTGGAAGTTGTAAAATAACTCCTTAAATGTTCACCACTGATCATGTATCGTCTTACCCTTTAATCTATTTTCACAATCCACTCTACTCAATTCCGCTCTCATACCTTCATAGTCTCCTTTATTCAAGCTTAGCAACGCTTGTTTGAGATCCAACCTTCTCACCCTCTAATTGAATATGGAATTCAACCATGTTATGGTCACTCATTCCAAGGGGATCCTTTACTAGGACATTTTTAATTAATCCTGTCTCGTTACACAGGATCAGATCTAAGGTTGCTTGCCGCCTGGTCGGTTCAGTTACATACTGCTCAAGAAACCCATCCCTAATACGTTCAATGAACTCATCCTCAAGGCAGCCCTGCCCAATTTGATTTGTCCAAATAATATGAAAGTTAAATTCCCCCATAATTATAGATGCTCCCTTATTACAAGCCTCAACTATTTCCTGATTGATACTCCGTCCAACAGATTTGCAACTGTTCGGAGGCCTATAGGCTACGCCCACTATAACGCATACACTAACGTACCTAATAAGTCGTAGACTATCATACCATAAAAACCCAACAGGGCTGCACCCTATCAGCTGGACATTAGAGCATCTGATAATTGCTACACTAGGATACACTATAATTGCTGCATCACCATACCCTATAACAGCTAAACTACCGTCCTCGATAACCCCCTGAACTACCGTTCACTATAACTGCTAAAGCACAGCACACTATAACCGCAACAATATGGCGTCCTATACCCCCTACACTACTTTACCATACAACCACTACACTGCCGTACTTTATCCCCCTACACCTCTCCATCCTATATCAGTTACACTAACATATCCTATAAGCTCTACGCTATTTATTCTATAAACCCTACACCACTGTACCTATAACCACTACACTACCGTACATTGCAATCCTTACAGAATCTTATCTAAAACCATTAAAATACATTACCTTATACCCCTACACTACCGTACCATTTAACTCCTATTTTATCATGCCCTATAACCCCTACAGTACCGCACCCAGTAACACCTACACTGCCATAATCTATAACTGCCAAAACACATTAGCCTACATTACCAGACTCAATAACGCCTACACAACTGTGCTCTATAACACCTAAAATACTATACTTTATAAATACTGAGGTAGATCACCCTATTACCAGTTAGCTACCATACCCTATAACAACTGCAATACCGTACCCGATAAATAATACACTACCGTACCCTATAAAGCCTACACTATTGTACCAAGAGGAAATGGTAGCTTATATTGACCGGTAATTCCCCCTGGGGTTCCACTCATTGTCCACCAGTAATGTTGGTAGAAGTTTGACAGGAACCCCCAGATATATGGGAATTGCTCGGAGCAGCTCCTGATTTGCTACCAGCCGGTTTCTGTTACTGTCAAGGGCGCATTTTTATCCCAGTGATCTTTGCCAGCCTCTGCCCATAGGGCATATCAGACAAGATCCCCTCCTTGCCTGTTAAATGGTCCACTGATATGAGAGGATGAATGTCCTCCTAGTCTGTCCTGCTCTTCATTTCTTGCCCTAACTTAGATGGGGCTGCCATCGAATTTCCACAGAACTTATGGCAGCGCAGTAGAAGAACCCCGAGAACATTCACCTCAATGGTTTGCAGTAGAGTTCACGTGGCAGCGGTTAGGGTTGGGTAAAAAGTCTGAATTCATTCTGTGCTCAGGAATAACTGAGGCCAAATCCATCACCGGTTCCTACCCTTTCAAATCAGCTAACTTTGGACAAGCCAGCAGTGAAAAACAGGGCCTTCTGTGACTGTGCAGCTTATTAGTGCCTAACCCCCCGAGCCACCTAGAGCTCAGAATGACTGGGTTCAGGAGGAGTTAAATTCTGTAACTAAGGAATGCTGATGACCCGTATTCCAATCGGAAACAACACAATATTAACTTCCATTGAACTAAAACGATATTTCCTGCACACACGTATACTGACATTTGTTTGTTCTGTGTAGATTTTGGAAAGACAAACAACCGGACAACCACAATCACCAGATTGCCCAATGTCAGGCTGAGAACTGCGCTACTGTCAGTAGTTTGGGCTGGAATGACTATTGTTGCGCCATGGATTGCAAGTGGATTTGTGACCGAAAATTAGCCGCTTCTGTTGTGCAGCGTTAGTTTTGCGGACTTCGCTTTCATTTGCACAGAATCAGACAAAGTAAGAAGAGCGGAATTGCCCGACTTGCCTGATGATTTCTGTACATTTCTGCATTAATCCTGAAACTGCAAGGAATCTACAGCAGATCTATCAGGGAGCGGAATGTTACTGGAGAGACCCTTCCAGAACATCCTGAGTCAGTCACTTTCTTCCACAGACACCGACTGAAAAACTCCACATTCCCAAGACGCTCTTGTTATGTTATGATGATTGCACAATCCAAAGCTTCCCCTTTGTTTGCTTATTCTAGTTGCTATAAGCTTTCGGGTATATTGAAGCTGATTGACTCAAAGCAGATCACATCTCCTTATCAGTTGAAGATAGGCTGGTTGTGAAAGATTTCAGGAACAATGTTTTAGTTTCCATAAGTCTGCACAACACCTTAGATAATGATATTAATTGACTTCGATTTAATGAACAACGTTGAAAAAAGTGTCTCAGCCTCACTTCATTCAGCGTTTTAAGTGGTATTGCCATAATAACATAGCAGTGACAGAGTTACAATAAATCTTTATTTCATTACACTATAGCTGAGAAGTTTGTATATTCAAGAAGCATAAAGTGCAGCGTGCTGTCCATTAAAATATTGATTACTTTATGCAAACGCATTGTTAGTATGTCCTAAAAGCCCGCGAATGTTCTTCTGTAAATGGTGCATCCGTCAAATTATCAGAGAATATTTAATCTAGATGCTGGTGGATTAATATTGCCAACTGTGAATCTGTGTACTTGATACAGTACCTGATGCAGAGAGACACCGATTGAGGGAGATTGAGCTAGATATAACTGAGCACAGTGAGTAATAGAGAGAGACAGCAGCAGAGGGAGATTGAGAGAGAAATCACTGAGCAGAGTGAGTAATAGAGAGTCAGCAGCAGAAGGTAATAGCGAGATGTATAACTGAGTAGAGCGTGTTTTGCAGAGAGAATCAAACAGAGGGAGCAAGAGAGTTATAATTGAGTACAGCGAATCACTCAGTGGCCCCGATTTTAACTCCAGATGGATTCTCCACTCAGGCATGAGTTAAAATTACAGTCAGACCTCAATGATGTCATCAGGCCACAACAGACATATATAAACAAGGACCCTGTTAGCTCCGGGTGCGTGTCCTTGCTGCCTGCTCAGGACAGCAGGTTAAATTGCAGAAGTTGTGATCAGGGTGGCTTTAGGACAGGTAAGTGGCAGATGGATATTAACTGCCCTCCCGACAGGTTTCTGCTCAGCAAGTAGGGTTGAAATGACCCCCACGCTAACGGGGGAAGATACAGAGACAAGAAATATTGTACATTGAGTATTGAGGGACAACTTGGGGAGATGGAGAGTGGTATAACTGAGCAAAATGAGTGATACAGAGAAACGCCTAAAGCTGAAGATAGAGAAAGATGTAACTGTGTTGTGACAGGTGTAACTCGAATTACAGCACCTTCAACCACAGGTCTAGACTGCGTAATACGACCCCGTTGTTTCAGTGGCTGTTAAATATATTTTCAAAATTGTGAATAAAGTAATTATTCCCTCTAGTTTTATTTCACTGCCGACATACACGGACCACAGCAATTTTCTGCCATGGTGAGAAAGTGTAATGCTGGGGTTACTGTATTCTGTTTAATCCACAATCTTCGATCCTACATTCCCTAAATCAGCAAATCACGGCAGAAATCACCGTTTGTCTAAGAGAAGGATCAGTATTTGGCCAGTGGAGGGGCGTTGGCAGTTTTGGAGGTCGCCGATGTTGGGGTGCTCCATCTGCACCGTTTCACTGTCGATCCCAGAGTGGGACTGAAGTCTGTTTCACAGCAGATCTTCACAGTCAGCAGAGAGAAGGAGTTATCACCCACCAGCTTGATGTGTGTCAATAAACAGGACTCTGATCTCACAAGGTTGTGCACTGAACCAGTGATCCACAATCTGCGTCTGGACATGTCCACATTTAGTAAACTATTTGCTCTGTTTGGGTATACACAATTTCAAAGTTTGAAGATGACAGAAAACACGCACAAGTGATAAACAATGGGAAAGATTTCAGACTTCAGGAGGAAATAGGCAGACTGGTGAAACGGGTAGACACCTGGTAGATGAACGTTAACATAGAAAAATGTAACGTGATGCATTTTGGAAAGAAGAATGAGCGGAGGCAATATAAACTAAATGGTAAAATGTTAAAGGGGCGCAGTAACAGAGAGGCCTGCGGAGTCCGTGCAAAAGTCTTTTAAGGTGCCAGGGCAAGTAAAGAACGCTGTTAACAAGTCATGATTCATCCTTGGCTTGATAAAAAGAGGCATAGAGAAAATAATCAAGGAAATTATCGTAAATATTTACAAATCATTTGTTAGGCCTCAACTGGAGTATTGTGTGCAATTCTGTTCACCTTATTTTAGGAAGTATGTCAAGGCCTTGGTGAGGTTGCAGAAGAGTTGCACTGGAATGGTCCGAGGGATCAGGAACTTCAGTTACGTGGAGAGACTGGTGAAGCTGGCATTCATTTCCTTACATCAGTGAAAGTTAAGGGGAGATTTGGTAGTTGCGTCAAAATCATTCATTGTTTACAAGGAGACACACTTTTCACTGACAGGCGTGCCGGTAACCAGAGGACATCAATTTAAAGTAATTGGGAAAACAGTCAGGCAGGAGTTGGGGATAAAGAATAATTATGGATTGACTTTTTATGATCTGTAATGGGCTGGCCAAACGATAATGGACGCAGATTATGTTACAATGTTCAAAAGAGAAATGGATAAATACTTGAAGTGGAGAAAGTTGCAGGGCGGTGCTGAAAGAGCAGGGGAGTGGGTTTAATGGGATAGATTTTTCAAATAGCTGGCACAGGCACGATGGGAAGAATTACTTCCTACTGTGTTTTAATCTTCATCGATTTTATGGTAACAATTTAGACGCATCATTTACTAATGAATAACTAACTCACAGGCAGCTGTCTCTCCCACATGGCAGCTGCCTCTCATTCTGCCAGAACATTTCACACCTAATCGAGAGCCGTCTTTTGTCTCCACCAGTCCTATCACCATCTCGTCTCGTTTTGAATACCTCTTAATGTCTCTTCACTTCTTTTGTTCTCTCACAGCCCTGCTTTTTGATCTATTTCATTTTCTTTCCAGTTTTGAAAAAGGGTTATACCCAAAACGTCGACTCTATTTTCTCTCCATGGATGTAGTCTGGCCTGCAGAGTTTTTCCAGCATTTTCTGTT
Source organism: Somniosus microcephalus (assembly GCF_052327205.1). NCBI lineage: Eukaryota > Metazoa > Chordata > Chondrichthyes > Squaliformes > Somniosidae > Somniosus > Somniosus microcephalus. Next base: position 14,123,877 of record NW_028225182.1, on the reverse strand, counting down.
GTTATTTTGTATTTCCAGCATCTGCAGTATTTTGCTATCGTAACTCACAGGTCTCTGTCAGCTATCAGGACAGCTTTATATTTGTCAACACCAATCACCCGTCGTTTTCTGGGAATACCCCGGATGTTCATCACCTTTTCTCTACCCCACTGACTGGTTAAATTAGTTACTCTTATTTATTTATATATAAATGAATATATTGAAGTAAATACAATGCATTAAAGGTTTCTATTGTATTAGAATAACCAATGGTATATATTATATTGATTATTCGGGCAGATTATTAAGTCAAAAAGACAGTTTCAAAAATAACTTCACTTGGTTTCAGCAATTTATCGGCAACACAATTCCTGGATGGTAAATTAAGCACGATGCAGGGAGAAAGGTTTTTAAGTACTGAGACATTTAAAAAATCACCGATTTAAACTACATCGCCTGGCTGGAACAGAGTTTAATCTTCTTGACATCCTGCCTTACACCAGGCCTGATTTCACTCCGCACTGGGGTAGAAATTCCACGACTCATAAGCGCAAAACAGCCGGCAGCAATTCGTCATCCCGTTTTAAATTCCAGGCGATTCTCCAGTCCATTGAAGACAATGTAAAATTTTATAGGGGTGTGTAGAACGGGTTGTCGATTTGTTATAGCCTGTATTGTGCTGCTGTCCAAGGCGACTTTCACCCCCATTGACCAATTGGAAATAAAAGCGGGCGTGGTGTAAAATGGACGTCCGATCCTAAGTAGCACTGTTCACACCAGCTGGGTTTATTTAAACCGGGGCTTTGAGAGTTGGTCAGAATATCATGACGTATAACTCCGAACAGGCCTAAGAGTGAACTGAATCTACAATCTAATAGAGATCTGCAGCTACACGTGGAATGCTGCCACGTTATTTCTTTCAGATAAAATGGTAGCTGAAGAGAATGACTGACTTTGATTAAGTTTGTACGTTTATATCAACTGTTCTGCATCACCTGATTGCAAGATCAGTTGGAATCAGACTTTGCTGTGGTTTTTGACACCTGACTGAAATGATAATTCACATATTGGCCATAATAAAACTCATTGGATGATACAGTGAATTTTAAGTTAAGCAGACGGCGGTTAGCTGACGGGATCGGGTAGAACGATGGGTTTACACCCGCTCGATTTTCCATCACTGGAGAAGTCAGTGGAAAGTAAACTCTGGAGAGTTGTAAAACCAGCATTCAACCCAATCCCGTCGGTTACCCGCCAGGCAGTTTGGGTTAAAATGATCCAGTTATCCCAGCTGTGATTCAGAAAGAGTCTATTGTCTGCGTTACAAGGATGGAAACCACAATGAAACCCGATTTCAGACAGAAACCTCCTGTATACTACAATAAGAATGAGGGATTTATGCACCAAGTTACAGATTTATTCACCCACTGACTAAACTGAACACTGTCTGGTTTTTCGGTGAGAGGCTGTTTGAAGACATTTTCATTAGGATTTGCTCGAAGCACCAAATATTAGATCAAATAGTCGCATCACCAAAAGCAAGTTATGCAGTGGAGTCTCCTGCACATTGTTTGTGGGATCGGGTCTGACATATTAATTTGTGAATCTATAATCAAACATGTTGGTATCTTCTTATTAATATTTCCCACGGAGAGAGACCTGGGGTGTCCACACAAAGGTATTTCAAGGTGCCAGGGCAAGTAGAGAACGCTGTTAACAAGTCATATGCCATCCTTGGCTTGATAAAAGGAGTCATAGAGAAAATAATCAAGGAAATTATCTAAATATTTACAAATCATTGGTTAGTCCTCAACTTTTGTATGGTGTCCAATTCTGTTCACCATATTTTAGCAAGTATGTCAAGGCCTTGGTCAGGTTGCAGAAGAGTTTCACTAGAATGGTCCGAGGGATCAAGGACTTCAGTTATTTAGAGAGACTGGTGAAGCTGGCATTCATTTCCTTATATCAGAGAAAGTTAAGGGGAGATTTGGTAGTTGCGTCAATATCATTCATTGTTAACAAGGAGACACACTTTGAACTGATCGGCGTGCTGGTAACCAGAGGACACCGATTTACAGTAATTGGGAAAAGAGTCAGGGAGGATGTGGGGATACAGAATAATTATGGAGTGAGTTTATATGATCTGTAATGGAATGGTCAAACGATAATGGACGCAAATTAATTTACAATGTTCAAAAGGGAAATGGATAAATACTTGAAGTGGAGAAAGTGGCAGGGCTGTGCTGAAAGAGCAGGGGAGTAGGTTTAATGGGATAGCTTTTTCAAAGAGCCGGCACAAGCACGATGGGAAGAATTACTTCCTATTGTGTTTTAATATTCCTCGATTCTATGGTAACTATTTAGATGCATCATGTACTGGTGAATAACTAACTCACAGGTTTCTGTCAGCTATCAGGACAGTTTTATATTTGTCAACACCAATCACCCGGAATCGTTTTCTGGGAATACCCCGGATGTTCACCACATTTTCTCTACCCCACTGACTGGTTAAACTATTCACTCTGATTTATTTACATATATAAATGAATATATTGAAGTAAATACAATACATCAAATTTTTCTATTGTAGTAGAATAACCAATGGTGTATATTATATTAACTAGTCAGACAGATTACTAAATTAAAAAGACAGGTTCCAAAATAACTTCAGTTGGTTTCAGCAATTTATTGGCAACTCAATTCCTGGATGGTAAATTAGGCATGATGCAGGGAGAAAGTTTTTTATGTTTTGCGACCTTTAAAAATCACCGAGTTAAACTACATCGCTTGGCTGGAACAGGTTAGAAACTTGTTGATAACCTGTCCTACACCAGGCCTGATTTCACTCCTCACTGGGGTTGAAATTCCCCGACTCATGAGCTCAAAACAGGCGGCAGCAAATCGGGAGCCCGTTTTAAATTCCAGGCGATTCTCCATTCCATTGAAGACAATGTAACATTTTATGGGGGTGTGTAGAACGGGTTGTCGATTTGTTATGGCCCGTATTGTGCTACCGCCCAAGGCGACATTTACCCCCATTGACCAATTGGAAATAAATGGGGACATGGTGTAAAATGGGCGTCCGACCGGAAGCAGCACTGTTCACACCAGCTGGGTTTATTTAAATCAGGGCTTTGAGAGGTGGACAGCATATCATCATGATGTATAACTCCAAACAGTCCTAAGAGTGAACTGAATCTACAGTCTAATAGAGATCTGCAGCTGCATGTGGAATGCTGCAATGTTATGTCTTTCAGATAAAACGCAAGCAAAAGAGAATGACCGACTTTGATAAAATTTGCGTTTAAAGCAACAGCTCTGCATCGCCTATTGCAAGATCAGTTGGAATCAGACATTACTGTGGTTTTTGACAGCTGACTGAAATGACAATTCACATATGGGCAATAATAAAATTCATTGAATGATACAGTAAATTTTAACCTAAGCAGAAGTAAGATGAAGTGATCGGGTGGAACGATGGGTTTACACCCGCTCGATTTTGTTCACCGGAGAAGTCAGTGGAAAGTAATATCTGGAGAGCTTTAAAACCAGCATTCCTCCGAATCCCGTCAGTTACCCGCCAGGCGGTTTGGGTTAAAATAACCCAGTTATCCGAGCTGTGATTCAGATAGCGTCTGTTGTCTGCTTTACAACGATGGAAACTAAAATTAAAACCGATTTCAGACAGAAACCTCCTGTTTACTACAATAAGGATGAGGGATTTGAAGCACCAAGTCGCAGAGTTATTCTGCCACTGACTAACCTGAACACTGTCTGGTTCTTCGGTGAGAGGCTGTTTGAAGACATTTTCATTATTAGGATTTGCCCGAAGCACCAAATATTAAATCAAATAATCGCATCACCAAAAGCAAGTTACGCAGTGGATTCTCCTGCACATTGTTTGTGGGATCGGGTCTGATGTATTACTTTGTGAATTTAAAATAAAACATGTTGGTATATTGTCATTAATATTTCCCTTGGAAAAAATAGAAATTGCTCCAATTGATGTGATCCCTCTGAATGTGTCTGCTCCAAAATTTCCATGTTTTTATTCATTCACGGATGTTGTCGTCTCTAGCAAAGCCAACATTTAATGACCATCTCTAATTGCCTTTGAGAAGGTGGTGGTGAGCCGCCTTCTTGAACCTCTACAGTCTGTGTGGGGAAGTTACTCCCACAGTGCTGTTAGGTATGGAGTTCCACGACTTTGACCCCCTGACGATGAAGGAACAGCGATATCTTTCCAACTGAGGATTGTGTGTGACTTGGACGGTAACTCGTAGGTGGTGGTGCTCCCAAGCACCTGCTGCACTTGTCCTTCCAGTTGGCAGAGACCGCGGAATTGAAGAATCAATGGCGAGTTTCTGCAGTGCATCATGTTGATGGTACACACTGCAGATACGGTGCACTGATGGCGGAGGGAGTGAATCGTTAAGGTGATGGATGGGGTGCCAATCTTCTCATTGACTCGTACACGACAAGATTAGGGACGTTAGTCTGTTCTGATTAACGTTGCTTTATCTGCTTTTGAACTATGGGAAAATAAACTGCCATCCCCTGCCAGAGCCCACAGCTGGTGACTCAGACATTGGAATGGGTCTTCAGCCTGCCTGAGCTGGATGACGACTCTTTTCCAAATGATAAAGCAGCAATTATCATCACCCAGTCTATTCAACACAAATTTATCATCCTTCGTTTAAAAACTATAACCTCACAATTAAGTTCACGTTATTTGGTTGTGTGTGTGCAATCACAATATGCAGTTTATGCACCGATTGGACTTTCAACTGATGGTCCCACGTCACGTGATTCTTTAACTACATTTTGGACAGTAAAGGTACGCTCCAATTAATGGGGAACACAATGCCAGTGCTGGGACTAGAGTGCTGGCAAATCATATAATTAGGGATGTAGAGAGGGCTTTAAACCATTTAGGTGGGGGGAGGTTTCTAGAGATCAAATAACAGAAATGACAACGGAGAAGGTCATAGACTTAGGTAGCAGTGGGGAAGTTAAAAAACAGAACGTGTCAGGAAGGGACAGAAGGTATGGAGTAAAAGGTAAAGTAGTAAAAGGGGAAAAAACAGGAACTAAGTGTCACAAAACATATTTGAAAGTTCTTTATCTGAATGCACGTAGCATTCGTAACAAAATGAATGAGTTAACGGCACAAATAACTACATATGGGTATGATCTTGTGGCCATTACAGAAACAGGGCTGCAGGGTGACCATGGCTGGGAATTAAATATGCCAGGTTATTTAACAATCAGGAAGGACAGGCAGGAAGGGAGGGGAGGTGGGGTGGCTATGTTAATAAAGGAAGGAATCACTATAATACAGAGAAATTATATTGGTTCAAAGGAACAGGATAGTGAAACAATTTGGGTGGAGATAAGGAATAATAAGGGGAAAAACACTAGTGGGCGTAGTCGGTAGGCCTCTGAACAGTTGCAACTCTGTTGGACGGAGTATTAATCAGGAAAAAGTTGAGGCTTTTAATAAGGGAACAGCTATAATTATGGGGGATTTAACTATCATATTAACTGGACAAATCAAGTTCGGCAGAGCAGCCTTGAGGATGAGTTCATTGACTTTATTAGGGATGGCTTTCTTGAGCAGTATGTAACTGAACCGACCAGGGGGCAAGCAACCTCAGATTTGGTCCTGTGTAATGAGACAGGATTAATTAAAAATGTCCTTGTAAAGGATCCCCTTGGAATGAGTGACCATAACATGGTTGAATTCCATATTCAAGTAGAGGGTGAGAAGTTTGGATCTCAAACAAGCATGATGAGCTTGAATAAAGAAGACTATGAAGGTATGAGAGCGAAATTGATTAAAGTGGACAGGGAAAATAGATTAAAGGGTAAGACGGTACATGATCAGTGGTGTACATTTAAGGAGTTATTTTACAACTTCCAAAAAATATATATTCCACTGAGAAAAAAAGGGTGCAAAAGAAAAGATAGCCATCCGTGGCTAAGTAAAGTAATTAAGGATAGTATCCAACTAAAAACAAGGGCATAAAAGGTAGCCAAATCTAGTGGGAGGATAGAAGAATGGGAAGTCTTTAAAAGACAGCAAAAATAACTAAATGATTGATTAAGGAAGGGAACATAGATTATGAAAGTAAATTAGCAAAAAATATAAAAACAGATAGCAAAAGTTTCTATAGTTATATAAAAAGAAAAATGGTGGCTAAAGTAAATGTTGGTCCCTTAGAGGATGAGACCGGGAAATTAATGGTGGGAAACATGGAGATGGCAAAAACGCTGAACAAATATTTTGTATCAGTCTTTACGGTAGAGGACACTAAGAATAACCCAACACTGGACAAACAGGGTGCTCTAGGGGGAGAGGAGCTAAATACGATTAAAATCACTAAGGAAGTGGTGCTTGGTAAAATAATGACACTCAAGCTGGATAAATCCCCTGGACCTGATGGCTTACATCCGAGAGTCTTGAGGGAAGTGGCGGTAGGGATTGTGGATGCATTGGTAATAATTTTCCAAAAGTTCCTGGACTCAGCAAAGGTCCCGACAGATTGGAAAACTGCTAATGTAACACCCTTATTTAAAAAGGGTAGTAGGCAGAAGGTTGGAAACTATAGACCTGTTAGCCTAACCTCTGTGGTTGGTAAAATGTTAGGATCCATTATTAAGCAGACAGTAACGGGACATTTGGATAAACTTAATTTAATAGGACAAACTCAGCATGGTTTCATGAAGGGGAAATCATGTTTGACAAATTTGATTCAGTTCTTTGAGGAAGTAACATAAAGGGTGGATAAAGGAGTACCAGTGGATGTAGTGTATTTAGACTTCCAAAAGGCATTTGCCAAGGTGCCACAAAAAATATTATTGCTCAAGATAAAAAATCACGGGATTGGGGGGTAATATTCTGGTGTGGTTGGAGGATTGGCTCTCTAACAGAAAGCAGAGAGTTGGGATAAATGGTTAATTCTCAGGCTGGCAATCAGTAACTAGTGGTGTTCCACAGGGGTCAGTGCTGTGTCCCCAATTCTTTACAATCTATATTAACGATTTGGAGGAGGGAACCGAGTGTAACATATCAAAGTTTGCAGATGATACAAAGATGGGAGGGAAAGTAATGAGTGAGGAGGACATAAAAAACCTGCAAAGTGACATAGACAGGCTAATAGGTGGGCAGAGATTTGGCAGATGGAATAGAATACTGGAAAGTGTGAGGTTATGCACTTTGGCAGGAAAAAATCATAGAGAAAGTTATTATCTTAATGGCAAGAAACTAGAAAGTACTGTAGTACAAAGGGATCTGGGGGTCCTGGTGCACGAAACTCAAAAAGTTAGTATGCAGGTGCAGCAAGTGATCAAGAAGGCCAATGGAATGCTGGCTTTTATTGCTAGTGGTATAGAATAAAGAAACAGGGAGGTATTGATGCAGTTATAAAAGGTATTGTTGCAGTTATACTAGGTATTGGTGAGACCGCACCTGGAATACTGCATAGAGTTTTGGTGTCCATACTTAAGAAAAGACATACTTGCTCTCGAGTCAGTACAAAGAAGGTTCACTCGGTTAATCCCGGGGATGAGGCGGTGGTCATATGAGGAGAGGTTGAGTAGATTGGGACTCTACTCATTGGAGTTCAGAAGAATGAGAGGCGAACTTATTGAAACATATAAGATTGTGAAGGGGCTTGATCGGGTGGATGCGGTGAGGATGTTCCCAATGATGGGTGAAACTAGAAATAGGGGGCATAATCTTAGAACAAGGGGCTGCTCTTTCAAAACTGAGATGAGGAGAAACGTTTTCACTCAGAGAGTGGTAGGTTTGTGGAATTTGCTGCCACAGAAAGCTGTGGAAGCTATATCATTAAATAAATTTAAAACAGAAATAGATAGTTTCCTAGAAGTAAAGGGAATTAAGGGTTACGGGGAGCGGGCAGGAAATTGGACATGAGTCTAGGTTCGGAATGGTCCTGGCCCTGTGGATAGTGGAGCTGGTCCAGGGGACATGTAGCCTGCTTCTGCTCTAACTTCTTGTGTTCTAATTCTGTGTTAGATTTCAGGAGATGGTTTTATTCCTGTTCCTGGCTGGGGTGGAGATCGCCTTTACAGAAGGTAAGTACTGTAGAAAATATAGGGGCAGAGTGATCTCCTGGAAGAGTTTTGATCACCTAGATGGGTCGGAGAGGAAGTTCCCAGATTTTTTCTCCCAATTTGGCCATTGGGTTTTTTATCTGGTTTTTTGCCTCTCCCGGGAGATCACATGTGTTCGGGTGGGATGGGGAGTGATAGAAGATTTGAGGTTAGGATCAGATCAGCCATGATCTTATTGAATGGTGGAGCAGGCTCGAGCGGCCCATTGGCCTACTCCTGCTCCTATTTCTTATGTTCTTATGTTCTTATGTCCACTTGAAGGAGTTACCGGTTACACAGAATCTAATGAAAGCTTTAGAGAACACAAAAATTACACATTGAAATAAATATAAGTCAGCACACGGTAAAATCAGGATGCAAAATCGTTATGGGTGGAGCTAAGAAACAACAAACAGGGGAAAACACATTTGAGTTTAGATTATAGGCCACCGAAGAGTAATCATAGTGTTTGATTGGGTATAACTGAGGAAATTAGAGGAGCATATAACAAGTCAATACAATAATCGTTGGGGACTTTAATCTTCAAATACACTGGGCAAAATAAATTGACAAAAATAGTTTGGAGGACGAGTTCCTGCAATGCGTTCGAGACAGTTTGCTTGAACAATATTTCGAGGAACCAACTCGGGAACAGATTTTATTAGATATAGTATTGTGTAATGTAACAATGTTAATTTGTAATGTTTCAGTAAAAGATCCTCTGGGGTGAATGATCATAATGCAGCAAGAATCATATTAAGTTTGAGAGTGAGGTGTTTAAGTTCCAAACTAGGGTCTTAACTAAACAAGCCAATTATTGTCGAATGGTTGGGGAGGAGTTGGCTGAGGTAGATTGGGAAATTTGATTTAATATATCATGGTAGATAAGCAATCGCAAACTTTTTTGAAAAATCATAATTCTCGACGAATATACACACCCTTTAGGAATAAAAATGCCGTTGGAAAAGTGGTACAAACGTGGCTAACTAAAGACGTTAGCGATAGTATTAGATTAAAATAGGTGCTTACATTGTTGCCAAAATAGTAGTAAGCCTGGGGATTTGGAAGGTTCTAAAAATCTGCAAAGGATTACCAGGAAATTGATGAAGAGGGCGAAAATAGAATAAGAGAGTAAACTAGCAAAAAATATAAAAAGTGATAATTAGAGTTTTACAAGTATGTAATAAAAAAGAGTTGAGTGAAAGTAAATGCGGGTCCCTTAAGAGGCAGAGACAGGATAAATTGTAATGGAGAATAAGGAAACGGCTGAGACGTTAAACAAATATTTTGTATCTGTCTACACATTAGAAGGGACAAAGAACATACAGGAAATATCGAGGGACCAAGGGTCTAATGAGAGTGAGGAATTTAAAGTTAATAATATTATGAAAGATAAAACACTAGAGAAATTAATGGAAATAAAAGCCAACAAATCACCTGGATCTGATGGCCTACATCTTAGGGTTTTAAAAGAGGTGGCTATAGAGAGAGTTTATACATTGGATTTGATCTTCCAGAATTCCTCGAATCTAGAACGGTCCCGTGGATTGGGCAGTAGCAAATGTAACCCCGCTGTTCACGAAAGGAGGGAGGGACAAATAAGGAAACTGTAGGCCAGTTTCCCTGATTGTAGGGAAAATATTAGCATCAATTTGTAAGCACGTGGTAATATCACATTTGGAAAATCACAATATGATTAGCCAGAATCAACACAGTTTTATGAAATGGAAACCGTGTTTCACAAATCTGTTGGAAGCTATTGAGGGTTTATCGAGCAGGGTAGATCGGGGGGACCAGAGGATGCATAATATTTGGATATTCAGAAGGCATTCTATAAGATGCCACACAAGAGGTAGTGACAAAATATTAGAGCTCGTGGGATTGGCGGTAATATATTAGCACATATTGGCAATTGGTTAACGGACAGAAAACAGAAAGTGGGGACAAACGGGTCACTTTACGGATGGCAGAATGTAACTAGTAGATTGCCACGAGGATCAGTGCTTGGGGCTCAGCTGTTTACAATCTATATCAATGACTTGGTGGGAATGTAAGCTGTGAGGAAAAAGCAAAGGGGCTGCATAGGCATATAGGCTGGTTAAGTGATTGGGCAGGAAGTTGGCAGCTGGGGTATAATGAGGGGAAGTGTGAAGTCACCCACTTTTGTACGAAGAATGGAAAGCAGATTTTATTTAAATAGGGGAGAGACTAGTAACTGTTTTTATTCAAAGGGATTTGTTTGTTCCTGTACACGAATCACAGAAAATTAGCATGCAGCTATAGCAGGCGATTTATGTGGCAAATGTTATGTTAGCCTTTATTCCAATGTGGTTAGAGAATAAGAATAATGAAGTATTGCTGAAGTTATAGAGGGCTTTGATTAGACCACACCTGGAGTACTGTGTACAATTTGGATCTGCTTAACTAAGGAAGGTTGTATTTGCCTTAGAGCGTGTGCAGCAAATGTTCACTAGAATGATTCCTGGTATGAGAGGGATGTCCTATGAGGAGAGATTGCATAGAATGGACCTATACTCTCTGGAATTTAGAAGAATGAGAGGTGATCTCACTGAAACGTGTAAACTTCGTAGATGGCTTGACAGGGTAAATGCTGAGAGGCTGCTTACACTGGCGGGAGAGTCTAAAACTAAGGCTCATAGTCTCAGGATAAGGGATGGACAATTAGGACTGAGATTAGGAGAAATTTCTTTACTCAAAGGGTTGTGAGTATTTGGAATTTGCTACCCCAGATGGACGTGGATGCTCAGTCGATGGTTATGTTCAAGATTGAGATCGATGGATTTTTGCACACTAAATGAACCAAGTGATATGGGATCTGGCAGGAAAGGGGAGTCGAGGTGCGTATTTTGCTATGGTCTTATTGAACGGTGTAGCATCATTGAGAGCCCATATTGCCTACTTCAGCTTCTATTTCTTATGTTTTTTGACATTCGGCACAACCCAGTCACTATTGGTGTTCACTCTCCACGCGAGAAAACAGTTTTAATCACATCTTATGACCCATTTCGCACATTCCTTCACCCAGTTTCCTCCATATACCACCCGATCTAATCTGGAGAATTAAAGGCAGTTTACTCCCCAAACATTAGCCTTGGAAATGTATTAAAGTTTTAGGGAGAGATATTCAACCTCAGAGGGAACGGGCCGAAGCGCGTCAGTTATTTTTACATGAACACCTCTTTACAGTTACTGGCCGCTCCATTTCAAGAACTCCGTAATCACCGCCTCCTCAAAGAACCCATTTTATCTCCACCGTACTTCCAAACTACCATGACATATTCATCCTCCGTGACTACATGACTCCCTGGATTCTCTATCCAATGCTAGCCCAATAGTCTCCTCTAAAGGCACCACCTCTGGAGACTCCCAATGGTCTATCATTGGCCACTCCTATTCCTCAGTTACATCATCTCCTTCTACACCACTTTTCTCCACTGCCTCTGCTTTGTCAGCTTATTTGTTCAACAAGCAGTAGTGGATGAGATGCATCCCCCCAGCACCCCTCGGTAAGCAGAGGGCAAACTCTTCTAAACTTGTACTATGGCCTCGTACACTATTCTGCTCCCTGGCCACTGTATCATGCTGAACATGGTTTTGGTACTTAACACCCGAGCAGATGCTTGAGACAAAATATCCGGTTCATCAGTCCATCAGAATCTATTCCACCTTCATTCCCCTCTCTTTTCCATCGTTCTCCCCTTTCTTCATCCCTTCCAGTATTTCTTCTGCATTAAAACTGAATGAAAATGAAAGATTGTGCTATGCACCTGAAGTTAATATTCATAATAATACTGTCAAGAAGGGTATTGAACCATTTGGATGTCCCCAGAGGATCGGTTGCTCATCCGAGTTTCATTTCTTCAGCGGATCTGCAGACGTGGCAGTTTCATCGATCAGAAAAGATTTGAGAAATTTCAATCTTCGAGGCTTAAAAGTTGATATTATTCAGGTATAAAAGATAGCCAATAGAATATAAATTGTAAATCCGGAATATTATTTTCAACAGAATTTCAAGTGTATGAGCTGGGCTCACAAGTTCAAACTAGTTATAGCAAATTTAACATTGCTATCAGGAAAATGTTCTTCACGATGAAGGTTCGATTTTAACTTCCATGGCCTGCCATTTATCATCATCAACAGAAGCAGCTTTATTTATATAGTGCCTTTAACGTAGTAAAACGACCCAAGGTGCTTCACACGAGAGATATAAAATAATTATTTTCACCAAGCCACATAAGGAGATATTAGGGGAGATGACCAAAAGCTTGATTTAAGAGGCAGGTGTTGAGGAGCTTCTTAAAGGAGGGAAGGGATGTGGAGAGGTGGAGACGTTTAGGGAGATAATTCCTGTTTTCAGGGACATGGCAGCTGATGCATCAGCACGGTGGCATAGTGGTTAGCACTGTTGCCTCACAGCACCAGGAACCCGGGTTCAAATCTGGCCTCGGGCGACTGTCTGTGTGGAGTTTGCACATTCTCCCTGTGTTTGCGTGGGTTTCCTCCGGGTGCTCCGGTTTCCTCCCACAGTCCAAAGATGTATGGGTTAGGTTGATTTGGCTATGATAAATTGACCCTTAGTGTTAGGGGATTAAATACGTGGGGTTACGGGGATAGGGTGGGGTATGTGTCGGTGCAGGCTCGATGGGCTGAAATGGCCTCTATCTGCACTGTGGGGATTCTGTGATTCTGTGATAATGGTGCAGCGAATAAAATAGGGTTTGCTCAAGAGGCTAGAGTTAGAGGAGTGCAAATACCTCAGAGGGTCCATGCGTTTACAGATTGTGCTGAAATACAATTCTGCTGATGATGATGATCCACAGTGCCTCTTGAATGCCCAGTTATGAGCTGGTTGATAGGTTATCAGTTTATCCGACTTAGTACTTTGGTAGGGCCACACAACACGATGGAGGATGTCCTCAGTGTGAAGAGGAGAATTCAGCCTAGAAATTCATCTCGGGCGGTTGGGCAAAACAGGCGATATCGGGTCGGCCATCTGCTATACGCAGCGCCTGATATTCAGTTCCATTGATTGTAATAGCGTCTGTTTTGCGCCATCACCCGAAATTAATTTCTAGGCCCTAGTATTCACAATGCTTTGCGGTGGTCACTGCTACCAATATTGCCATGAACGAGTGCTTCTGCGAGAGGTAGATTGGTGTGGACGAGGCTAATTAGATTGTTTTTTCATGCTGGTTCTCTTGCTACCACGCATAAGCCTATTCTGACAACTTTGGCATTCAGGATACAACTAGTTCGTTCACTTGTGATTCTACCGAGTGATTCTCAGTGATCGACATTGAATTGATATTGAGGAAGAGAGTTCCAAAGATTCACGACACTCAGTGAGAAATAATTTCGCCTCCTCTATGTCTTAAAAGGCGACCCCGTATTTTTAATCAGTGACCCCTAGTTCTAGATACTCCCACAAGAGGAAACATCCTCTCCACATCCAACCTGTCCTGACCCCTCAGGATCTTATATGCTTCAATCAAGTCACCTCTTACTATTCTAAACTCCAGCAGATACCAGCCTAGCCTGTCCAACCTTTCCTCATAAGACAACCCGCCCATTCCAGGTATTAGTCTAGTAAACCTTTTGCTTCCAACACATTTACACCCTTCGTTAAATAAGGAGACCAAGCAATCTTGATGTGGCCTCACCAATGCCCTTCATACAGAAACATAGCCACCCCACTTTTGTATTCAATTCCCCTCGCAATAAACGGTTAGCTTTCCTAATTACCTGCTGTACCTGCATAAGTAACCTTTTGAGATTCATGCACTTGCACACACAGATCCCTCTGCATCTCGGAGCACTGCAATCTATCAACGTTTATATAATATGCTTCTTTTTTTATTCTTCCTTCCAAAATGGACAACTTCACGTTTTCCCATATTATATTCAATTTGCCAGTTCTTTGCCCACTCACTTAACCTATCTATATCCCATTGTCGGATAGGTTTGCACGGTCTACTGGATTTGCTGCACTAAGAGGGCAGATAAGAATCACATGTAGACCAAATTGGGCAAGGATGGCGGCTTTCCTTCCCTAAGCATTAGTTAACCAGCTACTACAATACAACAGCTTCAGTGTCACGTTTTATACCTGAGGTTTCGTTTTCTAATAGTTAATATGAATTCAAATTCGCTAATTGCCACGGTGTGGTTTGAATTCAGATTCTCCGGATTTGTATCGTAAACCTTTGGATTACTTTTAACATAGGCACTCTGCTATTGTAGCCATGATTTTAAAAAGAACATATAAATGAACAATATCAATGAGAAAAGATTGAATATACAGCACGTTCCCAACTTTAATATTGTTCACACACCGGATTAAAAACAATTGTTAATCTCCTTTTCTGCCAGTTCAATGGAATTTACATAGCCGTCTGGCTTATATTCGCACGTCAGAGAAAGACAAAGATAGACATATTCTGGAAGGCATTGGTCCGCCTCATCTGCCTGCTGCTATGGTTTGCATCCTTCACAATACACCTCAAAACAGTCACGTTTCTTTCCCTGATAGATCTCTAAACAAACGTCGAAAATGTAAACCAGATGTTCACTTCCTAGGCTCCCTTCAATTTCGGACTTATGTTTTTCCAGTTAATGACCAGAAAGTGTGATGAGCAAAGTAAAGCGCAGCTCAAGAAGAAGCCAGATTGCAAATGCAGGTCCACAGAAGTGTCTCCTAAAAATGTCCACGAAGTGTGAATGGTCTTGGCCTCACGAGAAGACTCATATATGTCTTCACCCAGTCACAGCTGCAAACACATATTTGGGAGGTAAGATCCATGGAGGTGTTGAAATTGATCGAAAAGGCCGTATAGTTGGAGAAATCTGCCACATCCACACACCACAGCAGCAAAGAGATGACGAGTAGCAAAGATTTCGAGACGATGTCTCTCTCTGCCTTTCTCTGAGGTGCAAAGATGAGCCAGAATGTGAACTCGCACAAATAGTAAGAGAAACAACTCTGTTAAAATCATTTGCACGTTCTTTATAGTTGGCAACAGCTTACCCTGAGTGTGACCTATTGCCAACAGTAAAGATAATGCAAATTATCTTAACATAGTAACAGAATTGGGTCATTCAGCCCCTCGAGCCTGTTCAGCCTTTCAGTCAGATCATGGCTTCTGCAACTGACCTCCATTTAGCCATCTGTGTTCCTTATCCATTGATACACTAACCAAACGCAAATCTCTCAATCTCAGTCTCTAAAATTATTTTGTGTCAAATAACCTCAAACAGAAAGAGAGGAAACCAGAAAGAAAATTGAGAATGAAACACAGAGTGAATGAAGAGGGAGATTGAAAGACAGGGAGGATTGGGCACTAAAAGTTGAATGAAGTTTTAGGGAGAGAGTTCTGGACATTGAGCGAGACAGAAAGGGAGAAGGTCTGAAACGATGTAGCAGGGATTGTGATAAAATGCCTAGTAAGTTGATAGCGGGAAGAGCATGACCAGCCTGAGAATGGGACTGGAGGGGACGCAGTTAAAAATGTCACATTGATGAACTAGGTTTTGATATTTCTTGTAAGGTGTGCTTGTGGTTGCATTTTGTGCTTAAACTTCGAAATTGTGGCTCTGTCATTGCACGATTCATTGTTCCAAAAGGTTGCTCAGCTGCTCGATGTGTAATGTTTCGTCACCTTAATGAGTGTAATAGTTAAACGTCACATGGGACCAAAACTTGTTTGTTCAAGTGTCTGTAAGTAATGTCAGTAGGGATGCGCTCTGATTGTCCCACTAAGGGTTTACTTACACTATAAGTAACCCGCGACTTTAACTTCTTTATCTGATTGTTGAAGTCCAAATTATTTTGCAGCAACGAATTAAATCGTCTCCACGTAGAAATGCACGGTTTACGAATTGCGAGAATAGAAGCCGTTTATTACCCGATTCTGGCAGCAGTTGGAGTGCCTGGTAGGTCACTGTCAGCACCTATGGTACAAGCAACAGAATGTTTAACTATGTTGTTGTTTGTACTGGAAAGTTCGTTAAAGTTGTATGTTATTCTTCCCCGTTTTCAGATACACTTAGAACATTTCATTCTTGTCTCGCTGGTAAATGCACCGGGAAACTCATCCTTGCGATGTGCTGAACGGTCGAGTCTGGGCAATGGATAGGTCCTTGTGGCTACATCACCAGGCAGCGGAAAAACAGGCACATTTCACTCCTGATTGTAATCCACTGACTCCTGCTGGAATCCGCGCCTGTTGTGTAGATCAGATTAGGAAAGATCGGGTGTGATTGTCATGTTTCCCAGGGACCTATTCGGCATGAGTCAGTGCCTTCAAGATAGAAGGACAGGGGAGAAATGGAACATGCATCAGGAAGTAACACGTGACAGAAACTCGCTTCCTCCTTTGAAAGTATAAGCTTGTTTTGCTGCCAATGTTTATCTCCAATCTTAATTAATATTTATTAAAAATGGCTTTACCAGGACGTTTTATGTATTTCATGTTTGTAGAAAAATCTAGATTCAGTGCATGTGTGTTCTTGTAGGCAATGAGACAAATCAATCTTCGAAACTCCGATGTATTACCAAATAATTTAAAAAGTGTATGAACTATGTTATTCTGTCAAGGTATACTTATTCTCGACTGAGAGATTGCGCAGTGCGTCAAATTTTCACTTTTACCACCGAGCAGAAAACGGGCGAGGTCTAAACTTCGCCCGATTCTCGTTACACTGATACCGGTGGTGGATCCGGTACTGTCGTTTCCGCGTATGCACACCCCATTAAAAGTTAACAGGCCTTTATTGTTTTAATTTAATAATTCACACTCGCGGGCTTCAACCAGAGACTTGTCTGTTTATACAACTGAGCCACTCGGGCCAGAACACCCAGATTAACCATTGGCTGCCGATTCTTATTGATTCTTTCCCTGAACGCGGTTTCCATACATGGACTGGCCTTATTTCGGTTAAGGGGGGAAGATTAAATGTAGAACATGTGTGGAATTTAGTGGTGATTTGTTCTTATATAGTGCAGTGTTTCGTATCGATCTCTTATCCCGCGATTCTACTGACCTTTGCTTGGCTCATGCCTTGTGCTGCGGTATAAAGACTTTACCTAGTTATACTGGAGCACGTTACAGAATTACATTCCTTGACGTATTGTGTCATGCTTCATTCACAACACACCACTGGAAACCTCATCCAACTAATTACTTACAGATGACGTACAGCAACTCAATACCGTGCTCTTGTTTCCAATGTATTTTCAAAACTGGAAGTATTTGACATTGTGTGGGTCAATCATTCGATTATGTCCCGTGTTCTGGTTGAAGCTAGATTTAATGTCCTAATCTGTACTAGCTGATTTAACTCACCTTGTAGCCTTTTTGCTTTCAAAGTTGGTGACGTCCTGCCCCGCGGACCTCGCAATGTCAGAATCGACTCAGTAAATTTAATTCTAAGGATCTCAACTGAAGACTCAGCAGTCGGGTGAGGGGTCACGGGGCACCGTCACAGACAATCAACCTCCAGCATGAGCTGCCCCTTCGACAGCGGAGCCAAGAGGCGAAATAGCTAATTAAAAACATTCACCGTCTGTGTACATCGACTAAACGAATCGGTTATTTCTCAGTCTGGTTAGTGATTTGACTGTTGTTTTATCTCTCCTTCTCACAGTGAACTTGTTGGCGATTGTGATCCTGTCCCGTGGAAAGTGCGGTCTCTCCAAATGCATCACTCGATATCTGGTGGCCATGGCGACGGCTGATCTCATGGTGATTGTCTTTAATGTGATGTTACATCGGATCGCTGATCTTTATTGGTGGTACACTTTCCTGTACTACACTCCTGTGTGTAGAATCATTCTCTACCTGTCTCCGACTGCCATCGATAGCTCTGTTTGGTTAACGGTCGCTTTTACCTTTGATCGCTTTGTAGCCATTTGCTGTCAGAAGCTGAAAACAAAATATTGCACAGAGAAAACCGCGGCTGTGATTATCGTTACTGTGAGCACGCTGATCTGTTTAAAGAACATTCCCTGGCCCTTCGTGTATACTTCCTATGATGCAGCTAACAACGTACCGCGGGGTTGCCTTGTATCGGCACAGTTTTATATTGTACCCACGTGGAGAGCTTTTTCTTGGATTGAACAGCTGTTTACCCCATTGCTTCCATTCTGTTTAATCTTGCTGTTTAACGCTCTCACCGTCAGACGCATTTTAGTGGCCAGTCGGTCCCGAAGGAGACTGCAAGACCGCAGCAATGGTGAGAATGACAAGGACCCTGAGATGAGGAACCGCAGAAGGTCCATCCTTTTACTTTTTGCTATATCCGGCAGTTTTATCCTGCTCTGGATGACAGCGGTCGCCTATTTCTTATATTATCGAATTAGTTCCGCCTTTTACTACAAATCATTGCTTAGACGTTTTGCAACATTCCGACAAGCGGGAATTATGCTGCAGCTTCTGAGTTCCTGCACGAACACGGCCATTTACACCGTGACCCAGAGTAAGTTCAGAGAGGAGCTGCTCAATGCGCTGAAATGGCCGTTTACTCGAACTGGTAACTTAGTTAAATTATGAGAACGATTGAACTGAAGCAAGAACTGACTTCAAAACATCACAACTGAACTCCATATCATAATTATCCACTACAGTTAGCAGCGGGACTCAGTAACGATTCCAACAATCTGTCCTTAAACGCATTTGTTGACAGAATTTAAATCGAAATTAAATTTACCAGCAAGAGACAGAATGAACAAATATAGCAGAGAGTAATATTATCAGAACATGGTCCTGTTTTCTGATCACATTGGTTGCCGTCATCAAGCGAGAGGCGACAATGTGTTTGTAGATCTTGTAGCGAAAGGCAAGTTTAAAGATGGCAAATTGGAAGAAAGTATTCAAAGAATTGGGTACGGTTTTTGAGCATTGGGACCGTGTATAATAAATACCTGATACTATACAACTACAACTGACCAACTACAGCTACTACATTATTTGCACAATTCCACCTCCGACACCCTGTAGTTAGTTAACAGTAAATATCTTTGTTTTGTGGAGAAATATCACAGAAATGTTGCACAGATTCTCCAGTGTTTGTTACAGCAACAGTCATGGTGCTCCAGACCCATTTCACTGCCACACTTGGAACACTGCTAGATGGCCAATCTTTTAGCAATGATATAAGACGATCCATTCTTTCTACAGTTCACAGATTTAAATGTCTAACTCCTGAAAATCCAGCAAGGCCCTTAAGCATAAGTACAGGAAGTGACTGGGAAATCCATATTACTCCTTGCCGATTGGTTAATTTTGTCACAATCTCGCCTTTGATGAGAAGCATCAAAAGATTCGCAAGTCCTGAGTCCTTGTCACCTCACAATGGGATCGTTTTTTCTTTAAAATGAACTTACTGATTAGAATCCATTAAATTTATCCATGCATTGCGTGGTTTGATCTGGTTCCGAAATGATTTTTTTTGCGTTTTCAAGCAGTATGATTGTTGCATCTTGGCAATATTTCACCTTTCATTCTTGTGCTCTCTCTATTTTTATGACTGCGATGTAATACGGCGATTTGTTTCTATATTGACATTTGTTAAATTCAAAATTCAATCTGCCTGTCGGTTTAAGGAAATTGTTTAACTAAAGTTGATGAAAAATGCATTTGTGATCTGGTTTCACACAGCAGAATATTAAATATTTCCCCATATAACTGAGAAACTTGTTCAAATTTGCACCGTATAAAGTTGATTGTTTCGCTGTTTTGTTTGACTGTTAAGACTCAGTTTTGCTGAAATAAAATGGAGAAGATAATTTTGAGTGTCCATGTTTAATTCGATCCACCGATGGATCAAGATTTACTCTGGTCGCAATTGTTAGAAATAGATCAGTTCATCTATTTTACGTGTCAGTTGAGGGATAAATATTGGCCAGAACAGGGGGAAGAACTCCCCTTCTCTTCTTCAAATAATGTCATGATAGTTTTACATACAGCTGACAGGGCAGACGGGGCCTCAGTTTCACGTCTCTCCAAAATGTGTTCAACAGAGCGCAGGACATTTTCAACAGATTGCAGGAAAATATATTCCGCTAAAAGGAAAGAACAGACTAAACAATAATGAAACTCCTTAGATGATCAAACCCATAAGGGAGCAATTGAAGGCAAGGAAAGAGTCACACATTAAGTACAGAGACAGCAGAGGAGTGCATTATAAGAGAGAATAGAAAAAATTAGGAGAGAAGTCAAAAAAAATTAGGGAGGCAAAGAGGAACTATGAAAGTATATGATCAAGGAACATAAAAGAAAATAGTAAAATATTTCATGGACACATCAATAAAAAATGAACGCTGGGATGGGAATAGGACCATTAAGGGATAGCTAGGATAATACCACAGATAACGATACAGAGATGGTAGAAATATAAAATAATTATTTTGCTTCAGTAGTTACCAGGGAGATAGGACATGTGGACATGACATTTTATGATGAGATTAGTAATGAGAAAAGTACATTTAAAGTAAAAAAAGGGGACATTTTAAATAAACTAATCAAACTCAAAGAGGATAAATCCCCTGGTCCGGATGGAATTCATCCACTCACTTTAAAATAATCCCACCAAGAGATAGCAGAGGCATTACTACACATATTTAATAATTCGTTAGAAAAAGGACTGGTGGATTAATAACATAATACCGATATTTAAAGAGGGGGGTAGGACAGGGAATTATAGACCAGTCAGCTTAACATCAGTGGTAGGAAAAATAAAGCAATCGCTACTAATGGAGAAAACAGAAGAAGATCGAGAAACCAAAATATAATAATGAATAGTCAGCATGGATTTCAAAAGGGAAAGACTGCTTGACCAACCTTGTTGAATGTTTTGAAGAGGAAACAGAGAGAGTAGACAATGGTAATGCAGTAGATGCAATTTAGCTGGATTTTCAAAAGGACTTCGATAAGGTACCCCATTATAGACAGATGAACAAGGTTAGGGAATGCGGAGTCAGGGGACAAGTAGCAGAATGGATTGCTGGCTAGCTTCAGGATAGACAGCAGAGATAAGGTGTAAAGGGTAGCTATTCAAGGCGGCAGAAGGTGGGTAGTGGTGTTCCACAAGGATCCGTGCTGGGACCACTGCTGTTCATAATTGACATTAACGATTTAGAATTAGGAATCAAAAACACAATTTATGAATTTGCAGATGACATTAAAGTGTGGGGGGATAGTCAATACTGAGTGGGACTGCAAACATTTACAGGAGGACATGAATATACTTGCAGAATGGGAATTTAATTGGAAAATTAATTTCAACACGGATAACTATGCGGTATTACATTTTGGTAGGAAGAATAAGGAGGACATTTATCACTTGGAGGGTGCGAGTCTAGGTGGAGTAAAGGCACAAAGAGATCTCGGAGTACAAATATACAAATCACTAAAAATTGTGACACAGGTTAGCAAGGCCATAAATAAGCAAACCAAACACTAGGGTTTATTCTAGAGGTATAGAATTGAAAAGTAGGAAATGTATGTTAAACACTTGGATACGAGTGATGATCGTGTCATAAGGCTTAGATTAACAATGGGGAGGAGCAAGGAACAATCCAGAGTGAAACTTCAAAGCAGGAAAGGGGCTAATTCAATTGGATGCGAAAGGCTCTAGCCAGGTTAAAATGGAACCATAGTCTGACAGGAAAAACTGTAACGGATCAATGGGTGATCTTTAAGGAGTAGATGTTCCAAGTACAGGCTAGGTAAATTTCAACAAGAGAGAAGGTTAAGGGAACCAAAGCAAGGGCTCCTTCGATGACGAGGGAGATAGAGAAGATGATGAAACAAAAAAAGTGTGTAGGATGCATGTCAGCTGAAGTCTTCAAGGGAGAACCAGACCAAATACAATACTTTGAGAGGGAATGTGAAGATGAAAATAAGTTTGACAAAGAGAGAATATGAGAATGGAACGCTGGTTAACATAAAAGGGAACCTAAAAATCTTATACTAGCACATAAACAGGAAGCGGGTATTAAAAGGGTGGGGGGCGCTGCTATTGGAGACAAAGAAGGTGGTATATACTTAGAGTCGCAGGGCAAGGCTAGAATACTCAATGAGTACTTGGTATTGGTGTTTACTAAGAAGGTGGATGCTGAAAAAATATCGGTAGAAGTGAAAAGGTAGAAGCAATGGAAGGAGTGAAATTTGATAGCCATGATATCCTAGAAAGGCTGGGTATGTTTAGAGTGGACAATGCACCTGGCGAGATGGCTTGCAACACAGGTTGATAAAGGAATTGGGGACGGAGATAGCAGAAGCGATTGCCATAATTTTCCAATATTCCCTAGATGTGGGGGAGGTGCCTGAGGATTGGAAATTTGCTAATGTGACAAAATTGTTCAAGAAAGTGTATAAGGACAATCCTAGTAACTACAGGCCTGTCAGTTTAACACCATTGGTGGGTAACGTTTCTTAAACAATAAACAAGGAAATAAAGAGCGGACATTTGGATTGTTTTAAGCTAATTAAGGAGAGCCAACACTGATTTGTAAAAGGCAGAACGTGATTGACTAAACTAATTGAATTCTTTGATGAAGTAACAGAGAGGATTGATGAAGGGATGTTGTCTACATATGTTTTCGGAAGGCGCATGACAAAGTACCACATAGAAGGCTTGTTAGCAAAATTGAGGTTCATGGGATGGGTGCTTCAATGGCACCTTGGATAAGGAATGAGCTTAAGTACAGAAAGCAGCGAATTGTGGCAAGTGGCTGTTTTTCAGAATGGAGGATGGTGTACAGTAAAGTTCCCCAAGGGTTAGTGCTGGTATCACTGCTTTTTTGATATGTATAACTGACCTTGATATTGGAATACAGAGTAGAATTCCTAAAATGGCCGATGATACCAAACTTGGGGGTTTGGCAAAAAGTGATGGTCATACCAATCGTCTGTAACAGGACATAGAAAGGCTAGCGGAATGGCAGACAAGTGGCAGATGGAATTTAATACTGAGAAGTGTGAGGTGATGCATTTTGGCAGAAGGAACATGGAGAGGCAACATACACTTAATGGCACAGTTTTAAAGAGTGTGCAGGGATAGAGAGACGTGGAAGTTAATGTGCATTGTTCCCTGAAGGTAGCAGGACATACTGAGAGAGTGGTTAACAAAACCTATGGGATCTTGGGCTTCATAAATAGAGGTAATGGCCCAGAAATTCGGGTCGGGGGCTTCCCACGGGTGCAAGTCCCCGACCTGCACTTACCTAGCGCACCGGCCGTTGAGGCCTAGGCCTGCGTGCATTTCCAGTCTGTGGCCCGCTCCAGCTCCCGGTGCACTGTGCTTGCGTGATCCAGCGGCGTAGTTAGTGTGATGCGTCGGCTGGGATCACGTGAACACTGGGCAACCAATCGGAGGAGGTAAAAGTCCATTCATGAGTTTGACAGAAAGAACTGTCAAACTCATGAAAACTCCGGGCGCACAAAACAGTACTTAACCTTAAATTAAATTTGAAAAAAATCACACTATCTAAAACAACTATAAATAACATTAAATAACTATTTTAAACAATAATTTAAATTTTTGAATAAAATAATTTTTTTTAAATCGGGGCTAAAAATACACTTACCTTACTGTAAAGTATTTAAAAATAATAAACCTGTGGAAAAAAAATTCTAATCTTAATTAATTGACCACTTACCTTTTAAAATGAAGTCCTTACATCTGGTTTTTAAATGTGCAAAAAGTAGAGGCCTTCACGCACGGTGAAACCTGTAACAAAAGAGGAAGTTCAATGCGCAGACTCCTGCATGCACGCATTCGACCTCTGAACACCTTCGTTCAGAGGATCAGAAATGCCGGTTTCTTGCATGCACTCCGTCCGTACTCACGCGTTGGGACCCGAATTTCTGGGCCGTTAAATTCAAAAGTAGAGAAGTTATGCTAAACATTTTTAAAGCTCTGGTTAGACCACAACTGGAGTGTTCCGTCTAGTTCTGGTCACCACAGTTTAGGAAGGATGTGTAGGTCCTTGAAAGGGTGCAGAGGAGATTTACCAGAATGGTTCTGGGGATGAGGGCTCTTAGCTACAAAGACAGTTTGGATAAGCTGGATTTGTTTTCATTAGAGCAAAAGAAGTTGAGGGGTGATTTGATAGAGGTGTACAAGATTATGACACATTTGAATCGTCTAGATGGGGAAAGGCTGTTCCCGCTAATGATGGTACAACTACCAGGTGACACAGATTTAAGGTTTTGCGCAATAGATACAAGCAGAACGTGAGGAAAAACGTTTTTATGCAGCGAGTGCGGATGACCTGGAATTGGCTGCCGACGGAAGTGGTGGAAGCAGAGACACTCAATGTTTTCAAGGGGTGACTAGATAGGCACATGAGGGAAATAAACCTGCAGGGCTATGCAGATGGAACGGGGGAATGGAACGGACTGCATTGATTTACAGAGAGCCGGCACAGACTCGATGGGCCGAACTGCCTCCTTCTTTGCTGTTGTGACTCTATCACTCTACGACTATGACCTGTATCGAACCTTGGTTAGACCACACATAGTGAACAGCGTACATTTCTGCTCGCAATATTTTTAAAAATGATAAAGTAGCACTGGAGAGCGTGCAGATTAGGTTTATAAGAATGATACCACAAATGCGATGTTATATATATTAGGAATAGTTGAACAGGTTTGGTCATCCTTGTTACACAATTACAAATTTAATTACATTTAATTAAATAAATCAAGGCCATATAGGGATGGCAGTCCAGGTGGTGTGCCGCATCTGAAGCATGTGGGAGGTTGTGGAGAGCAATGTGATTCCAGACAAAAAGGTTTGCAGTAAGTGCCTGCATATTGAGGAACTTAAGCTTGGAGTTTTAAAGCTGGAGTCTGAGATGCAGACATTGCAGGGTTTCAGAGATGGGGAGATTTACCTTGACACTTTGATCCAGGGGGCAATCACTACCCTTAGGTTAGGTAGTGGTACAGTGCTGGTTAGTGGTCAGGGACAGGAGGTTATGACTGCAACTCAGACAGGTAAGGTGACACCAGGTACAGTGCTGGAGCAGCCTCAGCCTTTGCCCTTGCTGGCTGTGTGGATGAGGGAAAAACCTGCAGGATGGATGAGCAGGCTGACAATGGCACCATTGTGCAGGAGGCCAATCAAGTTGGGGGAGTGAAAGGGAAAGTAGCGTGGTACGGGACAATATAATCATGGGGATATATACTGCTCTCTGCAGCTGCGGCCGAAGTTTCGAAGGTTGTGTTGCCTTGCTGGTGTCAGGTTTAAAGACAGCTCCTCGAGGTTGCAGAAGAAATTGGAGTGGGAGGGGTGGATCCTATTGTTGTGGTCGACGTAGGAACCAACGACATACGTAGAGCTAGGAATGAGGTTCTGCTGAGGGACTTTGAGGAGCTAGGATCCAAATTAAAATGCAGAAACTGAAAGGTAATAATCTCTACATTTAGGGACTGTAATCTGCATATAGATTGAACAAATCAAATTGTTTCCTGGAACAATATTTATGGGAACCAACCAGGGAAGAGGGTATTTTAGATCTCGTATTGTGTAATGAGACAGGGTTAATTAGCATTCTCATAGTAAAGGATCCTCTGGTGCAAAGTGATCATAATATGATAGAATTTCACTTTAATTTTGTGAGTGACTTGCCTAAGTCCGAAAATAGAGTCTTAAACTTAAATAAAGCTAATTACATAGGTATGAGGGGCATGTTGGCTAATATAGATAGGAAAAATAGATCAAAAGTCATAGCGGTAGATAAGCAGTGGTAGCACTTAAAGAAATATTACATAATTTCAAAAGTTGGTGTTCAGAGAGATTTGGTCCCTCGTGCAAGAAGCGCAGAAAGCTAGCATGCAGGTACAGCAAGCAATAAGGAAGGTGAATAGCACGCTTGCAATGGTTTGGAGTATAAGAGTAAGGAAGTCTTGCTACAATTGTACAGGGCCTTGCTGAGACCACACCTGGAGTACTGTGCACAGTTTTGGTTTCCTTATCTAAAGTAGGATATACTTGCCTTGGAGGCGGTGCATTGACGGGTCACTAGACTGATTCTTGTGATGAGAGGGCTATCCTATGTTGAGAGATGTATAGAATTGGCAAAAACTCTCTGGAGTTTAGAAGATTGAGAGGTGATCTCATTGAACCATAAAAGATTCTGAAGGGGATTGACAGGGTAGATGCTGAGAGGTTAATTCCCCTGGCTGGTGGGTCTAGAACTAGGGGGCATAATCTCAGGATAAGGGGTAGGCAATTTGAGACAGAGTAGAGGAGGAATTTCTTCTCTCAGAGGTTTGTGAATCTATGGGATTCTCTGCCCCAGACGGCTGTGAACGCTCAGTCTTTCAATATATTCAAGGCTGAATTAGATAGGTTTTTGGATTCTAGCGGAATTAAGGGATAAGGCGATTGGGCGGGAAAGTTGAGTTGAGGTCGAAGATCAGCCATGATCTTAATGAATGATGGAGCAGGCTCGAGGGGCCATTTGGGCTACTCCTGCTCTTATTTATTATGTTCTTATATTTGTAACTTGCCTGTGAGATAATGTAATTTGTTATATTGAGCCAGAAATTTGACTGATTGATAGCCATGCCTGTGATAAGGTAAGTTTGTTAGCGCGATGCAGTGGGCAAGAGGATACATGGAAGACTGATAATAACCATGACTGCCCTGACAAATGGAGATGCAGTTAAATGTTGGCAACATTTAAAGTCAGCCGGTCTAACTGTTGATAGAAAGGAGGAATCAATTCCTGCTGACTTTAAAACAGCAAGCATTTTACAGAAATCAAGGAAGCGTATTTTGTATCACTGTATAAAGAATGATGTTCCACCCGGGGTCAGAAAATCCTCCAAAAGAATAACAGAACAGTGGAGTTGCTGCGAAGCCAAATAGTTCAGTTGTGAGAGCGTTAGACTGAAAATCTAAAGGGCCTTGTGAAGTAAACAAATTACTATTATACTTTAGTTTTATAGGTTAGGATATGTATAATGTAGCACCAATGTACAAGGTGGAGATAATGGGTTAAATTCTACCCTGAGTTAAACGATATATAGGTCTGTATATTGCTTTTATCCAGCTAAGCTTAAAAAACATGATTAAGTGACTTTGAATGCTGACAAATTAAACTGCAGAGCAGCTCGTGGGAAGATTGGGGAGGATGTCTGCTCGGCCAGGCGAGGCAACACATACAATATAACATACCTAAGAATTCGTTTGTTGCAAACTCACAACAGGGTTCCATTACATCAAAGTACGGTGGGACTAATCAGAATGTGCTTGCTTTGCAGAAGTAACCCGAGACAAGGTCAGAATCTGTGCTTTGCAGACATTGAACGAGGACTGTTATCTTAAAAAAACATGTAACGAGCAAAGCATCTGACCAGAAAACAAACGGACGGTTGTAAAGCACTAGATTAAAACGAGGCCACAGCCACTGATAACAGGCATGTGCATTTTTAGGTGGCAAGGAGGATTAAATGTCACGGTTTATAATTACCATTCAGCAATAACTCTGTAAATGCTGATAAGCTTTGCACCCGCCCCTAGGGCAGGGGTTTGATTTTTCTTTAATTGTGAATGTTGCTGGGATATCGGTGGAGTCAGATTCAGACAGTGTCCTGAAAGGTTCTCCCAGGCCTGCGAGTAAAGACCGTTTTGAACCATAACTCTGAGTCTGTCATCTTTTCTGGGGATGGTGTGAGCATTGACCTTGCATATCACTTGGTCCGCAAAAAAACACGCATCAATTGGCGTAGTTGGCAGGATCACCAACCCTCTCTGAGTCGCAGTATCGTCGGGCTGAGAAGGGTGAGTATATTTTACCTTACCACCCCTCGGTAGAGTTCAGACGTGCTGTAAGATTCGGAAATGTGGTGAAATAAGAACTAAAAGAAACAGACTAGGAGGAACTGGTACGGTCTCGGAAAAGGTCAGCGGGGGCGGCAAAATCCCCTAACCCAGAGGGAGGTGAATCCTCTTAAGCCGGGAGGAAGCAAATCCTCAGTAAAGGAATGAATGATTGTACAATCGTGAGTGAATGAAATAACCCAATAGTCACAAAGATACAGTATTAGAATCTCGTGACTAAAGGGTTGGTGTGTGTGTTCAACCAAAAGGAGTGATTGACAGGAAGTAAAGACGGAAAACTGGGAAGAGATATATAAAGTGAGACGGGTGAATTTAGAATCATGGAAACAACAGGAGATGGAAAGAAGGATTCTCCATCAAGGGGGGGGCCTGGATTCTATAACCCGATTCCTGGTAGGTAAAAATATAAAATTAATTGAATCAATGAAAAGGAAAGGATGGGACCCGGAAGACAGTGCCAGAAAGCAAAGGGCTTGGTGGAAAGGACAAACGAAGGATAAGGAAGAGAAGGGGGGCATGATAATTTTTGCATGTTAGCAGAAGTTAGCCAAAGAAAAACTGAATGGAGAAGAGCGATAGGATCAAGATCCAACAAATGTATGATAGCAGCCACCAAAACTTTAACAGATTACAAACCCCTAGATCCTAGCGTCCCGGACAATGAACACATTTGGGAAAAATTAGAAGAAGAAGCGTCAAAATATAACGAGGAAAAAAATTGGCCAGAGTGGTCGGAACCCGCATCCGGCCTAAAGGCCTCTGACAGACCCCCACCATATGCCCAGGCAGGACAAGAAGTTAAGGCAGCTCCCGTAAAAATCGAGGTAATTCCTGGAACCCCTGCCGTTGCGGCTATCCCACCACAAGGGGGAAACCCAGGCACTGCCGTAGTCCCGGCAGGAGCACCAGCTCTTCGTACTGCTTATAAAGCATTTAAGCCAGTAGAAAGACAAATGTTGGTAGATAAAATACGCCAGTTAAAGCCCCTTGAGAATAACTACTCGTTCTGGCAAATACTGAGACAGTTAAAAATGAGCCATAATTTGCATAATAAAGATATAGACCAACTGGTAAAGGCAAAAATGAGCGATAGCGACTGGGACCAATTACCACTGGTTAAAAGAAACGGACAATGGTGCGACCCAATCAACATAACCACACAAGAAAGCAATATAGATTACCTGGCCTTCAAACTGGCAGTTGACACAGTGATGGGACTGGTTCCCGTGACCTGGGCAGCCATCACCAATGTCATAAAGGAGAAAGGGGAATCGGCAGTAGACTATGCCGAGTGAAAATGGGTAAGATTTGTCGGAAATTCAGGGATTATAAATCCAACAAGGGAAAACCAGAGTTATTTGCAGACTTTCAAAGCAGGACTGAGTGACACACATCAGCAAGCTATATGGATGGGACTCGTCTTATGAATACCTATGATGAGTTAATTAGATGGCCATCAGAAGTAGACAATAAGCAAAGGACTAAAATAGCAGCAGCAGAATTGGAGGAAAGTATAAGGGAAGAATCCATAGGGGCCGTAAGTTGCTTTAATTGTCGGGAAGAAGGACCTATGGCCAAAAATTGTACTCAAAAAACAGGGAATGATAAATTAACTTCAAAGGGATCCAAAGTGGTTTCAAACCCGGGCATCGGAAATCAGAGTGTTGGAGGACAGGAGGAGGAAAGGAGGGCCAAGGACCCAGACAAGGGAGGCCCACAGGAGGACAGCGGAAAGAAGATGTTGGGAAAGAGGATGTGAGGAGATGGATGAGAGAAGAAAAGGAGGATGGGGAGAAACAAGATAGAGAGTGGAGAGCTAGACGAGACAGAGAGGAGCGAGAAGATAGGGAATACAGAAGGACGAGGGAAACTTGTAGGGAAAGACAATACGGGTACGACTCAGAATACGAAGGGGACACAGTGGACTCCATCCGGCAAATGAAGGAGATACTGTAAAAATTGGAAAAATGAAAGATAGCGGCCCTCAGTTCAGATGGAGATGATAGGGATCCTAGAATGTTTATTAATGCATTGGTAGGGGGCCGGCAATGCAAAATGTTAATAGACACGGGTGTGAGCATCTCTTTGACAAATTTACCATTACCCTGGACTAAACTCTCCGTCAACATAATGGGAATCGGGGGGAAAAGAATGAGAGCTTATAAAAGCAAACGGTAGTATTAGAAATTGGAGGAATAATAATCCCCACGAATTTTTGGATATGCAGTGAAATTGATGGAAATTGTATACGGAGGTAAGGGCAATTGTGAATCCCAGTGAAACTCGAGTAATCTGGCAACCAGGCTATAAAAGTGACGGGCAGCGACCCCTAGGGGACAAAGCCAACCAGATAGGGGCAGTCAAGCTTATTAAGTCAGAATTGGAAAAGAAGGAATACCCTAGAGTATGGGCCACACACAAACAAGATTGCGGGCTAACACAGACTTCGCCTGTAAGTGTCACGGGACTCATGCACCGCCCACACAAGCAATACCCGCTTAAGGAGGAGGCAAGGGCAGCCGTAAGAGATATAGGCCTAGATTTTCAGTATAGCCAGTTTTGGGGTGCTAACGTTAGTGGCCACCCGAAGTTAGCGCCTGCCCCAAAGTTGCGCCCCCTTGCCGGAAATTCAGTCGCTTCGCCCTAAGAGGTTGCTGGAGCGCTAAAACAGGCGTTGCACGACTATCTTCAGGCGCTAAGCCGTCAGGCCGGAGCGCAACACCCGAGCTCGGGTGCAGCGCAGGTGCGGGGAGCTGGTGATTGACGGCAGACACTCTGGTGCCAGTGAGCTCTTAAAGGGGAAGGGTGCATGTGTTTTTTGCAAAGGCCGAGTCTGGGGGGGGAAAGAAGAAAGAGGGAACAGGAACAGGAGGAGGAACAGGAGGAGGAACAGGAAGAGGAGGTGGTGGTGGTGGTGGTGGTGGTGGCCGGAAACAGAAATACACCGTTCACCACAACAACACACTGGACCCTTCCACACAACACATGCAGAGTGCCTTTTATAGTGCAGGAGGAGTGCCCTTTAATTTGCACTCCCCAGGGCATGCGTCGGCTGTGTTGCGTTCCATTTTACAAACGCTGTGGACGCCAGCCACACAATGGGGTGGTCCGACTGAAGTTTGGAATCGGGGCGCGCAAAGGGCGTTGCACGAGGATGTGACGTCATTTTCTGCGCGCACAGCCGGGCGGGCGCTAAACTTTGCGCCGGCGCTAAGTGTCAACTTAATTTGGGGCGAGGCGCAAACTGCGCTGCGCCCAGGCGCTACACGCATAGCGCCCGAAATTCACTTCTCTTAAGGCGCTAACTGCTGGTGCAACCAACTGAATTTCTAGGCCATAGTGTCCGATTTAATAAAACAGGGAATTTTGAGGGAAACAATATCTGAGACCAACTCCCCGATGTGGCCGGTAAAGAAACCTGATGGAACCTATAGGCTAACGATAGACTACACAGCCTTAAACAAAGTGTGCCCGAAAGAATACCCAATTGTAGCCAGCCCGGCTACTACCTTTAATGGACTAACACCAGAGCAGAAGATATTCACAGTATTAGACATCGCAAACGGATTTAGGTCCATCCCTTTGGATAAAGAATCACAAGATGAATTTGCCTTTACCCTAGATGGAAAGCAGGACACGTGGACTAGGGTACCACAGGGCTTTCACAACAGTCCGGCCATATTTCACAGACATATGGCATAGGCTTTAGAAACAGTAGAAGTAGGGGAAGATAGTACAGTACTACAGTATGTAGATGATCTCTTGATCGCCTCCAGGATGAACACATGGGAGTACGATATTGTGGCTATCACGGAGACATGGTTGAGGGAGGGTCAGGACTGGCAGCTGAATATTCCGGGGTATAGAATCTTCAGGCGAGACAGAGGGGGGGGTAAAAGGGGAGGGGGTGTTGCAATATTAATTAAGGAGTCTATTACTGCTGTAAGGAGGGATGATATATTAGCGGGTTCCTCTAATGAGGCCATATGGGTAGAACTTAAAAACAAAAAGGGGGCAAGCACCTTGCTGGGAGTGTACTATAGGCCCCCAAACAGCCAGGGGGAGATAGAGGAACAGATATGCAGGCAAATCTCAGAGAAGTGCGAAAATAATAGGGTAATAATAGTGGGGGATTTCAACTTCCCCAACATAAATTGGGATAGTCAGAGTGTGAAAGGCTTGGAGGGTGAAAAATTCTTAAAGTGCATTCAGGAAAGCTTTTTGAGCCAACATGTAGAAGGTCCTACAAGAGAGGGAGCGGTGCTGGACCTAATTCTAGGGAATGGAGACGGGCAGGTGGTGGACGTGTCTGTAGGAGAGCATTTTGGCGATAGTGACCACAATTCGGTGAGATTTAAAGTGGTCATGGAAAAAGACAAAGACGGCCCGGAAATAAGGGTTCTAAATTGGGGGAAGGCAGATTTTAATAAGATAAGACAGGATCTGGCCAAAGTGGACTGGGAGCAGCTACTTATAGGAAAATCCACATCAAAACAGTGGGAGGCTTTCAGAAGGGAAATAGAGAGAGTACAACACCAACATGTTCCTGTAAGGGTCAAGGGTGGGACCAACAAGCAAAGGGAACCTTGGATGACAAAGGACATACAAAAATGCATTAGGAAAAAAAGGGGGGCTTTTGGCAGTTACAAAAGACAAAAGACGGTGGAAGCCCTAGAGGAGTATAAGAGGTGCAGGGGCATACTTAAAAAGGAAATTAGGAGGGCGAGGAGGGGCCATGAAATAACACTGGCGAGCAAGATAAAGGAAAATCCTAAGATGTTTTATAAGTATATTAAGGGCAAGAGGATAACCAGGGAAAGGGTAGGGCCCATTAGGGACCAAAGTGGCAAGCTGTGTGTAGAGCCAGAAGAAGTAGGTGGGGTTTTAAATGAATTTTTTGCCTCCGTGTTCACTGTGGAGAAAGATGATGTAGGCATAGAAATCGGACAAGGGGACTGTGACATACTTGAACATATTAGCATCGAGAGGGAGGAGGTACTAGCGGTTTTAGCAGGCCAAAAAGTGGATAAATCCCAAGGCCCGGACGAGGTGTATCCCAGGCTGTTGTGTGAGGCAAGGGAGGAGATTGCGGGGGCTCTGACACAAATTTTCAGAACCTCTCTGGCCACAGGGGATGTACCAGAGGACTGGAGAACAGCTAACGTAGTACCATTATTCAAGAAGGGTAGCAGGGATAAACCAGGGAATTACAGGCCAGTGAGCCTAACATCTGTGGTAGGGAAATTATTGGAAAAAATTCTGAGGGACAGAATTAGTCTCCACTTGGAGAGGCAAGGATTAATCGGGGATAGTCAGCATGGCTTTGTCAAGGGTAAATCATGTCTGACCAATCTGATTGAATTTTTCGAGGGGGTGACTAGCTGTGTAGATGAGGGAAATGCTGTGGATGTGGTTTACATGGACTTCAGTAAAGCTTTTGACAAAGTCCCGCATAGGAGACTGGTCAAGAAGGTAAGAGCCCATGGGATCCAGGGGGCCTTGGCGCGTTGGATCCTAAACTGGCTGAGTGGCGGGAGGCAGAGGGTGATGGTCGAAGGTTGCTTTTGTGACTGGAAGCCTGTGTCCAGTGGGGTACCTCAGGGATCGGTGCTGGGTCCCTTGCTGTTTGTGATCTACATTAACGATTTGGATGAGAATGTAAAGGGTATGATCAGTAAGTTCGCGGATGACACGAAAATTGGTGGGGTGGTAAATTGCGAGGAGGAAAGTCTCAGGCTACAGGACGATATTAACGGGTTGGTCAGATGGGCGGAAAAGTGGCAAATGGAATTTAACCCGGAAAAATGCGAGGTGATGCATTTTGGACGGTCAAATAAGGCAAGGGAATACACAATGGGTGGTAGGGCCCTAGGAAGTACAGAGGGTCAGAGGGACCTTGGTGTACATGTACATAGATCCCTGAAGGCAGCGGAGCAGGTAGATAAGGTGGTTAAAAAGGCATATGGGATACTTGCCTTCATTAGCAGAGGCATAGAATATAAGAGTAGGGAGGTTATGATGGAGCTGTACAAAACGCTGGTGAGGCCACAGCTGGAGTACTGTGTGCAGTTCTGGTCGCCTCACTATAGGAAGGATGTGATTGCTCTGGAGAGGGTGCAGAGAAGATTCACCAGGATGTTACCTGGGATGGAGCGCCTTAGCTATGAAGAGAGACTCTACAGGCTGGGGTTGTTTTCCTTGGAGCAAAGGAGGCTGAGGGGGGACCTGATTGAGGTGTACAAAATGATGAGGGGCATAGATAGGGTAGATAAAGAGGAACTTTTCCCCTTAGTAGGGGGGTCAATAACAAGGGGGCACAGATTCAGGGTAAGGGGCAGGAGATTTAGGGGGGATTTGAGGAGGAACTTTTACACCCAGAGGGTGGTTGGAAGCTGGAACTCACTGCCTGAAAGGGTGGTAGAGGCAGGAACCCTCACAACATTCAAGAAGCATTTGGATGAGCACTTGAAATGCCATTGCATACAAGGCTATGGACCAAATGCTGGAAAATGGGATTAGACTGGACAGGGATGGATGGGCGGCGCAGACACGATGGGCCGAAGGGCCTCTTTCTGTGCTGTAAAACTCTATGACTCTATGACTCTATGACTGAAAAGGAACATTTAAAGGCCCTATCTAAAATCTTGAAGGCTTTACAGGATGCAGGATTTAAGGTAAATCCAACAAAAGCACAGATAGGAAAATCGGAAGTAACCTATTTGGGGATAATGTACGTATGGGAAAAAGGGCTATGCCTGAGGATAGAAAACAGGCTATAAGGGAAATGCCTAAACCAGTAAATGCAAGGGGAGTACGACAAGCTTTCGGATAATTCAATTTTAGCAGAAATTTTATTGAAGGATTCTCACAGCTAGCTGCACCTTTGTATGAATTGACCAATGGGGGAAAGGCTGCAGAAGAACCCATCGAATGGTCAGAGTTACAGGCGGAAGCCTTCACTAAATTAAAACAAGCACTGACTGCCGCACCAGCCTTATAATTTCCCGATATGGGGAGGCCAAATCATATCTTCTGTCACAATCATGGGGGACGTTATAGTGGAGTGGTAGCACAACAACATGGGGATTACATGAGACCCGTATCCTACTATTCGACACGGAGATCCCCAATAGTAGCCAGTATGCCAAGATGCGTTGCCGCGATTGATTGTGCACGGTGGTCAGTCAAAGTGAGTGAACCTGTAGTAATGGCAGGGGATATTGTGTTACATACACAACACACCATAGTGGAAATGTTAAACACCGGATGATTAAAAACCGTCTCAAACGGCCGGAAGGCTGCTTGGGAGTCTGTCCTGTTACCCAAAGATAAATCTATCCAGGTAGTTAGAGATATGAGCCAGAACCCTGCATCTATGATGGGAATGGAAGGGGAAGAACACTGTTGCATCACTGAAGAGGAATCAGAGGATTTAGACAGGATCAGGGAATTTCCTTTGACAGAGGCAGACCTAGAGCTATATGTGGACGGGTCCCGTAAATATATTAATGGAACACCACAAACAGGTGGGGCTGCGATGAAGGGAGACAGCACCGTCCAGAGGGAAGGAAGATTACCAGGGGATAGTTCAGCACCGGTTGCCGAGTTAACAACGTTGACAGAGGCATTAAAATTGGCAGCAGGGAAACGGGTGAATATCTATACCGATAGCCGCTATGATTATATGGCAGCTTGGAGTAGAAGGGGGTACATCGCCTTAGGTTGCAAACCCATACAGCATGAGGAATTAGTAAAGGAATTGGTAGCCGCCTCAGGGTTACCCATTGAAACAGCTGTAGTGAAGGTAAAAGCCCACCAGAGGGGGAACTCCCCCACAGAAAGGGGAAACAGAGCCGCCGATCATGCAGCCAGAAAAGTGGTAGTGCAACAGATTGCAGTGGCAAACAAGGGCAACACAGAACCAGAAACACAGATAGACATAGCTGCCATAGCTGCATTGCCAGAAGATACAGATATATCCAAATTACATACGGAAATATCCCAGGAGGAGAAACAGCTATGGGAGCGAGGGTGTGCAAGAGAAAGGGCGGGGGGAATACGGAGGAAAGAGCAGCAAGTATGTGCACCAAGCTGTGTACAACAAGAATTAATGAAAGTATACCATGGTAGACAACACACAGGTATATCCAATATGTCAAAGAACCTCCAGCGATGCTGGTGGTGGCCCGAAATTAAACAAGCTGTGGACAGATTCTGTTGACACTGCCCCATATGTGCGCAGCATAACATAGGGAAACTTATCAAGGTAAAGTGGGGACGTCAGCCGAGACCAAGGGGCCCATGGGAGAAATTGCAGATAGACTTTACTGGACCTCTACCGAACTCAAAAGTGAAAATGTACTGTTTGGTAATAATAGATCAATTTACTCGATGGGTTGAAGCATTCACCACTAGAGATTGTACGGCAACAACCATAGCACGAGTAATGGCAGAGGAGGGTGTTCCACGATGGGGGATCCCGCTGCAATTTGATTCAGACCAGGAAACGCACTTTACAGGAAAGTTTATAAAGGAAACATACGCATTATTAGGTATCAGACAAAGGTTCCACATACCACACCACCCTCAGAGTTCAGGGATGGTGGAAACGATGAAACGGACTTTGAAATTATCCTTAGCTAAAGCAATAGAAGACACGGGGAAGGGATGGGCAGAGCTACACCCTAGTATATTGATGAGACTTAGAGCAACTCTGAATAGAACCACGGGACTGACACCTTTTGAACTAATGACCGGAAGAGCAATGACACTGCCGGAAGGAGTCACTAGCAGGGGTGAGGATGTAGGGCCCCTGAAGGATAGAATTAGGAGATTTATTAAACAATTGTGTATGCAATTACACGCTCTCAGACATGTTGCCAAAGACCAACAGATCATACGGGTTCTAGAACAGGATACACGGGACGACCAGAAGGAGGTCCCAGCAATAGGCAGCAAGGTGATGGCAAAAATAATACCAGCCAAACCAAGGCTAACACCCAGATGATCACGACCTTAAGAAGTATTAATGAACAGTGACAACAGTGCTTGTATAGATGAGTCCGGAACGGGTAAAGGAAGATGGAAACACTGGACTCAGTTAAAAATATATAACAAAGACAATGTTAAGCCAGAGATGGTGCCTTTTGAGGAGAGCGAGTGGTACGCTAGAAGGTATAAAGAATGGGAAGGGGGGTTTCTACATATATTAATGCTAGGGCTGTGTGGGATGTTAAAATTATACACCATGGTTTGCATCTTCATGTATATCTGGAGACAGATCCACAGACCAAGAAATGAACAAGATATACAGCAGTTTGAACTGATAGAACAGATAAGAATAGAATAATTCTAATCAGCTGGTGACGACTGGCCCTTTAACTGTCTTTACAGGAACAACAAACTTATACAAAGATGAAGTGGAGCATCATTCGCACTCTCATCGGGATTCTATGGCTAAGTGTAAGCGCTGAGTCTAGTGGGAGGCACGAGCAACTCGGGAGTTTAAGGTTAAATATAAACCCTGAGTCCGTAATGGGACGTCTGATGCTCTTTGGTATCGACCCGACTTCAAACGTAATCATCAACAAGAATGGAATCAAGATGCCAACCAACAATACACCGCCATTAGAATGGGGGGCGGCTTCGGGAGACGGATGCGATATGATTGTGTTGATTATTGTGAATACAGAAATACAGCTAACGGGACTTTGTTTATCCAGGTCACGGAGGGCGAAGGGATTAAGATAGAGTGCCTATGTACTAAGGACAATGTTCAAATAACCCCAAAGTTTCAAGTAGGTAAAGGATATTTCGTAGATATGGTATTCGGATTCTTTAAAGCAGTTGAGATTACACCAAATTATATATGGATCCCATATCTGGGACAGAGTTTGAATACACTGAATTGGCACAAAATAGGTAAAAAACATAGGAGAATGATAGGATGTTTTAATGCAGAACGCATAAAGGGACCCAGGCGAGAACAATTATTACAGATGGAAATCAGGGGAAGGACGGAGGGTATAAGGTTACAAAGGAAAAGCAACAAGCATAAAAATACCCTCACCTCACTAACTTGCCCATCAATGGAAAAAGTGGCACCCGGGGGTTTGATAACAAGAAAAACACAAGATGAGGTGTACTTTAGTGTGACACATAGAATTAGTAAGCTTGCCATTAACATGAGCACTTTTGAGATGCCCGTAATATGTAACAATCATACAAAACAAATATGGAACTCACTGTGGGTAAAACAATTAGCGGGTCCACAGGGAAAATCTCTCTTACAGAGCCGTAAGTAACAGGTAGAATTGGAAATGGCCAGAGCAGGGTATGCGGCCGGGTTAGCAACAGTTAATAGCTTGGACATAGAAGGAGTAAACAAAGGAGTAGAAGAACTACAAGCAAAAATCGAGAAGTTACTAAAACAAGCCATTGGAAATAGCCAGCAATTGGCACTGGCAGGAAAACAAACAATAATGCAATTGTTGGGGGTGGAAGAGATAGTAGCCCCCCATGCAGAAACAATCAATACAATTATTAATCGACTTAACAATGCTTCTCGCCAAACCCAGAAGGAGTTAGGATGTGCCATGTATGGCTCATGGCTACTGTCGAATGCTCAGCATAATATGAGGCAAATAAATAATGGACAGGTCGCTGACTGGATTACTAATGAGGATCTGGAATCTTGGATTGACACAAATAAAAGCCTATGTAAGGGGTGCAAATTGGGACAAATATACCGGTCAGACAATTGTCTGACCCCATGGACTAAGATGATTGGCTTTGTACTGGCCATCCCACAACTCCCAGAAGAGGGACAGCCCCTATACGATGTGATTAATATAGGAGAGATACAAAGGGAAAGTTGGGTAAAATATCATGATGTCCCCACTAAGGCACTTTGGGAAAGGGATGAAGACAATAACCCGAGGAATGGAACGATAAGGGGGTGGTAAAGGACGGGTGTCATCAAAAGGGAAATTAGAGACAGCATAAAATCCAAAGATAGGGCGTATAAAATAGCCAAAAAAAGCGCCAGAGCGGAAGATTGGGAACAGTTTAAGATAGAGCAAAGGAGGGCAAAGGGCATGATCAAGAGGGGCAAAATAGCTTACGAAAACAAGCTGGCGGAAAATATAAAAACTAACTCCAAAAGCTTTTATAAATATATCAAAAGGAAAAGACTGGTGAAAACCAAAGTTGGTCCATTGCAGTCAGATACGGGGGAATATATAATGGGAAATAAGGAAATGGCAGATCAACTAAATGCATACTTTGGGTCAGTCTTTACGAAGGAAGACACAAAAAACCTCCCTGGGATATCGGGAAAAATAGGGACATTGGCAAAGGAGGAACTGACGCAAATCAATATCTCTAAGGATATGGTGTTAAGGAAGCTAAAGGGATTGAAGGTGGACAAATCCCCAGGGCCTGATAACATGCATCCTAGGGTACTGAAGGAGGTGGCCCTAGAGATAGCGGATGCACTAAGGATGATTTTTCAGAATTCATTAGACTCGGGAACAGTGCCGATGGATTGGAGGGTAGCTAACGTTACCCCACTATTCAAAAAGGGGGGTAGGGAAAAAGCAGGTAATTACAGACCTGTAAGCCTTACATCAGTTGTGGGCAAAATGCTGGAGTCCATCATTAAGGATGAAATAGCGGAGCACTTAGCAAATGGGGACAGGATAGGACAGAGTCAACATGGATTTACAAAGGGTAAATCGTGCTTGACTAATCTATTGGAATTTTTTGAGGGAGTAACTGGTAGAATAGATGGGGGAGAGCCAGTAGATGTGGTGTACCTGGACTTCCAAAAGGCCTTCGATAAGGTCCCACATAAAAGATTAGCATGGAAAATTGAGGCTCATGGGATAAAGGGGAAAGTTTTGGCGTGGATAGGGAACTGGCTGTCAGATAGAAAACAGAGAGTTGGAATAAACGGCTCATTTTCTGAATGGCAGGCAGTAACAAGTGGGGTACCACAGGGATCTGTCCTGGGCCCCCAGCTGTTCACAATTTACATTAATGACCTGGATCAGGGAGTCGGATGCAGCATTTCCAAATTTGCAGACGACACTAAACTAGGAGGTGGGGTGGGCTCAGAGGAAGAGACCAGGAAGCTCCAGAGCGATTTGGACAGACTGGGCGATTGGGCGGATAAATGGCAGATGCACTATAATGTGGACAAGTGCGAAGTTATCCACCTTGGGTGCAGGAACGGGAGGGCAAATTATTATTTAAATGGCAATAGATTGGGAGAGGGGGAAGTACAGAGAGACCTGGGTGTTCTTGTACACCAGTCACTGAAGGCGAGCATGCAGGTGCAACAGGCGGTCAAGAAGGCAAACGGTATGCTGGCCTTCATAGCAAAAGGGTTAGAATACAGGAACAGGGATACCTTGCTGCAGCTGTACAGGGCACTGGTGAGACCACACCTCGAGTACTGTGTACAGTTTTGGTCGCCTCATCTGAGGAAGGATGTTCTTGCCATGGAGGGGGTGCAGCGGCGATTCACCAGGCTGATACCAGGAATGGCGGGAATGACCTATGAGGAGAGACTATGTAGTTTAGGGATGTACACACTGGAGTTTAGAAGATTGAGAGGGGACCTCATAGAAGTGTATAAAATTCTGACAGGTCTAGACAGACTGGATGCAGAAGGAATGTTTCCCTTGGCGGGTGAGAACAGAACTAGAGGACATAATTTAAGGATAAGGGCTAAACCATTTAGGACAGAGATGAGGGGGAATTTCTTCACTCAGAGAGTGGTGAACCTGTGGAACTCATTGCCACAGAGGGCAGTGTACGCCAGCTCATTAAATATATTTAAGAGGGAATTAGATATATTTCTACGGGCAAAAGGGGTTAAGGGTTACGGAGAGAAGGCGGGGACGGGATACTGAATTAAAGGATCAGCCATGATCTCATTAAATGGCGGAGCAGGCACGAAGGGCCGAATGGCCTACTCCTGCTCCTATCTTCTATGTATCTATGTATCTATGTATCTATGACATGGGCGTGCACACACACCCCCACCGAGGGAGACACATCCGAGTGCAGATTTACAAAAACCACCAATTGCACCATTGAGGTACACCCAAGGGGGATACACCGGACAAGGGTAGCACCAAGGAACAATGGGACCTTTTGTGTCACCACAACTGAACAGAAATATGAATATCAAGATCTGATTTGTCCCATTCCCCAACTAAACTTTTGTTTTGATCCAAAGATATCTACACAGATAGGACACCAATATATACATCCACCAAGACCACAGGAAACGAAAACCTGGTCAATTGATAATATGGGACTTAATACAGAGGATAAAAATTATGTCATACCAGAGCCCAAGGCAATTCCTAAGTTAGAGGAAGAGGAAGCTTGAAAGAAATTACGGCAGGAAACGAAGGAAATTTTAAAATGTTATCATAAAATAGAGGAAGACTAAAAGAAACAACAAAAGGACATTAGAACAACATTAGCAGAAACTCCTTGGTACAATAAGATCTAGAACTGGGGGCTAAATGTCTATATACACCCCTGGATAATGATCATATCACACGTGTTGGTAGCTGTGCAATGCGCTATATTAATGATCCTTTTGTTCTTTCTTTGTGGATATTGCTGGTGGCGAATGAACTAAAACCTAGCACAAGTCGTAACCAAACAAATAAAGAAGGAAGGAGAGAAAGAAACACTGTTGCTATCCACCAGCAAACAAGGGGTAGGGCGTGAGAAAAACTTTTATGAAAACTGTGTTTAGGATTGCAGAAGTATGAGTGCTAGACACCCTGGCTTGGTACCACTAGGGCGACGGTACTCATAGGAAACATTCTTAAAATATAGCATATTGGCCATATTGGGTCATGGTGACCAATGGGCCATAAGGGGGGACTGAAGTAACCAAATTACTATAATATTTTAGTTTTGTGGGTTAGGATATGTATAATGTAGCACCAATGTACAAGGTGGAGATAAAGGGTTAAATTCATACACTGAGTGAAACGATATATAGGTCTGTATATTGCATTTACCCAGCTAAGCTTTAAAAACATGATTAAGTGACTTCGAATGCTGAGAAATTAAACTGCAGCGCAACTCGTGGGAAGATTAGGGAGGATGTTTTTTCAGCCAGGCGAGGCAGCACATACGAGATAACACACCTAAGAATTCGTTTGTTGTAAACTCACAAAAGGGTTCCATTACATCAAAGTATGGTGGGACTAATCAGAATGTGCTTGCTTTACAGAAGTAACCCGAGACAATGTCAGAATGTGTGCTTTGCAGAGATTGAACGAGGACTGTCATCTGAAGAAAACATGGAACGAGCAAACCACCTGACCAGAAAACAAATGGACAGTTGTAAAGCAATAGATTAAGATGAGGCCACAGCCACTGATAAAAGACCTGTGAATTTGTAGGCGACAAGAAGGATTAAATGTCATGGTTTATAATTACCATTTAGCAATAACTCTGTATATGCTGATAAGCTTTGCACCCGCCCCTAGGGCAGGGGTTTGACTTTTTTTAATTGTGAATGTTGCTAGGATATCAGTGGAGTCGGATTCAGAAAGTGATCTGAAAGGTTCTCCCCAGGCCTGCGAGTAAAGACCGTTTTGAACCATAACTCTGAGTCTGTCATCTTTTCCGGGGATGGTGTGAGCGTTGACCTTGCATATCACTTGGTCCGCAAAACAACTACATTGCCTTGGTTCAATCCCGGGTTCTGGTAGGTTTTACTTATATTTGCCTCCTTCACTATAAGAGAAGTGAATTAGGAGAGATTTTCCATTACTAAACCCACGCGTCCCAATGGAATGGGTGTGAAACCACATCTGACTCGCTAGATCCTGCTCCAACCGCTCACTGCTGGTTCGAATCCAGTCATGGTCCCGCCGGCTGTTTTTATACCGGGACTGAGGGAGGGGCTGTTCAGTGGTGGTGCGATAATAATTTTTGGAATGAGGTTTTTAGATTAAAGAGCTCTTTTACTGTTACTTTCGAATTACACTCTGCCCATTTGTATATGCGAACAATGTTTAAGCGATGTGG
This sequence comes from Somniosus microcephalus, assembly GCF_052327205.1. NCBI lineage: Eukaryota > Metazoa > Chordata > Chondrichthyes > Squaliformes > Somniosidae > Somniosus > Somniosus microcephalus. The sequence continues at coordinate 14,080,836 of NW_028225182.1, read as the reverse complement.
TGTGTTCAATGTATGTGCTGTAACTAGGTCACCCAGTCACGGGTTCAATCCCCATATGGGCCATCAGAATATTTTCATGATTTTACAGTTTTGTCGAACATTTAAAAAAGAAACTTTATAAGGAATCCAATTCACACAGAAACTCATGGGGAATTATTTGGAATAACATCCATTGCAACTTTGCTACCAGTGCTGAGAGACAGGTCTTTCTGTTTGTTTGTGTTTCTGGGTTTGCTGATGAACGTTGAACTGGCGGCCTGTTCCAGATAATGGTCAGAAGCAGGTAACAGACAGACAGAGCAGCTCTGACCCCGCAAGATGGGCAAAGTCTTCAGTTCAGGAGAAAGGCATCAATGAATTGTTTGCCAGCGCCGAGAGAGACAACATCCAGAGAAAACCACGGAATGAAATCGATTTCAAATCGATGCCTACCCGCACTTTCGTGAACACGTAGTTGTGTTCTCACGTAAAAAATGTCATTATGTCTGAACAGTTTGCCTGTCGCGAAAGTATCTGAATTTCAAAGAAGCAAGCATGAGAGCCTGGGTTGCTGTGCTTGCTGGCAGGAGGCTGGCTGCAGCTTCCCTGGTGGCCTACTGCAGCGGTTCACCACCTTTTCCTTTATGCGGTCAGTACATCGTCATCAAAAGCTGCTGCGGACCACAACGTATTCAAGCCATTTAAAACATTTTGTGAATAATGTCACAAATTACCTCCAGCATTAAAAATACCCTTCTCTTCACTTGCCATGTTCAATGAGAAATTGTTCTTCGCCATTCTGTTGCAGTTTTTACACTCTTGTCTTGCCTCCTGGTTTTTAAGCAGCCTGAATTCTGTGCTATTTACCGTCATGACCTTAAATCTCTTTTTCTGTTCTGGCTGAATTGTTTGTTATTTCCGTTGAACCAGGATGGACTGTAATGGCACTCAGTACCTTTGCTTTGTATGGGTTCACGTTGATCCATACAGTCAGAATCACCTCCTTGAAGGAACTCCATAGAACAACTACAGCAACAACCTCCACATCGAGTTAAACACTCCCCAAATTCTATCTGTCCTGCCTGCCAACACCTCAAACGCTTTTGTTTCTGTGGAACCCATCAGGTCTCTACAAGCTCCCTCTATTCCGAAAGCTGTAGCACTGTTTCATGAAACCAACCCCTGTTTCACTCCAGCAAAAGTTCCGCCAGGCTGGGTCTGCCTAATTCCCCACTGTCTCTCTGGACTAACACATGACACGGGTAGTCTTTCCGAAAGTGCTTCAATTGACACAGTATTGGGGACCCCAGGACATTCCTGGAGGGCTGTGAAAAACATGTTTTGAAGTTAGCTGGAGAGAAATGTGAGGTGACGGGTCTCGAGGGGCAGACTGCGGAGAGGGTCTGTACATTGAATGGGCTCATGTCAAAAAGAGCCAGAAGATTTAGGGATTCACAAACACAAACCTCTCCGAAGGGTTACTTCATCCCCGCCTGTCCCGAATTTTTGCCAGACACTTTTCAGGTTTAACATGGATGGTGGCGGGTGGTCGTCACAGTCAAACCTCTGTCCGAACCAAACTCCCACAGTCACAGGATTAGAATGGTGGAGGCCAGCAGATTCCCCTTCAATGTTGGTGCAATCATTCTTTTCACAATGAAGTGCTCCTTTTCTTTCACATTCGATTTACATAATCGGTTTATATGGAACAGTGATTATTTTATACCGGAATAATGTTTAAGGGATGTGGTGTGTTCATTGTCTGTACAATAACTCTGTGACCCAGTGTGAGAAATAAAACACAAACCGCCCAGCGTGGGGCTCGGACAGCTTTTATCACAGTTGTTTAGAGCGCGGTGCTAATATCGCTCAGGCCACGGGTTTAATCCCTGTACGGGTCATCAGCCGTTCATTTCATACTTTTTCGGTTTCTCCTGACATTGAAAGTCCAGACTTTACAAAAAATCTACACAAACTGTCAGGAGGAAATTATTTTCAATAACATCCATTTCACCTTTGCTCTGGGCGGAGCAACACATCTTTCTGTTTATTGGTCTTTCTCCGGTTTGGTGATAAATGTTTAACTCGCGGCCTGTTCCCATTAATGGTCACAAGCAGTGACAGACAGACAGAGCGTGTCTGACCCCGCGAGATGTGTAAAAGGCTTCAGTTCAGGACAAATGCATCAAATCAAATTTTCACCCGGCGCTGAGAGAGACAAAAACCAGAGAAAGGTGCAGAAGGAGACAGAGAAATAAAAGCTAAATACAGCCAATAGAAATAGTTTCCATCCTTGATGTCTCTCTCTATTCAAACCCAACCCTTCAGTGGCGTATAAATTACTTCAGTTTAAATTGGTAAGTTCGAGAAAAGGACCCAAAGAATGAGACACAAAATATCTAAAAGCCGCTGAATCCCAACTGAGCTGTTTCGGCCTCACATCAAAGTGATTCTCGTGTCATTCTTTTAAAGAAACTCTAATCCCTCCTGTTCATTAATCACTTCGGGGGAATGGGACCCGACCAGATCTCGGAGCTCAGGTTATGTTAATGTTCTGCTGACGTGTTTATAAACATCTAAAGCTGACAAACCAGGGGAGACCTCACAGGGTTGGACACGGAGTGAAGTATTCTGAAGTTTTTATAAGAATTTACAGAGCACAACATGTGTGTAAAATTCCCCGTTGTTTTCCCGGCACCGATGCGTTGTGAAGGGAGAGACTAGACCAGAGTCCCAATGAGCCGCACTGACGCCGGGCTACAGATGAAATTATATGAAGTTCAACGAGGGAGAGATAAGAGTCCAGAATCATGGAGAGATTTTCAGGTATTGTTGTTGAATCTCATTTACATCAAACACTCCTTGAACTCTCCGCCGCGGAATTCAGGGCTGTGGATCGCCTGTAATATCAGCAGCAAAAATAACCGTCCAATGTGGGGCTCGAACCCACGACACTGAGATTAAAAGTCTCATGTTCGACCCTTTATCCGTTCCCATCACAAAGCATTGCAGCACTTTCAAACGAGAACCAACCCCTGAGCAAGCCGGCCCTGTCTACAACAGCTCTCTCTGTCTGTCTTTATCAGTAAATCGAACGGCCAAAGTCCGATTGAAAGATGGATTCCTCTCACTGACCGATCATAAAACCCAGATCTACTGTTATTTCACCTTCTAAGATCAGCCATGATCTCATTGAATGGCGGAGCAGGCTCGAAGGGCCGAATGGCCTCTCCTGCTCCTATTTCTTATGTTCTTAAACATTCACATCCATTTTGCTCAGTATTTATTTCTCTCTCTCTTTATTCTGTTCGTGCTTTTTCTTATAAGCATTTCACTATAGTTATTTATTAGAAGGAAGAAATGACCAGAAGTGATTTACTGCAATGGTACCAGGGATGAGGGACTTCAGAATGTGGGGGTCTGGAGAAGCCGGGGTTGTTCTCCTTAGAGCAGAGGTTTTGACAGAGGTGTTTAAATTCATGAACGGTTTTGATATCGTAAATGAGGAGAAACATTTTTCCAGCGATTAAAGAGTCGGTGACCAGAGGACACAGATTGAAGGTGATTGACAGAAGAATCCGAGGCGACATTAGGAGCCATTCTTTTTACACTGCGAGTTGCTGGGATCTGGAATTCACAATTAAACAGATGCGTCCCAATACATGAATAATTAATTCAGATATATCGACAGACACTTGTAACTTGCTGAGATAATAAACATTTACTTCGAGCACCAGTCAGGAATACATTTGTATCTAGCGGGAATGCACGCAGTCTCACAGCTGTTGGGTGGAGCGGTCCTCGGTGGGCTAGGGGTTGGAATTCAGTGTAACCAGAGCACGAGTTTGATTTCCGGTCTGATTTTTATAAAACAGTTCTACAGTTTATTAAATCAATTACAGGAACATAAAATTAAAGGCAACTTGTGATGACCATTTATCCATTCCCATCACAAAGCATTGCAGCACTTTCAAACGAGAACCAACCTCTGTGGGATCATAAGGGATTATTTGTTGTTTATAAAATGCCCCGCTGTGAATCGAACCCAGGCTCTCCTGTATACTGGACAGGCGCTTTGACCAGCTAACTCACGGCTGAAGTTTTTTCTGCTCCCATCAATGATATCTGGTACCTGCGGTATCGCGTTCCACATTCGAACCAATCTTTGCATAAACAAGTTTTTTTCCTGAATTCCCTGCTGGATTTATTATTGAGGATCTTATATTTATACAATCTAGGTTTACTTAGTGTGACACAAGAGGACGGCGGCTGCTGTTGTATAAAACCCACTGTCAAAGATCCACACTCCGTACAGGCACACCTGAGGTTGTATAATAGCGGGGACACTGGTGAAGATTGTTGAATTGAGGGGGCACCGGGTGAGTTTATCTCAATACCATAATCCCGCTCTCTCCTCATACTTCTTCATGCAATTTGTGTCTAGAAATCGATCTATCTTTTTTCTAAATATATTCAGTGACTTGTCCCCAAAGCCTTATGCGGTACAGAATTCCACATGTTCACCACACTCTGAGTGAAGAAATTGTTCCTCATCTCAGTGCTAAATTTCCTATCCCGTATCCTGAGACTGTGAGCCATCGTTCTAGATCCCCCAGCCAGGTGAAACATCTTCCCTGCATCCAATCTGTCTGGCCTTGTCAGAATTGTATTCGCTTCAATGAGATCCCCTCTCATTCTTCTAAACTGTAGTAAATACAGGGCTAGTCGACCCAATCCCTCCTCATATGCTGTTTGTGGTCTACATTAATGACTTGGATATGAATGTAAAAGGTATGATCAGTAAGTTCACGGATGATACAAAAATTGGTAGGGTGGTAAATAGCGAGGAGGGTAGCCTCAGTCTGCAGGACGATATAGATGGGTTGGTCAGATGGGCGGAACAGTGGCAAATGGAATTTAACCCGGAAAAGTGCGAGGTGATGCACTTTGGGGGGACTAACAAGGCAAGGGAATACACAATGAATGGCAAGACCCTAGGCAAGACGGAGGGTCAGAGGGATCTGGGTGTGCAAGTACACAGATCCCTGAAGGCAGCGGAACAGGTGGATAAGGTGGTAAAAAAGGCATGTGGGATACTTGCCTTCATTAGCCGAGGCATTGAATATATGAGCAAGGAGGTTATGATGGAGCTGTATAAAACACTGGTTAGGCCACAGCTGGAATACTTTGTGCAGTTCTGGTCGCCACACTACAGGAAGGATGTGATCGCGTTGGAGAGGGTGCAGAGGAGGTTCACCAGGATGTTACCAGGGCTGGAGCGCTCCAGCTATGAAGAGAGACTGGGCAGATTGGGTTTGTTTTCCTTGGAGCAGAGGAGGCTGAGGGGGGACATGATTGAGCTGTACAAAATTATGAGGGGCATAGATAGGATGGATGCTGAGGAGCTTTTTCCCTTAGTAGAGGGGTCAATAACTAGGGGGCATAGATTCAAGGTAAAGGGCGGGAGGTTTAGAGGGTATTTGAGAAAGAACTTTTTCACCCAGAGGGTGGTTGGAGTCTGGAACTCACTGCCTGAAAGGGTTGTGGAGGCAGGAACCCTCACAACATTTAAGAAGCATTTGGATGAGCACTTGAAATGCCACAGCTTACAAGGCTACGGACCAAATGCTGGAATATGGGATTAGATTAGACAGGGCTTGATGGCCGGCGCGGACACGATGGGCCGAAGGGCCACTATCCGTGCTGTATAACTCTATGACTCTATGACTCTATGACAGTCCTGCCATCCCAGGAATCAATCTGGTGAAACTTCGCTGCACTCGCTCTATGGCAAGTATGTCCCTTCTTAGGTAAGGAGACCAAAACTGCACACAGTACTCCAGGTATGGTCTCACCAAGGCCCTGTGTAACTGTAGTAATACATCCTTGCACATTTACTCAAATTCCCTTGCAATGAAGGCCAACATGAGATTTGCCTCCCTAACTGCTTGCTGCACCTGTATCTTTGCTTTCAATGACTGTTGTACAAGGACACCCAGGTCCCTTTGTACGTCAACATTTCCCAATCTAGCAGAATGTAAATAATATTCTGCTTTTCTATTTTTCCTACCGAAGTGGATAACTTCACATTTATTCACATTATACTGCACCTGCCATACATTTGCCCACTCACTCAACTTGTCTAAATCCCCTTGAAGCCTCTCTGCATCCTCCTCACAACTCACAATCCACGTAACTTCATGTCGTCAGCAAACTTGGAAATACTACATTTCGTTGCCTCATTCAAATTTTTGATATATATTGTGAATAGCAGGGAGGGGCCCAAGCACTGATAATGCCTGCCACACTGAAAAGACCCATTTATTCCTACTCTCTGTTTCCTGTCTGTTAACCAATTTTCAATCCATGCCAGTATATTACCCCGAATCCCATGTGCTTTAATTTTGCACACTAACCTCTTATGTGGGACTTTATCAAAGGCCTTCTGAAAATCCATATACACCACATCCACTGGTTCTCCCTTATCTATTCTACCAGTTACACCCTCAAAAAACTCCAGTAGGTTTGTCAAACACGATTTCCCTTTCAAAAATCCGTGTTAACTTTGTCTAATGCAGTTGATGTTTTCTAAGTGTCCTGTTATTACATCTTTTATAATAGACTCCAGCATTTTCCCTAATACTGATGTTAGGCTAGAGTCTATTATAAAGACTATCTCTTTCAGTACTCTGCGATGCAGAGAATCGGGCCCTGGAACTTTATCGGTTTTCATTCTCATTTATTTATCCAGCATATTGTTTTACTAATGCTGCTTTCCTTTAATTCCTCCTTCTCACTAGACACTTGGTTCACTAGCATTTCTGGGAAGTTATTTGAGTCCTCTTCCATGAAGACACACCCAAAGCATTTGTTTTATTGCTCCACCATTTAGTTGTGCCCCATTATAAATTCTCCGTTTCTGAATGTAAGGGACCTACATTTGCCTTCACTAATCTTTGTCTTTTTAAATACTTGTAGAATCTTTTACAATCCGCTTTTATGTTCCTTGCAAGTATAATATCATACTCGATATTTACCCACTTAATCAATCTCTTGGTCCCTTTTTGCTGAACTCTAAACTGCTCCCAATCCTCAGGCTTGCGACTGTTTCTGGTCACTTTATATGACTCCTCTTTGGGTCTAAATATATATATGATTACAAATTAACCCCGTCATTGAGCAGTGGGATTTACTATACAGTACAGGTCAATTCCATATACCTTCAGCATTCCCACAAGCAGCGATGCACCTAAAGCTGGTTCCTTTACTCAGCGTTCATCTCCATCATAAGCAACTCTTCACGTACTGAGCCTAGCTCTACCAACCGCTCCACTACCCCTCCATCTCACTAACCAGCATGGATTCACCTATAGACCCTTGTACTGCACTTCGTGCTACCACCTCGATCTCAGTTATAAGCACTGATTTGCCTATTGAGATAAGTACTGCCCATTCCATTGCCCCCTATCTTATTGACCAGCACTAATTCACCTACTGAGCCACGGAATACCCGTTCCCCTACCCGCTCAAATCACTGATCAGCATTGATTCATATACTGAGCCACATACTAGCCATTCCAGTACCCGCTCCATCTCAGTGACCTGCATTGACTCGCCTGTTGAGCCATTACTAGCCATACCACTAACCTCATCTCACTGAACTGCACTGAGTCACCTTTTATCCCAGTATTACCCAGCACTCGATGCTCTCCATCTCACTAAGCAGTCCTTAGTCACCTGTGGAGCTTAGTACTACCTGTTTCACTGCACAGCTTTCACACTGAACCACCTGTTTTTCCTAATACTACCCAGCCACTTGCCATTGCATCTCACTGACCAGCACTGATTCACCTCTATAATGTAATTTTAAACATTGCATTGTTCATCTGATCATTTGTGCCAGGACCATGAGGCAATATAACTTCAGAGAATTAACACTTCATCAGCAACAATACCTTATTTTGATGTAGCACAATTAATGTAGAAAACGCTCCCTTGATGCTTCATACAGACAAGTAAGAGATAGACCTCATACCAAATATAATCGAACTGACCGAAAGCTTTGTCAAAGTGTGGGTGTGGGGGTTTACTGAGCAATCTATTAAAGGTTCAGAGGGAGGGGCCAAGAGTGCTGCTAAGCAATAAACTCTGCAATTCTCTCCCCAAAACTCCACTCTCTCCTGCTCACTCCTCATTATAAAACTCCATCAATTCTAACTTTAGACCAAACGTTTGGCCACGTGTCCTAACATCTCCTTGTGTGTCTATGTGTCAAATTTTCTGTGATTCCGCTCCTGTGAAGTGTCCTGTGACGTTTAGCTGTGTATAGTCACGATGTAAATACAAGGGGGAGAACTTCATTGTCGCCCAGAAATTGGTCGTAACTTCAGAAATATTGGAGATTTAGCAACAGGCAGTAATGAATCACGATGCAACAAATTAAGTATCATTACCCATATAAAGGATTGGAGGGCTAAATCTAACACTAATGGCCTATCTCAGTGGCGCTGCACTCAAAGCACTAACCGATATCAGGTGCAGTCTAATCGCAAGTCATTATTGCCACAGGATATTTACAGTTCTTAACAGCGAGGTTAATTTATGCTGCAGAACCTCATTCTCAGCATTGCTGGCTGTGAACCTGTGTCACAAACAGGAGTAGGCCAAGCCCAAGGAGCCGGACAACTCAAGCAGGTTTCATGATGGCAGATCTAAGGACCAAGGAGAGGCCACAGATTTTCGGACCAAGCATTGTAGGAGATGGTGTCCACTGTAGAGAGATGGAGGGTGGTGCTTTACGAGGCAAGTGGCAGGAGGCCCTCACGGTAAGTCTTCCACACCAGTTGGAGGGAGGTTGCCCATCATGTCTCGGGCAGCACTGTGGTCAGCAGTACCCACGCACAGTGCAGGAAGGCATTTAACGACCTCACCCGGGTGGTCAGTGTGAGTCAATGCCTCAACAAATGCTGCATAACACCGTCTGAACCACAGTCTTCACACACTGGCCACAGCACCACACCGCAGCACACAACCACCAACAATATCTACCTACCAACACTCACACCCGCATTGCACACCTTGGACACAATGACTGCTATTCAACTATGGCAGGCACATCACCCAAACACATTGCTCTTCACTCACTCACAAACTTTCCTTTCTCTTGCAGGTCAAAGTGGCTCACAACAGGATGGAACAGGAGAGCACAGGTCGGGGACAAGCTGACACGCAACCACTATCTGCATTGGAAAATAGATTATTTGAGATTATTGGCTGCCGGGTGGTGGGTGCCGTGGCCACTGGCGACGATGACCCCCTTGGTGACAACAATGGTATGCTCCTCCCTACTCCTTCTCACATCCCTCTTCCCTGTCAACCCGCAAGGCTTTGACACTTTCCAGCAAATCATATTGTTTGCATTCAATCATCCCATTCTGCAACCCTCTCCTCACCTTAACCTGACGATTATGCCTTCATGCTTTCAGGTAATAATTAAGCACCTGAGCAGCCTGTACCTGAGGACACCGTGGAGAGCGACGAGGGAGAATAGAAGCAGAAAGAACCATGCATGACTCCCCTGCAGTCACCAGCTCAGATAATGGCTCAACGCGTTACTTAGAGGCCAGTGTAGTAGCGGGATCTGCACACAGTGATGCACTGGGGATGAGCCGGCGGCAGCAATGCCAGGGCAAAAGAGTAGCTCGTGGGCCTGCTACCCGGAAGGCGAGTTCAGGTGTGAGTTCTGCTGCACAGGACACAAAGGAAGGAGTCCATGGCCGCATACAACAAGACCTGGACGGCGTTCAGGCTTGGGCTACTAAGTGTCAGGTAACATTCGCGCCACAGAAGTTCCAGGCAATGAGTTTCTCCAACAAGCGAGAGTCTAACCACCTCCCCTTGACATTGAATGACATTACTATCGCTGAATCCCCCACTATCAACATCCTGCGGGTCACCATTAACCCGAAATATAACTGGACCGGCCACAAAAATATTGTAGCAAGAAGAGCTGGTCAGAGGCTAGATATTCTGTGGCGAGAATCTCACCTCCTATATCTCCAAATCCTTTGCACCATCTACAAGGCACAAATAAGGAGTGTGATGGAATACTCTGCACTTACCTGGATTCGTGCAGCTCCAAAAACACTCAAAAAGCTCGACACCATTCAGGATAAAGCAGCCCACTTGATTGGCACCCCATTCCCCACCTTAAACATTCACTCCCTCCGCCACCGGCGTACCGTGGCTGCAGTGTGTATCATCTACAAGATGCACTGCAGCAACTCGCCAAGGCTTCTCGGCAGCACCTTCCAAACCCGCGACCTCTTCCAACTAGAAAGACAAGGGCAGCAGGCACATGGGAACAACACCACCTCCAAGTTCCACTCCAAGCAACACAGCATCCTGACTTAGAAGTATAGTGGCCGATCCTTCATCGTCGCTGGCTCAAATTTCTGGAACTCCCTACCTAACAGCACTGTGGGAGTACCATCACCACACGGACTGCAGCGGTTCAAGAAGGCGGGTCACCACCAACTTCCCAAGGGCAACTGGGGATGGGCAATAGATGCTGGCATTTCCAGCGACACCCTGATCCCATAATGGAATTTTAAAAATTGATGGGCATGTGCACGGAGATGATAGGTGCAATGGCAATGGTAGCTGAGAGCCTATCGGCAATGGAAAGGAGCATGGAGGAGTCCACCTCCAACAGTGCACAAAGCACTGTGCACACCAAGGAGCCTATCGTTTACTGTCTGGAATGAATTGTAGACTCCCAGAGAGATAGTGGTGACCCAGACCAGATGCTCCATGTGATGGGCGATCTTTCAGATTCCATTGCAGCATATGCGGAATCGAAGCAACTGTAGCGGTTCATGTAGATCGCCACTAAATAAGAGAGTTTGACTTTGAAGAACTATTAACAAGTTGTTTATTTACAGGAACAGATTAATTACATCACGTAAGATGGCAAGTAAGATGGCTGGCTGTAGGAGCACCGTGGTGTAGGTCTTTCCCCAGCAGGGATGCCACGAGGGCTAACTAGAAGTTTCCCAGCTCAACTGCCAGCAGGTTCCGAGCTCAACTGCCAGCAGGTTCCGAGCTCAACTGCCAGCAGGTTCCAAGCTCAACTGTTGGAAGGTTCCGAGCTCTGATGTCATGAATCAGAGTACAGGAGAGAAGCCTGAGTATAGTAACAGACACATACAGTAAGGTAAGTTAAAGGGAATTATATATCTCAGTGTAAGGGACAACCGGTGGTACCGCCACATAGGCCCCCCCAGAATTCACTTTAACGAAAGTCCAAGGGTGAGATGGTCTGACAAGCTGGTGGTCTCGGCGGTCGTGCTGTCTTGGCTTGGCGAGCGAGTTCCAAAAATGCTGCTCGTGAGCGGATCCTTACGCACGTCATGGCGAATAAAACATATCCGTCAGGCGAAGGACCATAGAGACGTATGAAACAGCAGGCCTTATCAGAGTGATGGGCAGATTGGGCGGACGCGGGCGATGTCTCCGTTGACTGGTGAGCGAAACCTTCAGGAGGCTGGAACGCACAGAACAGTGCGTGACATAATGCTACGACATTAACAGAACGGAGGGTGAAGAGTTGCTGTGTTGATCTGTGATCAGAGCAACTTCCACGTGTTGACCGCGGCCGCAGGGTGCCCGTTGGACCCGTCCTCGATGTATACAGCTTCAATAGACATTTGCATTTGTTAAAAGGGAAAACTGGAGAAAGGGCGGCAAAGGTCCAGGTTGTTGTTGCTTTCAGGAGGAGTTAACTCTGCCTGGAGGGCGGCAACACTTGTAACAGTTGTAGATTGAGGAGAAAACAGCCGGGAGGGCGGCACGCCTTTTCTTCACGCCGAATCGTGTAGTAGGTAACACAACCAGCAGGCTGACGGGCTGGTGCGTCGTCGGCGGGGAATGAGTCTTCGTGTTTCATGAGGGCAGGGTCCTCGTGGTTCACAAGGGATGGATCCTCGTGGTTCGCGAGGGATGGGTCCTCGTGGTTCGTGGGGGTGAGTCCTCGTGGTATCCCCGCAGGGCGCGCTCCGATTTTGTGGGCCCGAACATGCTGTAACCCGCGCTTGGAGAGATGTACACTTGCTGTTGCTTTGGACGTAGAGGCAGACGATCCGTGTGGCGGTAGGAAAGGTGAGTACGGGGACCGCAAGCAAGTGCATGGTCGGCGCCGCATCATTGTTATCGTCGAACGGGACTTCTACCGGTATAAAGCACGAGGGAGGCTGTGGCTCCCTGGATTGCGGTAGCGACAGCAAAACGGCTGGTGCTTCCATGGCGTGCTTCTTTTGTGAAAATTGCTCACAAAAAACGAATGGGGTCTGGTTGCGGTTTGTTCGTGTCAAACGGGATCTGCTCCAGGCTGCGCTTACCTTGCGAATACGTTCGCAAAGACGGGGTCGCCTTTGGCGGAGTGAGGCGGTTGCTGTTCCGTGGTTGTTCGTCGGTTGTGCGTTGGTCGTCTTGTGGAAAGACAAGGTTCAGGCGCTCGGTGCTACCATGAACATCGTTCACAGATACGGGTTCACCAATTGTAGTGTTGGAATTGATGAACTCCCGTACTCACGTCGTTGGGTCACCAATGTAGCGGTTCGTGTAGATCGCCACTAAATAAGAGAGTTTGACTTTGAAGAACTATTAACAAGTTGTTTATTTACAGGAACAGACTAATTACATCAGGTAAGATGGCAGGTAAGATGGCTGGCTGTAGGAGCACCGTGGTGTAGGTCTTTCCCCAGCAGGGATGCCACGAGGACTAACTAGAAGTTTCCCAGCTCAACTGCCAGCAGGTTCCGAGCTCAACTGCCAGCAGGTTCCGAGCTCAACTGCCAGCAGGTTCCAAGCTCAACTGTTGGAAGGTTCCGAGCTCTGATGTCATGAATCAGAGTACAGGAGAGAAGCTTGAGTATAGTAACAGACACATACAGTAAGGTAAGTTAACGGGAATTATGTATCTCAGTGTAAGGGACAACCGGTGGTAACGCCACACAACATCAAATTGCTTTAATGCAGTCTCAGCTTAATGCCACGTAAGCTCTGGATGCTGTCATCGTGGCTGGGTCTACTGCCATTGCTCGGGGCTTTCACTTTCTCGCAGCAGGCCAACAATCTGAGCTGCAGTAGATTGCTAGGGATGCTGAGGAGCTGGCACGTGGGAGTGGCTGTGGGTCAGTGGAGAGGAACCTGCTGTCCTCTCTCACGATGCCATCATTCCTGCACCCACCGCTGGCACTCTGCCATTGCCCTTGTCGCTGCCTGCCATCCAGTCATCACAGACTGCTGCCGCCCATGCTCAGGTGGTGCAGTCTACAGCCGAGCCTTCCATAACCAGAGCTGGTCGAGGGCGTCCTGCAAGGCCATCTGAAGTCTCCCGCATGGTTTCTCAGCAGCCTTCCACCAGCCATGCTGCAGCCACTGGACCAACACTTCATAGAAGCACTAGAGTAGGCAAAGGGACAAAGGCACAGTAACGAGCGGCACTAAGGGACTATACAAGGGTGAATATTTTATATTGATGTTTTAAATATGTGTCAACTGATTATTGATAATTTTATTAATTCGGTTTTGATAATTATGTTCTGTGTCTCACTTCAGCTTTGGCCTGCGAAATGGCTTTCGACAGGGATGGAATGATGTGAATGTGGTGAGAAACGGGGATCTGTGGTTTAAATTATTGGAACCACAGTCCCATTAGGTGGCCATGACCGCCCTCCTAGAGGGCCGACTGAGTGGCTGCCTCTTCACTCGCCTCTGTTCCTCTTCCTCCTTCTCCTCCTTATCATCCTCCTCATCTTCCACTTCCACCTCGTCCTCATCCACTTCCTCTTCCTCCTCCTATGGAAGTCACGCAGTCCCTGGTGGCAAGGGCTGGAGCATCACGATGGCCAAATTCCGGAGCATGCAGCAGCCAATGAAGAAATGTGCCACCTGCTGAGCTGAGTGCTGGCAGGCTCCTTCCGAGCGCTCAAAGCAGCAGAACCGTTGATTGAATACCCCGATGGTCTGCTCGATGTTGTTCTTGGTGGCGACAGGGCTCTCATTCATTATATGAGTGCTGGGCAGGAGTGTTGGGGTTGCAGATGGGAGTCATGAGAACATAAGAACATAAGAACATAAGAAATAGGAGCACGAGTAGGCCAATCGGCCCCTCGAGCCTGCTCCGCCATTCAATAAGATCATGGCTGATCTGATCCTAACCGCCAATCTACTATCACAGAACCATCTCCTGAATCTAACAGAATTAGACCCACGAAATAGGAGCAGGATCAGGCTACACGGCCCCTGGGCCCGCTCCGCTACCCACAGGGCCATGACCGATCAGAACCTAGGCTCATGTCCAAATGCCTGCCCGCTCCCTGTACCCCATCATTCCCTTTACTTCTAGGAAACTGTCTATTCCTGTTTTAAATTTATGTAATGATGTAACTTCTACAGCTTTTTGGGGCTGCATATTCCATGGACGTACCACCCTCTGAGTGAAGTAGTTCCTCCTCATCTCAGTTTTGAAAGAGCAGCCCCTTATTCTAAGACTACGCCCCCTAGTTCTAGTTTCACCCATCATCGGGAACATCCTCCCTGCATCCACTCGATCCAACCCCTTCACAATCTTATATGTTTCAATAAGATCGCCTCTCATTCTTTTGAACTCCAATGAGTAGAGTCCCAATCTACTCAACCTCTCTCCATATGTCCATCCCCTCATCCCCGGGATTAACCGAGTGAACCTTCATTGTACTGACTCGAGAGCAAGTATGTCTTTTCTTAAGCATGGACACCAAAACGGTATGCAGTATTCCAGGTGCGGTCTCACCAATACCTTGTACAACTGAAGCAATACCTCCCTATTTTTATATTCTATCCCCCTAGCAATGAAAGCCAACATTCCATTGGCCTTCTTAATCACTTGCTGCACCTGTATACTAACCTTTTGAGTTTCGTGCACCAGGACCCCCAGATCCCTTTGTACTTCAGTACTTTCCAGTTTCATGCCATTAAGATAATAACTTGCTCTACGATTTTTCCTGCCAAAGTGCATAACCTCACACTTTCCAGTATTGTATTCCATCTGCCAAATCTCTGCCCACTTAATAGCCTGTCTATGTCCCCTTGCAGGTTTTTTATGTCCTCCTCACTCACTACTTTCCCCCCCATCTTAGTATCATCTGCAAACTTTTATATGTTACACTCGGTCCCCTCCTCCAAATCGTTAAATAGATTGTAAAGAGTTGGGGACCCAGCACTGACACCTGCGGAACACCACTAGTTACTGATTGCCAGTCTGAGAATGAACCATTTATCCCAACTCTCTGCCTTCTTTTAGATAGCCAATTCTCTATCCATGCCAGAATATTACCCCCAATCCCGTGATTTTTTATCTTAAGCAATAATCTTTAGCGTGGCACCTTGTCAAATGCCTTTTGGAAGTCTAAATACACTACGTCCACTGGTTCCCCTTTATCCACCCTGTATGTTACTTCCTCAAAGAACTCCAGCAAATTTGTCAAACACGACTTCCCCTTCATAAAACCATGCTGACTTTGTCCTATTAAATTATGATTATCCAAATGTCCTGTTATTGTCTCCTTAATAATGGTCTCCAAAATTTTAGCTACCACAGCTGTTAGGCTAACCGGTCTATAGTTTCCAGCCTTCTGTCTACTGCCCTTTTTAAATAAGGGTGTTACATTAGCAGTTTTCCAGTCTGCCCGGACCTTTGCCGAGTCCAGGGAGTTTAGAAAATTATTACCAATGCATCCACAATCCCTACCGCCACTTCCCTCAAGACCCTAGGATGTAAGCCATCCAGTCCAGGTGATTTATCCGCCTTGATTCCCATTATTTTACCGAGTACCACTTCCTTAGTGATTTTGATCGTGTTTAGATCCTCCCACCCTATAGCCCCCTGTTTGTCCAGTGTTGGGATATGCTTCGTGTCCTCTACTGTAAAGACTGATTCAAAACATTCATTCAGTGCTTTTGCCATCTCCATATTTCCCACCAATAATTTCCCGGTCTCATCCTCTAAGGGACCAACATTTACTTTAGCCACCCTTTTTCTTTAGTTATAACTATAAAAACTCTTACTATCTGTTTTTTATATTTTTTGCTAATTTACTTTCATAATCTATCTTCCCTTTCTTAATTAATCTTTTTGTTATTTTTTGCTCTCTTTTACAGTTTTCCCAATCCTCTATCCTCCCACTAGATTTGGCTACCTTATATGCCCTTGTTTTTAGTCGAACACTATCCTTAATTTCTTTACTTAGCCACGGATGGCTGTCTTTTCTTTTACACCCTTTTCTTCTCAGTGGAATATATATTTTTTGGAAGTTGTAAAATAACTCCTTAAATGTACACCACTGATCATGTATCGTCTTACCCATTAATCTATTTTCACAATCCACTCTATTCAATTCCGCTCTCATACCTTCATAGTCTTCTTTATTCAAGCTTAGCACGCTTGTTTGAGATCCAACCTTCTCACCCTCTAATTGAATATGGAATTCAACCATGTTATGGTCACTCATTCCAAGCGGATCATTTACTAGGACATTTTTAATTATTCGTGTCTCGTTACACAGGACCAGATCTAAGGTTGCTTGCCCCCTGGTCGGTTCAGTTACATACTGCTCAAGAAATCCATCCCTAATACACTCAATGAACTCATCCTCAAGGCAGCCCTGCCCAATTTGATTTGTCCAATTTATATGATAGTTAAAATCCCCCATAATTATAGATGTTCCCTTATTACAAACCTCAACTATTTCCTGATTGATACTCCGTCCAACAGAGCTGCAACTGTTCGGAGGCCTATAGACTACGCCCACTAGTGTTTTTTT
Source organism: Somniosus microcephalus (assembly GCF_052327205.1). Taxonomy (NCBI): domain Eukaryota; kingdom Metazoa; phylum Chordata; class Chondrichthyes; order Squaliformes; family Somniosidae; genus Somniosus; species Somniosus microcephalus. The sequence goes on along the minus strand of NW_028225182.1, from coordinate 14,063,992 downwards.
CCCCTTATTATTCCTTATCTCCACCCAAACTGCTTCATTATCCTGATCTTTTGACCCAATATCATTTCTGTGTATTACAGTGATTCCTTCCTTTATTAACATGAGCCAGATGGCGAGCGGATAGCCCTTCACTCCGACCAGCCAGCCGTGAACTTCATGTGGCGTCTGGAAGAGTGCAGGCACACTGGTCTGGCGCAGGATAAAGGCATTGTCGCTGCTGACAGTTTAGCACACATTCACATTGAAAATTCACTGTGAGTGGTCGCACATTAAGTGAGTGGTATCCATTGTGGTTATGGAGGATCTCAGAATTGTGATGTGTTGCTGGCAAAGAAACGTGGCTGCAGTCAATGGCGCCCTGCACCATGGGGAAACCTGCTATCCTGGCAAATCCACATGCTCGCTCGGCCTGCTTCTCTCTGGTGATGGAGAAGGAAATGTAATCCCTTCTCTGACTGTAGAGAGCCTCTGTTACTACTCGGATGCAGCGAAGGATGGCGAACTGCGAGATATTAGTTATAACTACTGTTGCAGACAGGAAGGATCCGCTGGTGAAGAAATTGAGAGTAACGGTGAAATTGCCTGCCACTGAGAGAGCCATGATTGTCCTCATCTGAGGCTCCAGCTCTGGTTGCAGGAGGTGGCAGAGATCAGTGAACACCTCCTTGGTGAAACAGAAATTTCTAGTACACTGCTCCCCGCTTAGTTGAAGTTAGGAGAAGTGCAGTCGGGATACACTCGGAGGACAAGGTCTTTTTTGAGAGCCCTGATGGACATCCTCCTCACTCTGACAACATGTTGCAAATTTTCTCGCTGCCTGCGCTCCCTCTGCCGTAGATCGTGGAGGCCGAGGTTGACTGCCAGTACATCCCCCACTAATGTAAAGAATTGTAGCACTTTGATATGTTGTGAGAATAATTGTAACTAATTTTTAGTAGACACAACACTGCGGAGACTAAATAAACTTTATTGATAGAATTAAACATTTGCACAATGTCAAACTGACAAGGAAGCAGCGAAGCAGCACTAACCTGAGAGCTGCGACACGTTAATTAGCACCCCCGGAGCTGGCTACCGACTGATTCACGCCATCAGTCCCTGTCGCTGTTGGGCAAGGCACTAAGGCAGGGGGCAATAGTTAACTTTGCAGGTCGGGCGCCCATTGAGCGTTGCATGCTGACTGATGTCACGATCTTTCTAGAGCTGAAGCCTACGGCGCTAAGTCGTAGAGGCAGCGCTATGGTGGTGCCGGATTTGGCGTGCATCACTGGATTCACCTCACCGCAGCGCTGCTGCCTCAGCGCACCGTTCTCGCCACGGCCAGGTTTTAACTGGAGGTGCTAAGTTACCGAAATTCTCCCCCAAGTTGTTGCTGCTTTCGTTGATGTTAATGAGTGAATTTCAGACTTGAATCCCAGATATCTGACGGGAAAGGGTTTCAACAAGGGACGGGAGGTATAGGATGGAAAATTTGTGGGGATGGTTGCAACACTCGATTAGTCTATAGTGGTAGGGAGGAACGATGGCAGTGATGAATTTAAATACATTATGAAGTTCAAATTTGAAATGTTGGCGTACCAGCGAGAATTGTGTTTAGCAATGACTGAGATGGTAGGGAGTGTGTCTTGTTCTGTTCTAGGATAAGTGTTGCAGAAATTAGATTGATCTTAATTTCATGGATGCTGCATGATGGGAGGCCGAAATGAAGAATATTGAAAATCCTGAGTTCGGAGATGAAAAAGACATAGATAAGATTTTCAGTGGTGAATGGGATATGGTCAGGATTGAGGCGGGGTATGTGCCAAAGGTAGATGTGGGATTTTTTTTCTGATTAAGCTGTTTGTGAGACTCCTCGTTGTATTAGGATCCAAGTGGGGCAGGCAGATGGGGGAAATTAGAGAGAGGCCATTGTTCAGGGGTAGAGTGTGGGGAAAATATGAGGTAATTGCTGATAATGAGAAAGGGGAAGCAGCACTGGCAGCTGAATGGGGTGTTTTTAGTTGAATGACCAAGCAATCAATGCGCACCTGGCATTGTCTGAAAAAAGTAGGTTTGTTCATTGAATGATGTACACGACAATGAAGGGTGCTCTGTAAGAGATACGTTATCTAGAAGTCACTGATCCAAATAATCATTTAGCATTCTGGAGATTGGACCTAAATACAGCTTATGTTGAGCCACAGCGAACAATAAACACTGGTTATCTCGGAGTTAATCAGGAAATTGTTATTGTGAAGACTGTGGCTGTTAGACAGGGGAATGCCTCAATAACCAGTCAATTTAGAGGCTGGTGATGTAATAAACCCTGGGTTGTGGGCGTCGCTGGCAAGGTCAGCATTCATTTCCCATCCCTGCTTGCCCTTGAGACGATGGTGGTGATAAAGGTGATAAAGTCCCACATGTAAAAATGTTAACTAAGGTAGAAGTCCACGTAATTGATGGCAAATTATTGACGTGGTTAGGAAATTGGCTGACCGGCAGGAGACAGTGATTAGGGATAATGAGTAGATGCTCAAATTGGCCGGAGGTGACTAATGGTGTCTCACATGGATCTGTGTTGGGGCCTCAAATATTCACGTTATTTATTAACGACGTAGATGTTGCCATAGATAATCATATACAGAAATTTGCTGATGACACAAAGATAGGTGGAATTGTAGGAGTGTAGATGGTTGCGTACAATTACAAATTGAAATCGACAGATTAAGTGAATGGGCAAAACTGAGGCAAATGGATTTCAAAGTAAGCAAATGTGACGTCATCCACTTTGGACCTAAAAAGGATAGAACATGATACTTTCTAACTGGTGAAAGTCTAAAAGCGGTGGAGGTCTAAAGAGACTAAAGGTACATAGGTCATTAAAATGTCATGAAAAGGTACAGAAATTAATCAAAAATGCTAATGGGATGCTGGTTTGTGTATCTAGAGGACTAGACTACAAGAGGTAGAAGTTATGCTTCATCTATACAAAACTCTCGGTAGACCACACCTCGAGTACTGTGAGCAGCTCTGGGCACCACACCTTAGGAAGGATATATTGGCCTTGGACGGACTGCAGCGACGGTTTACCAGAATGACACCCTGACTTCATGTTCTAAGTTACGAGGAGAGATTACACAAACTAGTGTTGTATTCCCTAGAATTTAGAAGGTTAAGCGGTGCTTTGATAGAAGTTTTTATGATATTAAGGGGAACAGATTGGGTAGATAGAGAACAGCTATTTCCACTGGTTGAGGATTCTAGGACTAGGGGGCAGAGTCTAAAACTGAGAGCCCGACCTTTCAGGAGTGAATTTAGGAAAAACATCAACACACAAAGGGTGGTAGAAATTTGGAACTCTATACCAAAAATGGCAATTGATGCTCGATAAATTGTTAATTTTAAATCGTAGATTGATAGCTTTCCGTTAACCAAAGCTATTAAGGGACATGGGCCAAAGGCAGGTATATGGAGTTTGGTCTCAGATCAGCCATGATCTCATTGAATGGTGGAGTAGGCTCGAGGTGCTGAGTGGCCGCCTCCTGTTCCTATGGTGAGCCACCTTCTTGAACCACTGCAGTCCGTGTGGTGAAGATACACCCATAAGTAAACCCCAATAAATCCAATATACTGGGTAATGCAAGTGAACTCTTTCTGGCTGCTGATTCTAGTAAACCGCTAGAAAACCAGATATATAGGATGGTAATCTCAGTAAACTTCAGTAAACCGAGATATATTGGTTCATGATTCCAGTAAACCATGATAAACCCATATCTATAGGCGAGTGTTCCCAGTAAACTATCGTAACCCCAGATATATTGGCTGTCTATCCCATAGACATAGGATGGCGACCCCAATAAACGTCATAGGAATACAGGAACATAGCTACATAGGAACAGGATTAGGCCATTTATCCCCTCGAGCCTGTTCCGCCATTCAATGAGATATGTTACCTAACTTTATATACCCGCCTTTGCCCAAATCCCTTAATACCTTTGGTTAACAGAAATCGATCAATCTCAGATTTAAATTAACAGTTGACCCAGCATCAACTGCCTTTCTGGCAAGTGAGTTATATGAGATATATGATTGAGATTTTTGATGAGGTAACTGAGAGAGTGGGTGAGGGCAGTGCATTTCATACCGTGTGTATGGACTTTCACAAGGCATTTGATGGGGCACCACATATTAAGCATGTCAACAAATTTGAAGCCCATGCGATAAAAGAGCCAGTAGCAGCATGGATATAAAAGGGGCGGAGGGATAGAAAGCACCGAGTTGTGGTGAATGGCTGTTAGATCGGAATGGGCAGAGGTATACAGTGGTGTTCGCTTGTGTTCAGTAGTCGGGCCACTGCCGATTTTTAAATACATTAACGACATGGACATGGGGGGTATAGGGCAGTGTATAGACAAAGTACATAAAGATAAACGGTTTCCAAGGGCTGAAAGTTCGGTAACCAGAGGCCACAGCTTTAAACTGATTGGCAAAAGAACCAGAGGCGACATGAGGAATTATTTTACGCAACGAGTATTAGGATTTGGAATGCAGTACTTGATCAGATTGAGGTTATACATTAAATACTAGTCTTTCAGGGCTTTCTCAATACTGGGACCCAATCACAGTATCTGCTTCCAAGGCGCTATCAGCTCATGCAACATGATTCGGTAATGGCAAATTTCATCAAATACTCTGTGGAATTTTCAAGTAAGTTCAGAATCAAAATACGACAATAAAATATCTAGGCTTTTCGGCTTTTGAAAGCGGGACCTCTCACAAATTCCCACCCGAAAGCGAGATTCACACCACGACAGAAAAGCAAGCTTATCGATCTGACATCTGTTCCATCAACTGCAGGGAGTGAGACACCATCAGAAGCACCGTTTAACTGTCGGCACTGATACGGCGCTAACTTCAATAACCTGCTGCCCCGGCACAATTACACACATCGGGCCAAGAGAATTATCAGCAGTTCTGAATCTGCGGGACTGGGGGATGTTTGAGGTACTATGAAAGCAAGCTTTTTAAAAGCATCGGGATCGTGCCGGGTTTAGTCACACGGATGGGGCAGATTTTGGGATTCTATGATTATCAGGAGAGACTTGATCAACTGTATTTGAGGTCGCCATTGCAGCAGAGAAGGCTGAGAGGAGCTTATATAAGAAATATAAAGAATACTTACATTCATATACCACCTTTCACGATCTCAGAACGAACCAAAACGCATTTCAGCCAAACTGCACACAGCAAAATTCTTCAAACAGCAATGTGATCCTGACCAGACAATCTGTTTCAGTGATGTTGCTTGAGGAACACACATTTGCCAAGACTCCGGCCAGTACTCGCCTAATCCAGAGATTTTTACCTTTGAGGTCTTGGTTTTATAAGGTGTCCCCTAACTCCCTCAGCAGAAGAAATTCCTAGTTCTACCTAACTGGGTTGTTCCTACGATAACTGGGACCTCCCTTTCATGGTCCAAGTGTGCTCCAGCCGCAAGGATATGTCCTTAACACTGGCACCAGGCAAGCTTCACGGCCTTCGAGACTCCCAATCGGAGCTGTAGCGAACATCATCTATGCCCATGACTATACTATACCCTACCACTACCATATTCCTTTCCTCGCCACCCATTTGAATGGCCTCTTGTACGAGTGTAACGTGGTCAATTTTTCCCTTCTCGCTAAAGTCTTTGTGCTCAGCCTCACCAGGAGCAAGTTTCTCGTACATGTTGGACAAAGGAAAAGCCTTTGACACCTCGGTGTCTGCATCTGATGCCCTTGTACCTGCCTGACTCGCTTTAAATGATCCTGTCCCTGACTACTAATCCAATATAAACCCGTACCTAACCTAAGCAGTGTGACAGCCTCCTGGGTCAAAATGTATAGGTAATTCCATACCTTTATTATGCATGGCAATGCCTGAGCCGCGGACTCCAGCTTAACAACTTGAGTTGAATTTCCACGAGATGCAGACATGCACTGTAGATATGGGTGCCTCGGATCAGGCTGCTCTGCAGAAACTCCCACATGTGGCAGAGGCGACACCCCTTCTACACTGCCGTCTCCATCTAACATTGTTTTATATATTTCATTATTTAAAGGTTTTATGTAAATAATTCATTTGATTCATTTTTAGTTTTTAAAACTAATTGATTTATCGAGTATTATATATTTATTTAATAAAGTATTAGCAAGTTAGACGTTCCTAGTTCCTCTATTAATACACTCTCCTAGCTTAGAGAGGCTCGGTATTACAACTGCTGACAGACCTGGCCGTGTCTGGTAGGACGTAGCTCCAGGAATGGGCCTGCTGCAGCTGGTGAATTAACAAGCACGAGGTGAAAAAAACGAGTTGAACAGGTCCTCACCAATCTACCTGTCACAGATGAATCTCATCAGTACAGTATTGTTAGGTGTGACCACCGCACATTCCTTGTGGAGACAAAGTCCAGTTATGACACTGGTAAGACCCTCCATCGTGTTGTGTGGCACTAACACCGTGCTAAATGGGATAGATTCAGAATATAGCGTTTCAAAACTGGGCGTCCATGAGGCATTGTGCGCCGTTAGCAGCAGCAGAATTGTATTCAACTACAATCCGTAACCTCATGGCCAGTATATTCCTCACTCTACCATTACGATCAAGCGAGGGGACCAACGCTGGTTCAATTAGTAATGTAGAAGAGCATGCAAGGACCAGCACAAAGCATACATAAAAATGAGGTGCCAACCTGGTGAACGTACAACACAGGACTACATGAATGCCAATAGCGGAATCTGCATGCCATAGACAGAGCGGAGTGATCCCACAATCAATAGAACATATCAAAGCTCTGCAGTCCTGCCACATCCAGTCGTCAATGGTTGTGGACAATTAAACAACGAACGGGAGGTGGAAACTCCATGAAAATCCCCAACCTCAATGATGGGCAGAGTCCTGCACCTCAGTGAATAAGAGAAGGCTGAAGCATTTGCCACCAATTCAGCGAGAATCGCCGATTGGATGGTCCATCTCGGCCTCCTCCTGTTATCCCCAACATCACAGAAGACAGTCCACTCGCATTCACCAATAAAGTCTTTCGGATGAGACGTAGAACCAAGACCCCATCTGCTCCTTCAGGTGGACATTAAATATCCCATGGCGCTACTTTGCAGAAGACCAGGGGAGTTACCCCCGGTGTTCTGGCCAAAATTTATCACTCAATCAACATCACTAAAACAGATTATCTGGTCATGATCACACTGCACTTTGTGGGATCTTGCTGTGCGCTAATTTTCTGACGTGTTTCCCACATTCCAACAGTGACTACACTGCAAAAGTACTTCTTTGGCTGTAAAGCACCTTCAGATATCCGGTGGTCGTGAAAGGCGCTTTATAAATGCAAGTCTTTCAAGTCTTCTTATAATTGATGGAAGGTGCCTTTGAAAGTGCTATTAAGCAACAGTTATTCACGAAATTTTCTTCTCACATTGGGTTCAATCAGGACCACGCAGTTTCAGACCTCATTACAGTTTTGGTATAACCTAGAACAAAAGAGCTGAATTCCAGAGATATGGTGAGTGTGACTGGCCTTGACATCAAAGCAGCATTTGACCATGTGTGGCATAAAGGAGCCCTAGTAAAATTGAATTCAGTGGGAAGTAATTGGCTGGTGTCGTACACAGCACAAATGAAGACGTTAGTGGTTGTTGCAGGCCAGTTACCTCAGCCCCAGGTCATCACCGCAGGCGTACCTCAGGGCAGTGTTCTAGGATGAACCATCTCCAGCTGTTTCATGAATTACCTTCCATCCATCATAAGGTCAGAAGTGTGGATGTTCAGTTCAATTCGGTACTCCTCAGATAATGAAGCTGTCCGTGCCAGCATGCAGCAAAACCTTGGCAGTAATCAGGCTTCATTTGCTAAGTGACCAGTAACATTCACGCCACACAAGTGACAGGAAAGATCATCTACAGAATAAATGTCTAAACACATCTCTGATATTCGATGGCATTACCATCGTCGAATCGCCCACCATCAGCTCTCCAGGGGTTACCATTGACTAGAAACTTAACTGGAACAGCGATTTTAGTACTTTGGCTACAAGAGCAGGTCAGATGCTGGGTATTCTGCAGCGAGTGACTCATTTCCTCACTCCTCAAATTGTTTCCACCACCTACAAGGCACACGTCAGGAGTGTGATGGAATAATCTCTACTTGCCTGGATGAGTGCAGCTCCAAGAACACTCAAGAAGCTCGACACCATTCAGGACAAAGCAACTCACTTCATTGGCACCTCCACCACTTTACACATTCCCTCCCTCCACCACCAGTGCACCGTGGCTGCAGTGTGTACCATCTACAATATATATTGCAGCAACTCCCAAACCCACGACCTCTGCCACCGAGAAGGATAACAGCAGCAGGCGTATAGGAGCAGCAACTAATCATCAACCTGCTATCGGGAGATGAATCAAGGTCCAAGATGTTATCCCAGCTGGAGGAAGCAGCTGGAGAAAGTCATGCTTTAATAATACTAGTTTAATTGGTCCAGTTTTTAATTTCATCTTAGATCGTTACCTTAATACTTATCCCCCATATTTATGTTAGTTCTCCCGGGTTCCACTGCTCCTTCCTCTGAGCCCTGGTTTAGAAGTCACTGGCAGGAGAACAGGCTTGCTGAAAGGACCGGGACAGGTTACACTTCTGAGCTCGTTTCTGGCATTCTGTGAAATTATTTTCTGAACAGTGAGACTGTCTCATTTACTTTCCACAGTCTGCTATTGTAAAGCGGGTATCAACCCATTTAACACACCTAGTATTAACCCATTTAACACTCCTGGTATTAACCCATTTAACACACCGGGTATCAACCCAATTCACACACCTGGTATTAACCCATTTAACACGTGGTGTAGTAAACCATTTCACACACCGGGTATTAACCCATTTAACACACAGGACATTAACCCATTTAACACACTGGGTATTAAACCATTTAACACACCGGTTATTAACCAATTCAACACACCGGGTATGAAGCTATTCAACATAGGCAGGTAAAATAATAGGCACAGTCTCAGGTTTTGCTGGACTATTGATGCCAACACCAATATTTGAGATTCAGCGCCAATAAAAACAGAGATGGTGGAATGAGTTTTTCTGGAGAGTTTTTGTTAATGATAATTTAAAAAGATTTCATGATAATGAGTTAACAGTAGTTTAATGAATATATTGACATTATATACATTTTACAGAGAGTATGAGGCTTATCTAAATTTGCAAACTCTAGCCAACTCGAGTCTGCTGCAGGTGTCTACTGCTGTTCAGTTAAATTAGTCACTTCCTTAAGAGATCCGGTAACTTGCTTTTTGCAGAGGAGAACTCCAAGTGGTTTTCTATTACTGCTGTAGCAGGAGCGGGAAATGTGCAGTAATGTGACCAGGGAATGTGCTGTAATGGTATCCGGGAGTGTGCAGCATCGGAATCGGGGAGTATGCGGTATTGGTAATGGGGAAGCGCTGTAATGGTAACCCTGAATGTGCTGTACGGGACATGGTAGTTTCCCATACCAGGACCAAGGAGTATGCTGCACAGGAGCCCAGTTGTTAAGCAATTTCGGCCTGTATTTTCCAATCGGAGGATTCCTGCATGCGGAGGCCTCCGATCTGGAAAAATTCTGTGCCCTTACCTGAGGGCTCCGGATGTCCGGACATTTCCACTCCTCAGACTCGGCTCTATGAAATGCACAGGGCCCAGGTCTCTCAAGGGCGCAGGCGGTTCGCAAACATCCCTGGGATCATGTGCGCCATGGGGAACCAATGAAAGAAGGGAATCCCCCTTCATACGTTTGACAGGTCTCTCAGCTTAGATCTGTCAAAATTATGAATGGGCATCAATGAAAAAATATATCAAAACAATAAATATATATTTTTTAAATCACTTTTTTAAAATTATTTAATATTACGTTAAATTAAATATTTTAAACAAAAATGTAATTATTTCAACAAAAATTTTTTTTTACGGGGCTAAAATAAACTTGCCTTTTTTAAAAGTATTTTAAATGATAAATGAGTGAAAAAAGTTATTTTTACTTTTTTAAACTCTTTGCTGGCAAAAGCAGGCAAAACATTTTAAAGAGATTTCAGCGGGCGGAGATATTGCAGAAAGCGGAACGCTCTGCCCGCAGTGGCCCTTCTCTTGTGTAGGCACATGATCAGCCGAGAGGATGCTTGACAGATCGGAAGGGCCGGTTTTCAGGGCATGAGCTTCACATGCGTGAATCAGGCACTTATGAGGTCCCGACGGGTGTGTACACAGCTCGTACACACCCGTAGGGATCGGAAAATGCGGGCCATTATTCCCATTTAATTTGGCAAGGACTCTATATGTGGACGAAATTATCACTGGGCAAAATGTTTATTTCAGGTCACATTCTGTTTCATTCAACAACAGGTAAAACATACATAACACTGAATGGGATGCAATATGTTCACTTTAATTAGAATGGCATCTGCCCAGAAATGTACAAAATGAAGAACAGGCTTAGACGAACGCACGGGGTTGAGTGGAATTTAATATAGATTGATTCCTTTTCAATATCTTTCCCAGTGACGAGGCAGAGATTAATATATATCACAACCATCCTGCTGCCTTAAATTTTTCACATCTTTATTTTTATAACAAGTCTTCCTTTACAGACTAGCACAGATCTGATAAAGCTGTCAACTCTGAGGATCTAAACACGATCTGAATGTCGGGAAATTTCAAACGATTTGTCTATTTTTTGGAATCAGTCACAACAAGGACTCATTCCCAAAACACCCTTGTACTGCGACCTCAGCATGAGACTGAGTAAAGCAGCTACCCACTCCTGGGCGAGTATCTGCTAAAACCACAGCTGTAGATAGCTTGTGTCCGGGTCCTGTCCTTGCGCAAAAAGGCTACAAGGTCCCGAACTATGATATTAACTTGCGTTTTAACACTGTACCAGATTGTGAAATGTTTCAGAAAATATAAAGTCTAATGGAACCCAGTGAAATCTACACATGAAACAAAAATACAGGATAATGTTAGAAAGTGTTAGCCATTCTCATCTATTTAACTTGTTCATCATTGCGAGGGGATACTTCACTCCTCTCCTCAATTCCTCTCTAAATTTCCTCTGGGTCACTGCATAAATAAAATGTGTTGGTGCAGCAACTCAGGAGCTGGAGCATGAAGCCGATTTCAGGTACAAATGTGGGCAGAGGGACAGGATATCCCAAGTAATCCAACCGTCTCAGTATAGAACAGACCATAAACACCACCCATAACAGTATGAAATTCCCTGATATAACGAACAGTACAATCGTGCATTTCCTTCGGCTCTCCATCTCTGGGTCACTGGGACTCTCGCCACTGCTCCGAGCCCGGAGTCTTCTGCGGGCTCTGCTGGCCACTAAAATGTGCCTGACTGTTAAAGCATTGAACAGTAGAATCAAAAGAAACGGATTGAATGGCGTTAAGATATAATTCATTAATTCAACCACGGCCCAGACCAGTGACCGTAATACAACAAGGGTAACGCGGCAAAACCAGGGAGTGTTAGAAAGCCAATACTGACTTGTATATAGAAAATTCCAGAAAATGTTCTTCAAACAGCTCAGCACAGTCACTGTGCCTAGAATCACAGCCGCCATTTTCTCGGTGCAATAATTAGATTTCACCTTCTGACAACAAATGGCCACGAATCGATCCAAAGTGAAAGTGACTGTGAACCAGACAGATCAGTCTGTGGTGGCATAAAGCAGGACGACGTGAATATTATACACTCTAGTTTCCCTCAAAAACAAAAATTCTTTCCGATAAACAATAGGAATCTGCCTCAGTATCAGATCGATGATCACGACCAGTAGATCTGCCGCTGCCATGGCCGCCAGGTAGTGAGTGACACATTTGGAGAGTCCACACTTTCCCCAAGACAGGATCGCAATCGTCACCACGTTAACTGTGTGCAGCAATAAAATACGATAATCATTCACAAGACACGGGGCATTAACAGTAGTTTTTCGTGTTTGCATGGAAGTAACAGTCCGTTATATAACAGGGACATTAACGTTCTTCACAATTACCTGAAACGCTTCGAAAATGTGCAGCTCGGCCTTGCATCCAGTGATGGATCATGATTATTCTACCTGTGATAGGGCATCCTGGAGATAGGGGTTGTACTCAGAGTGCCAGCGATGAATCGTCATTTAAGTGACACAACGTGATCAAATTACACAGGCTAGTAATGTATTCCCTGGAGTAGATAAAATTATGGGTGATCCATTTAAGATGGTTATAGGATTTATAGAGTATATAGGGGTAATCTAATATCTCTTTTGGCGGAGTCACTAAAATTAAACTAGGCCGTTCAAGGGTTCAAGGAAGCACTTCTTTACCCCAGGCTGAGATAGACTTTTGGATCCAAGGAGAATCAAGGAATATGGGGATCTGGAGGGAAAGTTGAGTTGAGGTCGATGATCAGCCATGATCATATAGAATGGCCGAGCAGGCACGAGGGGCCGTATGGCCATCTCCTGCTCTTACTTCTTATTTTCTTATGTTCTTACAAGAAGGGAAGTATAAATCGTGACCTCTCTCCCCAAAAATGCTTTTCAGGTTGTGGCTCCAGTAAAATATCAAATTGAAAGTGATAGATTATTGATAGACAAGGGTGTTTAGGCATATGGAACCAAGGCTGGGCGATGGAGCGAAGCTAAAACTCATCCAGTGTCTATTTGAATGGCGAAACAGACTCAAGAGGATGAAAATTCTGCATCGCATTTGTTAAACAAACCAAGGTTAAAAACAGAAACTAGAGTTTAGTATATATACAAATGCATCCAATTGGGAATTGGGAGCCTTACTTGCAACAGTTGGGACATTTTGAATGTTGCATTGCAGTGTATGTGTGTGAGTTTGTTGCAGTTGTGTTATATTTGAACTAAATGTCCTGAGGTGGGGTGATGCGAAAAAGGGCATGGGAGTAAGAGGAGTGGGTGATTAGTAGGAGCACTCTGAATGGAACAGGTAGCTAGCGACACCCATTCTTTGCTCATGCAATTACTGTGGTCAATTTTGTTCAAACCATTGAGTGCTTGAGTATAATTTCAGAAATCAAATCTTCCCAATCAATGCTTGTAATGTATTTCTTCCACTTTTCTGCTACTGGCCTGACATATTAAATACAGTATCCCTGCTTGTTTTGGATGTGAGACGTGAGGCACAGTCAGACCCTCTGCTCCTGGATTACCAATGGTCAATCATTGGTTCAGACGAGTTACAGTCACACTACGCTCCATGCTCGGTAATTGTATATACAGAGTCACTACATCTACAAAGGCAAAAAATTAACATTTAGTGTAGTTCATGGTAGGTTTTGGAATTGAATTACATGTAACATTTGTAACAATGGTCATTTCTTGTAAATGGTGGCATAATATGAATGATAATATAACACACCATCTTGAGATTTCAGCAAAGAGCCTAATTCTAGACAAATAATGTTAATCTTGTTCTCTCCCTCAGATGCTGTGAAATCAGTCGATTTGCAATTAATGAACAGAGCATGACACAATCATTGATCGAGTGGGTTCAATCGCAAAACATTCCCCTTTCAAACATTGTGGATACAAATGAGAGATACGATGAACAGTACCAAAATGGCAAGTGTCCTACACAGAGATATGAAGAACTTTACCACGGATGCACGGGATTAATTAATAATGCTAATTAATTACTCAAATTAAATCATTAAATGAGTTGAGTAATAATAAACAGTAAATCAATCTTACTATTCTATCGTAACATTTCAGAAACTGTGACACTGACATAGAGCAGGTAACGTTGGAAAGTGAGACAGCTGAATCATATTGGATCATCGATGCATTTGTGATTTATCTGTTAGGATTGATTTGCACAACAAAATAAATGAAAGTATCCTGCAGAATCCGAAGACTGTGTGAGGTCATAAAGCAATTTATCATCTGACATTCTGACTCAGTATTTACAGCAAGGAAAGAAAATAATCGCGGGACATGTCTCCTGCTGTAGACTGAAAGAACAATGGGGTCTTAAAGCGATTGGCTGAAATGTAACTATTGTGACAAGTTAGGACGCACCAGTCATTGCATTGAACCAGTGATTGCGAGTTCACATCAGTGGAGCCTGTGCCATTATAAAACACAAACACCAGAGAAAAATAGAAAGATGAAAATAAAACAATAAGGAAGAAAGAGAGAAAGAGAGTAATAATGTATAAAGAAAGGGAAAAATAGAGGAAAAGTACCAAAAAACGAAGAAAGGAAGAAGGAAAAGAAAGAAAATAAGAGAGAAAGGAAGAAAGAGTGAAAGAGAAAGAGAGAAATGAAGAAAAAAATAAAAAGGAAGAAAGAAAGGAAGGAAAGAAGAAATAAATTAAGAAAGAGAGAAAGAAAGAAAGAAAGAAAGAAAGAAAGAAAGAAAGAAAGAAAAAAAGAACGAAATGAAGAAAGAAATGCAGGAAGGAAAGGAGAAAGAATGAAAGAAATTAAGAAAGAAGAGAGAGAAAGAGTGATAGAATGTAACAAAGGAAGGAATAAAGAATGAAAAGAAAGCAAGACATAAGAAAGGATAGAAGAAATAAAAATAAATTAAATAAGAAGAAAGAGAAAGAACAAAAGAATGAAATAAAGAATGGAAGAAAGAAAGAAAGACAGAAAGAAAAAAGAAAGTAAGGTTAAAAGAAAGAAACAAAGAAATTAAGTAAGGAGGAGAGAAAGAGTGAAAGAATTAAATAAAGAACGGAATAAGGTAAGAGTGAAAGACAGAAAGAATGAAAAAATGAAAGAACCAAACAAAAAAATGAAATTAAGTGAGATGAAAGGTAAAGAGCAAATGAATGAAATAAAGAACAGAATAAGGACGGAAAGAAAGAAAGAAAGAAAGAAAGAAAGAAAGAAAGAAAGAAGGAAGGAAATAGTTTGCGAGCATTGCTAAAGTTTCTTCACCACAATAAAAGGAACCTGGGTCAGCATTAAACACACAGCATCAACACAGCTGGAAATCTACAACAGAAGGAAAGATGGGAAAAAGTGAAGGAAAGGAAAGAAAGGAAGAAAGAGTGAATGAAATAAGAAAGAAAGAACACAAGAAAATAAGGAAGAAAGAAAAAAGGAAAGAGAGTTAGAAAGAAAGAAAGAAATAAGGAAGGAAGCAATGAAGGAAGGGAGGAATTAAGTATGAAAGAAAAAATAAAGAGAGAAAACAGAAAGAAAAGGAAGAAATAAAGAATGAAGGAAAAATTTGGTGAAAATTGCAAGATTTTCTTTGACAACAATAAAAGAAACGTGAGTCAACATTAAACACACAACATAAAGAAAGTTGGAAATCTATAAAAGGAAAGAATGGAAAAAGTAAAAGAAAGGAAGAGTGAAAGAAAGAAAGAAAGAAAGAAAGTTGGAAAGAAAGACAGAAAGAAGGAAAGAAAGAAAGAAAGAAAGAATGAATGAAAGTTGGAAAGAAAGAAGAGTTCTCATTTCTATCGGATCTTTCACAACCTCCGGACGTCCAATAGTGCTATACTGCCTGAGCAGTAATTTGAAGTGTAGTTACTGCTGTCATATAAGGAAAGTAATAAAACAAAGAGCTGCCCACACAGAATAAGATGTCACATACTTTTATTCTCCAGTTCCTGAAGTACCTGACCCAGGTAGTAACTTACCTGGGACACCGACTGCAGCGAGGAAGGGGTAATAAATCATTTGTATCTCATTAATCACCCACAGAATCTTGAGCTTGATTAGAAAACCAAGAGACATTTTATCCCTTTCTGTTAGGTTTGATGATTCGATGGTTGGTTGTGATGCTGGGAGCGATTCTCCAATTGACACGTTGAAAAAAAAGCCCCTTATTTATTGAAGAGAAATTCCATACAGTCAGAAAGTCGGCTCCCCTGCTGATTGGGTTTAATTGCAGTTATTGAACAAACAGATGACGCCAGCAAATTTCAGAACAAGAATGTTAACAAGAAGAGCGGCATTCCCAATCCATTCAAACCCATAAGGTCAGGAGACAGTGTAGTGTCCGTGTGTAGATAAAGACACTGAAGACAGGAGTTGGTTCATAGGTATTTACTAAGCAAGTCTCGGGGGGGGTTCTAAAGGATATACACAATACACAGGCTTATATAGCCCAAGTGGCAATTACCGGCATTACGCACACCTGGGGCTCTTAAAGGCACATACACCACAATTCCTCCCCTTCTAGCTAACTAGTACATCATATTTTAAGTAATTATTAATTACATGTTATATGCAAAATAATATACATTGCTGTATTAATTAATTATAAGTTAGTCTCTCAGGAGGCTTCCTGACTCGGTCCGGATAACCCCTCGGGGGTGTAGTAGTTTCTGGTGGTGTAGTAGGTTCTTCTGGCAAGGCTGATTCGGCTTGAAGGCCAGTGTCAGGTTCATCGGGTTCCAGTATCACCGGATCGGAGGTAGATATGGGTATCTCTACTTCATCGTTAGATGTATAGCGTGGTGGTGTAGGTTGTCCCTTTTCGGATGACTTGATGATTTGGTCAGCATGGCGCCTTATTGTGCTTTCTCTGATGTCCACGGTATACATCAGTGGTCCTAGTCGTGTGCAGATAGTTCCAGGCTGCCATTTCTCGGTACGGTAGTCCCGGGCCAAAACCGGTTGGCCTATCTGGAAGGCCCTAGTTGGCCTTTCATTCATGCCCTGAAACTGCCGGTTCTCCACGTCCCTTCGGATGTTGGGCTTGACCAAATCCAGCCGGCATCTTAGGTTTCTATTGTAGAACATCATGGCGGGAGTTTGGTTTGTAACCATATGTGTTGCATTCCTATATGCAAATAAGAAGTTATCCACCTTGTGCTGAAGTTTTATGTCTTCATTACCCATGGCCTTTATGGCCTTCTTAAAGGTCTGGACAAACCTTTCAGCCAATCCATTGGTGGCGGGATGGTATGGGGCGGACGTGTAGTGCTTTACCCCATTGTTCTTTAAGAACTTTCTGAATTCTTCAGACACAAATTGCGGTCCATTATCAGAACATATCTGTTCCGGCAGCCCATTCCTGGCAAATATGGTCCTTAATACTGTGATGGTTTTTTCCGTGGTGGTGGAGGACATCTTTATTACCTCCGGCCACTTGAAGTGTGCATCAACCGCGATTAAGAACATTGAGTCCATAAATGGACCAGCAAAGTCGATGTGCACCCTTTGCCAGGGAGATGAGGGCCACTCCCATGGATGTCGAGGGGCCTGTGGCGGAGCATTTTGGACCTTCTGGCATCCTAGGCAGCTCTTGGTCATGTCTTCGATGTCTCCATCGATACCTGGCCACCATACAAACGCCCTAGCTAGGTTCTTCATTTTCACTCCACCCAGATGCCCATCGTGAAGCTCCTTTAGCACTTTATCCTGGAGTTTGGGTGGAATCACCACTCTGGATCCACACATCAAGGTTCCTCGACACACTGACAGCTGTTCTCTTCTTTGCGAGAATGCTGGTAACAGTGGTTCGCCATGTGCTGGCCATCCCTTCATTGTTAAATCGTAGACCCGTGAGAGAGTAGGGTCATTTCTGGTCTCCCTTTCAATGGCAGAATTTGTCACCGGTAGACATTCCACTATGGTAGAGTGGAATATCTCTGCTGGGTCTACTGTAGGTGCCTCTTCTATCATTGGCAATGGCAGGCGCGATAAACCGTCAGCATTCCCATGCTGTTTTGACCCTTTGTATTCAATGTTGTATTGGTGTGCCCCTAGGAAAAGGGACCACCTCTGTAGTCTTTGTGCTGTCATAATGGGGACACCTTTCTTATGGTTGAATATGGAGATGAGGGGTTGATGGTCAGTTAGCAAGGTAAATTTTTGTCCGTGTAGGTAATGGTTGAATTTCTTCACTCCCCATGCCAGGCTGAGTGCTTCCCTGTCTATCTGGGAATAGTTACGCTCAGCTGAGTTCAATGAGCGTGATGCAAAAGCTATCGGCCGTTCCGAGCCATCAGGGAATCTATGGGACAATACCGCTCCTATGCCGTAAGGGGATGCATCGCACGCCAGTCTGATTGGTAGTGATGGGTTGTAATGAGCCAAAACTTTCTCGGATGTGATTAAGTCTTTACATTTATGGAAGGCACGTTTACAGTCTTTGTTCCATTTCCAAATCACTCCTGTGTGTAGAAGATCATTAAGAGGGTGTAGAATAGTTGATAAGTTCGGTAAGAATTTATGATAGTAATTTATTAATCCCAGGAATGACCTCAATTGTGAAACATTTTCAGGTGCTGGGGCTTTTATAACTGCTTCAATTTTCTCAGGTGACTTATGCAACCCTTCCTTATTAATTATGTGGCCACAATATGATATCTGATTTTGGAAACATTCGCACTTGGGGCGATTTGCTTGTAGGCCCCGTTCTTTCAGCCTAGTGAGCACCTGCTCCAAATTGGCAAGGTGCTCGTTGTCGTTTTCTCCTGTTATAAGGATGTCGTCTAGGTAGCATTGAGTCCCCGGAATCCCTTGCAGGACTTGCTCCATAGCTCTTTGCCAGATGGCTGGAGCTGATGCTACTCCAAAAACCAGTCGATTGTACTGGTACAGGCCTTTGTGTGTGTTTATTGTGAGATACTTTTTAGAGGTCTCCTCAACCTCCATCTGTAGATATGCCTGTGCCAAGTCAATTTTTGTGAAACGTTTTCCTCCGGATAGTGAGGCAAAAATATCTTCTATCCTCGGAAGAGGATACTGTACCGTGTGAAGGACCGGGTTTACAGTCACCTTAAAGTCCCCACAGATGCGAATTTTTCTCTGTTCCTCAGAGTTATTTTTCAATGCTTTTTTCATGACTGGAAGGATGGGTGTTGCCCATTCGCTCCAATCTATTTTGGATAATACGCCTGCCTTTTCCAAATTCTCCAGCTCTGCCTCGACTGCCGGACGTACTGCGTATGGCACCGGTCTTGCCTTAAAAAATTTTGGAATTGCTGCATCTTCCACTTTTATTGAGGCGGTGATGCCTTTCAAGGTTCCTAGTTTCTCTTGAAACACTTCTTTGGCGTTGGCCAAGATGTCTTTTAATCGTTCAGGTATGATGTCATCCTTGTTTTTTTCCTTACTGGTCACCGTCAGTGCCTGAATGGAGTGCCAGTCTAAACGTATCTTCCTTATCCATTCACGTCCCAACAACGGTGGACCACCATCTTGTAGAATGTATAAATACAACTTTTGTATTTCTTTGCCGTTGTATACCACAGGCTCCTTTATTTTTCCTTTGGGGTATACTTTCTGCCCCGTATATGTTTTTAAGATAATGGATGTGTCTTTTAGAGGTATATGCGAAAATAGCCTCTCGTAATCTCGTCGATTTATTACGGTTAGAGCTGATCCTGTATCTAGCTCCATTTTAACTGGGGACCCTGCTATTATGAGGGTAACCCAAATGGTCTGGTAATCTTCATTGGCAATTACATTATGTAATTTGAGAGAGCTTAGTCTCTTGTTCCCGGAGTCGCTATCGCTCTTCTGGTCTTTGGAGCTACTGTCCGTCATCATTTGTACCTTCCTGTGCTTTTCCTTATTGATTCTTTTCCCGTTAGTGGATTTTTTATTTTCAGATCGGCATACACGTGGAATGTGTCCCATCTTTCCGCATCGGCTGCATACTTTTTCTTTGAACCAGCAATCCCTCTGGTCATGGTTGGATCTGCCGCAGCGATAACATCTCTTGAAACCCCGTGTCATTTCATGGGTGCCGAAGTCCTGTGGCCTTTGCTGTATCTTTGCCGCTCCTATTGCACTGAAAGCCTTGTCCAGTGTTAAATCTTTTCCAGAAGATACCTTTTTTTGTGTTTCTACACTTAGAGGATCGCAGATGAATTTGTCTTGCAGAGAATCTGCCAGTCCTGCCTCGAATTGGCAGTGTAGGGTGTCAACAATCTCCTCAAAATTCTTGTCCATTGGTTCGGCTGGAGTGATTAAGTTGCGTAACAGCTTGTATGTTTCTGCACCCATTAGATCCAGAAGCACTGAAGCTTTTTTTTCATCTTCTATTTCATTTGCGGTGCAAAACACCTCCACTCTTTCTACATATGTGGTCCAATTCTCTATCTTGTTATCAAAAACATCAATATTGCCAAAGTTAGGCTCTGTTTAGTTATCAAAAGCATCAATATTGCCAGACTTAGGCATTTCAAAAAAAAAAAATATGGCGCTTCCCGCGCTTTTTTTTCCTCTGTAGCAACGATATGGCGCTTCCTGCGCTTTCCCGCCGCTGTTACCGATAACAACGCTGTTTTACTGTGGTTTCCGTTTATTCACTGTTGGAGACTCGTTCCCGACGGAGGTCTAAATGCTGACCTGCTTGCCGCGCCGGCCGTCTCCCGAGTGCACCCTCCCAGTCCGTTATTGCTTGCCTCCAATTTTGCTGCCTGTCTCAGCTGTAGAGCCCGACGCTGGAGCCCCAGCCTGACGCCCAGGAAGGATTAGCGCAGTACCTGCCATCAGCTTGGCCAGCTGGTGAAACCTCAGTTTCTATAACTTCCTTCAGTCTTCTGGACGCTGGAGGAATCGATGTCCTTGAGGTGCTGCCGAATTGCAAGTAAGTCCGTTTCCACTTCGTCGCCACTGTAGTGTCCGTGTGTAGATAAAGACACTGAAGACAGGAGTTGGTTCATAGGTATTTACGAAGCAAGTCTGGGGGGGGGGGTTCTAAAGGATATACACAATACACAGGCTTATATAGCCCAAGTGGCAATTACCGGCATTACGCACACCTGGGGCTCTTAAAGGCACATACACCACAGACAGGCTGCACATTCATATACTCATACAAGTCTTAGAATTCTAACAAGAACTTCCATAGATGCCTTTCCTTAGTAAAGCAACAAGGAAAGACCGGGATGTCCCAGTGTCAAACAAAAAAACACAATTGCGCCTTTTTAGAGGTAAAAACTAACAAAGAACATTAGCACAAAGCTAAACAAAGGAAACTTATGAACTTCAATAATAATGTTAATCCTAGTGTGCAGCACACCCTCCAGTCCCTGCGCTGCAGTTTCCACAGATGCTGCCTGACCTGTTGACTGTTTACTGCATGTTCTCCCCTTATTTCAGATTTCCAGCACTGCAGCATTCTCCTTCTGTTCTAAGAATTTATAAAACATAGCCTGAGCATTTATTCTGGGCCCCATCTAACATAAAATCCATTCACCGCAGAACATATCTATTCCAGTTGATGACATCCATCACAATGGCCCTGAAATTAGGATCGGGAGCTTGCCGCGCGTGCAAGCCCCCGATGTGCACTTACGCGGCGCGCTGACATTTCAATCCTGGCCCGCATTGCATTTCCTCTCACTGACCCGCTATGCGTGCGTGACCCAGTGGCGTACTTAGTGCGATGAGCCGGCTGGGATCACGTGAGCACAGGACAACCAATGGGAGGTTGCAAAAGTTCATTCATGAGTTTGAAAGTAAGAGCTGTCAAACTCATGAAAACTCCTGGCCCCAAAACACTACTTAAACTTGAAAGAAAATTTAAAAAAAACATTGCACTACTTAAATGAACCATAAATAACTGTAAAAAAACTATTTTAATCAATAATTTTAAAATTTGAAAAAAATTATTATATAAAAAATCGGGGCTAAAACTAAACTTACCTTACTGTAAATTCTTTAAAAATATTAAACCTGTGGAAATTTTTTTAATAAATTGTATTAATAGACCACTTACCTGTAAAACTAAGTACTTACGTGTGGTTTTTCAATGTGTAAAAACCGGAGGTTTTACACTTGCGCAACTCTCTAAAAATAAAGGAAATCCAAGTCGCACGCGCTGCCTGTGTAGTCGCACGCGTTCAGCCTCTTAACCCCTTGGGTCAGAGGAGAGGAAACGCTGGTTTTCCCTGCATGCGCTGTGCATGCTGAAAACTGGCAATTCCTCCGGGCACACACGTGAGGACCCCGTCCGTACTCACGCGTTGAGAGAGGAATTACTGGGCCAATATGTATGTTGTGCAGAAAGAAAGAAAAATAGTTATAAAGAAAGAAAAATAAATGTAAGAAAGCAAGAAAGAAAGACAGAAACTGTACTCACTGTTGTAATGTTGGCAAATTTGGAACAAGCACTGACCAGATTTAAATACAGAAATGCTAGAGATCGTTCATTATTGATTGATATAAGATGTAATATTTTTGATTAATTACCAGGGAGAGGGATTTGAGACCAGCTGATCAAGCGTTTGTTCTCCACCATATTACCGCCACATTTTAGTGCTTTTTTGATATTGGACGGAGATTATCTGAACAAGCGTGCCACCCACACCTTCAGCAACTTCCGACCTGGTGATATGGTTCAGCTGCAAAAGCGGCACTCTGCCACTCACTCCGTCTACTCACTGATGCCCTGTGTTTTACCCACTTCTTACCATGAAAGACCAACAGTCGCCTTTCAGTTCTGCTCGTGCAATTGTCTCTTTGGCCTGTGGGGTATCAATTAGTTCACCAAATATATAACCACAACTTGACCCCTTCACTGAGCAGTGGGTTTTACAGTACAGTACAGGTCAATTCAATATACCTTCAGCATTCTGACGCGCCTAATGCTAGTTCCTTTACTCGGTGTTCATCTCAATCATCCGCAGCTATTCACCCACTGAACCTAATAGCACCTACTGTTCCAGTACATCTCCATCTCACTAACCAACATTGATTCACCTATAGACCCTCGTACTGCACTTCGCACTACTCCCTCGATTTCACTGACCAACATTTTTTTGCCTGTTGTGGCCAGTACTGCCCTTTACACTACCCCTCCATCTTAATGACCAGCATTAATTCACCTATTTAGCCCACCCTCGCTCTAACTCACTGACCAGCATTGACTCATCCACTGAGCCTCATACCTGCAGTTCCACTACCCGATCTATCTCAGTAACCTACACTGACTCGCCAATTGAGCCTGTAATATCGGTACCACTAACCCCATCTCACTGACCTGTAATGAGTCAATTGTTTAACCTTGTACCATTCAGCCCTCTATCCCCTCCTTCCCACTGACCAGCACTGAGTTGCCTGTTGAGCTCAGCACTATCCTTTTAACTGGCCATCTATCACATTGAAGCGCACCTGTTGATTCTAATTCAGCCCATGCACTTGCCACGCCATCTCACTGACCAGCACTGAATCACCACTACCATATAATATTAACCATTGCATTGTGGGACTGACTAATCTGTGCAAACGGCCATGATACGATATTAATTCTAGGAATTCATATTTCATCAGCAAAAAGAGCTTATTTTTTATATATCACATTTAATGGAGAAAACGCTCTCTCGATGCTTCCACCAGACAAGAGGGACACCTCACACCTCATAGCAAAGAAGGAGGAAGTAAGAGAATTGACCATATTCTCAGTCAAAGTGGGTGGTTTGTTAAGCAATGTATTAAACGGTCAGAGGGAGGTGCCAAGAGTACGTTTAAGACCTAGGCTCTACAAATTGCTCCGTAAACCTCCGAATGTCTACACTCTCTCCTCATAAAACGCCCCTTAAATTCTAACTTTTGACCAAGCTTTTAGTCTTGTGTCCTACTATCTCTTTATGTTACTGGGTTTCAAATTCTGTGTGATTCCGTTCCTGTGAAGCGCCTTGTGACATTGTTCCACGTTTATGGCGCTATGTAAATACAAGTTGTTGCTGCTGTTGTTGTTAATGAGAGAATTTCATACGTGAATCCCAGACAGCTGAAAGGAAAGGTAGTGGACAGCAGACGGGTAGTATAGAATGGGAAATGTATGGGGAAAGTTGCAGCACCTGAATAGTCTATAGGGCAATGATGGATATAAATACAATAATATGAATTATAAAATTGAGACGTTTGCATACCAGAATACAGTTTAGCAACGACGGAGGTGCTAGGCAGTGTGCCTTGGTCTGTGCTATGATATGGGTTGCAGATATAAGAATGCTCTTAATTTCATGGATGGTAGATGATGGGGGGCCGCCTGGAAGATTATTGGAAGTCTTGAGATCGGAGATGAAAAGACACGGATGAGTTTTTCAGTGGTGGTTGGGATGTCGTCAAAATTGAGGCGGGAGATGTGCCAGTGGTAGATATGGAATTGTTTTCTGATTAAGCTGGTGGTACGACACCGAGTTGGAATGGGGTCAAAGAGCGGTAGGCAGATGGGAGAAATTTAAGAGAGGCCGATGTTCAGGGGTAGAGTGTAGATGCGGCAGTCTTGCATTGGTGGGTAATCACTGATAATGAGAAAAGGGATGCAGAACTGACAGCTGAATGGATTGTCTTTAGCTCAATGACTTAGAAACCCGTGAGCTCCTCGCATTGCTTAAAAATATAACGATGTTCATTGAACGATGTGCACTTCACTGAACCGTGCTCTGTAAGAGCCACCTTATCTAGAAGTCACTGATCTCAATAAGCATTTATCATTCTGGAGGTTGCACCTAAATATATCTTATTGTGAGGCCCTGGTTATCTCGGAGACTCGGCAGAATGTGTTATGCTACAGACAGAGGCTGTTACACAGGAACACTTTCCCAATAAATACTGAACATGTAAGCTGGCAATTCTAATAAACTATGGACAGCAAAATATATAGGCTGTTGATCCCAGTAAATCCCGAAAAACTCAATAATATAGCTGGTAATCCAAGTGAACCCTGATAACCCCAGAAATAACGGCTGTAGTTTGCAGTAAATTGCGATAAACCCATATATATATAGGCAGTTGGTCACAATAAACCCTCCTAATCACAGATATATTGGCTGTCGACCCAGTAATCCGTCATAACCTCAGAAATATAAGCTGGCGATCCCCAATAAACCTGTTAGGAACACAGGAGCATAGCAACATAGGAACAGTAGTAGTAACCATTCAGCCCCTCGTGCCATTCAAGGGGATCACGGCTGATCTATTACCTAACTCCATTTACCGGGCTTTGCCCCATGTCCCTTGATTACTTTGGGTAACATAAATCTATCAATATCAGATTTAAAATTAACAATTGACCCAGCGTCAAATGATTTTTGTGCAAGAGAGTTATGTGAGATACATGATTGAGTTTTTTGCTGAGGTAACAGAGAGGGTGGGTGAGGGCAGTGATTGTGTTATTGTGAATATTGACTTTAAAATGTCGTTTGATAATGCTCCATATATTAGGCATCTGAGCAAATTTGAAACCCATGCAATAAAAGGGGGAGTAGCAGCATGGATATAAAGGGGGGCGAAGGGCTAGAAAACAGCGATTTGTGGTGAATGGCTGTTATTGCAGAATGTATAGAGGTGTAAATTGATGTTCCCTAGGGTTCACTGCTCGGACCACTGCTGTGCTTGGCATACATTAACGACATGGATTTGGGGGTATAGGCAAAATTTTGAAATTTGCAGAGGATACGAAACATGCAACAGTGAGGAAGAGAGTAAGAGACTTCAATTCGTGGAGGTTGAAGTTCAATCATCACAGCCCAGGACATCGCTGCAGGATTTCCTCATGGTAGTGTCCTAGGCCCATACATATTCAGCTGCTTCATCAATGACCCTCCCTTCAAGATAAGGTCAGAAATGGGGATGTTCGATGATAACTGCACAGTGTTCAGCGCAATTCACAACTTCTCAGATAAAGAAGCAGTCCAAGCCCGCATGCAACATGACCAGGGCGGCATTCAGGATTGGGCTGATATGTGACAGGTAACATTTGCGCCGCAGAAGTGCGAGGCAATTACTATCTCCAACAACCGAGAGTCTAACCACCGTTCCATGACAATTAACGGTATTACCATCGGCGAATTCCGCAGCATATGTATCCTGGGGGTCATCATTGAACAGAAACTTAACTGTACCAGCCATATAAATAGTGTATCAAGAAGAGAGGGTCAGAGGGTCGGTATTCTGCGGCGAGTGTCTCACCTCCTTACTCCCCAAACACTTTCCACCATCTACAAGGGACAAACAAGATGTGTGATGGAATAATCTCCATTTGCCTGGATGAGTGCAGCTCCACCAATACGCAAGAATCTAGACACCATCCAGGACAAAGCAGCTCGCTTCATTGGCACCCCATTCACCACCTTAAACATTCACTCCCTCCACCACCGGTGCACCGTGGCTGCAGTGAGTACCATCTACAAGATGCACTGCAGCAACCCGCCAAGACTTTTTCGGCAGCACCTCCCAAACCCGTGAATTCTTCCACCTAGAAGGACAGGGGCAGCAGGTGCATGGGAACAACACCACCTCCAAGTTCCCCTCCAAGTCACACACCATCCTTCATCGTCGCTGGGTTAAAATCCTGGAACTCCATCCCTAACAGCACAGTGGGACTACCTTCACAACACGGACTGCAGCGGTTGAAGAAGGCGGCTCGCCACCACCTTCCCAAAGGCAATTAGGAATGGAAAACAAATGCTGGCCTTTCCAGCGACGCCCACATCCCATGAACGAATTTAAAAAAAGGAGGACATAGACAGGCTGTTGTAATGGGCGGACACATTTAGATGAAATTCAACGCTGAAAATTGTGAGTTGATATGATTTGGTAGGAAGAATAAGGCGAGATTACAAGCTAAATTGAATAATTTTAAAAGGGTTAACAGACAGACATAACGGGGGTGTTTGTGAACAATTCGCTGAAGATGGCAGAACAGGTTTAGAACGCTGTTAATAAACCATGTGTGATCCTTGTCTATATAAATAGAAGCATAATGTCCAAACGGCATGAAGTTGTGGATAAACAATATAAAATACTAGTTGGGCTGCAGCTGGAGTATTGAGTCCTATTCTGGGCGCCACACTTTCAGAAGGACATGAAGGATTTGAAGAGAGCACAGAAGAGATTTACTTCATTGGTTCCAGTGATGAACGATTGCCGTTACGTGGATAGACCAGAGAAGCTGGAGCTGTTCTCCTTAGAGCATAGACGGCTAAGAGGAAATGTGACAGAGGGTTTTAAAATCAAGAAAATGATTAGATGGAGTAAATAAACAGAAAAGACAAAGCTGAAGTGTCTGTATCCATCCTGAGAGAAGCCAGTCATCATTCAATTCGATTAATTCCAAGCGATATTAAGAAACAGTTGAGGTCATTAGTTACAGCAAATGCAATGGGCTCCAACAAAACTCCGTCTGCAGCACTAAAAGCGTGTGCTCCAGAAATAGCCACACCTCGGGGAAGCTGTTCTAGTACAGCTAAAACAGTGGTATCTACCCGACAAAGTGGAAAATTGCCCAGGTATATCCTGTCCACAAGAAGTGGGACAAATGTAAAGCGGACAATTACTGCCGAATCACTCCACTCTCAATCATCACCACAAGTGATGGATGGTGTGGCTTACACACCAATTACCTGCTCCCATATTCTCAAATTGGATTCCCCCAGGACCGCTCAGCTTCAGACCTCATTAGAGCCTCTGTTGCACCATGGATTAAAGAGCTCAATTCCAATGGTGAGTTGAAGGTGACTGCCCTTGATATCATTGCATCATTTGACCGACTGTGGCATCAAGGAGCCTTCGGAAAATTGAAGTCAATGGGAATCACAGGGGATCTCTCAACTGGCAGGATTTACACCTAGATCAAATTACGATGGTTGTGGTTGGTGGAGGCCAATCATCTCAGCTCCAGGACATCGCTGCAGGAGTACCTCAGGGCAGTGTTCTGGGCCCAACATATTCAGCTGCTTCATCAAAGACCTTCCCTCCGTTGTAAGGTCAGAAGTTGGGACGCTCAGCTCAATTCACAACTCCTCAGATAATGAAGCAGTCTGTGCCCGCATGATGGAAATCCTGGACAGCATTCAGTCGGGCTGATAAGTGGAAAGCAACATTCGCGCCCAACAAGGGAGGGGGCGGTTCTGGACTTAGTTTTAGGGAATGAAGCTGGGCAGGTAAAAGAGCTCTTTAAGCTAACAAACCTCATTCCAACAGTTTGCCTGGCGCGAAATTCAAAGGAGCAAGCAGGAAAGACTGTGTTGCTGTGCTTGCTGGCAGGAGGCTTGCTGCAGCTTCCCTGCTGGTCTACTGGTTAGGATTCGGCGCTCTCACCGCACTGATCAAGTGCCAAACTGAAATCAAGTTCAATCTTCAGCTGCAGGTATGGTGCTGAGCCCCACAAAGACCTGAAAATGACTAAGCGCCATGCCCGGCCTGTGGTCTCTTCGTTCCTCACTCAGTGGGGTTCTGAGCAATACAGGAAGGGCTGATGAACATCTTAATGCTCAGGTTAAGTTATCACAGCCCACAGACTCTCTGATTCCAGCCTTGCACACGTTGCTAAGTTTCAAATGATGCATTTTTCAAACTGGCAACGAATTGATTGATAGTCGTGCCTGTGATAAGGGAAGTGTGTTAGGGAGATGCATTGGGCATGAAGATTCACGGAAGACTGATAAAAACCGTGACTGTCCTGACACTGTTTAAAGTTTCAATCAGCCAGTCTTAATGATGACAGAAATCAATTCCTGCTGACTTTGAAACAGCACGCATTTCACAGAAGTCAAGGAAATTCATTTTGTATCACTGTATGAAGAGTGATGTTGAGCAGCAGTGTGGAAAGTTGAATCAGGAGAGAGCATTACTCCGTCAGTGTGCATTGTATGGTAGTAATTCAAACAGCCCCAAAGCACACTGTTTTTTGACCGGGAATCGAACCCCGGCCGCAGCAGTAAAAGCGCCGAATCCTAACCACTGGACCACCAGGGAAACTGCAGCAAGTTTCCAGCCCCGGTGGCAAAGGTGCAATGGATGTTAATCCAAATAAATCCCCCGTGAGAATTTGTGTGCATTGGCTTCCTTATAAAGTTTGTATTTTAAATGTGCGGGAAAAGCGTAAAATTATAAAAAATTTCGGATAGCCCGTACGGGGATGGAACCCGCGACTTTGCTGTTAGTATCACCACCCTCTCACCAACTGAGCTAACCGACCGCAATGCTCTCGTTGGGCAGGCTCGAACCCAGCCTGGCAGATTGTCTTTTAGGCTCACACTGTGTGGCCGAGTTACGGCACAAACTTTGAACACACCACATCACTTAAACATTGTTAACTGTTCGTATATACAACTGGGCAGTGAGTAAATCAAAAGTAACAGAAAGAGAGCTCTATGTTCTAACAAACCTCATTCTAAAATTTATTATCACACCACAGCCCCTCCCTCAAACACTGTCCCGGCATAAAAAGCATACAGCGGGACCCCGACTGGATTCGAACCTGCATCGGACGGTTGGAGCCGGATCCAGCATGATCCAATGTGGTTTCATTCCCATTCGTTTGGGAAACTCGGCATCAGGTGCGTAAAATCTCTGCTGATTCGCTCCTCTTGTAGTGAAGGAGAAAAAAGTAACTAAAACCTGCCGAAACCCGTGATCGAACCAGGGACTTTCAAATTTTCAGTCTAACGCTTACCTACTGAGTTATTTCGGCTTCACATCAAATGTAGTATTCTGTCGTTATTTTGGAGGATTTTCTAACCACGGGTGGCATTGCCCCTGTCACTCATTCTCACTTCGGGCAGTGTGACCAGACCAGATCTCGGAGCTCAGGTTGTGTTAATGTAAAGCTGGAGTGTTGATAAAGATACAAAGCTGACACAGCACGGGGGACCTCACCGTGTTGGACACAGCGTGAAATGCAATGGAATATTCAAATAAAGTTACAGAGCACAACACATGTGTAAAATTCCCTGTTCTTTTCTCCATGCTGATGGGTTGTGAAGGGAGAGTCGGTCCGAAGTTTCACTGAGCCGCATGGATCACGAGCCAAATCAAGTTCAATCTTCAGCTGCAGGTACGGTGCTGAGCCCCACACAGAACTGAAAATGCCCGTGGTTCGTAGTTCCTCACACAGTGGGCTAATGAGCAATACAGGAAGGGCTAATGAACATCTTAATGCTCAAATTATCATGGGCCATAGACTCTCTGATTCCAGTCTTGCACACGTTGCTAAGTTTCAAATATTGCATTTTTCATACTGGCAATGAATTGATTGATAGCCGTGCCTGTGATTATTATGTCCGTGTATAATTGAGACACGGACTGCAGGAGTTGATTATAACAAGTCTTTACTGAATGGAGACAACATGGAAACTGAAACTACAGAAGCCTGCTAGGGCCTGTTATACAGGGGTGGTCACTGCCGGTTCTGCAGTCTGAGACCAGTTCTACCCTTAAAGGTACATACATAACAATTCCTCCCCTTTCAGATAACAGTACATAACATTCATTTAACAACTAAATAATAACTAATTAAAATTACAATTACTAGATATATTCTCGAAAAAAGATAACAATTGCTTTTCTTTCGTGCAGCAGTGCCTTGCAAAGATGATACACATTTTACCTGGCAGGACTGCAATACAAGCTGTTATGAGCAGTGTGAAAAAGAAGCAGAGATTTGTGAACCGATAGCCATCAAGGCAGCTGTGTGATTTGCTCAGAACCGAGGCTTAGCAGAGGGGCAAGTGGGCAAGCTGAAGTTAAGGATGAGACCAGGCCGAGACAAAGTATAATGGTGGAGATGGTAATGTTGTTGATTTTAAGAAAAGAATCTAATAACCTCTTCAGCAACGGTTCCATGGTGTAATGGTGAGCTCTCTGGACTTTGAATCCAACGATCTGAGTTCAAATCTCGGCAGAACCTGAATTCTTGTTGTCCCAGCTGCTGGAAATTTGGGACGTACAAGCTTGGCATCTGCATACCAACCACCGTTACTGGACCGTTTGTTGCCTGAATTAATGACGGTTGATTTATTGTTCTCGACATCAGATGATAGGCTCAGCATCTCGTTCCCAGTTCCAAATAAGCGGGGCAGAAAGATGTGTGTTGTCCAGTGCTTCGTTTGACTGCACAGCAGATTTCTCAACATTTTCTTTGCAAGCTGCATTCGGCTGGCATAATTGTTGAAATTGAAAGCAGTGCTTCTTGAAACGTAGGCATTGCACTTCGTATTCTCGAAAAAAGTTAATAATTGCTTATCTTTCGTGCAGCAGTGCCTTGCAAAGATTACACACATTTTACCTGGCAGGACTGCAATACAAGCTGCTATGAGCAGTATGAAAAAGAAGCAGAGATTTGTGAACCGATAGCCATCAAGGCAGCTGTGTAATCTGCTCAGAACCGAGGCTTAGCAGAGGGGTAAGTGGGCAAGCTGAATTTAAGGATGAGACCAGGCCAAGACAAAGTGTAATGGTGGAGAAGGTAATGTTGTTGATTTTGAGAAAAGAATCTAATGCGCTCTTCAGCAACGGTACCATGGTGTAATGGTGAGCACTCTGAAATCTGAATCCAGCGATCTGAATTCAAATGTCGGTGGAAGCTGAATTCTTGTTGTCCCAGCTGCTGGAAATTTGGGACGCACAAGCTTGGTATCTGCAGACCAATCACGATTACTGGACAGTTTGCTGCATGAATCAATGATGGTTGATTTATTGTTCTCGACATCAGATGATAGGCTCAACCTCTCATTCCAGTTCCAAATAAGCGGGGCAAGAAAGATGTGTGTTGTCCAGTGCTTCGTTTGACTGCACAGCAGATTGCTCAACATTTTCTTTGCAAGCTGCATTCGGCTGGCATTATTGTTGAAATTGAAAGCAGTGCTTCTTGAAACGTAGGCATTGCGCTTCGTATTCTCGAAAAATGTTAACAATTGCTTATCTTTCGTGCAGAAGTTCCTTGCAAAGATTTTTCCACATTTTACCTGGCAGGACTGCAATACAAGCTGCTATGAGTAGTGTGAAAAAGAGGCAGAGATTTGTGAACCGATAGCCATCAAGGCAGCTGTGTGATTTGCTCAGAACCGTGGCTTAGCAGAGGGGCAAGTGGGCAAGCTGAAGTTAAGGATGAGACCAGACCGAGACAAAGTACAATGGTGGAGACGGTAATGTTGTTGATTTTGAGAAAAGAATCTAATGAATTCTTCAGCATCTGTTCCATGCTGTAATGGTGAGCCCTCTGAATCCAGCGATCCGAGTTCAAATCTTGGTGAAACCTGAATTCTTGTTGTCCCAGCTGCTGGAAATTTAGGACATACAAGCTTGGCATCTGTTTACCAACCACGGTTACTGGACCGTTTGCTGCCTGAATCAATGATGGATGATTTATTGTTCTCGACATCAGATGATAGGCATCAACCTCTCATTCCCAGTTCCAAATAAGCGGGGCAAGAAAGATGCGTGTTGTCCAGTGCTTCGTTTGACTGCACAGCAGATTGCTCAACATTTTCTTTGCAAGCTGCATTCGGCTGGCATATTTGTTGAAATTGAAAGCAGTGCTTCTTGAAATGTAGGCATTGCACTTCGTATTCAAGAAAAAAGTTAACAATTGCTTTTCTTTCGTGCAGCAGTGCCTTGCAAAGATTATACTCATTTTCCCTGGCAGGACTGCAATACAAGCTGCTATGAGCAGTGTGAAAAAGAAGCAGAGATTTGTGAAACGATAGCCATCAAGGCAGCTGTGTGATTTGCTCAGAACCGAGGCTTAGCAAAGGGGTAAGTGGGCAAGCTGAAGTTAAGGATGAGACCAGGCCGAGACAAAGTATAATGGTGGAGACGGTAATGTTGTTGATTTTGAGAAAAGAATCTTATGAACTCTTCAGCAATGGTTCGATCACCGTATGGGCCATCAGAATATTTTCATCATTTTACGGTTTTTCATAACATTTGAAATATAAAATTTGTAAGGGAACAAATCCTAACCGTATCTCACGGTGGAATTATTTGGATGAACATCCATTGCACCTTTGACACCAGGGTGGAGAGAGACATAGACCATAGAATCATAGATTGATACGGCACAGAAGGAGGCCATTCGGCCCATCAAGTCTGCACTGTTACATTGGAAGAGTTCTCCAATTAGTCCCACTCACCTGCTCTTTCCCCACAGCCCTCCAAATTTCTCCTTATCAATATTCCCCTTTTGAAAGTTACTATTGAATCTGCTTCCACCGCCCATTCAGGCAGCGGATTCCCAATCAGAATAACTCACAGCGTAAAAAAGTGCTCCTCATCTCCCCTCTGGTTCTTTTGCCGGTTATCCTCAATTGGTGTCCTCTGGTTACCGACCCTCCTGCCACTGGAAACAGTGTCTCCTTATTTACTCTATCAAAACCCCTTGAAATTTTGAAAACCTCTGTTAAACTTCTTCTTAACCGCCTGAGGAAAAGAATCCCAACTTCTCCAGTCTCTCCACATAACTGAAGTCTCTCATCCCTGGGACCACTCTGAGACTTCAAACCGAGGCTCCCGCTCTGTGTATCTGTTGTTCTCTCTTTGTCTCTATCTGTCTCTCTCTCTCTCTGTCTATTGCTCTTTCTATGTCCGTCTCTTTCTCACTCTATTCACAGCTGGACTGTTGCTCTGACAGATTCTGTATATGTTAATATAGTTATGAAAGATGTCATGCGGGAGGCCAATGGTTCATTTCCCCGACAGGGCAGATGATTTTTAACATCCCCAATTATAAACCGTTGGACATCACCTTAAAATGCTCCTTTTTGAACAGAAAAAAATAACTAAATGAATTTTAAAAGCTGTACTGGCATATGAAGAAATGTATAACAATTTCCTGCAACATTTCCTCGTTAGTATAGCTTCCCTCTCCCTTTTGTGTGGGGCACGGTGGAGGGAGAGAGGGACAGCACAAATGAGATTAACAGGGTTATGCACAAATCGCTGGGGTTTGGGACTAAGCAAGACTTCTCTTTCAAAGAGACAGCACAGGCACGATGGGCCGAATGGCCTCCCAATGTAATGCAAGCCTCCGTAAATCAATGAAACTCAGATGGATATCTGAGACATACACACACAAAGAGACACATGTCTGTGTCTGTGTGTGTTTGAGCATTTGTCTCAAACACTGCATAACTACATCCTCTACCACGTCCTTGATAGTATAGCAGTGAGTATTCAAATCCCCGACAGCTTCTCTCTGTACATAGAAGATAGGAGCACGAGTAGGCCATTCGGCCCCTCGAGCCCGCTCTGTCATTTAATGAGATCATGGCTGATCATCCAAATTCAGTACCCTGTCGCTGCTTTCTCCCCATATACCTTGATCCCTTTAGCCTCTAGAAATATATCCAACTCCTTCTTGAATATATTTAATGAATGTGCCTCAACTGCCCCGTGTGGCAGATAATTCCACAGGTTCACCACTCTCTGGGTGAAGAAATTCCTCCTCATCTCAGTCCTAATTGGCTTACCCCCTATGCTTAGTCTATGACCCCTGGTTCTGGAATCCCCCGCCATCGGGAACATGCTTCCTGCATCTAGTTTGTCTAGTCCTGTTAGAATTTTATAAGTTTCAATGAGATCCCCTCTCATTCTTCTTAACTCTAGCGAATATAAGCCTAATCAACCCAATCTCTCCTCATACGTCTTTCCTGCCATCCCAGGTATCTGTCTGGTGAATCGTTGCTGCACTCTCCATGACAAGAACATCCTTCCTCAGATAAGGCGACCAAACTGGCACACAATACTCAAGGTTTTTCTCTCTGTCTCTTAGAAAAGCACAGACGGAAATAGATTTCAAGTGGATGCCTACCCGCAACTGGTGCTGTGGTTTCCTGAACATGTCTTTTGTATTCTCACCTGACAAATGTCATTTTGTACCAAAAGTTTGCCTGGCGTGGAAGCAATCTGAATTTCACAAAATACACTTCCTTGCATTCTGCACAATGCCTGCTGTTTCAAAGTCATCAGGAAATGACTAGACCTTTCTATCAACATTTGGAACAAGACAATTTACATGTTGCCTACATTTAACTGCAGCTCACAGTGTCAGAACAGTCACAGTTATCAATAGTCTTCCATGTATCTTCTTTCCCACTACATCTCCCTAACAAGCTTAGCTGATCAGAGCACGGCTATCAATCAATTTATTGCCAGTGAGAAAAATGCAACATTTGAAACTTAGCAACGTGTGCAAGACTGGAATCAGAGAGTGCCTGGGCAGTGATAACTTAACCTGAGCATTAAGATATTCATTAGGCCTGAGCCCTTCCTGGATTGCTCAGTAGCCCACTGAGTGAGGAACTGAGAGACAACAGGCCGGGCATGGAGCCTGGGCATTTTCAGTTCTGTGTGGGGCTCAGCACCATACCTGCTGCTGAAGATTGAACTTGACATCATTTCAGCTTGGCTCAAGATCAGTGAGTCAAAACAGGACAGAAGGACGCCATTCGGCCCATCGAGTCCGTGCCGGCTCTCTGTCGAGCAACCCAGTCAGTCCCATTCCCCGCTCTCTCCCCGTAGCCCTGCAAGTTTATTTCCCTCTAGTGCCTTTCCAGTCACCCCTTGAAAACATTGAGTGTCTCCGGTTCCACCAGGTTGGGGCAGAAACATTTTGTAAAATATTCCCCATTAAAAATCAATTAACATGAATAAGTTAATTCGTTTTGTGTTTAAATATGAATAAAATAAAATCTCTTAAAACACGTATATTTGCTCTGTGCAATTCTGGGCCATCAGCAGCAGCATATTTGTATTCAACCACAATCTCGTCGGGCATATCACTCCACCATTACCCTCAAGCCAGGGGACCAAACCTGGTTCAGTGAGATGTGTAGAAGAGCAGGCCAGGAGCGGCACCAGGCGCACCTAAAAATGAGACCATTCCAAACTGGTGAAACTGGATATGGAACCAAGGCGGGCCAATGCAGCTGAGATACAGATTATCCAGGATCTAATTGAATGAAGGAACAGGGCTGAGGGGCTGAATGGCCTCCTCATGTTCGGATTAGTCTGTCACCATTAAGAAAATGTTACGGAATGGCTTTCTCGGATCCCAGTGGATGATCTCATGCTCACCGGCATTGTACGCAGTGCTACAGTTTAACCCACGATCTTGCAGCCAAAGTACACATTTTTAAAACCTGGAAAAAGTTAATGCACCGTTCCTTGGGTGGGTTCGAACCACCAACCTTTACGGTTAACAACCAAACGCGCTAACCAATTGTGCCACAGAGGCGGGCTGAAAGGTTGATTACAACATTTACTAAAGCCGGAGATTACCGAGATAAAACCTCAGGTCACAGAAAGCAAGATAGCAACTGTCCAGGCTCTGTTTACTTGTGCAAATTAAAAAATGTAACCTTCATTGTCGGAAGGACTGAGGTTGTCATTTCAATGTTTTCAGCGAATTTCACAGGCGATCCCCAGCTCTGAATCCCCCAGCAGAGAATTCAAGGAGAGTTTGATATAAATGAGATTCAACATTAGTATCCGAACATTACTCTTGTTTCGGGACTCTGATCTCTCTCCAGCATGTCGCTGCTGAAGATTGAATTTGATATTATTTCACCATGTCTCGTGATCAGAGCGGCTCAGTGAGACTTCGGCCCGTCTCTCCCTTCACAACCCATCAGTGCGGAGAAAAGAACAGTGAATTTTACACATGTGTTCTGCTCTGTAACTTTATTTGAACATTTCAGTGCATTTCACGCTGTGTACAACACGGTGAGGTTCCCCGTGCTGTGTCAGCTTTGTATCTTTATCAACACTCCAGCTTTACATTAACACAACCTGAGCTCCGAGATCTGGTCGGGTCACATTGCCCGAAGTGAGGAATGAGCGAGAGGGGCAATTCCTCCCGGGTTTAGAAAATCCTCCGAAAGAATGACAGAATATTTAATTTGCTGTGAAGCCGAAATAGCTCGGTTGGGAGAGCGTTTTAAAGGTCCCTGTTGCGATCCCGTGTTTTGGCAGGTTTTAATTATATTCACCTCCTTCACTATAAGAGGAGTGAATCAGGAGAGATTTTCCATTCTCGCACGGGCGTCTCCCAAAGGAATGGGAGTAAAAACCACATCTTACTCGTGAGATCCTGCTCCAACCGCTTGCTGCAGGTTCGAATCTAGTCGAAGTCTCACTGACTGTTTTTATTCCGGGACTGAGGGAGGGGCTGTTCAGCGGTGGTGCGATAATCATTTTTAGAATGAGGTTTGTTAGATTAAAGAGCTCTTTTACAGTTACTTTCGATTTACACACTGCCCAGTTGTATATAGGAACAATGTTTAAGCGATGTGGTGTGTTCAAAGTTTGTGCAGTAAATTGGTCAGCCAGTGTAAGCCTGAAAGACATATTTCCCAGCCTGGGTTCGAGCCTGCCCACGAGCGCATTGTGGCCGGTAAGCTCAGTTGGTGAGAGCGTGGTGCTAATAATGCCAAGGTCGCAGGTCCGATCCCTGTACGGGCCATCAGAATATTTTCATAATTTTACGCTTTTCTCGCACATTTCAAATACAAACTTTATAAGGAAGCCGATGCACACTGAATCTCACGGGGGATTTATTTGGATTAACATCCATTGCACCTTTGCCACCGGGGCTGAGAAACACATCTTTCTATTTATTTGTCTTTCTGAGTTTGCTGATGAACGTTGATGGGATGTGGGCGTCGCTGGCTAGGCCTGCATTTAGTGCCCATCCCTAATTGCCCTTGAGAAGATGGTGGTGAGCCGCCTTCTTGAACTGTTGCAGTCCATATGGTGTAAGTACACCCACAATGCTGTTAGGAAGGGAGTTGCAGGATTTTGGCCCAGCGACAGTGAAGGAACGGCGATACAGGTCCAAGTCAGGATTGTGTGTGGCTTGGAGGGGAACTTGTAGGTAGTGATGTTCCCATGCATCTGCTGCCCTTGTCCTTCTAAGTGGTAGAGGTCGCGGGTTTGGAAGGTGCTGTTGAAGGAGCTTTGGTGAGTTGCTGCAGTGCATCTTGTAGATGGTACACACTGCAGCCACAGTGTGCTGGTGATGGAGGGAGTGAATGTTGAAGGTAGTGGATGGAGTGCCAATCAAGCGGGCTGCTTTATCCTGAATGGTGTCGAGCTTCTTGAGTGTTGTTGGAGCTCCACTCATCCAGGCAAGTGGAGAGTATTCCATCACACTCCTGACTTGTGCCTTGTAGATGGTGGAAAGGCTTTGGGGAGTCAGGAGGTGAGACACTCGCTGCAGAATTCGTAGCCTCTGGCCTGCTCTTGTAGCCACAGTATTTATATGGCTGGTCCAGTTCAGTTTCTGATCAATGGTAACCCCCAGGATGTTGATAGTGGGGGATTCAGCGATGGTAATGCCATTGAATGTCAAGGGGAGATGGTTGTAGTCTCGCTTGTTGGAGATGGTCATTGCCTGGCACTTGTGTGGTGCGAATGTTACTTGCCACTTGTCAGCCCAAGTCTGAATGTTGTCCAGGTCTTGCTGCATATGGACACGGACTGCGTCAGTATCTGACGAGTCTCGAATGATGCTGAACAGTGTGCAATTTCAGCCGCATCCCCACTTCTGACCTTATGATGGAGGGAAGGTCATTGGTAAAACAGCTGAAATGCGAGGAGCATTTGTAATAAGGTGGATGAATTGGCTGCGCAAATAGAGGTAAACGAATATGATTTGGTTGGGATTACGGAAACGTGGGTCAAGGATGGCCAAGACTGGGAACTCAACATCCAGGGGTATTCGATATTCAGGAAAGATAGGCAAAAATGAAAGGGAGGTGGGGGAGCATTACTGGTTAAAGAAGGGATTTATACAATTGCAATGAAGGACATTAGCTCTGATGATGTGAAATCTGTATGGGTATAATTGAGAAAAACTAAGGGGAAAAAAACATTAGTGGGAGTGGTATATAGACCTCCCAACAGTAAGGCAGAGGTTGGGGATGGCATTAAAAGGGAAATTAAAGAAGCGTGCAATCAGGGCACAGCAGTCATCATGGGTGACTTTAATCTACATATAGATTGGGCCTACCAAATTAGTGACAATACTGTGGAGGAGGAATTCCTGGAGTGTTTACGGGATGGTTTCATGGACCAATATGTCGAGGAACCAACCAGAGATCAGGTCATCTTAGACTGGGTATTATGTAACGAGAAAGGATTAATTAGCAATCTTGTTGTAAGAGGCCCCTTGGCTCTGAGCGATCATAATATGCTCGAATTCTTCATTAAGATGGAGAATGAAGTAATTGACTCAGAGACTAGGGTCCTCAATTTAAATAAAAGAAACTACGATGGCCTGAGGAGCGAGTTGGGTAGGATTAATTGGGGAATGGCACTCAAAGGGTTGACGGTGGATAGGCAATGGCAAACATTCAAAGACCGAATGGATGAGCTACAGAATTTGCTCATCCCAGTTTGGCATAAAAATAAAACAAAAAAGGTGACTCAACCGTGGCTAACAAGGGACATTAGGGATAGCATAAGATCCAAGTAAACGACATATAAATTGGCCAGAAAAAGCAGTAATCCTGAGGATTGGGAGAAGTTTAGGATTCAACAAAGGAGGACAAAGGGATTAATTAAGAAAGGGAAAATAGAATATGAGAGTAAGCTATCAGGGAACATAAAAACTGACTGTAAAAGCTTTTATAGATATGTGAAGAGAAAAAGATTGGTGAAGTCAAGCGTAGGTCCCTAACAGTCACAATCAGGGGAATGTATAATGGGAAACAAAGAAATGGCAGACCAACTAAATTCATACTTTGGTTCTGTCTTCACAAAGGAGGACACAAATAACCTCCCAGAGATGCCAGGGAGCATAGGGCCTGATGAAAGGGTGGAACTGAAAGAAATCAGTATTTGTAGGGAAATGGTGTTAGGAAAATTGATGGGACTGAAGGCCGATAAATCCCCAGGGCCTGATAATCTACATCCCAGGGTACTTAAGGAAGTGGCCCTAGAAATTGTAGATGCATTGCTGATCATCTTCCAGGAATCGATAGACTCTGGAACAGTACCCATGGATTGGAGGGTAGCTAATTTTACCCAGCTATTCAAAAAAGGTGGTAGAGAAAAAGCGGGGAATTATAGACCAGTAAGCCTGACATCGGTAGTGGGGAAAATGCTAGAATCTATTATAAAACATGTAATAGCAGAGCACTTGGTAAGCAGTGACAGGATCGGACAAAGTCAGCATGGATTTCCAAAAGGTAAACCATGCTTGACTAATCTACTGAAAATTTTTGAGGATGTAACTGGTAAAATAGATAAGGGAGAACCAGTGGATGTGGTGTATTTGGACTTTCAGAAGGCTTTCGATAAGGTCCCACATAAGAGATTAGCGTACAAAATTAAGGCACATGGGATTGGGGTCAAGGTATTGACTTGGGTAGAGAACTGGTTGGCGGACAGAAAGCAAAGAGTTGGAATAAATGGGTCGTTTTCCAAGTGGCAGGCAGTGACTAGTGGGGTACCGCAAGGATCGGTCCGAGGACCCCAGCTGTTCACAATATATATTAATGATCTGGACGAGGGAATTGGATGTAATATCTCCAAATTTGCAGATGACACAAAGCTGGGTGGGAGGGTAAGCTGTGAGGAGGATGTCGTGAAACTCCAGTACGATTTGGGCAGATTGGGTGATTGGGCAGAAACATGGCAAATGCACTATAATGTGGATAAATGTGAGGTTATCCACTTTGGAGGCAAAAACAGGAAGGCAGATTATTATTTGAATGGCAATAGATTGGGAGAAGGGGAAGTGCAAAGAGACCTGGGTGTTCTTGTGCACCAGTCGCTGAAGGTAAGCATGCAGGTGCAGCAGGCGGTTAAGAAGGCAAATGGTATGCTGGCCTTTGTAGCAAGAGGGTTCGAGTACAGGAACAAGCATGTCTTGCTACAGTTGTACAGGGCCTTGGCGAGACCACACCTTGAGTATTGTGTGCAGTTTTGGTCATCTTACCTGAGGAAGGACGTTCTTGCCATGGAAGGAGTGCAGCGAAGATTCACCAGGCTGATACCTGGGATGGCAGGAATGACGTATGAGGAGAGATTGTGTCCATTGGGATTATACTCACTGCAGTTTAGAAGATTGAGAGGGGATCTCATCGAAACCTATAAAATTCTGTCAGGCCTGGACAGACTAGATGCAGGAAGGATATTTATGATGGCCGGGGAGTCCAGAACCAGGGGTCATAGTCTAAGCATAAGGGGTAAGCCATTTAGGACTGAAATGAGGAGGAATTTCTTCACCCAGAGAGTGGTGAATCTGTGGAATTCTATGCCAGAGAGGGCGGTGGAGGCCAGTTCATTAAATATATTCAAAAAATAGTTGGATATATTTCTTAAGGCTAAAGGGATCAAGGGATATGGGGAGAAGGCAGGGACAGGGTACTGAATTTGAATGATCAGCCATGCTCTCATTGAATGGCGGAGCAGGCTCGAAGGGCCGAATGGCCCACTCCTGCTCCTATCTTATATGTTTCTATGGATGGGCCTAGGACACTGCCCTGAGGAACTCCTGCAGTGATGTCATGTGATTGAGATGAATGACCTCCAACAACCACGGCCAACTTCCTTTGTGCTAGGTATGATTCCAACCAATGGAGCGTTTTCCCCTTGATTCCCATTGACTTCAGTTTTGCTAGGGCTCCTTGATGCCACACTCGATCAAATGCTGCCTTGATGTCAAGGGCAGTCACTCTCACCTCACCACTTGAGTTCAGCCCTTTTGTCCATGTTTGGACCAAGGCTGTAATGAGGTCAGGAGCTGAGTGGCCCTGGCGGAACCCAAACTGGGCGTCGATTAGTAGGTTATTGCTGAGTAAGTGCTGCTTGATAGCACTGTCGACGGCACCTTCCATCACTTTGCTGACGATTGAGAGTAGACTGATGGGACGGTAATTGGCCGGGTCGGATTTGTCCTGCTTTTTGTAGACAGGACATACTTGGGTTGTGAAGGGAGAGACGGGCCGAAGTCCCACTGAGCCGCACTGACCCCGAGCCAAGGTGAAATTAAAGTCAGTTCAATCTTTAGCAGCGGGCAGCTGGAGAGAGAGAAGATTCCGGAATCAAGGAGAGATTTTCTTATTTTATTGCATCGCATTTATATGAAACACTCATTGACCGAGCTGGGAAACGCCTTTAAAATCAGCCCAAAAATTTAAAACGCAAACTCCCCACCATCGGGATGAAGTATCCTAAACTGCAACGACTGGGCTAGCCTGACTGGTCTGTCGCAAGGACCCTGCCTGTGCTCCAGTTTCCTCTCAATTCCCCGGTTTATCAGTAAATCCACCAGCAGAAGCCCGAGGGAAACTTAATATTGATTCATTGTCCAATTACTTGAATAGAAAGCGAGCGGAGGAGAAGGATTGAGAGTTTTTAGTGTGCAACAGAAGTGATGTTGTTTGACGGAGAAACGACACAATCTCAATCAGTGCAGAGAGGTGAGTCAGCGGGTCACCTTCTCCCTTACCACAGCCTTCTGACTTGCGGCTGACAAACTGAGCAGAGGTTTTGGGACTGTTGCAATTATCACGCTCGCCTTACGCCCGAAATGCCCCCGGTTCCGCTCCAGGACGGGATGAATGATATTGGATCTTGCTCCAGGTGAACCCCCAGGGACGAGTTTCTTTCCCTGTGTGGAAAATTGCCCAAGTATGTCCTGTCTACAAAAAGCAGGACAATTTATATCTGAAGGAATGGGATTCCACACTTATAAAAGTTAATTTTCAGTGCTAGGGAGGTTGCTTGGTGGAAATTAAGACGACTTCGACTGAAATGGGCGGGGTTGATGCGGTGTGTGAAATATGGTGACGATCTATGGTTATTATGGTTATTATCCGAGGGGACGCTGCAGGATCCTTTAAAGATCTCCCGCGGATCCACTGAAACCAGTCGAATGTGCAGCTTTGAGAGGGGCTTTCTGCACCATCAGGGCAGGAAACGGGAGTGAGGGAGGAACACTGTCGGTATCTGTGCTGTGGTTGAGTCTGTGAAGAATGGTCCGGGATCAGATAAAGTACAGCCTCTATGAAATATTTTATTTTATTCATATTTAATTACAATATGTTTTCTTCCATTGTTCATATTTATTAAATTGCAATAGGAAAGGTTTATTTTCAGTTTGAACCGGGCACCATTTCTAGAACATAATGTTTCCCCCCAGGATCGAGCCGGAGACTTTTCGCCTGTGAGGTGAACATGATAAACCGCTACACTACGGAAACCTCTGCTTAGCTAAACATCCAGAAAGAACTGTTCAGCGAGAAGGTGAAATGCTGAATTCCAGATTCTGGATTTATTTCCTTTCACTGCCATTTCTCTGACCGAAACTGCACAAGTTAAAAATGTTCCTTTTAAAGTCATTAAACACTCGAATTTCCAGGTCGCCCCCGAATCTTCTGAATCAGATGCCTCCAGTTTTCCCACTCAATCAATGTCCCTTTGCAATTTTCTGCTCCTATCCTCACTAATTACTGTGCCACTGTCAGACTTGGTTTACGGTTATCGATCGTAGGATCTGGAATGCACTGCCTGAAAGGGTGCTGGAGGCAGATTCAATCGTGGTTTTCAAAAGGCAGTTGCATAAGTAGCTGTATGATTGTATGATTCACTGAGATCACCTCTCGTTCTTCTAAACTCCGGAGAGTATAGGCCCAATCTACTCAATCGCTCCTCATAGGACAGACCTCTCATTGCAGGAATCAGTCTAGTGAAGCATCTCACACCCCATCTAAGGCAAGTATATCCTTCAACAGGTAAGGTGACCAAAACTAAAATACGGTTTGATCTGCTGGTAGTAAGCGAGCAAGGATCTGCGAGATATTGCAGTTTGTACAAGTGTTCCCTGGTGGTCTAGTGGTTAGGATTCGGCGCTCTCATCGCCGCGACCCATTGGTTCTTACAAAACTGTTTAATAAAATAATCCAAGTCTGTTAGACACTTAATAATTCTCTTAATCGACCCACTGCTTGTTGTTGCACACTGAAGGGAATGCTAACATGTTTTCCAGGTGAGAGTCAAACTTTAGTAACATTTTTGTAGAATCAGACAGCACAGAAGGAACCCATTAAGCCCCATCGTGCCTGTGCCAGCTCTTTGAAAGAACTATTCAATGAGTCCCACTGCCCTGCTCTTTCCCCATAGCCCTGCAAGTGTTTCTTTTTCAACTACATTTCCCTTTTGAAAGTTAATGTTGAATCTATGATTCTATGACACTGTTTTTATTTTTACACGGCCTGGTTCACGGTTCTGATTATTGTCCATACGCAGCAAGTTGAATTGTTGTTCAGAAGCTGCTCGACCTGTTGTGTATTTTGAGCAGTTTCCCAGTTTATTTCCCTGTGATGTGATGATTGTGGGGGCTCGGTGTGTGTAATTGGATTTGCTGCAGTCCGCCGGCAGCAGGTGGTGAAAGTGGGCCAGAGACAGTGACTGACAGGTGAGCTAGATTTCCTTACACACCTTGGAATTCAGGAGAACCTGGTTCATGGTTTGCAGAGCAAACTGCTAAAATAAAGTGTGTAAAATGAGAAGGGAACAAATTCATGACATGCAAAGCATGGAAATTACTGTGTGAAATGGGCCTCGGATAATATTAACGTCAATATTTTTCTGCCTGACATGGTGGTGGAAGCAGATTCAATATTAACTTTCAAAGGGGAAGGAAATTGAAAAAGAAACACTTGCAGGGCTTTGGGAAAAGAGCAGGGCAGTGGGAATAATTGGATCGCTCTTTCAAAGAGGCACAGGCACTATGGGCCGAATGGCCTCCTTCTGTGCTGTCTGGTTCTATGATTCTATAATAAGTTATCGCAGTTTGTCTGTCACCCAGTAAACGTGTTATTAATTCCTGCAGTGAGCAACACAATGTTGTGGGTTGATTAATGATGATTGAAACAATTATGAAGGGTCTTACTGACTTGAATTATCCCTAAATACCTTTGGTTAACAAAAATCTCTCAGTCGCAGATTAAAATGAACAATTGATGTTGTACCTTTGAAAGAGCTATCCAAATAGTCCCACTCCGCTGCTCTTCCCCCATAGCCCTGCTGACACTCCTGCCAGTGGAAACTGTTTCCCCCATAATTTTGAACAACTCTCTTAA
Source organism: Somniosus microcephalus (assembly GCF_052327205.1). Taxonomy (NCBI): domain Eukaryota; kingdom Metazoa; phylum Chordata; class Chondrichthyes; order Squaliformes; family Somniosidae; genus Somniosus; species Somniosus microcephalus. The sequence goes on along the minus strand of NW_028225182.1, from coordinate 14,019,162 downwards.
ATCTCCCCTGAAATGGGATTAATGGAGGTCAATGTGGGCAAATGTCAAGTCATCCACTAAGAAAGGTCGGTCAGTCTATGATCTGAAAACATTGGCAGAGAATTTTTTTTTCTGTGAAATAGCCGGTCCTGTTTAATTTAACAGAAGTTGCCCCAGATCCCTGCTCTCACAAGCAATGAACATTTGAAAGCATTCTCCTAAAATACGATGTGTAAAATGAGATATGGGTTAAAAGTTCAGCACATGCAAGAGCAAAAAAATTCACTGTATTTCGACTGTCCCTCAGTAAGCATATTTTAATGTATTTCATTCTGCAAAAGGAAGTTATTGGTTCAATAATGGTTATTAAATCAATTCTTATTTTATCACATTAGATGCATGTTATTAATTTAATAAAGTTACTTCGCATTAATTAATTAAAAACGGTGATATCAAAATTAATTCCCTAACCGGGAATCGAACCCGGGTCAAAGTGTTGAAAGGAATCGGTTATGAATCGTTTAAAGTTGTCCTAGAAAAATTTCACACTGCTAAATTAAAATCACGGTTACAATGTGTTTCGATGTAAAAGAGGATTGAAACTGACAATACAAACGCTAGGCAGCGCCCGCGGTAAGACAGTGCTTAAATTTAAACAGGTAGTAGCGAAGTAACCGCTGAGCTGAAGCTGACACCAATAAAAAAAGTGGGAAACAACTCAATATAAAGGATGAGCTCACATATATCAGGGCCCGTGCAGTCTGGTCAACGTCAAGCCCCTCCTTTCTTAGTCAGAGACCTGAAAGGGAGTCAGACGCCACAAACTTGAATTAAAGGCAGAAATACGAGTAACACTTACTTCCAAATCTTTTCACTGTAAATTAATTTCACTTTATTTCTCAGCTGATTGCGTTGAATCTGAAATTCAGCACAATGGGATTTTATGTTCACTACTGATTCTATTTTCTGTGCACGGTAGAAATAACCGGTCCTGTTAAATTTGACCAAAGCTCCCCAGATTCCTGGTGTCATCAGCAGTGACCATTTTTAAACCAGACTCCTAAAGTTCAGTGTGTATAATGAGATATGGGCAACGGTACAAATTATTGAACTATCGACTCTACCACTGTTAGCATTTCTTTCATTGTGCAAAAGAAGATTATTGGTTAATTAATGATGCTTTCCCGTGAAAGCAACATAAAGTTTATCAAAATGCTTTCGCCCAACGTGGGGTTCGAACTAACGAACATTGAAATTAAGAGTCTCACACTCTGGCAACTGAGCTCGCCGGGTCTGATCACTTTGAACGTCTTTGTCGCTGCTTGCAGCCAGGTGCCTGGTGGCTCCGCTCCAGGGGTTTAACTTGTCCTGCAAACCATGAACCAGGTTCTCCTGAATTCCAAGGTGTGTAAGAAAATCAAGCATCAAAAGCCCTTTCATTAACCACAGGGCTTCAGGCAATGTTCTGATCGCAAAGCGCTTTTAGACACAAAACTATGGCATCTTTCCAGCAATCTGAGAAGTAGAGTTCTCATCTTCAGTTTCTTCAGGTAATCCACTCCCCAGGTCATTACCTTCTTTATTCAGGGCTATGGGTAGAACCAAGTGCCAAGAGAGGACAGGTGGGCTGGCAATATCAGCAATCTTTATAAACCCAGTATATCCAGCTCTGTGCTGATAGTTTTTGGGACCGGATCCAGTTCTTCATCAATGATGACAGGTTCTGGTCTCGGAAACATCTGCTTGTCAATATCTCTTGCCGATTTCCCGGTGTTTCCCGATTCTGTCTGTCTCTCTGGCTCTGTTTATTCTATGTGTGGCCACCTGCAGGTTGACTTTGAACGAATAACTGTATTTGTGAATAGTAAAATTAAATACATGAGGGCATCAGGCGCTTCACTCCCTGACACTGGGGAAACAGTGAGACAGACTTTAGAGCAAGGGTCTGGTTATCGTGAAACAGCAAAGAAAATATTAATTACGGGATTATCCAAAAAAACGATGAACTCGACGTGATTTGAACACGCAGCCTTCTGATCTGGAGTCAGACACGGTACCGTTGCGCCACGAGCTCCACACTGCAACAAGCGATGTTTGTATATATACACGTTCATCAAACACTGTTTCATTTCTCCTGCCTTGGAGTAATGAACGGGCTTTATAATCCCCGCCCACTCGAGTCCCCCGGGTGTCAGACAGCATCAGAAGCAGCGCTCACCTGTCACTCACCGTCTCACGCCCGCTTTCACCACCTGCAGCCGGCGGACTGCAGCAAATCCAATTACACACACCGAGCCACCACAATCATCACATCACAGGGAAATAAACTGGGAAACTGCTCCAAATACACAACTGGTCGAGCAGCTTCTGAAAAACAATTAAACTTGCGGCTGGAAGCAATATTCATAACTGCAAACAAGGCTGTGTAAAAATATAAACTGTGTGTGTGAGCCGAGGCCCTAAGCTCTGGAATTCCCTCCCAAACATCTCCGCCTCTCTTTCCTCCTTTAAGACGCTCCTTAAAATCTACCACTTTGACCAAGCTTTTGGTCACCTGTCCTAATATCTCCTTATGTGGCTCGGTGTCAAATTCTGTCTGATAATCGCTCCTGTGAAGCGCCTTTGGACGTTTTACTACTTTAAAGGTGCTACATAAATGCAAGTTGTTGTTGTTGTTATGTATATGTGTGTGGTGTTTATATATAAAATGGGTGTTTATAGAATGAGTACGATGCTGTGCACGTGTGTCAGTTGTAAATAGTGGTGAACGGTTATTTTTCAGACTGGAGGGAAATATACAGTGTTGTTCCCCAGGGGTCGGTATTAGGACCAATGCTCTTTCTCATATACATTAATTACCTGGACTTGGGTATACTGGGCAAAATATCAAAGTCTGCAGATGACAGGAAACTCAGAACTGTCGTAAATAATGAAATGGGCAGAGACATAGCAGATGTGTGAAGTGATCCATTTTGGTGGGATGATTGAACTGAGGCAATACAAACTAAATGATACAATTTTAAATCGGGTGCAGGAACAGAGAGACCTGGGGGTGTAAATATCTATCTCTGAATGTGGCGGGACAAGTTAAGAAGGCTGTTAAAAAGCACACGGGATCCTTGGCTTTATTAATAGAGGCATCGAGTACAAAATCAAGGAAGTAATACTGAGCCTTTATATATCATTGGTTAGGCCTCAGCTGGAGGATTCTGGGCACAACATTTCAGGAAGAATGTGAAGGCAGAAAAGATTTACAAGCTTGTTTCAGGGGATGAGGGACTTCAGTTAGGTTTATAGATTGAGACGTTTTCGTTGTTCTCCTCAGAGTAGAGAAGATAGCGATGAGATTTGATAGATGTGTTCAAAATCAGGAGGGGTCTAGCATGGTCAAGGAAACCTCCAGCTGATTACCACATACTGCTCTCCCTCAGCTGATGAATCAGTACTCCTCCATGTTGAACATAGATACATAGAAGATAGGAGCAGGTGTAGGCCATTCGGCCTCTCGATCCTGCTCCGCCATTTAATGAGATCATGGCTGATGATCCAAATTCAGTACCCTGTCCCTGCTTTATCCCCATATCACTTGATCCCTTTAGCCTGAAGAAATATATCCAACTCCTTCTTGAATATACTTAATGAATTGGCCTCAACTTCCCTGTGTGGCAGAGAATTCCACAGGTTCAACGTTCTCTGGGTGAAGAAATTCCTCCTCAGCTCAGTCCTAAATGGCTTAGTCCTTATCCTTAGACTGTGACCCCTGGTTCTGGACTCCCCCGCCATCGGGAACATCCTACCTGCATCTAGTCTGTCTAGTCCTGTTAGAATTTTATAAGTTTCAATGAGATCCCCTCCCATTCTTCTAAACACCAGCAAATGTATGCCTAATCGATCCAATCTCTCCTCATACGTCATTCCTGCCATCCCAGGTATCAGTCTGGTGAATCTTCGCTGCATTCTCTACATGGCAAGAACATCCTTCCTCAGATAAGGCGACCAAAACGGCACAGAATACTCAAGGTGTGGTCTCACCAAGGCCCTGAACAACTACAGCAAGACATCCTTGCTCCTGTACTCAAATTCTCTCGCTATGAAGGCCAACATACCATTTGCCATCTTAACCACCTGCTGCACCTGCATGCTTACCTTCAGCGACTGGTGCACAAGGACACCCATGTCTCCTTGCACTTCCCCTTCTCCCAATCTATTGCCGGTCTGATAATAATCTGTCTTCCTGTTTTTGCCACCGAAGTGGACAACCCCGCATTTATCCACAATATACTGCAATTGTCATGCATCTGCACAATCACCTAACCTGTCTAAATCATACTGGAGTTTATCTGCATCCTCCACACAGCAGAGACACCCACCCAGCTTTGTGTCGTCTGCAAACCTGGAGATATTACATCTAGTTCCCTTGTCTAGATCATTTATATATATTGTGAATAGCTGGGGTCCTCGCACCGATCCCTGCGGTACCCCACTAGTCACTGCCTGCCACTCAGAAAAAGACCCGTTTATTCCAACTCTTTGCTTCCTGTCTGCCAACCAGTTATCTATCCAAGTCAGTACCTTACCCCCAATCCCAGGTGCTTTAAATTTACACGCTAATCTCTTATGTGGGACCTTATTAAAAGCCTTCTGAAAGTCTAAATACACAACATCCTCTGGTTCTCCCTTATCTATTCTACCAGTTACATCCTCAAAATATTCCACTGGATTAGTCAAGCATGATTTACCTTTGGTAAATCGATGTTGACTTTGTCACTGTTTTCCATGTGCTCTGCTATTACATCTTTTATAATTGACTCTAGTACTTTCCCCACTACCAATGTCAGGCGTACCATTCTATAATTCCCTGTTTTCTCTCTACCACCCTTTATAAATAGTGGGGTTACATTAGCTATCCTCCAATCCATGGGAACTGTTCCAGAGTCCATAGAATTTTGGAAGATGACCAGCAATGCATCTACTATTTCTAGGGCCACTTCCTTAAGTATACTAGGATGTACATTATCAGGCCCTGGGGATTTATTGGCCTTCAATCCCATCAATTTTGCTAACACCATTTCCCTACAAATACTGATTTCAGTCAATTCCTCCCTCTCATTAGACCCTATGTTGCCCGACATCTCTGGGAGGGTAATTGTGTTCTCATTTGTGAAGCCAGAACAAAAGTATGTATTTAATTGGTCAGCCATTTCCTTGTTCCCCATTATACATTCCCCTGATTCTGACTGCAAGGGACCGATGCTTCACTTCACCAATCTTGTTCTCTGCACATATCTATAGAAGCTTTTACAGTCAGTTTTTATGTTCCCTGTAAGCTTACTCTCATAATCTTTATTCCCCTATTAATTAATCCATTTTCCCTCCTTTGCTGAATCCTAAACTGCTCCTAATCCTCAGGTTTGCTGCTTTTACTGGCCAAAATATATGAACACCACTTGGAAGAAGAACTGAGTGTATAAGGGCACAGATTGTACTCTGGGTGGAGGACTTCAATGTCCATCAACAAGAGTGGCTCAGCAGCACCACTACTGACCGAGCTGGCCGAGTCCTGAAGGACATAACTGCCAGTCTGGGACTGTGACAGATGTTGAGGGAAAAACCTCCTTGACCTCTTCCTCTCCAATCTACCTGTCGCAGATGCTTCTGACCATGACAGCATTGGCAGCAGTGACCACCGCAAAAAAACTGTGGATTCGAAGTCCCGTCTTCACTCTGAGAACACCCACCTTGGTGTTGTGTGGCACTACCACTGTGCTAATTGGTATAGGTTCAGAACAGACTAGCAGTTCAAAACTGAGCCTCCAGGAGTCGCTGTGGGCCATCAGAAGCAACATAATTGTATTCCACCACAATCTGTAATCACATGACTAGGCATATCACTCACTCTACAATTACCACCAAGCCAGGGGACCAACCCTGATTCAACAACGAGTGTAGAAGAGCATGCCAGGAGCAGCACCAGGCGTACCTAAGAATGAAGTGCCAACCTGGGGAAGCTGCAAAACAGGACTTAATACCAGACGCAGCATGCAATAGACTGGGCTAAGCGATCCCACAATCAACAGATCAGATCAAAACTCTGCAGTCCTGCCACACCCAGTCGTGAATGTTGGTGGACCATTAAACAACTAATGGGAGGTGGAGGCTCCAAGAATATCCCCATCCTCAATGAGGGTGAAGCCCAGCACGTGAGTGCAAAAGACAAGGCTGAAGCATTTGCAAACAACTTCAGCCAGAAGTGCCGAGTGGTTGATCCATATCGGCCTACTCCCGAGATCCACACCATCAAAGAAACCAGTCTTCAGCCAATTCGATTCACGCCATGTGATATCAAGAAACGGCTGAGCGCACTGGATACAGCAAAGGATATGGGCCCGGACAACATCCCGGCAATAGTGCTGAAGACTTGTGCTCCAGAACTAGCCGCGCATCTGGCCAAGCTGTTCCAGTACAGCTACAACACTGGCATCTATCCCACAATGGGGAAAACTGCCCACAAAATGTAGGGCAAATCCAACCCGGCACTTTACCGCCCCTTCAGTCTATTCTCAATCATCAAAACATGAAGGAAGGAGTCATCGACAGTGCTATCAAGCAGCACTTACTCACCAATAATATTCTCACTGATGCCCAGTTTGGGTTCCACCAGGAACACTCGGGTCCAGATCTCATTACAGCCTGGGTCCAAACATGAACAAAGGAGCTGAATTCCAATTGTGAGGTGAGAATGACTGCCCTTGACATCAAGGCAGCACTTGACCGAGTCTGACATCAAGGAGCCCTAGTAAAACTGAAGTGAATGGGAATCAGGGGGAAAACGCTCCACTGGCTGAAGTTATACCTAGCACAAAAGAAGATGGTTGTGGTGGTTGAAGGTCAATCATCACAGCCCCGGAACTTTCCTGCAGGAGTTCCTCAGCGCCGTGTCCTAGGCCCAGCCATCTTCAGCTGCTTCATCAATGACCTTCCCTCCAACATAAGGTCAGATTTGTGGATGTTCCCTGATGACTGCACAGTGTTCAGCGCCATTCACAACCCCTCAGATAATGAAGCCATCCATGCCCGCATGCAACTCGACCTGGACGACGTTCAGGCTTGGGCTGATACGTGGCAGGTAACATACGCGCCACAGAAGTGCCAAGCAATGACTATCTCCAAGAAGCCAGAGTCTACCCTCCTCCCCTTGACATTTAATGGCATTACCATCGCCGAATCCTCCACTATCAACATCTTGGTGTCCCCATTAACCAGAAACTTAACTGGACCAGCCACATAAATACTGTGGCAACAAGAGCCGGTCAGAGGCTGGGTATTCTGTGGCGAGTTAATCACCTCCTGACTGCTCAAAGCCTTCCCACCATGTACAAGGCGCAAGTAAGGAATGTGATGGAATAATCTCCAATTGCTTGGATGAGTGCAGCTCCAACAGCACTCAAGATGCTCGACACCAGCCAGTACAAAGCAGCCCGCTTGATTGGCACCCCATCCACCACCTTAAACATTCACTCCCACCACCACTGGTGTACCGTGGCTGCAGTGTGTACCATCTACAAGATATACTGCAGCAACTCGCAAATGCTTCTTCGGCAGCACCTCCCAAACACGCGATCTCTTCCACCTAGAATGACAAGGGCAGCAGGCACATGAGAACACCACCACTTCTAAGTTCCCCTCCAAGTCACAAACCTTCCTAATGTAGAGGTATATCATCGATCTTTCATCGTCACTGGGTGAAAAACCTAGAACTCCCTACCGAACAGCACTGTGGGAGCACTATTACCATACGGACTGCAGCGGTTCAAGAATGCGGCTCACCACCACCTTCTCAAGGCAACTAGGGATGGGCAATAAATGCTGGCCTTGCCAGCGACGACCAGATCCCATAAATGCTTAAAAAAGAAAGAAATGCAGTGTGCTAGGCCCAACCACCTTCAACTGCTTCATCAATGACCTTCCATCCAAAATAAGGACAGAAATGGGGATGTTCCCTGAAGACTGCACAGAAGGGAATGCAATGGATGTTGTCCACAGGGATTTTAGGAAGGTGTTTGACAATGTACCACATAGAAGGCTGGTTAACAAAATTGATGCTCATGGAATAGTTGGTCAGTGGCAGCTTGGATAAGGAACTGGCTTAAGGACAGAAAACAGCAAGTTGTGGTAAATAGCTGTTTTTTCACACTGGAGGAGGTTCCCCAAGGGTCAGTGCTGGGGCCATTACTTTTGTGATATTTGTAAATGATCTGGATATTGGAATAAAGAGTAGAATTTCCAAATTTGCCGACGACACCAAATGTGGGTGTGTAGCAAACAGTGAGGATGATACCAATCGACTGCAGCAAGAAATAGAAAGCCTAGCAGAATGGGCAGACAAGTGGCAGATGGAATTTAATACAGAGAAGTGTGAGGTGATGTATTTTGGCAGAAGGAACAGTGAGAGGCAATATACACTTCATGGCACAGTTTTAAGTGTGTGCAGGGACAGAGGAGCCGGGGAGTTAATGTGCATAGGTCCTTGAAGGTGGCAGGACATTTGGAGAGAGTGGTTAAAAAAAACATATGGGATCTTGGGCTTCATAAATAGAGGTAATGAGTACAAAGGTAGCGAAGTTATGTGGAACCTTTATAAAGCACTGGTTAGGCTACAACTGGAGTACTGCATCCAGATCTGGTCACCACACTTTAGGAAGGATGTGAAGGCCCTTGAGAGGGAGCAGAGGAGATTTACCAGAATGGTCACGGTGATGGGGGATCTTAGCTACAAGGACAGGTTGGAGAAGCTGCATTTGTTTTCATTATAACAACAAAAACGTGTATTTATATAGCACCTTTCACGTAGTAAATCCTCCCAAGG